>NC_057836.1:67175000-67800000 GCF_910594005.1 Cervus elaphus
CCTGCAGTGACTTGAATGCAGGCTCGTCTTGCATCTCCCAAGATGAAAGGATGTCTGAATCCCTTGTGGAGACCACAGGGAAAGACCTAGTTACCCACCTCATCGCGACCGGACGCCTCACATCCTTTGAAAAGTCCAGAGGTACGCGGAGATCAGTGCCTCCAAAGGAGACGATGCCTGACTCCTCGTGAAAATTCTTAGGAGTCCCAGGATTCCTGTGGCACGTGGAAAGGGACCCTTGGTCTCCCGCCTCAGCTGGAGAGGTGTCCCAATTGCCCTGCCAAGGCTCGAGGAGAATCCCGAGTTGTCCCTCGCAACTAGGCAGGAGTCCTGACGTCGCTGAACAAACACGTGGGTGGAAGGGCCATCCCCGTCGTAACTCGAGAACATACCCCAGGTTCCCACCGCAACTCGAGAAAACCATGAGACTTCCCCGCGCCGCGAGATGAGGCCCGATTCCCCTGCACTGTGTGCAGAGCAATTCCGTGTTGCGCATCACACATGAAAGGAGCCTTGATTTCCTTGATGGCACTCCAGAGAAACCCCAAGAACACTGTTTCAAGGCTAGAAGCATCCTGAGGTCACTGTAGCAACACGAAAGAGCTCCGTGGACCAAAAATCAACTCGAGATGAGAGGTTAGTCCCTGGCTTCGACTCCAGAGGAATACCACCATACCACAAGCACCTCAAGAGGAAGCTTCTCTCAGCTCTAGGTATGTGAGAGGGACCCTGAGTTTGCGGCCTCAAATGGAATGGACACCGCGATGCCCTGACTCGAAATAAGGGCGGATATCCCTGCAGTGACTTGAATGCAGGCTCATCTTGCATCTCCCAAGACGAAAGGATGTCTGAATCCCCTGTGGAGACCACAGAGAAAGACCTAGTTCCCCACCTCATCGCGACCGGAGGCCTCACATACTTTGAAAACTCCAGAGGTACGCGGAGATCAGTGCCTCCAAAGGAGACGATGCCTGACTCCTCGTGAAACTTGATAGGAGTCCCAGGATTCCTGTGGCACGTGGAAAGGGACCCTTGGTCTCCCGCCTCAGCTGGAGAGGCGTCCCAATTGCCCTGCCAAGCCTCGAGGAGAATCCCGAGTTGTCCCTCGCAACTAGGCAGGAGTCCTGACGTCGCTGAACAAACACATGGGTGGAAGGTCCATCCCCGTCGTAACTCGAGAATATACCCCAGGTTCCCACCGCAACTCGAGAAAAATCATGAGATTTCCCCCTCGCCGCAAGATGAGGCCCTATTCCCCTGCACTACATTCAAAGCAATTCCGTGTTGCACATCACACATGAAAGGAGCCTTGATTTCCTTGATGGCACTCCAGAGAAACCCCAAGAACACTGTTTCAAGGCTAGAGGGATCCTGAGGTCACTGTAGCAACACGAAAGAGCTCCGTGAACCAAAAATCAACTCGAGATGAGAGGTTAGTCCCTGGCTTCGACTCCAGACGAATACCACCTTACCACAAGCACCTCAAGGGGAGGCTTCTCTCAGCTCTAGATATGTGAGAGAGACCCTGATTTTGCGGCCTCAAGTGGAATGGACACTGCGATGCCCTGACGCGAAATAAGGCCGGATATCCCTGCAGTGACTTGAATGCAGGCTCGTCTTGCAACTCCCAAGATGAAAGGATGTCTGAATCCCTTGCGGAGACCACAGGGAAAGACCTAGTTCCCCACCTCATCGCGACCGGAGGCCTCACATCCTTTGAAAAATCCAGAGGTACGCGGACATCAGGGCCTCCAAAGGAGACGATGCCTGACTCCTCGTGAAACTTCTTAGGGGTCCCAGGATTCCTGTGGCACGTGGAAAGGGACCCTTGGTCTCCCACCTCAGCTGGAGAGGCGTCCCAATTGCCCTGCCAAGCCTCGAGGAGAATCCCGAGTTGTCCCTCGCAACTAGGCAGGAGTCCTGTCGTCGCTGAACAAAGTCGTGTGTGGAAGGGCCAGCCCCGTCGTAATTCGAGAATATACCCCAGGTTCCAGCCGCAACTCGGGAAAAACCATGAGACTTCCCCCTCGCCGCGAGATGAGGCCCGATTCCCCTGCACTGCGTGCAGAGCAATTCCGTGTTGCACATCACACATGAAAGGAGCCTTGATTTCCTTGATGGCACTCCAGAGAAACCCCAAGAACACCGTTTCAAGGCTAGAGGGATCCTGAGGTCACTGTAGCAACATGAAAGAGCTCTGTGGACCAAAAATCAACTCGAGATGAGAGGTTAGTCCCTGGCTTCGACTCCAGAGGAATACCACCTTACCACAAGCACCTCAAGAGGAGGCTTCTCTCAGCTCTAGGTATGTGAGAGGGGCCCTGAGTTTGCGGCCTCAAGTGGAATGGACACCGAGATGCCCTGACTCGAAATAAGGCCGGATATCCCTGCAGTGACTTGAATGCAGGCTCGTCTTGCATCTCCCAAGATGAAAGGATGTCTGAATCCCCTGTGGAGACCACAGAGAAAGACCTAGTTCCCCACGTTAGCGCGACCGGAGGCCTCACATCCTTTGAAAACTCCAGAGGTACGCGGAGATCAGTGCCTCCAAAGGAGACGATGCTTGACTCCTCGTGAAAATTGATAGGAGTCCCAGGATTCCTGTGGCACGTGGAAAGGGACCCTTGGTCTCCCGTCTCAGCTGGAGAGGCGTCCCAATTGCCCTGCCAAGCCTCGAGGAGAATCCCGAGTTGTCCCTCGCAACTAGGCAGGAGTCCTGACGTCGCTGAACAAACACGTGGGTGGAAGGGCCATCCCCGTCGTAACTCGAGAATATACCCCAGGTTCCCACCGCAACTCGAGAAAAACCATGAGACTTCCCCCTCGCCGCGAGATGAGGCCCGATTCCCCTGCACTGCGTGCAGCGCAATTCCGTGTTGCACATCACACATGAAAGGAGCCTTGATTTCCTTGATGGCACTCCAGAGAAACCCCAAGAACACTGTTTCAAGGCTAGAGGGATCCTGAGGTCACTGTAGCAACAAGAAAGAGCTCCGTGGACCAAAAATCACCTCGAGATGAGAGGGTAGTCCATGGCTTCGACTCCAGAAGAATATCTCCTTACCACAAGTACCTCAAGAGGAGGCGTCTCTCAGCTCTAGGTATGTGAGAGGGACCCTGAGTTTGCGGCCTCAAGTGGAATGGACACCGCGATGCCCTGACGTGATATAAGGCCGGATATCCCTGCAGTGACTTGAATGCAGGCTCGTCTTGCATCTCCCAAGATGAAAGGATGTCTGAATCCCCTGTGGAGACCACAGAGAAAGACCTAGTTCCCCACCTCATCGTGACCGGAGGCCTCACATCCTTTGAAAACTCCAGAGGTACGCGCAGATCAGTGCCTCCAACGGAGACGACGCCTGACTCCTCGTGAAACTTGATAGGAGTCCCAGGAATCCTGTGGCACGTGGAAAGGGACTCTTGGTCTCCCGCCTCAGCTGGAGAGGCGTCCCAATTGCCCTGCCAAGCCTCGAGGAGAATCCCGAGTTGTCCCTCGCAACGAGGCAGGAGTCCTGACGTCGCTGAACAAACACGTGGGTGGAAGGGCCATCCCCGTCGTAACTCGAGAATATACCCCAGGTTCCCACCGCAACTCGAGAAAAACCATGAGACTTCCCCCTCGCCGCGAGATGAGGCCCGATTCCCCTGCACTGCATGCAGAGCAATTCCGTGTTGCACATCACACATGAAAGGAGCCTTGATTTCCTTGATGGCACTCCAGAGTAACCCCAAGAACACTGTTTCAAAGCTAGAGGGATCCTGAGGTCACTGTAGTAACACGAAAGAGCTCCGTGGACCAAAAATCAACTCGAGATGAGAGGTTAGTCCCTGGCTTCGACTCCAGAGGAATACCACCTTACCACAATCACCTCAAGAGGAGGCTTCTCTCAGCTCTAGCTATGTGAGAGGGACCCTTAGTTTGCGGCCTCAAGTGGAATGGACACTGCGATGCCCTGACGGGAAATAACGCCGGATATCCCTGCAGTGACTTGAATGCAGGCTCGTCTTGCATCTCCCAAGATGAAAGGATGTCTGAATCCCCTGTGCAGACCACAGAGAAAGACCTACTTCCCTACTTCATGGCGACCAGAGGCCTCACATCCTTTGAAAACTCCAGAGGTACGCAGAGATCAGTGCCTCCAAAGGAGAGGATGCCTGACTCCTCGTGAAACTTGATAGGAGTCCCAGGATTCCTGTGGCACGTGGAAAGGGACACTTGGTCTCCCGCCTCAGCTGGAGAGGCGTCCCAATTGCCCTGCCAAGCCTCGAGGAGAATCCCGAGTTGTCCCTCACAACTAGGCAGGAGTCCTGTCGTCGCTGAACAAACACGTGGGTGGAAGGGCCATCCCCGTCGTAACTCGAGAATATACCACAGGTTCCCGCCGCAATTCGAGAAAAACCATGAGACTTCCCCTCGCCGCGAGTTGAGGTCCGATTCCCCTGGTCTGCGTGCACAGCAATTCCGTGTTGCACATCACACATGAAAGGAGCCTTGATTTCCTTGATGGCAGTCCAGAGAAACCCCAAGAACAGTGTTTCAAGGCTAGAGGGTTCCTGAGGTCACTGTAGCAACACGAAAGAGCTCCGTGGAACACAAATCAACTGGAGATGAGAGGTTAGTCCCTGGCTTCGACTCCAGAGGAATACCACCTTACCACAAGCACCTCAAGAAGAGGCTTCTTTCAGCTCTAGGTATGTGAGAGGGACCCTGAGTTTGCGGCCACAAGTGGAATGGACACCGCAATGCCCTGACTCGAAATAATGCCGGATATCCCTGCAGTGACATGAATGCAGGCTCGTCTTGCATCTCCGAAGAAGAAAGGATGTCTGAATCCCCTGTGGAGACCACAGAGAAAGACCTAGTTCCCCACCTCATCGTGACTGGAGGCCTCACATCTTTTGAAAACTCCAGAGGTACGCGGAGATCACTGCCTCCCACGGAGACCATGCCTGACTCCTCGTGAAACTTGATAGGAGTCCCAGGAATCCTGTGGCACGTGGAAAGGAACCCTTGGTCTCCCGCCTCAGCTGGAGAGGCGTCCCAATTGCCCTGCCAAGCCTCGAGGAGAATCCCGGGTTGTCCCTCGCAACTAGGCAGGAGTCCTGACGTCGCTGAAGAAACACGTGTGTGTAAGGGCCATCCCCGTCGTAACTCGAGAATATACCCCAAGTTCCCACCACAACTCGAGAAAAACCATGAGACTTCCCCCTCGCCGCAAGATGAGGCCTGATTCCCCTGCAATGCGTGCAGAGCAGTTCCGTGTTGCACATCACACATGAAAGGAGCCTTGATTTCCTTGATGGCACTCCAGAGAAACCCCAAGAACACTGTTTCAAGGCTAGAGGGATCCTGAGGTCACTGTAGCAACACGAAAGAACTCCGTGGAACAAAAATCAACTCGAGATGAGAGGTTAGTCCCTGGCTTCGACTCCAGAGGAATACAACCTTACCACAAGCACCTCAAGAGGAGGCTTCTCTCAGCTCTAGGTATGTGAGAGGGACCCTGAGTTTGTGGCCTCAAGTGTAATGGACACCGCGATGCCCTGACTGGAAATAAGGCCGGATATCCCTGCAGTGACTTGAATGCAGGCTCGTCTTGCAACTCCCAAGACGAAAGGATGTCTGAATCCCCTGTGGAGAACACAGAGAAAGACCTAGTTCCCCACCTCATGGCGACCGGAGGCCTCACATCCTTTGAAAACTCCAGAGGTACGCGGACATCAGTGCCTCCAAAGGAGACGATGCCTGACTCCTCGTGAAACTTGATAGGAGTCCCAGGATTCCTGTGGCACGTGGAAAGGGACCCTTGGTCTCCCGCCTCAGCTGGAGAGGCGTTCCAATTGACCTGCCAAGCCTCGAGGAGAATCCCGAGTTGTCCCTCGCAACTAGGCAGGAGTCCTGACGTCGCTGAATAAACACGTGGGTGGAAGGGCCATCCCCGTCGTAACTCGAGAATATACCCCAGGTTCTCGCCGCAACTCGAAAAAAACCATGAGACTTCCCCCTCGCCGCGAGCTGAGGCCCGATTCCCCTGCACTGCATGCAGAGCAATTCCGTGTTGCACATCAAACATGAAAGGAGCCTTGATTTCCTTGATGGCACTAAAGAGAAACCCCAAGAACACTGTTTCAAGGCTAGAGGGATCCTGAGGTCACTGTAGCAACACGAAAGAGCTCCGTGGACCAAAACTCAACTCGAGATGAGATGTTAGTCCCTGGCTTCGACTCCAGAGGAATACCACCTTACCACAAGCACCTCAAGAGGAGGCTTCTCTCAGCTCTAGCTATGTGAGAGGGACCCTGAGTTTGCGGCCTCAAGTGGAATGGACACTGCGATGCCCTGACGGGAAATAACGCCGGATAACCCTGCAGTGATTTGAATGCAGGTTCGTCTTGCATCTCCCAAGACGAAAGGATGTCTGAATCCCCTGTGGAGACCAGAGAGAAAGAACTAGTTCCCCACCTTATCGCGACCATAGGACTCAAATCCTTTGAAAACTCCAGAGGTACGCGGAGATCAGTGCCTCCAAAGGAGACGATGCCTGACTCCTCGTGAAACTTGATAGGAGTCCCAGGATTCCTGTGGCACGTGGAAAGGGACTCTTGGTCTCCCGCCTCAGCTGGAGAGGCGTCCCAACTGCCCTGCCAAGCCTCGAGGAGAATCCCGAGTTGTCCCTCGCAACTAGGCAGGAGTCCTGACGTCGCTGAACAAACATGTGGGTGGAAGGGCCATCCCCGTCGCAACTCGAGAATATACCACAGGTTCCCGCCGCAACTCGAGAAAAACCATGAGACTTCCCTCTCGCCGCGAGATGAGGCCCGATTCCCCTGCACTGCGTGCAGAGCAATTCCGTGTTGCACATCACACATGAAAGGAGCCTTGATTTCCTTGATGGCACTCCAGAGAAACCCCAAGAACACTGTTTCAAGGCTAGAGGGATCCTGAGGTCACTGTAGCAACCCGAAAGAGCTCCGTGGACCAAAAATCAACTCGAGATGAGAGGTTAGTCCCTGGCTTCGACTCCAGAGGAATACCACCTTACCACAAGCACCTCAAGAGGAGGCTTCCCTCAGCTCTAGCTATGTGAGAGGGACCCTGAGTTTGCGGCCTCAAGTGGAATGGACACCGTGATGCCCTGACTCGAAATAAGGCCGGATATTCCTGCAGTGACTTGAATGCAGGCTTGTCTTGCATCTCCCAAGACGAAAGGATGTCTGAATCCCCTGTGGAGAACACAGAGAAAGACCTAGTTCCCCACCTCATCGCGACCGGAGGCCTCACATCCTTTGAAAACTCCAGAGGTACGCGGAGATCAGTGCCTGCAAAGGAGACGATGCCTGACTCCTCGTGAAACTTGATAGGATTCCCAGGATTCCTGTGGCACGTGGAAAGGGACCCTTGGTCTCCCGCCTCAGCTGGAGAGGCGTCCCAATTGCCCTGCCAAGCCTCGAGGAGAATCCTGAATTGTCCCTCGCAACTAGGCAGAAGTCCTGACTTCGCTGAACAAACATGTGGGTGGAAGGGCCATCCCCGTCGTAACTCGAGAATATAAACCAGGTTCCCGCCGCAACTCGTGAAAAACCATGAGACTTCCCCCTCGCCGCGAGATGAGGCCCGATTCCCCTGCACTGCGTGCAGAGCAATTCCGTGCTGCACATCACACATGAAAGGAGCCTTGATTTCCTTGATGGCACTCCAGAGAATCCCCAAGAACACTGTTTCAAGGCTAGAGGGATCGTGAGGTCACTGTAGCCACACGAAAGAGCTCCGTGGACCAAAAATCAACTCGAGATGAGAGGTTAGTCCCTGGCTTCGACTCCAGAGGAATACCACCTTACCACAAGCACCTCAAGAGGAGGCTTCTCTCAGCTCTAGGTATGTGAGAGGGACCCTGAGTTTGCGGCCTCAAGTGGAATGAACACCGCGATGCCCTGGCTCGAAATAAGGCCGGATATCCCTGCAGTGACTTGAATGCAGGCTCGTCTTGCATCTCCCAAGACGAAAGGATGTCTGAATCCCCTGTGGAGACCACAGAGAAAGACCTAGTTCCCCACCTCATCGCGACCGGAGGCCTCACATCCTTTGAAAACTCCAGAGGTACACTGAGATCAGTGCCTCCAAAGGAGACGATGCCTGACTCCTCGTGAAACTTGATAGGAGTCCCAGGATTCCTGTGGCACGTGGAAAGGGAACCTTGGTCTCCCGACTCAGCTGGAGAGGCGTTCCTATTGCCCTGCCAAGCCTCGAGGAGAATCCCGAGTTTTCCCTCGCAACTAGGCAGGAGTCCTGACGTCGCTGAACAAACACGTGGGTGGAAGGGCCATCCCCATCGGAACTCGAGAATATACCTCAGGTTGCCGACGCAACTCGAGAAAAACCATGAGACTTCCCCCTCGCCGCGAGATGAGGCCCGATTCCCCTGCACTGCGTGCAGAGCAATTCCGTGTTGCACATCACACATGAAAGGAGCCTTGATTTCCTTGATGGCACTCCAGAGAAACCCCAAGAACACTGTTTCAAGCCTAGAGGGATCCTGAGGTCACTGTAGCAAAACGAAAGAGCTCCGTGGACTAAAAATCAAATCGAGATGAGAGGTTAGTCCCTGGCTTCGACTCCAGAGGAATACCACCTTACCACAAGCACCTCAAGAGGAGGCTTCTTTCTGCTCTAGCTATGTGAGAGGGACCCTGAGTTTGCAGCCTCAAGTGGAGTGGAGACCGCGATGCCCTGACTCGAAATAAGGCCGGATATCCCTGCAGTGACTTGAATGCAGGCTCGTCTTGCATCTCCCAAGACGAAAGAATGTGTGAATCCCCTGTGGAGACCACAGAGAAAGACCTAGTTCGCCACCTCATCGCGACCGGAGGCCTCACATCCTTTGAAAACTCCAGAGTATGCGGAGATCAGTGACTCCAAAGGAGACGATGCCTGACTCCTCGTGAAACTTGATAGGAGTTCCAGGATTCCTGTGGCACTTGGAAAGGGACACTTGGTCTCCCGCCTCAGCTGGAGAGGCGTCCCAATTGCCTTGCCAAGCCTCGAGGAGAATCCCGAGTTGTCCCTCGCAACTAGGCAGGAGTCCTGACGTCGCTGAAGAAACAGGTGGGTTGAAGGGCCATCCCCATAGTAACTCGAGAATATACCCCAGGTTCCCACCGCAACTCGAGAAAAACCATGAGACTTCCCCCTCGCCGGGAGACGAGGCCCGATTCCCCTGCACTGCGTGCAGAGCAATTCCGTGTTGCACATCACACATGAAAGGAGCCTTGATTTCCTTGATTGCACTCCAGAGAAACCCCAAGAACACTGTTTCAAGGCTAGAGGGATCCTGAGGTCACTGTAGCAACATAAAAGAGCTCCGTGGACCAAGAATCAACTCGAGATGAGAGGTTAGTCCCTGGCCTCAACTCCAGAGGAATACCACCTTACCACAAGCACCTCAAGAGGAGGCTTCTCTCAGCTCTAGGTATGTGAGAGGGACCCTGAGTTTGCGGCCTCAAGTGGAAAGGACAACGCGATGCCCTGACTCGAAATAAGGCCGGATATCCCTGCAGTGACTTGAATGCAGGCTCGTCTTGCATCTCCCAAGACGAAAGGATGTCTGAATATCCTGTAGAGACCAAAGAGAAAGACCTAGTTCGCCACCTCATCGCGACCGGAGGCCTCACATCCTTTGAAAACTCCAGAGGTAAGCGGAGATCAGTGCCTACGAAGAAGACGATGCCTGACTCCTAGTGAAACTTGATAGGAGTACCAGGATTCCTGTGGCACGTGGAAAGGGACCCTTGGTCTCCCGCCTCAGCTGGAGAGGCGTCCCAATTGCCCTGCCAAGCCTCGAGGAGAATCCCGAGTTGTCCCTCGCAAGTAGGCAGGAGTCCTGCCGTCGCTGAACAAACACGTGTGTGGAAGGGCCATCCCCGTCGTAACTCGAGAATATACCCCAGGTTCCCGCCGCACCTCGAGAAAAACCATGAGACTTCCCCCTCGCCGCGAGCTGAGGCCCGATTCCCCTGCACTGCGTGCAGAGCAATTCCGTGTTGCGCATCACACATGAAAGGAGCCTTGATTTCCTTGATGGCACTCCAGAGAAACCCCAAGAACACTGTTTCAAGGCTAGAGGGATCCTGAGGTCACTGTAGCAACACGAAAGAGCTCCGTGGACCAAAAATCAACTGGAGATTAGAGGTTAGTCCCTGGCTTCGACTCCAGAGGAATACCACCTTACCACAAGCACCTCAAGAGGAGGCTTCTCTCAGCTCTAGGTATGTGAGAGGGACCCTGAGTTTGCGACCTCAAGTGGAATGGACACCGCAATGCCCTGCCTCGAAATAATGCTGGATATCCCTGCAGTGACTTGAATGCAGGCTTGTCTTGCATCTCCGAAGACGAAAGGATGTCTGAATCCCCTGTGGAGACAACAGAGAAAGACCTAGTTACTCACCTCATCGTGACCGGAGGCCTCACATCCTTTGAAAACTCCAGAGGTACGCGAAGATCAGTGCCTCCAAAGGAGAAGATGCCTGACTCCTCGTGAAACTTGATAGGAGTCCCAGGATTCCTGTGGCACGTGGAAAGGGACCCTTGGTCTCCCGCCTCAGCTGGAGAGGCATCCCAATTGCCCTGCCAAGCCTCGAGGAGAATCCCGAGTTGTCCCTCGCAACTAGGCAGGAGTCCTGCCGTCGCTGAACACACACGTGTGTGGAAGGGCCATCCCTGTCGTAACTCGAGAATATACCCCAGGTTCCCACCGCAACTCGAGAAAAACCATGAGACTTCCCCCTCGCCGCGAGATGAGGCCCGATTCCCCTGCACTGCGTGCAGAGCAATTCCATGTTGCACATCACACATGAAAAGAGACTTGATTTCCTTGATGGCACACCAGAGAAACTCCAAGAACACTGTTTCAAGGCTAGAGGGATCCTGAGGTCACTGTAGCCACAAGAAAGAGCTCCGTGGACCAAAAATCAACTCGAGATGAGAGGTTAGTAACTGGCTTCGACTCCAGAGGAAACCACCTTACCACAAGCAGCTCAAGAGGAGGCTTCTCTCAGCTATAGGTATGTGAGAGGGACCCTGAGTTTGCGGCCTCAAGTGGAATGGACACCGCGATGCCCTGACTCAAAATAAGGCCGAATATCCCTGCAGTGACTTGAATGCAGGCTCGTCTTGTATCTCCCAAGACGAAAAGATGTCTGCATCCCCTGTGGAGACCACAGAGAAAGACCTAGTTCGCCACCTCATCGCGACCGGAGGCCTCACATCCTTTGAAAACTCCAGAGGTACGCGGAGATCAGTGCCTCCAAAGGAGACGATGCCTGACTCCTCGTGAAACTTCTTAGGAGTCCCAGGATTCCTGTGTCACGTGGAAAGGGACCCTTGGTCTCCCGCCTCAGCTGGAGAGGCATCCCAATTGCCCCGCCAAGCCTCGAGGAGAATCCCGAGTTGTCCCTCGCAACTAGGCAGGAGTCCTGCCGTCGCTGAACAAACACGTGTGTGGAAGGGCCATCCCCATCGTAACTCGAGTATATACCACAGGTTCCCGGCGCAACTCGAGAAAAACCATGAGACTTCCCCCTCGCCGCGAGATGAGGCCCGATTCCCCTGCACTGCGTGCAGAGCAATTCCATGTTGCACATCACACATGAAAAGAGACTTGATTTCCTTGATGGCACACCAGACAAACTCCAAGAACACTGTTTCAAGGCTAGAGGGATCCTGAGGTCACTGTAGCCACACGAAAGAGCTCCGTGGACCAAAAATCAACTCGAGATGAGAGGTTAGAAACTGGCTTCGACTCCAGAGGAAACCACCTTACCACAAGCAGCTCTAGAGGAGGCTTCTCTCAGCTATAGGTATGTGAGAGGGACCCTGAGTTTGCGGCCTCAAGTGGAATGGACACCGCGATGCCCTGACTCGAAATAAGGCCGGATATCCCTGCAGTGACTTGAATGCAGGCTCGTCTTGCATCTCCCAAGACGAAAGGATGTCTGCATCCCCTGTGGAGACCACAGAGAAAGACCTAGTTCGCCACCTCATCGCGACCGGAGGCCTCACATCCTTTGAAAACTCCAGAGGTACGCGGAGATCAGTGCCTCCAAAGGAGACGATGCCTGACTCCTCGTGAAACTTCTTAGGAGTCCCAGGATTCCTGTGGCACGTGGAAAGGGACCCTTGGTCTCCCGCCTCAGCTGGAGAGGCGTCCCAATTGCCCTGCCAAGCCTCGAGGAGAATCCCGAGTTGTCCCTCGCAACTAGGCAGGAGTCCTGACGTCGCTGAACAAAGTCGTGTGTGGAAGGGCCAGCCCCATTGTAACTCGAGAATATACCCCAGGTTCCCACCGCAACTCGAGAAAAACCATGAGACTTCCCCCTCGCCGCAAGATGAGGCCCGATTCCCCAGCACTGCATTCAATGCAATTCCGTGTTGCACATCACACATGAAAGGAGCCTTGATTTCCTTGATGGCACTCCAGAGAAACCCCAAGAACACTGTTTCAAGGCTAGAGGGATCCTGAGGTCACTGTAGCAACACGAAAGAGCTCCGTGGAACACAAATCAACTGGAGATGAGAGGTTAGTCCCTGGCTTTGACTCCAGAGGAATACCACCTTACCACAAGCACCTCAAGAAGAGGCTTCTTTCAGCTCTAGGTATGTGAGAGGGACCCTGAGTTTGCGGCCACAAGTGGAATGGACACCGCAATGCCCTGACTCGAAATAATGCCGGATATCCCTGCAGTGACATGATTGCAGGCTCGTCTTGCATCTCCGAAGAAGAAAGGATGTCTGAATCCCCTGTGGAGACCACAGAGAAAGACCTAGTTCCCCACCTCATCGTGACTGGAGGCCTCACATCTTTTGAAAACTCCAGAGGTACACGGAGATCAGTGCCTCCAAAGGAGACCATGCCTGACTCCTCATGAAACTTGATAGGAGTCCCAGGAATCCTGTGGCACGTGGAAAGGGACCCTTGGTCTCCCGCCTCAGCTGGAGAGGCGTCCCAATTGCCCTGCCAAGCCTCGAGGAGAATACCGGGTTGTCCCTCGCAACTAGGCAGGAGTCCTGACGTCGCTGAAGAAACACGTGTGTAGAAAGGCCATCCCCGTCGTAACTCGAGAATATACCCCAAGTTCCCACCACAACTCGAGAAAAACCATGAGACTTCCCCCTCGCCGCGTGATGAGGCCCGATTCCCCTGCAATGCGTGCAGAGCAGTTCCGTGTTGCACATCACACATGAAAGGAGCCTTGATTTCCTTAATGGCACTCCAGAGAAACCCCAAGAACACTCTTTCAAGGCTAGAGGGATCCTGAGGTCACTGTAGCAACACGAAAGAACTCCGTGGAACAAAAATCAACTCGAGATGAGAGGTTAGTCCCTGGCTTCGACTCCAGAGGAATACAACCTTACCACAAGCACCTCAAGAGGAGGCTTCTCTCAGCTCTAGGTATGTGAGAGGGACCCTGAGTTTGTGGCCTCAAGTGTAATGGACACCGCGATGCCCTGACTGGAAATAAGGCCGGATATCCCTGCAGTGACTTGAATGCAGGCTCGTCTTGCATCTCCCAAGACGAAAGGATGTCTGAATCCCCTGTGGAGACCACAGAGAAAGACCTAGTTCGCCACCTCATGGCGACCGGAGGCCTCACATCCTTTGAAAACTCCAAAGGTACACGGAGATCAGTGCCTCCAAAGGAGACGATGCCTGACTCCTCGTGAAACTTGATAGGAGTCCCAGGATTCCTGTGGCACGTGGAAAGGGACCCTTGGTCTCCCGCCTCAGCTGGAGAGGCGTTCCAATTGACCTGCCAAGCCTCGAGGAGAATCCCGAGTTGTCCCTCGCAACTAGGCAGGAGTCCTGACGTCGCTGAATAAACACGTGGGTGGAAGGGCCATCCCTGTCGTAACTCGAGAATATACCCCAGGTTCTCGCCGCAACTTGAGAAAAACCATGAGACTTCCCCCTCGCCGCGAGCTGAGGCCCGATTCCCCTGCACTGCATGCAGAGCAATTCCGTGTTGCACATCAAACATGAAAGGAGCCTTGATTTCCTTGATGGCACTAAAGAGAAACCCCAAGAACACTGTTTCAAGGCTAGAGGGATCCTGAGGTCACTGTAGCCACACGAAAGAGCTCCGTGGACCAAAACTCAACTCGAGATGAGAGGTTAGTCCCTGGCTTCGACTCCAGAGGAATACCACCTTACCACAAGCACCTCAAGAGGAGGCTTCTCCCAGCTCCAGCTATGTGAGAGGGACCCTGAGTTTGCGGCCTCAAGTGGAATGGACACTGCGATGCCCTGACGGGAAATAACGCCGGATATCCCTGCAGTGACTTGAATGCAGGCTCGTCTTGCATCTCCCAAGACGAAAGGATGTCTGAATCCCCTGTGGAGACCACAGAGAAAGACCTAGTTCCCCACCTCATCGCGACCGGAGGCCTCACATACTTTGAAAACTCAAGAGGTACGCGGAGATCAGTGCCTCCAAAGGAGACGATGCCTGACTCCTCGTGAAACTTGATAGGAGTCCCAGGATTTCTGTGGTACGTGGAAAGGGACCCTTGGTCTCCCGCCTCAGCTGAAGAGGCGTCCCAATTGCCCTGCCAAGCTTCGAGGAGAATCCTGAGTTGTCCCTCGCAACTAGGCAGGAGTCCTGACGTCGCTGAACAAACACGTGTGTGGAAGGGCCATCCCCGTCGTAACTCGAGAATATACCCCAGGTTCCCGCCGCAACTCGAGAAAAACCATGAGACTTCCCCCTCGCCGCGAGATGAGGCCCGATTCCCCTGCACTGCGTGCAGAGCAAATCCGTGTTGCACATCACACATGAAAGGAGCCTTGATTTCCTTGATGTCCCTCCAGAGAAACCCCAAGAACACTGTTTCAAGGCTAAAGGGATCCTGAGGTCACTGTAGCCACACAAAAGAGCTCCGTGGACCAAAAATCAACTCGAGATGAGAGGTTAGTCCCTGGCTTCGACCCAAGAGGAATACCGCCTTACCACAAGCACCTCAAGAGGAGGCTTCTCTCAGCTCTAGGTATGTGAGAGGGACCCCGAGTTTGCGGCCTCAAGTGGAATGGACACCGCGATGCCCTGACTCGAAATAAGGGCGGATATCCCTGCAGTGACTTGAATGCAGGGTCGTCTTTCATCTCCCAAGATGAAAGGATGTCTGAATCCCCTGTGGAGACCACAGAGAAAGACCTGGTTCCCCACCTCATCGCGACCGGAGGCCTCACATCCTTTGAAAACTCCAGAGGTACACTGAGATCAGTGCCTCCAAAGGAGACGATGCCTGACTCCTCGTGAAACTTGATAGGAGTCCCAGGATTCCTGTGGCATGTGGAAAGGAACCCTTGGTCTCCCGCCTCAGCTGGAGAGGCGTCCCAATTGCCCTGCCAAGCTTCGAGGAGAATCCCCCGTTGTCCCTCGCAACTAGGCAGGAGTCCTGACGTTGCTGAACAAACACGTGTGTGGAAGGGCCATCCCCATTGTAACTCGAGAATATACCCCAGGTTCCCACCGCAACTCGAGAAAAACCATGAGACTTCCCCCTCGCCGCAAGATGAGGCCCGATTCCCCAGCACTGCATTCAGTGCAATTCCGTGTTGCACATCACACATGAAAGGAGCCTTGATTTCCTTGATGGCACTCCAGAGAAACCCCAAGAACACTGTTTCAAGGCTAGAGGGATCCTGAGGTAACTGTAGCAACATGAAAGAGCTCCGTGGACCACAAATCAACTGGAGATGAGAGGTTAGTCCCTGGCTTCGACTCCAGAGGAATACCACCTTACCACAAGCACCTCAAGAGGAGGCTTCTCTCAGCTCTAGGTATGTGGGAGGGACCCTGAGTTTGCGGCCACAATTGGAATGGACACCGTGATGCCCATGACTCGAAATAATGCCGGATATCCCTGTAGTGACTTGAATGCAGGCTCGTCTTGCATCTCCGAAGACGAAAGGATGTCTGAATCCCCTGTGGAGACCACAGAGAAAGACCTAGTTCCCCACCTCATCGTGACCGGAGGCCTCACATCCTTTGAAAACTCCAGAGGTACGCGGAGATCACTGCCTCCAAAGGAGACGATGCCTGACTCCTCGTGAAACTTGATAGTGGTCCCAGGAATCCGGTGGCACGTGGAAGGGGACCCTTGGTCTCCCGCCTCAGCTGGAGAGGCGTCCCAATCGCCCTGCCAAGCCTCGAGGAGAATCCCGGGTTGTCCCTCGCAACTAGGCAGGAGTCCTGACGTCGCTGAACAAACACGTGTGTGGAAGGGCCATCCCCTTCGTAACTCGAGAATATACCCCAGGTTCCCACCGCAATTCGAGAAAAACCATGAGACTTCCCCCTCGCCGCAAGTTGAGGCCCGATTCCCCTGCACCTCGTGCAGAGCAGTTCCGTGTTGCACATCACACATGAAAGGAGCCTTGATTTCCTTGATGGCACTCCAGAGAAACCCCAAGAACACTGTTTCAAGGCTAGAGGGATTCTGAGGTCACTGTAGCAACACGAAAGAGCTCCGTGGACCAAAAATCAACTCGAGATGAGAGGTTAGTCCCTGGCTTCGACTCAGAATGGATACCACCTTACCACAAGCACCCCAAGAGGAGGCTTCTCTCAGCTCTTGGTATGTGAGAGGGACCCTGACTTTGCGGCCTCAAGTGGAATGGACACCGCGATGCCCTGACTCGAAATAAGGCCGGATATCCCTGCAGTGACTTGATTGCAGGCTCGTCTTGCATCTCCCAAGATGAAAGGATGTCTGAATCCCCTGTGGAGACCACAGAGAAAGACCTAGTTCCCCACCTCATCGCGACCGGAGGCCTCACATCCTTTGAAAACTCCAGAGGTACGCGGAGATCAGTGCCTCCAAAGGAGACGAAGCCTGACTCCTCGTGAAACTTGATAGGAGTCCCAGGATTTCTGTGGCACGTGGAAAGGGACCCTTTGTCTCCCGTCTCAGCTGGAGAGGCGTCCCAATTGCCCTGCCAAGCCTCGAGGAGAATCCCGAGTTGTCCCTCGCAACTAGGCAGGAGTCCTGACGTCGCTGAACAAACACGTGGGTGGAAGGGCCATCCCCGGCGTAACTCGAGAATATACCCCAGGTTCCCGCCGCAACTAGAGCAAAACCAGGAGACTTCCCCCTCGCCGCGAGATGAGGCCCGATTCCCCTGCACTGCATGCAGAGCAATTCCGTGTTGCACATCACACATGAAAGGAGCCTTGATTTCCTTGATGGCACTCCAGAGAAACCCCAAGAACACTGTTTCAAGGCTAGAGGGATCCTGAGGTCACTGTAGTAACACGAAAGAGCTCCGTGGACCAAAAATCAACTCGAGATGAGAGGTTAGTCCCTGGCTTCGACTCCAGAGGAATACCACCTTACCACAAGCACCTCAAGAGGAGGCTTCTCTCAGCTCTAGGTATGTGAGAGGGACCCTGAGTTTGCGGCCTCAAGTGGAATGGACACCGCGATGCCCTGACTCGAAATAAGGGCCGATATCCCTGCAGTGATTTGAATGCAGGCTCGTCTTGCATCTCCCAAGACGAAAGGATGTCTGAATCCCCTGTGGAGACCACAGAGAAAGACCTAGTTCCCCACCTCATCGCGACCGGAGGCCTCACATCCTTTGAAAAGTCCAGAGGTACGCGGAGATCTGTGCCTCCAAAGGAGACGATGCCTGACTCCTCGTGAAAATTCTTAGGAGTCCCAGGATTCCTGTGGCACGTGGAAAGGGACCCTTGGTCTCCCGCCTCAGCTGGAGAGGTGTCCCAATTGCCCTGCCAAGCCTCGAGGAGAATCCCGAGTTGTCCCTCGCAACTAGGCAGGAGTCCTGACGTCGCTGAACAAACACGTGGGTGGAAGGGCCATCCCCGTCGTAACTCGAGAACATACCCCAGGTTCCCACCGCAACTCGAGAAAACCATGAGACTTCCCCGCGCCGCGAGATGAGGCCCGATTCCCCTGCACTGTGTGCAGAGCAATTCCGTGTTGCGCATCACACATGAAAGGAGCCTTGATTTCCTTGATGGCACTCCAGAGAAACCCCAAGAACACTGTTTCAAGGCTAGAAGCATCCTGAGGTCACTGTAGCAACACGAAAGAGCTCCGTGGACCAAAAATCAACTCGAGATGAGAGGTTAGTCCCTGGCTTCGACTCCAGAGGAATACCACCATACCACAAGCACCTCAAGAGGAGGCTTCTCTCAGCTCTAGGTATGTGAGAGGGACCCCGAGTTTGCGGCCTCAAGTGGAATGGACACCGCGATGCCCTGACTCGAAATAAGGGCGGATATCCCTGCAGTGACTTGAATGCAGGGTCGTCTTTCATCTCCCAAGATGAAAGGATGTCTGAATCCCCTGTGGAGACCACAGATAGACCTGGTTCCCCACCTCATCGCGACCGGAGGCCTCACATCCTTTGAAAACTCCAGAGGTACACTGAGATCAGTGCCTCCAAAGGAGACGATGCCTGACTCCTCGTGAAACTTGATAGGAGTCCCAGGATTCCTGTGGCATGTGGAAAGGGACCCTTGGTCTCCCGCCTCAGCTGGAGAGGCGTCCCAATTGCCCTGCCAAGCTTCGAGGAGAATCCCCCGTTGTCCCTCGCAACTAGGCAGGAGTCCTGACGTCGCTGAACAAACACGTGTGTGGAAGGGCCATCCCCATTGTAACTCGAGAATATACCCCAGGTTCCCACCGCAACTCGAGAAAAACCATGAGACTTCCCCCTCGCCGTGAGATGAGGCCCGATTCCCCAGCACTGCATTCAGTGCAATTCCGTGTTGCACATCACACATGAAAGGAGCCTTGATTTCCTTGATGGCACTCCAGAGAAACCCCAAGAACACTGTTTCAAGGCTAGAGGGATCCTGAGGTAACTGTAGCAACATGAAAGAGCTCCGTGGACCACAAATCAACTGGAGATGAGAGGTTAGTCCCTGGCTTCGACTCCAGAGGAATACCACCTTACCACAAGCACCTCAAGAGGAGGCTTCTCTCAGCTCTAGGTATGTGGGAGGGACCCTGAGTTTGCGGCCACAATTGGAATGGACACCGCGATGCCCATGACTCGAAATAATGCCGGATATCCCTGTAGTGACTTGAATGCAGGCTCGTCTTGCATCTCCGAAGACGAAAGGATGTCTGAATCCCCTGTGGAGACCACAGAGAAAGACCTAGTTCCCCACCTCATCGTGACCGGAGGCCTCACATCCTTTGAAAACTCCAGAGGAACGCGGAGATCACTGCCTCCAAAGGAGACGATGCCTGACTCCTCGTGAAACTTGATAGGGGTCCCAGGAATCCGGTGGCACGTGGAAGGGGACCCTTGGTCTCCCGCCTCAGCTGGAGAGGCGTCCCAATTGCCCTGCCAAGCCTCGAGGAGAATCCCGGGTTGTCCCTCGCAACTAGGCAGGAGTCCTGACGTCGCTGAACAAACACGTGTGTGGAAGGGCCATCCCCTTCGTAACTCGAGAATATACCCCAGGTTCCCACCGCAATTCGAGAAAAACCATGAGACTTCCCCCTCGCCGCAAGTTGAGGCCCGATTCCCCTGCACCTCGTGCAGAGCAGTTCCGTGTTGCACATCACACATGAAAGGAGCCTTGATTTCCTTGATGGCACTCCAGAGAAACCCCAAGAACACTGTTTCAAGGCTAGAGGGATCCTGAGGTCACTGTAGCAACACGAAAGAGCTCCGTGGACCAAAAATCAACTCGAGATGAGAGGTTAGTCCCTGGCTTCGACTCAGAATGGATACCACCTTACCACAAGCACCTCAAGAGGAGGCTTCTCTCAGCTCTAGGTATGTGAGAGGGACCCTGACTTTGCGGCCTCAAGTGGAATGGACACCGCGATGCCCTGACTCGAAATAAGGCCGGATATCCCTGCAGTGATTTGAATGCAGGCTCGTCTTGCATCTCCCAAGACGAAAGGATGTCTGAATCCCCTGTGGAGACCACAGAGAAAGACCTAGTTCCCCACCTCATCGCGACCGGAGGCCTCACATCCTTTGAAAAGTCCAGAGGTACGCGGAGATCTGTGCCTCCAAAGGAGACGATGCCTGACTCCTCGTGAAAATTCTTAGGAGTCCCAGGATTCCTGTGGCACGTGGAAAGGGACCCTTGGTCTCCCGCCTCAGCTGGAGAGGTGTCCCAATTGCCCTGCCAAGCCTCGAGGAGAATCCCGAGTTGTCCCTCGCAACTAGGCAGGAGTCCTGACGTCGCTGAACAAACACGTGGGTGGAAGGGCCATCCCCGTCGTAACTCGAGAACATACCCCAGGTTCCCACCGCAACTCGAGAAAACCATGAGACTTCCCCGCGCCGCGAGATGAGGCCCGATTCCCCTGCACTGTGTGCAGAGCAATTCCGTGTTGCGCATCACACATGAAAGGAGCCTTGATTTCCTTGATGGCACTCCAGAGAAACCCCAAGAACACTGTTTCAAGGCTAGAAGCATCCTGAGGTCACTGTAGCAACACGAAAGAGCTCCGTGGACCAAAAATCAACTCGAGATGAGAGGTTAGTCCCTGGCTTCGACTCCAGAGGAATACCACCATACCACAAGCACCTCAAGAGGAGGCTTCTCTCAGCTCTAGGTATGTGAGAGGGACCCCGAGTTTGCGGCCTCAAGTGGAATGGACACCGCGATGCCCTGACTCGAAATAAGGGCGGATATCCCTGCAGTGACTTGAATGCAGGGTCGTCTTTCATCTCCCAAGATGAAAGGATGTCTGAATCCCCTGTGGAGACCACAGAGAAAGACCTGGTTCCCCACCTCATCGCGACCGGAGGCCTCACATCCTTTGAAAACTCCAGAGGTACACTGAGATCAGTGCCTCCAAAGGAGACGATGCCTGACTCCTCGTGAAACTTGATAGGAGTCCCAGGATTCCTGTGGCATGTGGAAAGGGACCCTTGGTCTCCCGCCTCAGCTGGAGAGGCGTCCCAATTGCCCTGCCAAGCTTCGAGGAGAATCCCCCGTTGTCCCTCGCAACTAGGCAGGAGTCCTGACGTCGCTGAACAAACACGTGTGTGGAAGGGCCATCCCCATTGTAACTCGAGAATATACCCCAGGTTCCCACCGCAACTCGAGAAAAACCATGAGACTTCCCCCTCGCCGTGAGATGAGGCCCGATTCCCCAGCACTGCATTCAGTGCAATTCCGTGTTGCACATCACACATGAAAGGAGCCTTGATTTCCTTGATGGCACTCCAGAGAAACCCCAAGAACACTGTTTCAAGGCTAGAGGGATCCTGAGGTAACTGTAGCAACATGAAAGAGCTCCGTGGACCACAAATCAACTGGAGATGAGAGGTTAGTCCCTGGCTTCGACTCCAGAGGAATACCACCTTACCACAAGCACCTCAAGAGGAGGCTTCTCTCAGCTCTAGGTATGTGGGAGGGACCCTGAGTTTGCGGCCACAATTGGAATGGACACCGCGATGCCCATGACTCGAAATAATGCCGGATATCCCTGTAGTGACTTGAATGCAGGCTCGTCTTGCATCTCCGAAGACGAAAGGATGTCTGAATCCCCTGTGGAGACCACAGAGAAAGACCTAGTTCCCCACCTCATCGTGACCGGAGGCCTCACATCCTTTGAAAACTCCAGAGGAACGCGGAGATCACTGCCTCCAAAGGAGACGATGCCTGACTCCTCGTGAAACTTGATAGGGGTCCCAGGAATCCGGTGGCACGTGGAAGGGGACCCTTGGTCTCCCGCCTCAGCTGGAGAGGCGTCCCAATTGCCCTGCCAAGCCTCGAGGAGAATCCCGGGTTGTCCCTCGCAACTAGGCAGGAGTCCTGACGTCGCTGAACAAACACGTGTGTGGAAGGGCCATCCCCTTCGTAACTCGAGAATATACCCCAGGTTCCCACCGCAATTCGAGAAAAACCATGAGACTTCCCCCTCGCCGCAAGTTGAGGCCCGATTCCCCTGCACCTCGTGCAGAGCAGTTCCGTGTTGCACATCACACATGAAAGGAGCCTTGATTTCCTTGATGGCACTCCAGAGAAACCCCAAGAACACTGTTTGAAGGCTAGAGGGATCCTGAGGTCACTGTAGCAACACGAAAGAGCTCCGTGGACCAAAAATCAACTCGAGATGAGAGGTTAGTCCCTGGCTTCGACTCAGAATGGATACCACCTTACCACAAGCACCTCAAGAGGAGGCTTCTCTCAGCTCTAGGTATGTGAGAGGGACCCTGACTTTGCGGCCTCAAGTGGAATGGACACCGCGATGCCCTGACTCGAAATAAGGCCGGATATCCCTGCAGTGACTTGATTGCAGGCTCGTCTTGCATCTCCCAAGATGAAAGGATGTCTGAATCCCCTGTGGAGACCACAGAGAAAGACCTAGTTCCCCACCTCATCGCGACCGGAGGCCTCACATCCTTTGAAAACTCCAGAGGTACACGGAGATCAGTGCCTCCAAAGGAGACGAAGCCTGACTCCTCGTGAAACTTGATAGGAGTCCCAGGATTTCTGTGGCACGTGGAAAGGGACCCTTGGTCTCCCGTCTCAGCTGGAGAGGCGTCCCAATTGCCCTGCCAAGCCTCGAGGAGAATCCCGAGTTGTCCCTCGCAACTAGGCAGGAGTCCTGACGTCGCTGAACAAACACGTGGGTGGAAGGGCCATCCCCGGCGTAACTCGAGAATATACCCCAGGTTCCCGCCGCAACTAGAGCAAAACTAGGAGACTTCCCCCTCGCCGCGAGATGAGGCCCGATTCCCCTGCACTGCATGCAGAGCAATTCCGTGTTGCACATCACACATGAAAGGAGCCTTGATTTCCTTGATGGCACTCCAGAGAAACCCCAAGAACACTGTTTCAAGGCTAGAGGGATCCTGAGGTCACTGTAGTAACACGAAAGAGCTCCGTGGACCACAAATCAACTGGAGATGAGAGGTTAGTCCCTGGCTTCGACTCCAGAGGAATACCACCTTACCACAAGCACCTCAAGAGGAGGCTTCTCTCAGCTCTAGGTATGTGAGAGGGACCCTGAGTTTGCGGCCTCAAGTGGAATGGACACCGCGATGCCCTGACTCGAAATAAGGGCCGATATCCCTGCAGTGACTTGAATGCAGGCTCGTCTTGCATCTCCCAAGACGAAAGGATGTCTGAATCCCCTGTGGAGACCACAGAGAAAGACCTAGTTCCCCACCTCATCGCGACCGGAGGCCTCACATCCTTTGAAAACTCCAGAGGTACGCGGAGATCTGTGCCTCCAAAGGAGACGATGCCTGACTCCTCGTGAAAATTCTTAGGAGTCCCAGGATTCCTGTGGCACGTGGAAAGGGACCCTTGGTCTCCCGCCTCAGCTGGAGAGGTGTCCCAATTGCCCTGCCAAGCCTCGAGGAGAATCCCGAGTTGTCCCTCGCAACTAGGCAGGAGTCCTGACGTCGCTGAACAAACACGTGGTTGGAAGGGCCATCCCCGTCGTAACTCGAGAACATACCCCAGGTTCCCACCGCAACTCGAGAAAACCATGAGACTTCCCCGCGCCGCGAGATGAGGCCCGATTCCCCTGCACTGTGTGCAGAGCAATTCCGTGTTGCGCATCACACATGAAAGGAGCCTTGATTTCCTTGATGGCACTCCAGAGAAACCCCAAGAACACTGTTTCAAGGCTAGAAGCATCCTGAGGTCACTGTAGCAACACGAAAGAGCTCCGTGGACCAAAAATCAACTCGAGATGAGAGGTTAGTCCCTGGCTTCGACTCCAGAGGAATACCACCATACCACAAGCACCTCAAGAGGAGGCTTCTCTCAGCTCTAGGTATGTGAGAGGGACCCTGAGTTTGCGGCCTCAAATGGAATGGACACCGCGATGCCCTGACTCGAAATAAGGGCGGATATCCCAGCAGTGACTTGAATGCAGGCTCATCTTGCATCTCCCCAGACGAAAGGATGTCTGAATCCCCTGTGGAGACCACAGAGAAAGACCTAGTTCCCCACCTCATCGCGACCGGAGGCCTCACATACTTTGAAAACTCCAGAGGTACGCGGAGATCAGTGCCTCCAAAGGAGACGATGCCTGACTCCTCGTGAAACTTGATAGGAGTCCCAGGATTCCTGTGGCACGTGGAAAGGGACCCTTGGTCTCCCGCCTCAGCTGGAGAGGCGTCCCAATTGCCCTGCCAAGCCTCGAGGAGAATCCCGAGTTGTCCCTCGCAACTAGGCACGAGTCCTGACGTCGCTGAACAAACACGTGGGTGGAAGGTCCATCCCCGTCGTAACTCGAGAATATACCCCAGGTTCCCGCCGCAACTCGAGAAAAATCATGAGACTTCCCCCTCGCCGCGAGCTGAGGCCCGATTCCCCTGCACTGCGTGCAGAGCAATTCCGTGTTGCACATCACACATGAAAGAAGCCTTGATTTCCTTGATGGCACTCCAGAGAAACCCCAAGAACACTGTTTCAAGGCTAGAGGAATCCTGAGGTCACTGTAGCAACACGAAAGAGCTCCGTGGACCAAGAATCAACTCAAGATGAGAGGATAGTCCCTGGCTTAGACTCCAGAGGAATACAACCTTACCACAAGCACCTCAAGAGGAGGTTTCTCTCAGCTCTAGGTATGTGAGAGGGACCCTGAGTTTGCGGCCTCAAGTGGAATGGACACCGCGATGCCCTGACTCGAAATAAGGCCGGTTATCCCTGCAGTGACTTGAATGCAGGCTCGTCTTGCATCTTCCAAGATGAAAGGATGTCTGAATCCCCTGTGGAGACCACAGAGAAAGACCTAGTGCCCCACCTCATCGCGACCGGAGGCCTCACATCCTTTGAAAAGTCCAGACGTACGCGGACATCAGGGCCTCCAAAGGAGACGATGCCTGACTCCTCGTGAAACTTCTTAGGGGTCCCAGGATTCCTGTGGCACGTGGAAAGGGACCCTTGGTCTCCCGCCTCAGCTGGAGAGGCGTCCCAATTGCCCTGCCAAGCCTCGAGGAGAATCCCGAGTTGTCCCTCGCAACTAGGCAGGAGTCCTGACGTCGCTGAACAAGTCGTGTGTGGAAGGGCCAGCCCCGTCGTAATTCGAGAATATACCCCAGGTTCCAGCCGCAACTCGGAAAAAACCATGAGACTTCCCCCTCGCCGCGAGATGAGGCCCGATTCCCCTGCACTGCGTGCAGAGCAATTCCGTGTTGCACATCACACATGAAAGGAGCCTTGATTTCCTTGATGGCACTCCAGAGAAACCCCAAGAACACCGTTTCAAGGCTAGAGGGATCCTGAGGTCACTGTAGCAACATGAAAGAGCTCTGTGGACCAAAAATCAACTCGAGATGAGAGGTTAGTCCCTGGCTTCGACTCCAGAGGAATACCACCTTACCACAAGCACCTCAAGAGGAGGCTTCTCTCAGCTCTAGGTATGTGAGAGGGGCCCTGAGTTTGCGGCCTCAAGTGGAATGGACACCGAGATGCCCTGACTCGAAATAAGGCCGGATATCCCTGCAGTGACTTGAATACAGGCTCGTCTTGCATCTTCCAAGATGAAAGGATGTCTGAATCCCCTGTGGAGACCACAGAGAAAGACCTAGTTCCCCACGTTAGCGCGACCGGAGGCCTCACATCCTTTGAAAACTCCAGAGGTACGCGGAGATCAGTGCCTCCAAAGGAGACGATGCTTGACTCCTCGTGAAAATTGATAGGAGTCCCAGGATTCCTGTGGCACGTGGAAAGGGACCCTTGGTCTCCCGCCGCAGCTGGAGAGGCGTCCCAATTGCCCTGCCAAGCCTCGAGGAGAATCCCGAGTTGTCCCTCGCAACTAGGCAGGAGTCCTGACGTCGCTGAACAAACACGTGGGTGGAAGGGCCATCCCCGTCGTAACTCGAGAATATACCCCAGGTTCCCACCGCAACTCGAGAAAAACCATGAGACTTCCCCCTCGCCGCTAGATGAGGCCCGATTCCCCTGCACTGCGTGCAGAGCAATTCCGTGTTGCACATCACACATGAAAGGAGCCTTGATTTCCTTGATGGCACTCCAGAGAAACCCCAAGAACACTGTTTCAAGGCTAGAGGGATCCCGAGGTCACTGTAGCAACAAGAAAGAGCTCCGTGGACCAAAAATCAACTCGAGATGAGAGGGTAGTCCATGGCTTCGACTCCAGAAGAATACCTCCTTACCACAAGTACCTCAAGAGGAGGCGTCTCTCAGCTCTAGGTATGTGAGAGGGACCCTGAGTTTGCGGCCTCAAGTGGAATGGACACCGCGATGCCCTGACGTGATATAAGGTCGGATATCCCTGCAGTGACTTGAATGCAGGCTCGTCTTGCATCTCCCAAGATGAAAGGATGTCTGAATCCCCTGTGGAGATCACAGAGAAAGACCTAGTTCCCCACCTCATCGTGACCGGAGGCCTCACATCCTTTGAAAAGTCCAGAGGTACGCGCAGATCAGTGCCTCCAACGGAGACGACGCCTGACTCCTCGTGAAACTTGATAGGAGTCCCAGGAATCCTGTGGCACGTGGAAAGGGACTCTTGGTCTCCCGCCTCAGCTGGAGAGGCGTCCCAATTGCCCTGCCAAGCCTCGAGGAGAATCCCGAGTTGTCCCTCGCAACGAGGCAGGAGTCCTGACGTCGCTGAACAAACACGTGGGTGGAAGGGCCATCCCCGTCGTAACTCGAGAATATACCCCAGGTTACCACCGCAACTCGAGAAAAACCATGAGACTTCCCCCTCGCCGCGAGATGAGGCCCGATTCCCCTGCACTGCATGCAGAGCAATTCCGTGTTGCACATCACACATGAAAGGAGCCTTGATTTCCTTGATGGCACTCCAGAGAAACCCCAAGAACACTGTTTCAAAGCTAGAGGGATCCTGAGGTCACTGTAGTAACACGAAAGAGCTCCGTGGACCAAAAATCAACTCGAGATGAGAGGTTAGTCCCTGGCTTCGACTCCAGAGGAATACCACCTTACCACAATCACCTCAAGAGGAGGCTTCTCTCAGCTCTAGCTATGTGAGAGGGACCCTTAGTTTGCGGCCTCAAGTGGAATGTACACTGCGATGCCCTGACGGGAAATAACGCCGGATATCCCTGCAGTGACTTGAATGCAGGCTCGTCTTGCATCTCCCAAGATGAAAGGATGTCTGAATCCCCTGTGCAGACCACAGAGAAAGACCTACTTCCCTACTTCATGGCGACCAGAGGCCTCACATCCTTTGAAAACTCCAGAGGTACGCAGAGATCAGTGCCTCCAAAGGAGAGGATGCCTGACTCCTCGTGAAACTTGATAGGAGTCCCAGGATTCCTGTGGCACGTGGAAAGGGACACTTGGTCTCCCGCCTCAGCTGGAGAGGCGTCCCAATTGCCCTGCCAAGCCTCGAGGAGAATCCCGAGTTGTCCCTCACAACTAGGCAGGAGTCCTGTCGTCGCTGAACAAACACGTGGGTGGAAGGGCCATCCCCGTCGTAACTCGAGAATATACCACAGGTTCCCGCCGCAATTCGAGAAAAACCATGAGACTTCCCCTCGCCGCGAGTTGAGGCCCGATTCCCCTGCTCTGCGTGCACAGCAATTCCGTGTTGCACATCACACATGAAAGGAGCCTTGATTTCCTTGATGGCACTCCAGAGAAACCCCAAGAACACTGTTTCAAGGCTAAAGGGATCCTGAGGTCACTGTAGCAACACGAAAGAGCTCCGTGGAACACAAATCAACTCGAGATGAGAGGTTAGTCCCTGGCTTCGACTCCAGAGGAATACCACCTTACCACAAGCACCTCAAGAGGAGGCTTCTCTCAGCTCTAGGTATGTGAGAGGGACCCTGAGTTTGCGGCCTCAAGTGGAATGAACACCGCGATGCCCTGGCTCGAAATATGGCCGGGTATCCCTGCAGTGACTTGAATGCAGGCTCGTCTTGCATCTCCCAAGACGAAAGGATGTCTGAATCCCCTGTGGAGACCACAGAGAAAGACCTAGTTCCCCACCTCATCGCGACCGGAGGCCTCACATCCTTTGAAAACTCCAGAGGTACACTGAGATCAGTGCCTCCAAAGGAGACGATGCCTGACTCCTCGTGAAACTTGATAGGAGTCCCAGGATTCCTGTGGCACGTGGAAAGGGACCCTTGGTCTCCCGACTCAGCTGGAGAGGCGTTCCTATTGCCCTGCCAAGCCTCGAGGAGAATCCCGAGTTTTCCCTCGCAACTAGGCAGGAGTCCTGACGTCGCTGAACAAACACGTGGGTGGAAGGGCCATCCCCGTCGGAACTCGAGAATATACCTCAGGTTGCCGACGCAACTCGAGAAAAACCATGAGACTTCCCCCTCGCCGCGAGATGAGGCCCGATTCCCCTGCACTGCGTGCAGAGCAATTCCGTGTTGCACATCACACATGAAAGGAGCCTTGATTTCCTTGATGGCACTCCAGAGAAACCCCAAGAACACTGTTTCAAGCCTAGAGGGATCCTGAGGTCACTGTAGCAAAACGAAAGAGCTCCGTGGACTAAAAATCAACTCGAGATGAGAGGTTAGTCCCTGGCTTCGACTCCAGAGGAATACCACCTTACCACAAGCACTTCAAGAGGAGGCTTCTCTCTGCTCTAGCTATGTGAGAGGGACCCTGAGTTTGCAGCCTCAAGTGGAATGGAGACCGCGATGCCCTGACTCGAAATAAGGCCGGATATCCCTGCAGTGACTTGAATGCAGGCTCGTCTTGCATCTCCCAAGACGAAAGGATGTGTGAATCCCCTGTGGAGACCACAGAGAAAGACCTAGTTCGCCACCTCATCGCGACCGGAGGCCTCACATCCTTTGAAAACTCCAGAGGTATGCGGAGATCAGTGACTCCAAAGGAGACGATGCCTGACTCCCCGTGAAACTTGATAGGAGTCCCAGGATTCCTGTGGCACTTGGAAAGGGACACTTGGTCTCCCGCCTCAGCTGGAGAGGCGTCCCAATTGCCCTGCCAAGCCTCGAGGAGAATCCCGAGTTGTCCCTCGCAACTAGGCAGGAGTCCTGACGTCGCTGAAGAAACAGGTGGGTTGAAGGGCCATCCCCATAGTAACTCGAGAATATACCCCAGGTTCCCACCGCAACTCGAGAAAAACCATGAGACTTCCCCCTCGCCGGGAGACTAGGCCCGATTCCCCTGCACTGCGTGCAGAGCAATTCCGTGTTGCACATCACACATGAAAGGAGCCTTGATTTCCTTGATGGCACTCCAGAGAAACCCCAAGAACACTGTTTCAAGGCTAGAGGGATCCTGAGGTCACTGTAGCAACATAAAAGAGCTCCGTGGACCAAGAATCAACTCGAGATGAGAGGTTAGTCCCTGGCTTCGACTCCAGAGGAATACCACCTTACCACAAGCACCTCAAGAGGAGGCTTCTCTCAGCTCTAGGTATGTGAGAGGGACCCTGAGTTTGCGGCCTCAAGTGGAAAGGACAACGCGATGCCCTGACTCGAAATAAGGCCGGATATCCCTGCAGTGACTTGAATGCAGGCTCGTCTTGCATCTCCCAAGACGAAAGGATGTCTGAATATCCTGTGTAGACCAAAGAGAAAGACCTAGTTCGCCACCTCATCGCGACCGGAGGCCTCACATCCTTTGAAAACTCCAGAGGTAAGCGGAGATCAGTGCCTCCAAAGAAGACGATGCCTGACTCCTAGTGAAACTTGATAGGAGTATCAGGATTCCTGTGGCACGTGGAAAGGGACCCTTGGTCTCCCGCCTCAGCTGGAGAGGCGTCCCAATTGCCCTGCCAAGCCTCGAGGAGAATCCCGAGTTGTCCCTCGCAAGTAGGCAGGAGTCCTGCCGTCGCTGAACAAACACGTGTGTGGAAGGGCCATCCCCGTCGTAACTCGAGAATGTACCCCAGGTTCCCGCCGCACCTCGAGAAAAACCATGAGACTTCCCCCTCGCCGCGAGCTGAGGCCCGATTCCCCTGCACTGCGTGCAGAGCAATTCCGTGTTGCGCATCACACATGAAAGGAGCCTTGATTTCCTTGATGGCACTCCAGAGAAACCCCAAGAACTCTGTTTCAAGGCTAGAGGGATCCTGAGGTCACTGTAGCAACACGAAAGAGCTCCGTGGACCAAAAATCAACTGGAGATTAGAGGTTAGTCCCTGGCTTCGACTCCAGAGGAAGACCACCTTACCATAAGCACCTCAAGAGGAGGCTTCTCTCAGCTCTAGGTATGTGAGAGGGACCCTGAGTTTGCAGCCTCAAGTGGAATGTACACCGCAATGCCCTGACTCGAAATAATGCTGGATATCCCTGCAGTGACTTGAATGCAGGCTTGTCTTGCATCTCCGAAGACGAAAGGATGTCTGAATCCCCTGTGGAGACAACAGAGAAAGACCTAGTTACTCACCTCATCGTGACCGGAGGCCTCACATCCTTTGAAAACTCCAGAGGTACGCGAAGATCAGTGCCTCCAAAGGAGAAGATGCCTGACTCCTCGTGAAACTTGATAGGAGTCCCAGGATTCCTGTGGCACGTGGAAAGGGACCCTTGGTCTCCCGCCTCAGCTGGAGAGGCATCCCAATTGCCCTGACAAGCCTCGAGGAGAATCCCCAGTTGTCCCTCGCAACTAGGCAGGAGTCCTGACGTCGCTGAACAAACACGTGGGTGGAAGGGTCATCCCCATTGTAACTCGAGAATATACCCCAGGTTCCCACCGCAACTCGAGAAAAACCATGAGACTTCCCCCTCGCCGCAAGATGAGGCCCGATTCCCCAGCACAGCATTCAATGCAATTCCGTGTTGCACATCACACATGAAAGGAGCCTTGATTTCCTTGATGGCACTCCAGAGAAACCCCAAGAACACTGTTTCAAGGCTAGAGGGATCCTGAGGTAACTGTAGCAACATGAAAGAGCTCCGTGGACCACAAATCAACTGGAGATGAGAGGTTAGTCCCTGGTTTCGACTCCAGAGGAATACCACCTTACCACAAGCACCTCAAGAGGAGGCTTCTCTCAGCTCTAGGTATGTGAGAGGGACCCTGAGTTTGCGGCCTCAAGTGGAATGGACACCGCGATGCCCTGACTCGAAATAAGGCCGGATATCCCTGCAGTGACTTGAATGCAGGCTTGTCTTGCATCTCCGAAGACGAAAGGATGTCTGAATCCCCTGTGGAGACCACAGAGAAAGACCTAGTTCCCCACCTCATCGTGACCGGAGGCCTCACATCCTTTGAAAACTCCAGAGGTACGCGGAGATCACTGCCTCCAAAGGAGACGATGCCTGACTCCTCGTGAAAGTTGATAGGAGTCCCAGGAATCCAGTGGAAAGGGACCCTTGGTCTCCCGCCTCAGCTGGAGAGGCGTCCCAATTGCCCTGCCAAGCCTCGAGGAGAATCCCGGGTTGTCCCTCGCAACTAGGCAGGAGTCCTGACGTCGCTGAACAAACACGTGTGTGGAAGGGCCATTCCCGTCGTAACTCGAGAATATACCCCAGGTTCCCACCGCAATTCGAGAAAAACCATGAGACTTCCCCCTCTCCGCGAGTTGAGGCCCGATTCCCCTGCACCTCGTGCAGAGCAGTTCCGTGTTGCACATCACACATGAAAGGAGCCTTGATTTCCTTGATGGCACTCCAGAGAAACCCCAAGAACACTGTTTCAAGGCTAGAGGGATCCTGAGGTCACTGTAGCAACACGAAAGAGCTCCGTGGAACACAAATCAACTGGAGATGAGAGGTTAGTTCCTGGCTTTGACTCCAGAGGAATACCACCTTACCACAAGCACCTCAAGAAGAGGCTTCTTTCAGCTCTAGGTATGTGAGAGGGACCCTGAGTTTGCGGCCACAAGTGGAATGGACACCGCAATGCCCTGACTCGAAATAATGCCGGATATCCCTGCAGTGACATGATTGCAGGCTCGTCTTGCATCTCCGAAGAAGAAAGGATGTCTGAATCCCCTGTGGAGACCACAGAGAAAGACCTAGTTCCCCACCTCATCGTGACTGGAGGCCTCACATCTTTTGAAAACTCCAGAGGTACACGGAGATCAGTGCCTCCCAAGGAGACCATGCCTGACTCCTCATGAAACTTGATAGGAGTCCCAGGAATCCTGTGGCACGTGGAAAGGGACCCTTGGTCTCCCGCCTCAGCTGGAGAGGCGTCCCAATTGCCCTGCCAAGCCTCGAGGAGAATCCCGGGTTGTCCCTCGCAACTAGGCAGGAGTCCTGTCGTCGCTGAAGAAACACGTGTGTGGAAAGGCCATCCCCGTCGTAACTCGAGAATATAACCCAGGTTCCCGCCGCAACTCGAGAAAAACCATGAGACTTCCCCCTCGCCGCGAGATGAGGCCCGATTCCCCTGCACTGCGTGCAGAGCAATTCCGTGCTGCACATCACACATGAAAGGAGCCTTGATTTCCTTGATGGCACTCCAGAGAATCCCCAAGAACACTGTTTCAAGGCTAGAGGGATCGTGAGGTCACTGTAGCCACACGAAAGAGCTCCGTGGACCAAAAATCAACTCGAGATGAGAGGTTAGTCCCTGGCTTCGACTCCAGAGGAATACCACCTTACCACAAGCACCTCAAGAGAAGGCTTCTCTCAGCTCTAGGTATGTGAGAGGGACCCTGAGTTTGTGGCCTCAAATGGAATGAACACCGCGATGCCCTGGCTCGAAATAAGGCCGGGTATCCCTGCAGTGACTTGAATGCAGGCTCGTCTTGCATCTCCCAAGACGAAAGGATGTCTGAATCCCCTGTGGAGACCACAGAGAAAGACCTAGTTCCCCACCTCATCGCGACCGGAGGCCTCACATACTTTGAAAACTCCAGAGGTACACTGAGATCAGTGCCTCCAAAGGAGACGATGCCTGACTCCTCGTGAAACTTGATAGGAGTCCCAGGATTCCTGTGACACGTGGAAAGGGACCCTTGGTCTCCCGACTCAGCTGGAGAGGCGTCCCTATTGCCCTGCCAAGCCTCGAGGAGAATCCCGAGTTGTCCCTCGCAACTAGGCAGGAGTCCTGACGTCGCTGAACAAACACGTGTGTGGAAGGGCCATCCCCGTCGGAACTCGAGAATATACCTCAGGTTGCCGACGCAACTCGAGAAAAACCATGAGACTTCCCCCTTGCCGGGAGATGAGGCCCGATTCCCCTGCACTGCATGCAGAGCAATTCCGTGTTGCACATCACACATGAAAGGAGCCTTGATTTCCTTGATGGCACTCCAGAGAAACCCCAAGAACACTGTTTCAAGCCTAGAGGGATCCTGAGGTCACTGTAGCAAAACGAAAGAGCTCCGTGGACTAAAAATCAAATCGAGATGAGAGGTTAGTCCCTGGCTTCGACTCCAGAGGAATACCACCTTACCACAAGCACCTCAAGAGGAGGCTTCTCTCTGCTCTAGCTATGTGAGAGGGACCCTGAGTTTGCAGCCTCAAGTGGAATGGAGACCGCGATGCCCTGACTCGAAATAAGGCCGGATATCCCTGCAGTGACTTGAATGCAGGCTCGTCTTGCATCTCCCAAGACGAAAGGATGTGTGAATCCCCTGTGGAGACCACAGAGAAAGACCTAGTTCCCCACCTCATCGCGACCGGAGGCCTCACATCCTTTGAAAACTCCAGAGGTATGCGGAGATCAGTGACTCCACAGGAGAGGATGCCTCACTCCTCGTGAAACTTGATAGGAGTTCCAGGATTCCTGTGGCACTTGGAAAGGGACACTTGGTCACACGCCTCAGCTGGAGAGGCGTCCCAATTGCCCTGCCAAGCCTCGAGGAGAATCCCGAGTTGTCCCTCGCAACTAGGCAGGAGTCCTGACGTCGGTGAAGAAACAGGTGGGTGGAAGGGCCATCCCCATAGTAACTCGAGAATATACCCCAGGTTCCCGCTGCAACTCGAGAAAAACCATGAGACTTCCCCCTCGCCGGGAGACGAGGCCCGATTCCCCTGCACTGCGTGTAGAGCAATTCCGTGTTGCACATCACACATGAAAGGAGCCTTGATTTCCTTGATGGCACTCCAGAGAAACCCGAAGAACACTGTTTCAAGGCTAGAGGGATCCTTAGGACACTGTAGCAACATAAAAGAGCTCCGTGGACCAAGAATCAACTCGAGATGAGAGGTTAGTCCCTGGCTTCGACTCCAGAGGAATACCACCTTACCACAAGCACCTCAAGAGGAGGCTTCTCTCAGCTCTAGGTATGTGAGAGGGACCCTGAGTTTGCGGCCTCAAGTGGAAAGGACAACGCGATGCCCTGACTCGAAATAAGGCCGGATATCCCTGCAGTGACTTGAATGCAGGCTCGTCTTGCATCTCCCAAGACGAAAGGATGTCTGAATATCCTGTGGAGACCAAAGAGAAAGACCTAGTTCGCCACCTCATCGCGACCGGAGGCCTCACATCCTTTGAAAACTCCAGAGGTAAGCAGAGATCAGTGCCTCCAAAGAAGACGATGCCTGACTCCTAGTGAAACTTGATAGGAGTCCCAGGATTCCTGTGGCACGTGGAAAGGGACACTTGGTCTCCCGCCTCAGCTGGAGAGGCGTCCCAATTGCCCTGCCAAGCCTCGAGGAGAATCCCGAGTTGTCCCTCGCAACAAGGCAGGAGTCCTGCCATCGCTGAACAAACACGTGTGTGGAAGGGCCATCCCCGTCGTAACTAGAGAATATACCCCAGGTTCCCGCCGCAACTCGAGAAAAACCATGAGACTTCCCCCTCGCCGCGAGCTGAGGTCCGATTCCCCTGCACTGCGTGCAGAGCAATTCCGTGTTGCGCATCACACATGAAAGGAGCCTTGATTTCCTTGATGGCACTCCAGAGAAACCCCAAGAACACTGTTTCAAGGCTAGAGGGATCCTGAGGTCACTGTAGCAACACGAAAGAGCTCCGTGGACCAAAAATCAACTCGAGATGAGAGGTTAGTCCCTGGCTTCGACTCAGAATGGATACCACCTTACCACAAGCACCTCAAGAGGAGGCTTCTCTCAGCTCTAGCTATGTGAGAGGGACCCTGACTTTGCGGCCTCAAGTGGAATGGACACCGCGATGCCCTGACTCGAAATAAGGCCGAATATCCCTGCAGTGACTTGAATGCAGGCTCGTCTTGCATCTCCCAAGACGAAAGGATGTCTGAATCCCCTGTGGAGACCACAGAGAAAGACCTAGTTCGCCACCTCATCGCGACCGGAGGCCTCACATCCTTTGAAAACTCCAGAGGTACGCGGAGATCAGTGCCTCCAAAGGAGACGATGCCTGACTCCTCGTGAAACTTGATAGGAGTCCCAGGATTCCTGTGGCACGTGGAAAGGGACCCTTGGTCTCCCGCCTCAGCTGGAGAGGAGTCCCAATTGCCCTGCCAAGCCTCGAGGAGAATCCCGAGTTGTCCCTCGCAACTAGGCAGGAGTCCTGACGTCGCTGAACAAACACGTGGGTGGAAGGGCCAGCCCCGTCTTAACTCGAGAATATACCCCAGGTTCCCGCCGCAACTCGAGAAAAACCATGAGACTTCCCCCTCGCCGCGAGATGAGGCCCGATTCCCCTGCACTGCGTGCAGTGCAATTCCGTGTTGCACATCACACATGAAAGGAGCCTTGATTTCCTTGATGGCACTCCAGAGAAAACGCAAGAACACTGTTTCAAGGCAGGAGGGATCCTGAGGTCACTGTAGCAACACGAAAGAGCTCCGTGGACCCAGAATCAACTCGAGATGAGAGGTTAGCCCCTGGCTTCGACTCCAGAGGAATACCCCCTTACCACAAGCACCTCAAGAGGAGGCTTCTCTCAGCTCTAGCTATGTGAGAGGGACCCTGAGTTTGCGGCCTCAAGTGGAAAGGACACCGCGATGCCCTGACTCGAAAAAATGCCGGATATCCCTACAGTGACTTGAATGCAGGCTCGTCTTGCATCTCCCAAGACGAAAGGATGTCTGAATCCACTGTGGAGACCACAGAGAAAGACCTAGTTCCCCACCTCATCGCGACCGGAGGCCTCACATCCTTTGAAAACTCAAGAGGTACGCAGAGATCAGTGCCTCCAAAGGAGACGATTCGTGACTCCTCGTGAAACTTGATAGGAGTCCCAGGATTCTTGTTGCACGTGGAAAGGGAGCGTTGGTGTCCCGCCTCAGCTGGAGAGGCGCCCCAATTGCCCTGCCAAGCCTCGAGGAGAATCCCGAGTTGTCCCTCGCAACTAGGCAGGAGTCCTGACGTCGCTGAACAAACACGTGGGTGGAAGGGCCATCCCCGTCGTAACTCGAGAATATACCACAGGTTCCCGCCGCAACTCGAGAAGAACCATGAGACTTCCCCCTCGCCGCGAGATGAGGCCCGATTCCCCTGCACTGCGTGCAGAGCAATTCCGTGTTGCACATCACTCATGAAAGGAGCCTTGATTTCCCTGATGGCACTCCAGAGAAATCCCAAGAACACTCTTTCAAGGCTAGAGGGATCCTGAGGTCACTGTAGCCACACGAAAGAGCTCCGGGGACCAAGAATCAACTCGAGATGAGAGGTTAGTCCCTGGCTTCGACTCCAGAGGAATACCACCTTACCACAAGCACCTCAAGAGGAGGCTTCTCTCAGCTCTAGGTAAGTGAGAGGGACCCTGAGTTTGCGGCCTCAAGTGGAATGGACACCGCAATGCCCTGACTCGAAATAATGCTGGATATCCCTGCAGTGACTTGAATGCAGGCTTGTCTTGCATCTCCGAAGACGAAAGGATGTCTGAATCCCCTGTGGAGACAACAGAGAAAGACCTAGTTCCTCACCTCATCGTGACCGGAGGCCTCATATCCTTTGAAAACTCCAGAGGTACGCGAAGATCAGTGCCTCCAAAGGAGAAGATGCCTGACTCCTCGTGAAACTTGATAGGAGTCCCAGGATTCCTGTGGCACGTGGAAAGGGACCCTTGGTCTCCCGCCTCAGCTGGAGAGGCGTCCCAATTGCCCTGCCAAGCCTCGAGGAGAATCCCGAGTTGTCCCTCGCAACTAGGCAGGAGTCCTGCCGTCGCTGAACAAACACGTGTGTCGAAGGGCCATCCCCGTCGTAACTCGAGAATATACCCCAGGTTTCCGCCGCAACTCGAGAAAAACCATGAGACTTCCCCCTCGCCGCGAGATGAGGCCCGATTCCCCTGCACTGCATGCAGAGCAATTCCGTGTTGCACATCAAACATGAAAGGAGCCTTGATTTCCTTGATGGCACTAAAGAGAAACCCCAAGAACACTGTTTCAAGGCTAGAGGGATCCTGAGGTCACTGTAGCCACACGAAAGAGCTCCGTGGACCAAAAATCAACTCGAGATGAGAGGTTAGTCCCTGGCTTCGACTCCAGAGGAATACCACCTTACCACAAGCACCTCAAGAGGAGGCTTCTCCCAGCTCCAGCTATGTGAGAGGGACCCTGAGTTTGCGGCCTCAAATGGAATGGACACTGCGATGCCCTGACGGGAAATAACGCCGGATATCCCTGCAGTGACTTGAATGCAGGCTCGTCTTGCATCTCCCAAGACGAAAGGATGTCTGAATCCCCTGTGGAGACCAGAGAGAAAGAACTAATTCCCCACCTTATCGCGACCATAGGACTCAAATCCTTTGAAAACTCCAGAGGTACGCGGAGATCAGTGCCTCCAAAGGAGACGATGCCTGACTCCTCGTGAAACTTGATAGGAGTCCCAGGATTCCTGTGCACGTGGAAAGGGACCCTTGGTCTCCCGCCTCAGCTGGAGAGGCGTCCCAACTGCCCTGCCAAGCCTCCAGGAGAATCCCGAGTTGTCCCTCGCAACTAGGCAGGAGTCCTGACGTCGCTGAACAAACATGTGGGTGGAAGGGCCATCCCCGTCGCAACTCGAGAATATACCACAGGTTCCCGCCGCAACTCGAGAAAAACCATGAGACTTCCCTCTCGCCGCGAGATGAGGCCCGATTCCCCTGCACTGCGTGCAGAGCAATTCCGTGTTGCACATCACACATGAAAGGAGCCTTGATTTCCTTGATGGCACTCCAGAGAAACCCCAAGAACACTGTTTCAAGGCTAGAGGGATCCTGAGGTCACTGTAGCAACCCGAAAGAGCTCCGTGCACCAAAAATCAACTCGAGATGAGAGATTAGTCCCTGGCTTCGACTCCAGAGGAATACCACCTTACCACAAGCACCTCAAGAGGAGGCTTCCCTCAGCTCTAGCTATGTGAGAGGGACCCTGAGTTTGCGGCCTCAAGTGGAATGGACACCGCAATGCCCTGACTCGAAAAAAGGCCGGATATTCCTGCAGTGACTTGAATGCAGGCTTGTCTTGCATCTCCCAAAACGAAAGGATGTCTGAATCCCCTGTGGAGACCACAGAGAAAGACCTAGTTCCCCACCTCATCGCGACCGGAGGCCTCACATCCTTTGAAAACTCCAGAGGTACGCGGAGATCAGTGCCTCCAAAGGAGACGATGCCTGACTCCTCGTGAAACTTGATAGGAGTCCCAGGATTCCTGTGGCACGTGGATAGGGACCCTTGGTCTCCCGCCTCAGCTGGAGAGGCGTCCCAATTGCCCTGCCAAGCCTCGAGGAGAATCCTGAATTGTCCCTCGCAACTAGGCAGGAGTCCTGACGTCGCTGAACAAACATGTGGGTGGAAGGGCCATCCCCGTCGTAACTCGAGAATATAACCCAGGTTCCCGCCGCAACTCGAGAAAAACCATGAGACTTCCCCCTCGCCGCGAGATGAGGCCCGATTCCCCTGCACTGCGTGCAGAGCAATTCCGTGCTGCACATCACACATGAAAGGAGCCTTGATTTCCTTAATGGCACTCCAGAGAATCCCCAAGAACACTGTTTCAAGGCTAGAGGGATCGTGAGGTCACTGTAGCCACACGAAAGAGCTCCGTGGACCAAAAATCAACTCGAGATGAGAGGTTAGTCCCTGGCTTCGACTCCAGAGGAATACCACCTTACCACAAGCACCTCAAGAGGAGGCTTCTCTCAGCTCTAGGTATGTGAGAGGGACCCTGAGTTTGCGGCCTCAAGTGGAATGAACACCGCGATGCCCTGGCTCAAAATAAGGCCGGGTATCCCTGCAGTGACTTGAATGCAGGCTCGTCTTGCATCTCCCAAGACGAAAGGATGTCTGAATCCCCTGTGGAGACCACAGAGAAAGACCTAGTTCCCCACCTCATCGCGACCGGAGGCCTCACATACTTTGAAAACTCCAGAGGTACACTGAGATCAGTGCCTCCAAAGGAGACGATGCCTGACTCCTCGTGAAACTTGATAGGAGTCCCAGGATTCCTGTGGCACGTGGAAAGGGACCCTTGGTCTCCCGACTCAGCTGGAGAGGCGTCCCTATTGCCCTGCCAAGCCTCGAGGAGAATCCCGAGTTGTCCCTCGCAACTAGGCAGGAGTCCTGACGTCACTGAACAAACACGTGGGTGGAAGGGCCATCCCCGTCGGAACTCGGGAATATACCTCAGGTTGCCGACGCAACTCGAGAAAAACCATGAGACTTCCCCCTCGCCGGGAGATGAGGCCCGATTCCCCTGCACTGCGTGCAGAGCAATTCCGTGTTGCACATTACACATGAAAGGAGCCTTGATTTCCTTGATGGCACTCCAGAGAAACCCCAAGAACACTGTTTCAAGCCTAGAGGGATCCTGAGGTCACTGTAGCAAAACGAAAGAGCTCCGTGGACTAAAAATCAAATAAGATGAGAGGTTAGTCCCTGGCTTCGACTCCAGAGGAATACCACCTTACCACAAGCACCTCAAGAGGAGGCTTCTCTCTGCTCTAGCTATGTGAGAGGGACCCTGAGTTTGCAGCCTCAAGTGGAATGGAGACCGCGATGCCCTGACTCGAAATAAGGCAGGATATCCCTGCAGTGACTTGAATGCAGGCTCGTCTTGCATCTCCCAAGACGAAAGGATGTCTGAATATCCTGTGGAGACAACAGAGAAAGACCTAGTTCCTCACCTCATCGTGACCGGATGCCTCACATCCTTTGAAAACTCCAGAGGTACGCGAAGATCAGTGCCTCCAAAGGAGAAGATGCCTGACTCCTCGTGAAACTTGATAGGAGTCCCAGGATTCCTGTGGCACGTGGAAAGGGACCCTTGGTCTCCCGCCTCAGCTGGAGAGGCGTCCCAATTGCCCTGCCAAGCCTCGAGGAGAATCCCGAGTTGTCCCTCGCAACTAGGCAGGAGTCCTGCCGTCGCTGAACAAACACGTGTGTGGAAGGGCCATCCCCGTTGTAACTCGAGAATATACCAGAGGTTCCCGCCGCAACTCGAGAAAAACCATGAGATTTCCCCCTCGCCGCGAGATGAGGCCCGATTCCCCCGCACTGCGTGCAGAGCAATTCCATGTTGCACATCACACATGAAAAGAGACTTGATTTCCTTGATGGCACACCAGAGAAACTCCAAGAACACTGTTTCAAGGCTAGAGGGATCCTGAGGTCACTGTAGCCACACGAAAGTGCTCCGTGGACCAAAAATCAACTCGAGATGAGAGGTTAGTAACTGGCTTCGACTCCAGAGGAAACCACCTTTCCACAAGCAGCTCAAGAGGAGGCTTCTCTGAGCTCTAGGTATGTGAGAGGGACCCTGAGTTTGCGGCCTCAAGTGGAAAGGACACCGCGATGCCCTGACTCGAAAAAATGCCGGATATCCCTACAGTGACTTAAATGCAGGCTCGTCTTGCATCTCCCAAGACGAAAGGATGTCTGAATCCACTGTGGAGACCACAGAGAAAGACCTAGTTCCCCACCTCATCGCGACCGGAGGCCTCACATCCTTTGAAAACTCCAGAGGTACGCAGAGATCAGTGCCTCCAAAGGAGAAGATGCCTGACTCCTCGTGAAACTTGATAGGAGTCCCAGGATTCCTGTGGCACGTGGAAAGGGACCCTTGGTCTCCCGCCTCAGCTGGAGAGGCGTCCCAATTGCCCTGCCAAGCCTCGAGGAGAATCCCGAGTTGTCCCTCGCAACTAGGCAGGAGTCCTGACGTCGCTGAACAAACACGTGTGTGGAAGGGCCATCCCCGTCGTAACTCGAGAATATACCCCAGGTTTCCGCCGCAACTCGAGAAAAACCATGAGACTTCCCCCTCGCCGCGAGATGAGGCCCGATTCCCCTGCACTGCGTGCAGAGCAATTCCATGTTGCACATCACACATGAAAAGAGACTTGATTTCCTTGATGGCACACAAGAGAAACTCCAAGAACACTGTTTCAACGCTAGAGGGATCCTGTGGTCACTGTAGCCACACGAAAGAGCTCCGTGGACCAAAAATCAACTCGAGATGAGAGATTAGTAACTGGCTTCGACTCCAGAGGAAACCACCTTACCACAAGCACCTAAAGAGGAGGCTTCTCTCAGCTATAGGTATGTGAGAGGGACCCTGAGTTTGCGGCCTCAAGTGGAATGGACACCGCGATGCCCTGACTCGAAATAAGGCCGAATATCCCTGCAGTGACTTGAATGCAGGCTCGTCTTGCATCTCCCAAGACGAAAGGATGTCTGCATCCCCTGTGGAGACCACAGAGAAAGACCTAGTTCGCCACCTCATCGCGACTGGAGGCCTCACATCCTTTGAAAACTCCAGAGGTACGCGGAGATCAGTGCCTCCAAAGGAGACGATGCCTGACTCCTCGTGAAACTTGATAGGAGTCCCAGGATTCTTGTTGCACGTGGAAAGGGAGCGTTGGTGTCCCGCCTCAGCTGGAGAGGCGCCCCAATTGCCCTGCCAAGCCTCGAGGAGAATCCCGAGTTGTCCCTCGCAACTAGGCAGGAGTCCTGACGTCGCTGAACAAACACGTGGGTGGAAGGGCCATCCCCGTCGTAACTCGAGAATATACCACAGGTTCCCGCCGCAACTCGAGAAGAACCATGAGACTTCCCCCTCGCCGCGAGATGAGGCCCGATTCCCCTGCACTGCGTGCAGAGCAATTCCGTGTTGCACATCACTCATGAAAGGAGCCTTGATTTCCCTGATGGCACTCCAGAGAAATCCCAAGAACACTCTTTCAAGGCTAGAGGGATCCTGAGGTCACTGTAGCCACACGAAAGAGCTCCGGGGACCAAGAATCAACTCGAGATGAGAGGTTAGTCCCTGGCTTCGACTCCAGAGGAATACCACCTTACCACAAGCACCTCAAGAGGAGGCTTCTCTCAGCTCTAGGTAAGTGAGAGGGACCCTGAGTTTGCGGCCTCAAGTGGAATGGACACCGCAATGCCCTGACTCGAAATAATGCTGGATATCCCTGCAGTGACTTGAATGCAGGCTTGTCTTGCATCTCCGAAGACGAAAGGATGTCTGAATCCCCTGTGGAGACAACAGAGAAAGACCTAGTTCCTCACCTCATCGTGACCGGAGGCCTCATATCCTTTGAAAACTCCAGAGGTACGCGAAGATCAGTGCCTCCAAAGGAGAAGATGCCTGACTCCTCGTGAAACTTGATAGGAGTCCCAGGATTCCTGTGGCACGTGGAAAGGGACCCTTGGTCTCCCGCCTCAGCTGGAGAGGCGTCCCAATTGCCCTGCCAAGCCTCGAGGAGAATCCCGAGTTGTCCCTCGCAACTAGGCAGGAGTCCTGCCGTCGCTGAACAAACACGTGTGTCGAAGGGCCATCCCCGTCGTAACTCGAGAATATACCCCAGGTTTCCGCCGCAACTCGAGAAAAACCATGAGACTTCCCCCTCGCCGCGAGATGAGGCCCGATTCCCCTGCACTGCATGCAGAGCAATTCCGTGTTGCACATCAAACATGAAAGGAGCCTTGATTTCCTTGATGGCACTAAAGAGAAACCCCAAGAACACTGTTTCAAGGCTAGAGGGATCCTGAGGTCACTGTAGCCACACGAAAGAGCTCCGTGGACCAAAAATCAACTCGAGATGAGAGGTTAGTCCCTGGCTTCGACTCCAGAGGAATACCACCTTACCACAAGCACCTCAAGAGGAGGCTTCTCCCAGCTCCAGCTATGTGAGAGGGACCCTGAGTTTGCGGCCTCAAATGGAATGGACACTGCGATGCCCTGACGGGAAATAACGCCGGATATCCCTGCAGTGACTTGAATGCAGGCTCGTCTTGCATCTCCCAAGACGAAAGGATGTCTGAATCCCCTGTGGAGACCAGAGAGAAAGAACTAATTCCCCACCTTATCGCGACCATAGGACTCAAATCCTTTGAAAACTCCAGAGGTACGCGGAGATCAGTGCCTCCAAAGGAGACGATGCCTGACTCCTCGTGAAACTTGATAGGAGTCCCAGGATTCCTGTGTCACGTGGAAAGGGACCCTTGGTCTCCCGCCTCAGCTGGAGAGGCGTCCCAACTGCCCTGCCAAGCCTCCAGGAGAATCCCGAGTTGTCCCTCGCAACTAGGCAGGAGTCCTGACGTCGCTGAACAAACATGTGGGTGGAAGGGCCATCCCCGTCGCAACTCGAGAATATACCACAGGTTCCCGCCGCAACTCGAGAAAAACCATGAGACTTCCCTCTCGCCGCGAGATGAGGCCCGATTCCCCTGCACTGCGTGCAGAGCAATTCCGTGTTGCACATCACACATGAAAGGAGCCTTGATTTCCTTGATGGCACTCCAGAGAAACCCCAAGAACACTGTTTCAAGGCTAGAGGGATCCTGAGGTCACTGTAGCAACCCGAAAGAGCTCCGTGCACCAAAAATCAACTCGAGATGAGAGATTAGTCCCTGGCTTCGACTCCAGAGGAATACCACCTTACCACAAGCACCTCAAGAGGAGGCTTCCCTCAGCTCTAGCTATGTGAGAGGGACCCTGAGTTTGCGGCCTCAAGTGGAATGGACACCGCAATGCCCTGACTCGAAAAAAGGCCGGATATTCCTGCAGTGACTTGAATGCAGGCTTGTCTTGCATCTCCCAAAACGAAAGGATGTCTGAATCCCCTGTGGAGACCACAGAGAAAGACCTAGTTCCCCACCTCATCGCGACCGGAGGCCTCACATCCTTTGAAAACTCCAGAGGTACGCGGAGATCAGTGCCTCCAAAGGAGACGATGCCTGACTCCTCGTGAAACTTGATAGGAGTCCCAGGATTCCTGTGGCACGTGGATAGGGACCCTTGGTCTCCCGCCTCAGCTGGAGAGGCGTCCCAATTGCCCTGCCAAGCCTCGAGGAGAATCCTGAATTGTCCCTCGCAACTAGGCAGGAGTCCTGACGTCGCTGAACAAACATGTGGGTGGAAGGGCCATCCCCGTCGTAACTCGAGAATATAACCCAGGTTCCCGCCGCAACTCGAGAAAAACCATGAGACTTCCCCCTCGCCGCGAGATGAGGCCCGATTCCCCTGCACTGCGTGCAGAGCAATTCCGTGCTGCACATCACACATGAAAGGAGCCTTGATTTCCTTAATGGCACTCCAGAGAATCCCCAAGAACACTGTTTCAAGGCTAGAGGGATCCTGAGGTCACTGTAGCCACACGAAAGAGCTCCGTGGACCAAAAATCAACTCGAGATGAGAGGTTAGTCCCTGGCTTCGACTCCAGAGGAATACCACCTTACCACAAGCACCTCAAGAGGAGGCTTCTCTCAGCTCTAGGTATGTGAGAGGGACCCTGAGTTTGCGGCCTCAAGTGGAATGAACACCGCGATGCCCTGGCTCAAAATAAGGCCGGGTATCCCTGCAGTGACTTGAATGCAGGCTCGTCTTGCATCTCCCAAGACGAAAGGATGTCTGAATCCCCTGTGGAGACCACAGAGAAAGACCTAGTTCCCCACCTCATCGCGACCGGAGGCCTCACATACTTTGAAAACTCCAGAGGTACACTGAGATCAGTGCCTCCAAAGGAGACGATGCCTGACTCCTCGTGAAACTTGATAGGAGTCCCAGGATTCCTGTGGCACGTGGAAAGGGACCCTTGGTCTCCCGACTCAGCTGGAGAGGCGTCCCTATTGCCCTGCCAAGCCTCGAGGAGAATCCCGAGTTGTCCCTCGCAACTAGGCAGGAGTCCTGACGTCACTGAACAAACACGTGGGTGGAAGGGCCATCCCCGTCGGAACTCGGGAATATACCTCAGGTTGCCGACGCAACTCGAGAAAAACCATGAGACTTCCCCCTCGCCGGGAGATGAGGCCCGATTCCCCTGCACTGCGTGCAGAGCAATTCCGTGTTGCACATTACACATGAAAGGAGCCTTGATTTCCTTGATGGCACTCCAGAGAAACCCCAAGAACACTGTTTCAAGCCTAGAGGGATCCTGAGGTCACTGTAGCAAAACGAAAGAGCTCCGTGGACTAAAAATCAAATAAGATGAGAGGTTAGTCCCTGGCTTCGACTCCAGAGGAATACCACCTTACCACAAGCACCTCAAGAGGAGGCTTCTCTCTGCTCTAGCTATGTGAGAGGGACCCTGAGTTTGCAGCCTCAAGTGGAATGGAGACCGCGATGCCCTGACTCGAAATAAGGCCGGATATCCCTGCAGTGACTTGAATGCAGGCTCGTCTTGCATCTCCCAAGACGAAAGGATGTCTGAATATCCTGTGGAGACAACAGAGAAAGACCTAGTTCCTCACCTCATCGTGACCGGATGCCTCACATCCTTTGAAAACTCCAGAGGTACGCGAAGATCAGTGCCTCCAAAGGAGAAGATGCCTGACTCCTCGTGAAACTTGATAGGAGTCCCAGGATTCCTGTGGCACGTGGAAAGGGACCCTTGGTCTCCCGCCTCAGCTGGAGAGGCGTCCCAATTGCCCTGCCAAGCCTCGAGGAGAATCCCGAGTTGTCCCTCGCAACTAGGCAGGAGTCCTGCCGTCGCTGAACAAACACGTGTGTGGAAGGGCCATCCCCGTTGTAACTCGAGAATATACCAGAGGTTCCCGCCGCAACTCGAGAAAAACCATGAGATTTCCCCCTCGCCGCGAGATGAGGCCCGATTCTCCCGCACTGCGTGCAGAGCAATTCCATGTTGCACATCACACATGAAAAGAGACTTGATTTCCTTGATGGCACACCAGAGAAACTCCAAGAACACTGTTTCAAGGCTAGAGGGATCCTGAGGTCACTGTAGCCAAACGAAAGTGCTCCGTGGACCAAAAATCAACTCGAGATGAGAGGTTAGTAACTGGCTTCGACTCCAGAGGAAACCACCTTTCCACAAGCAGCTCAAGAGGAGGCTTCTCTGAGCTCTAGGTATGTGAGAGGGACCCTGAGTTTGCGGCCTCAAGTGGAAAGGACACCGCGATGCCCTGACTCGAAAAAATGCCGGATATCCCTACAGTGACTTAAATGCAGGCTCGTCTTGCATCTCCCAAGACGAAAGGATGTCTGAATCCACTGTGGAGACCACAGAGAAAGACCTAGTTCCCCACCTCATCGCGACCGGAGGCCTCACATCCTTTGAAAACTCCAGAGGTACGCAGAGATCAGTGCCTCCAAAGGAGAAGATGCCTGACTCCTCGTGAAACTTGATAGGAGTCCCAGGATTCCTGTGGCACGTGGAAAGGGACCCTTGGTCTCCCGCCTCAGCTGGAGAGGCGTCCCAATTGCCCTGCCAAGCCTCGAGGAGAATCCCGAGTTGTCCCTCGCAACTAGGCAGGAGTCCTGACGTCGCTGAACAAACACGTGTGTGGAAGGGCCATCCCCGTCGTAACTCGAGAATATACCCCAGGTTTCCGCCGCAACTCGAGAAAAACCATGAGACTTCCCCCTCGCCGCGAGATGAGGCCCGATTCCCCTGCACTGCGTGCAGAGCAATTCCATGTTGCACATCACACATGAAAAGAGACTTGATTTCCTTGATGGCACACAAGAGAAACTCCAAGAACACTGTTTCAACGCTAGAGGGATCCTGTGGTCACTGTAGCCACACGAAAGAGCTCCGTGGACCAAAAATCAACTCGAGATGAGAGATTAGTAACTGGCTTCGACTCCAGAGGAAACCACCTTACCACAAGCACCTAAAGAGGAGGCTTCTCTCAGCTATAGGTATGTGAGAGGGACCCTGAGTTTGCGGCCTCAAGTGGAATGGACACCGCGATGCCCTGACTCGAAATAAGGCCGAATATCCCTGCAGTGACTTGAATGCAGGCTCGTCTTGCATCTCCCAAGACGAAAGGATGTCTGCATCCCCTGTGGAGACCACAGAGAAAGACCTAGTTCGCCACCTCATCGCGACTGGAGGCCTCACATCCTTTGAAAACTCCAGAGGTACGCGGAGATCAGTGCCTCCAAAGGAGACGATGCCTGACTCCTCGTGAAACTTGATAGGAGTCCCAGGATTCCTGTGGCACGTGGAAAGGGACCCTTGGTCTCCCGCCTCAGCTGGAGAGGCGTCCCAATTGCCCTGCCAAGCCTCGAGGAGAATCCCGAGTTGTCCCTCGCAACTAGGCAGGAGTCCTGACGTCGCTGAACAAACACGTGGGTGGAAGGGCCATCCCCGTCGTAACTCGAGAATATACCCCAGGTTCCCGCCGCAACTCGAGAAGAACCATGAGACTTCCCCCTCGCCGCGAGATGAGGCCCGATTCCCCTGCACTGCGTGCAGAGCAATTCCGTGTTGCACATCACTCATGAAAGGAGCCTTGATTTCCCTGATGGCACTCCAGAGAAACCCCAAGAACACTGTTTCAAGGCTAGAGGGATCCTGAGGTCACTGTAGCCACACGGAAGAGCTCCGGGGACCAAGAATCAACTCGAGATGAGAGGTTAGTCCCTGGCTTCGACTCCAGAGGAATACCACCTTACCACAAGCACCTCAAGAGGAGGCTTCTCTCAGCTCTAGGTAAGTGAGAGGGACCCTGAGTTTGCGGCCTCAAGTGGAATGGACACCACAATGCCCTGACTCGAAATAAGGCCGGATATCCCTGCAGTGACTTGAGTGCAGACTCGTCTTGCATCTCCCAAGATGAAGGGATGTCTGAATCCCCTGTGGAGACCACAGAGAAAAACCTAGTTCCCGACCTCATCGCGACCGGACGCCTCACATCCTTTGAAAACTCCAGAGGTACGCGGAGATCAGTGCCTCCAAAGGAGACGATGCCTGACTCCTCGTGAAATTTGATAGGAGTCCCAGGATTCCTGTGGCACGTGGAAAGGGACCCTTAGTCTCCCGCCTCAGCTGGAAAGGCGTCCCAATTGCCCTGCCAAGCCTCGAGGAGAATCCCGAGTTGTCCCTCGCAACTAGGCAGGAGTCCTGACGTCGCTGAAGAAACACGTGGGTGGAAGGGCCATCCCCAACGTAGCTCGAGAATATACCCCAGGTTCCCGCCGCAACTCGAGAAAAACCATGAGACTTCCCCCTCGCCGCGAGATGAGGCCCGATTCCCCTGCACTGCGTGCAGTGCAATTCCGTGTTGCACATCAGACATGAAAGGAGCCTTGATTTCCTTGATGGCACTCCAGAGAAAACGCAAGAACACTGTTTCAAGGCTAGAGGGATCCTGAGGTCACTGTAGCAACACGAAAGAGCTCCGTGGACCAAGAATCAACTCGTGATGAGAGGTTAGCCCCTGGCTTCGACTCCAGAGGAATACCCCCTTACCACAAGCACCTCAAGAGGAGGCTTCTCTCAGCTCTAGGTATGTGAGAGGGACCCTGAGTTTGCGGCCTCAAGTGGAAAGGACACCGCGATGCCCTGACTCGAAAAAATGCCGGATATCCCTGCAGTGACTTGAATGCAGGCTCGTCTTGCATCTCCCAAGACGAAAGGATGTCTGAAGCCACTCTGGAGACCACAGAGAAAGACATAGTTCCCCATCTCATCGCGACCGGAGGCCTCACATCCTTTGAAAACTCCAGAGGTACGCAGAGATCAGTGCCTCCAAAGGAGACGATTCGTGACTCCTCGTGAAACTTGATAGGAGTCCCAGGATTCTTGTTGCACGTGGAAAGGGACCGTTGGTGTCCCGCCTCAGCTGGAGAGGCGTCCCAATTGCCCTGCCAAGCCTCGAGGAGAATCCCGAGTTGTCCCTCGCAACTAGGCAGGAGTCCTGACGTCGCTGAAGAAACACGTGGGTGGAAGGTCCATCCCCGTCGTAATTCGAGAATATACCCCAGCTTCCCGCCGCAACTCGAGAAAAACCATGAGACTTCCCCCTCGCCGTGAGCTGAGGCTCGATTCCCCTGCACTGCGTGCAGAGCAATTCCGTGTTGCACATCACACATGAAAGGAGCCTTGATTTCCTTGATGGCACTCCAGAGAATCCCCAAGAACACTGTTTAAAGGCTAGAGGGATCCTGAGGTCACTGTAGCAACACGAAAGAGCTCCGTGGACCAGAAATCAACTCGAGATGAGAGGTTAGTCCCTGGCTTTGACTCCAGAGGAATACCACCTTACCACAAGCACTTCAAGAGGAGGCTTCTCTCAGCTCTAGGTATATGAGAGGGACCCTGAGTTTGCGGCCTCAAGTGGAATGGACAATGCGATGCCCTGACTCGAAAAAATGCTGGATATCCCTGCAGTGACTTAAATGCAGGCTCGTCTTGCATCTCCCAAGACGAAAGGATGTCTGAATCCCCTGTGGAGACCACAGAGAAAGACCTAGTTCCCCACCTTATCACGACCGGAGGCCTCACATCCTTTGAAAACTCCAGAGGTACACTGAGATCAGTGCCTCCAAAGGAGACGATGCCTGACTCCTCGTGAAACTTGATAGGAGTCCCAGGATTCCTGTGGCACATGGAAAGGGACCCTTGGTCTCCCGCCTCAGCTGGAGAGGCGTCCCAATTGCCCTGCCAAGCCTCGAGGAGAATCCCGAGTTGTCCCTCGCAACTAGGCAGGAGTCCTGACGTCGCTGAACAAACACGTGGGTGGAAGGGCCATCCCCGTTGTAACTCGAGAATATAACCCAGGTTCCCGCCGCAACTCGAGAAAAACCATGAGACTTCCCCCTCGCCGCGAGATGAGGCCCGATTCCCCTGCACTGCGTGCAGAGCAATGCCGTGTTGCAAATCACACTTGAAAGGATCCTTGATTTCCTTGATGGCACTCCAGAGAAACCCCAAGAACACTGTTTCAAGGCTGGAGGGATCCTGAGGTCACTGTAGCAACACGAAAGAGCTCCATGGACCAAAAATCAACTCGAGATGAGAGGTTAGTCCCTGGCTTCGACTCCAGAGGAATACCACCTTACCACAAGCACCTCAAAAGGAGGCTTCTCTCAGCTCTAAGTATGTGAGAGGGGCCCTGAGTTTGCGGCCTCAAGTGGAATGGACACCGCGATGCCCTGACTCGAAATAAGGCCGGAAATCCCTGCAGTGACTTGAATGCAGGTTCGTCTTGCATCTCCCAAGACGAAAGGATGTCTGAATTCCATATGGAGACCACAGAGAAAGTCGTAGTTCCCCACCTCATCGCGACCGGAGGCCTCACATCCTTTGAAAACTCCAGAGGTACGCGGAGATCAGTGCCTCCAAAGGAGACGATGCCTGACTCCTCCTGAAACTTGACAGGAGTCCCAGGATTCCTGTGGCACATGGAAAGGGACCCTTAGTCTCCCGCCTCAGCTGGAGAGGCGTCCCAATTGCCCTGCCAAGCCTCGAGGAGAATCCCGAGTTGTCCCTCGCAACTAGGCAGGAGTCCTGACGTCGCTGAACAAACACGTGGGTGGAAGGGCCATCCCCGTCGTAACTCGAGAATATACCCCAGGTTCTCGCCGCAACTCGAGAAAAACCATGACACTACCCCCTCGCCACGAGATGAGGCCCGATTACCATGCACTGCGTTCAGAGCAATTCCGTGTTGCACATCACACATGAAAGGAGCCTTGATTTCCCTGATGGCACTCCAGAGAAACCCCAAGAACACTGTTTCAAGGCTAGAGGGATCCTGAGGTCAATGTAGCCACACGAAAGAGCTCCGGGGACCAAGAATCAACTCGAGATGAGAGGTTAGACCCTGGCTTCGACTCTGGAGGAATACCACCTTACCACAAGCACCTCAAAAGGAGGCTTCTCTCAGCTCTAGGTAAGTGAGAGGGACCCTGAGTTTGCGGCCTCAAGTGGAATGGACACGGCAATGCCCTGACTCGAAATAAGGCCGGATATCCCTGCAGTGACTTGAATGCAGGCTCGTCTTGCATCTCCCAAGACGAAGGGATGTCTGAATCCCCTGTGGAGACCACAGAGAAAGACCTAGTTCCCCACCTCATCGCGACCGGACCCCTCACATCCTTTGAAACTCCAGAGGTACGCGGAGATCAGTGCCTCCAAAGGAGACGATGCCTGACTCCTCGTGAAACTTGATAGGAGTCCCAGGATTCCTGTGGCACGTGGAAAGGGACACTTGGTCTCCCGCCTCAGCTGGAGAGGCGTCCCAATTGCCCTGCCAAGCCTCGAGGAGAATCCCGAGTTGTCCCTCGCAACTAGGCAGGAGTACTGACGTCGCTGAACAAACACGTGGGTGGAAGGGCCATCCCCGTCGTAACTCGAGAATATACCCCAGGTTCCCGCCGCAACTCGAGAAAAACCATGAGACTTCCCCCTCGCCGCGAGATGAGGCCCGATTTCCCAGCACTGCGTGCAGTGCAATTCCGTGTTGCACATCACACATGAAAGGAGCCTTGATTTCCTTGATGGCACTCCAGAGAAAACGCAAGAACACTGTTTCAAGGCTAGAGGGATCCTAAGGTCACTGTAGCAACACGAAAGAGCTCCATGGACCAAGAATCAACTCGTGATGAAAGGTTAGCCCCTGGCTTCGACTCCAGAGGAATACCCCCTTACCACAAGCACCTCAAGAGGAGGCTTCTCTCAGCTCTAGGTATGTGAGAGGGACCCTGAGTTTGCGGCCTCAAGTGGAAAGGACACCGCGATGCCCTGACTCGAAAAAATGCCGGATATCCCTGCAGTGACTTGAATGCAGGCTCGTCTTTCATCTCCCAAGACGAAAGGATGTCTGAATCCACTGTGGAGACCACAGAGAAAGACCTAGTTCCCCACCTCATCGCGACCGGAGGCCTCACATCCTTTGAAAACTCCAGAGGTACGCAGTGCTCAGTGCCTCCAAAGGAGACGATTCGTGACTCCTTGTGAAACTTGATAGGAGTCCCAGGATTCTTGTTGCACGTGGAAAGGGACCGTTGGTGTCCCGCCTCAGCTGGAGAGGCGTCCCAATTGCCCTGCCAAGCCTCGAGGAGAATCCCGAGTTGTCCCTCGCAACTAGGCAGGAATCCTGACGTCGCTGAACAAACACGTGGGTGGAAGGGCCATCCCCGTCGTAACTCGAGAATATACCCCAGGTTCCCGCCGCAACTCGAGAAAAACCATGAGACTTCCCCCTCGCCGTGAGCTGAGGCCCGATTCCCCTGAACTGCGTGCAGAGCAATTCCGTGTTGCACATCACACATGAAAGGAGCCTTGATTTCCTTGATGGCACTCCAGAGAAACCCCAAGAACACTGTTTCAAGGCTAGAGGGATCCTGAGGTCACTGTAGCAACACGAAAGTGCTCCGTGGACGAAAAATCAACTCGAGATGAGAGGTTAGTCCCTGGCTTCGACTCCAGAGGAATACCACCTTACCACAAACACGTCAAGAGGAGGCTTCTCTCAGCTCTAGGTATGTGAAAGGAACCCTGAGTTTGCAGGCTCAAGTGGAATGAACACCGCGATACCCTGTCTCGAAATAAGGCCGGATATCCCTGCAGTGACTTGAATGCAGGCTCGTCTTGCATCTCCCAAGACGAAAGGATGTCTGAATCCCCTGTGGAGACCACAGAGAAAGACCTAGTTCCCCATCTCATCGCGACCGGAGGCCTCACATCCTTTGAAAACTCCAGAGGTACGCGGAGATCAGTGCCTCCAAAGGACATGATGCCTGACTTCTCGTGAAACTTGATAGGAGTCCCAGGATTCCTGTGGCACCTGGAAAGGGACCCTTGGTCTCCCGCCTCAGCTGGAGAGGTGTCCCAATTGCCTTGCCAAGCCTCGAGGAGAATCCCGAGTTGTCCCTCGCAACTAGGCAGGAGTCCTGACGTGGCTGAACAAACACGTGGGTGGAAGGGCCATCCCCGTCGGAACTCGAGAATATACCCCAGATTCCCGCCGCAACTCGAGAAAAACCATGAGACTTCCCCCTCGCCGCGAGATGAGGCCCGATTCCCCTGCACTGCGTGCAGAGCAATTCCGTGTTGCACATCAAACATGAAAGGAGCCTTGATTTCCTTGATGGCACTCCAGAGAAACCCCAAGAACACTGTTTCAAGGCTAGAGGGATCCTGAGGTCACTGTAGCAACACGAAAGAGCTCCATGGACCAAAAATCAACTCGAGATGAGAGGTTAGTCCCTGGCTTCGACTCCAGAGGAATACCACCTTACCACAAGCACCTCAAGAGGAGGCTTCTCTCAGCTCTAGGTATGTGAAAGGAACCCTGAGTTTGCAGGCTCAAGTGGAATGAACACCGCGATACCCTGTCTCGAAATAAGGCCGGATATCCCTGCAGTGACTTGAATGCAGGCTCGTCTTGCATCTCCCAAGACGAAAGGATGTCTGAATCCCCTGTGGAGACCACAGAGAAAGTCCTAGTTCCCCACTTCATCGCGACCGGAGGCCTCACATCCTTTGAAAACTCCAGAGGTACGCGGAGATCAGTGCCTCCAAAGGAGACGATGCCTGACTCCTCGTGAAACTTGATAGGAGTCCCAGGATTCCTGTGGCACATGGAAAGGGACCCTTGGTCTTCCGCCTCAGCTGGAGAGGCGTCCCAATTGCCCTGCCAAGCCTCGAGGAGAATCCCGAGTTGTCCCTCGCACCTAGGCAGGAGTCCTGACGTCGCTGAACAAACACGTGGGTGGAAGGGCCATCCCCTTCGTAACTCGAGAATATACCCCAGGTTCCCGCCGCAACTCGAGAAAAACCATGAGACTTCCCCCTCGCCGCGAGATGAGGCCCGATTCCCCTGCACTGCATGCAGAGCAATTCCGTGTTGCACATCACACATGAAAGGAGCCTTGATTTCCTTGATGGCACTCCAGAGAAACCCCAAGAACACTGTTTCAAGGCTAGAGGGATCCTGAGGTCACTGTAGCAACAGGAAAGAGCTCCGTGGACCAAAAATCAACTCGAGATGAGAGGTTAGTCCCTGGCTTCGACTCCAGAGGAATACCACCTTACCACAAGCACCTCAAGAGGAGGCTTCTCTCAGCTCTAAGTATGTGAGAGGGGCCCTGAGTTTGCGGCCTCAAGTGGAATGGACACCGCGATGCCCTGACTCGAAATAAGGCCGAATATCCCTGCAGTGACTTGAATGTAGGCTCGTCTTGCATCTCCCAAGACGAAAGGATGTCTGAATCCCCTGTGGAGACCACAGAGAAAGACCTAGTTCCCCACCTCATCGCGACGGGGGCCTCACATCCTTTGAAAACTCCAGAGGTACGCGGAGATCAGTGCCTCCAAAGGAGACCATGCCAGACTCCTCGTGAAACTTGATAGGAGTCCCAGGATTCCTGTGGCACGTGGAAAGGGACCCTTGGTCTCCCGCCTCAGCTGGAGAGGTGTCCCAATTGCCCTGCCAAGCCTCGAGGAGAATCCCGAGTTGTCCCTCGCAACTAGGCAGGAGTCCTGACGTCGCTGAACAAACACGTGTGTGGAAGGGCCATTCCCATCGTAAATCGAGAATATACCCCAGGTTCCCGCCGCAACTCGAGAAAAACCATGAGACTTCCCCCTCGCCGCGAGATGAGGCCCGATTCCCCTGCACTGCGTGCAGAGCAATTCCGTGTTGCACATCACACATGGAAGGAGCCTTGATTTCCTTGATGGCACTCGAGAGAAACCCCAAGAACACTGTTTCAAGGCTAGAGGGATCCTGAGGTCACTGTAGGAACACGAATAAGCTCCGTGGACCAAAAATCAACTCAAGATGAGAGGTTAGTCCCTGGCTTCAACTCCAGAGGAATACCACCTTACCACAAGCACCTCAAGAGGAGGCTTCTCTCAGCTCTAGCTATGTGAGAGGGACCCTGAGTTTGCGGCCTCAAGTGGAATGGACACCGCAATGCCCTGACTCGAAATAAGGCCGGATATCCCTGCAGTGACTTGAATGCAGGCTCGTCTTGCATTTCCCAAGATGAAAGGATGTCTGAATCCCCTGTGGAGACCACAGAGAAAGACCTAGTTCCCCACCTCATGGCGACCGGAGGCCTCACATTCTTTGAAAACTCCAGAGGTACGCGGAGATCAGTGCCTTCAAAGGAGACAATGCCTGACTCCTTGGGAAACTTTTGTAGGAGTCCCAGGATTCCTGTGGCACGTGGAAAGGGACCCTTGGTCTACTGCCTCAGCTGGAGAGGCGTCCCAGTTGCCCTGCCAAGCCTCGAGGAGAATCCAGAATTTTCCCTCTTAACTAGGCAGGAGTCCTAACGTTGCTGAACAAACACGTGGGTGGAAGGGCCATCCCCGTCGTAACTCGAGAATATACCCCAGGTTCCCGTCGCAACTCGAGAAAAATATGAGACTTCCCCCTCGCCGCGAGATGAGGCCCGATTTCCCTGCACTGCGTGCAGAGGAATTCCGTGTTGCGCATCACACATGAAAGGAGCCTTGATTTCCTTGATGGCACTCCAGAGAAACCCCAAGAACACTGTTTCAAGGCCAGAGGGATCATGAGGTCACTGAAGCAACACGAAAGAGCTCCATGGACCAAAAATCAACTCGAGATGAGAGGTTAGTCCCTGGCTTCGACTCCAGACGCATACCACCTTACCACAAGCATCTCAAGAGGAGGATTCTCTCAGCACTAGGTATGTGAGAGGAACCCTGATTTTGCGGCCTCAAGTGGAAGGGTCACTGCGATGCCCTGACGCGAAATAAGGCCGGATATCCCTGCAGTGACTTGAATGCAGGCTCGTCTTGCATCTCCCAAGACGAAAGGATGTCTGAATCCCCTGTGGAGACCACAGAGAAAGACCTAGTTCCCCACCTCATCGCGACCGGAGGCCTCACATCCTTTGAAAACTCCAGAGGTACGCAGAGATCAGTGCCTCCAAAGGAGACGATGCCTGACTCCTCGTGAAACTTTATAGGAGTCCCAGGATTCCTGTGGCACGTGGAAAGGGACCCTTGGTTTCCCGCCTCAGCTGGAGAGGCGTCCCAATTGCCCTGCCAAGCCTCGAGGAGAATCCCGAGCTGTCCCTCGCAACTAGGCAGGAGTGCTGACGTCGCTGAACAAACACGTTGGTGGAAGGGCCATCCCCGTCCTAACTTGAGAATATACCCCAGGTTCCCGCCGCAACTGGAGAAAAACCATGAGACTTCCCCCTCGCCGCGAGATGAGCCCCGATTCCCCTGCACTGCATGCAGAGCAATTCCGTGTTCCACATCAAACATGAAAGGAGCCTTTATTTCCTTAATGGCACTCCAGAGAAACCCCAAGAACACTGTTTCAAGGCTAGAGGGATCCTGAGGTCACTGTAGCAACACGAAAGAGCTCCGTGGACCAAAATTCAACTCGAGATGAGAGGTTAGTCCCTGGCTTCGACTCCAGAGGAATACCACCTTACCACACGCACCTCAAGAGGAGGCTTCTCTCAGCTCTAGCTATGTGAGAGGGACCCTGAGTTTGCGGCCTCAAGTGGAATGGACACCGCGATGCCCTGACTCGAAATAAGGACGGATATCCCTGCAGTGACTTGAATGCAGGCTCGTCTTGCATCTCCCAAGACGAAAGGATGTGTGAATCCCCTGTGGAGACCACAGAGAAAGACCTAGTTCGCCACCTCATCGCGACCGGAGGCCTCACATCCTTTGAAAACTCCAGAGGTACGCGGAGATCAGTGCCTCCAAAGGAGACGATGCCTGACTCCTCGTGAAACTTGATAGGAGTCCCAGGATTCCTGTGGCACGTGGAAAGGGACCCTTGGTCTCCCGCCTCAGCTGGAGAGGCGTCCCAATTGCCCTGCCAAGCCTCGAGGAGAATCCCGAGTTGTCCCTCGCAACTAGGCAGGAGTCCTGACGTCGCTGAAGAAACACGTGGGTGGAAGGGCCATCCCCGTCGTAACTCGAGAATATACCCCAGGTTCCCGCCGCAACTCGAGAAAAACCATGAGACTTCCCCCTCGCCGCGAGATGAGGCCCGATTCCCCTGCACTGCGTGCAGAGCAATTCCGTGTTGCACATCACACATGAAAGGAGCCTTGCTTTCCTTGGTGGCACTCCAGAGAAACCCCAAGAACACTGTTTCAAGACTAGAGGGATCCTGAGGTCACTGTAGCAACACAAAAGAGCTCCGTGGACCAAAAATCAACTCGAGATGAGAGGTTAGTCCCTGGCTTCGACTCCAGAGGAATACCACCTTACCACAAGCACCTCAAGAGGAGGTTTCTCTCAGCTCTAGGTATATGAGAGGGACCCTGAGATTGCGGCCTCAAGTGGAATGGACACCGCGATGCCCTGACTCGAAAAAAGGCTGGATATCCCTGCAGTGACTTGAATGCAGGCTCGTCTTGCATCTCCCAAGACGAAAGGATGTCTGAATCCCCTGTGGAGACCACAGAGAAAGACCTAGTTCCCCACCTCATCGCGACCGGAGGCCTCACATACTTTGAAAATTCCAGGGGAACACTGAGATCAGTGCCTCCAAAGGAGACGATGCCTGACTCCTCGTGAAACTTGATAGGAGTCCCAGGATTCCTGTGGCACATGGAAATGGGCCCTTGGTCTCCCGCCTCAGCTGGAGAGGTGTTCCAATTGCCCTGCCAAGCCTCGAGGAAAATCCCGAGTTGTCCCTCGCAACTAGGCAGGAGTTCTGACGTCGCTGAAGAAACACGTGGGTGGAAGGGCCATCCCCGTCGTAACTCGAGAATATACCCCAGGTTCCCGCCGCAACTCGAGAAAAACCATGAGACTTCCCCCTCGCCGGGAGATGAGGCCCGATTCCCCAGCACTGCGTGCAGAGCAATTCCGTGTTGCACATCACACATGAAAGGAGCCTTGATTTCCTTGATGGCACTCCAGAGAAACCCGAAGAACACTGTTTCAAGGCTAGAGGGATCCTTAGGACACTGTAGCAACATGAAAGAGCTCCATGGACCAAAAATCAACCCGAGATGAGAGGTTAGTCCCTGGCTTCGACTCCAGAGGAATACCACCTTACCACAAGCACCTCAAGAGGAGGCTTCTCTCAGCTCTAGATATGTGAGAGGGACCCTGAGTTTGCGGCCTCAAGTGGAAAGGAGACCGCGATGCCCTGGCTCGAAATAAGGCCGGATATCCCTGCAGTGACTTGAATGCAGGCTCGTCTTGCATCTCCCAAGACGAAAGGATGTCTGAATCCCCTGTGGAGACCACAGAGAAAGACCTAGTTCCCCACCTCATCGCGACCGGAGGCCTCACATCCTTTGAAAACTCCAGAGGTACGCGGAGATCAGTGCCTCCAAAGGAGACGATGCCTGACTCCTCGTGAAAATTGATAGGAGTTCCAGGATTCCTGTGGCACATGGAAAGGGACCCTTGTTCTCCCGCCTCAGCTGGAGAGGCGTCCCAATTGCCCTGCCAAGCCTCGAGGAGAATCCCGAGTTGTCCCTCGCAACTAGGCAGGAGTCCTGACGTGGCTGAACAAACATGTGGGTGGAAGGGCCATCCCCGTCGTAACTCGAGAATATACCCCAGGTTCCCGTCGCAACTCGAGAAAAATCATGAGACTTCCCCCTCGCCGCGAGATGAGGCCCGATTTCCCTGCACTGCGTGCAGAGCAATTCCGTGTTGCACATCACACATGAAAGGAGCCTTGATTTCCTTGATGGCACTCCATAGAAATCCCAAGAACACTGTTTCAAGGCTAGAGGGATCCTGAGGTCACTGTAGCAACACGAAAGAGCTCCGTGGACCAAAATTCAACTCGAGATGAGAGGTTAGTCCCTGGCTTCGACTCCAGACGCATACCACCTTACCACAAGCATCTCAAGAGGAGGATTCTCTCAGCACTAGGTATGTGAGAGGAACCCTGATTTTGCGGCCTCAAGTGGAATGGACACCGCGATGCCCTGACTCGAAATAAGGGCGGATATCCCTGCAGTGACTTGAATGCAGGCTCATCTTGCATCTCCCAAGACGAAAGGATGTCTGAATCCCCTGTGGAGACCACAGAGAAAGACCTAGTTCCCCACCTCATCGCGACCGGAGGCCTCACATACTTTGAAAACTCCAGAGGTACGCGGAGATCAGTGCCTCCAAAGGAGACGATGCCTGACTCCTCGTGAAACTTGATAGGAGTCCCAGGATTCCTGTGGCACGTGGAAAGGGACCCTTGGTCTCCCGCCTCAGCTGGAGAGGCGTCCCAATTGCCCTGCCAAGCCTCGAGGAGAATCCCGAGTTGTCCCTCGCAACTAGGCAGGAGTCCTGACGTCGCTGAACAAACACATGGGTGGAAGGTCCATCCCCGTCGTAACTCGAGAATATACCCCAGGTTCCCGCCGCAACTCGAGAAAAACCATGAGACTTCCCCCTCGCTGCGATATGAGGCCCGATTCCCCTGCACTGCGTGCAGAGCAATTCCGTGTTGCACATCACACATGAAAGAAGCCTTGATTTCCTTGATGGCACTCCAGAGAAACCCCAAGAACACTGTTTCAAGGCTAGAGGGATCCTGAGGTCACTGTAGCAACACGAAAGAGCTCCGTGGACCAAGAATCAACTCAAGATGAGAGGATAGTCCCTGGCTTCGACTCCAGAGGAATACAACCTTACCACAAGCAACTCAAGAGGAGGTTTCTCTCAGCTCTAGGTATGTGAGAGGGACCCTGAGTTTGCGGCCTCAAGTGGAATGGACACCGCGATGCCCTGACTCGAAATAAGGCCGGTTATCCCTGCAGTGACTTGAATGCAGGCTCGTCTTGCATCTTCCAAGATGAAAGGATGTCTGAATCCCCTGTGCAGACCACAGAGAAAGACCTACTTCCCTACTTCATGGCGACCAGAGGCCTCACATCCTTTGAAAACTCCAGAGGTACGCAGAGATCAGTGCCTCCAAAGGAGAGGATGCCTGACTCCTCGTGAAACTTGATAGGAGTCCCAGGATTCCTGTGGCACGTGGAAAGGGACACTTGGTCTCCCGCCTCAGCTGGAGAGGCGTCCCAATTGCCCTGCCAAGCCTCGAGGAGAATCCCGAGTTGTCCCTCACAACTAGGCAGGAGTCCTGTCGTCGCTGAACAAACACGTGGGTGGAAGGGCCATCCCCGTCGTAACTCGAGAATATACCACAGGTTCCCGCCGCAATTCGAGAAAAACCATGAGACTTCCCCTCGCCGCGAGTTGAGGTCCGATTCCCCTGGTCTGCGTGCACAGCAATTCCGTGTTGCACATCACACATGAAAGGAGCCTTGATTTCCTTGATGGCAGTCCAGAGAAACCCCAAGAACAGTGTTTCAAGGCTAGAGGGTTCCTGAGGTCACTGTAGCAACACGAAAGAGCTCCGTGGAACACAAATCAACTGGAGATGAGAGGTTAGTCCCTGGCTTCGACTCCAGAGGAATACCACCTTACCACAAGCACCTCAAGAAGAGGCTTCTTTCAGCTCTAGGTATGTGAGAGGGACCCTGAGTTTGCGGCCACAAGTGGAATGGACACCGCAATGCCCTGACTCGAAATAATGCCGGATATCCCTGCAGTGACATGAATGCAGGCTCGTCTTGCATCTCCGAAGAAGAAAGGATGTCTGAATCCCCTGTGGAGACCACAGAGAAAGACCTAGTTCCCCACCTCATCGTGACTGGAGGCCTCACATCTTTTGAAAACTCCGGAGGTACGCGGAGATCACTGCCTCCCACGGAGACCATGCCTGACTCCTCGTGAAACTTGATAGGAGTCCCAGGAATCCTGTGGCACGTGGAAAGGAACCCTTGGTCTCCCGCCTCAGCTGGAGAGGCGTCCCAATTGCCCTGCCAAGCCTCGAGGAGAATCCCGGGTTGTCCCTCGCAACTAGGCAGGAGTCCTGACGTCGCTGAAGAAACACGTGTGTGGAAGGGCCATCCCCGTCGTAACTCGAGAATATACCCCAAGTTCCCACCACAACTCGAGAAAAACCATGAGACTTCCCCCTCGCCGCAAGATGAGGCCTGATTCCCCTGCAATGCGTGCAGAGCAGTTCCGTGTTGCACATCACACATGAAAGGAGCCTTGATTTCCTTGATGGCACTCCAGAGAAACCCCAAGAACACTGTTTCAAGGCTAGAGGGATCCTGAGGTCACTGTAGCAACACGAAAGAACTCCGTGGAACAAAAATCAACTCGAGATGAGAGGTTAGTCCCTGGCTTCGACTCCAGAGGAATACAACCTTACCACAAGCACCTCAAGAGGAGGCTTCTCTCAGCTCTAGGTATGTGAGAGGGACCCTGAGTTTGTGGCCTCAAGTGTAATGGACACCGCGATGCTCTGACTGGAAATAAGGCCGGATATCCCTGCAGTGACTTGAATGCAGGCTCGTCTTGCAACTCCCAAGACGAAAGGATGTCTGAATCCCCTGTGGAGACCACAGAGAAAGACCTAGTTCCCCACCTCATGGCGACCGGAGGCCTCACATCCTTTGAAAACTCCAGAGGTACGCGGACATCAGTGCCTCCAAAGGAGACGATGCCTGACTCCTCGTGAAACTTGATAGGAGTCCCAGGATTCCTGTGGCACGTGGAAAGGGACCCTTGGTCTCCCGCCTCAGCTGGAGAGGCGTTCCAATTGACCTGCCAAGCCTCGAGGAGAATCCCGAGTTGTCCCTCGCAACTAGGCAGGAGTCCTGACGTCGCTGAATAAACACGTGGGTGGAAGGGCCAACCCCGTCGTAACTCGAGAATATACCCCAGGTTCTCGCCGCAACTCGAAAAAAACCATGAGACTTCCCCCTCGCCGCGAGCTGAGGCCCGATTCCCCTGCACTGCATGCAGAGCAATTCCGTGTTGCACATCAAACATGAAAGGAGCCTTGATTTCCTTGATGGCACTAAAGAGAAACCCCAAGAACACTGTTTCAAGGCTAGAGGGATCCTGAGGTCACTGTAGCCACACGAAAGAGCTCCGTGGACCAAAACTCAACTCGAGATGAGATGTTAGTCCCTGGCTTCGACTCCAGAGGAATACCACCTTACCACAAGCACCTCAAGAGGAGGCTTCTCTCAGCTCTAGCTATGTGAGAGGGACCCTGAGTTTGCGGCCTCAAGTGGAATGGACACTGCGATGCCCTGACGGGAAATAACGCCGGATAACCCTGCAGTGACTTGAATGCAGGCTCGTCTTGCATCTCCCAAGACGAAAGGATGTCTGAATCCCCTGTGGAGACCAGAGAGAAAGAACTAGTTCCCCACCTTATCGCGACCATAGGACTCAAATCCTTTGAAAACTCCAGAGGTACGCGGAGATCAGTGCCTCCAAAGGAGACGATGCCTGACTCCTCGTGAAACTTGATAGGAGTCCCAGGATTCCTGTGGCACGTGGAAAGGGACTCTTGGTCTCCCGCCTCAGCTGGAGAGGCGTCCCAACTGCCCTGCCAAGCCTCGAGGAGAATCCCGAGTTGTCCCTCGCAACTAGGCAGGAGTCCTGACGTCGCTGAACAAACATGTGGGTGGAAGGGCCATCCCCGTCGCAACTCGAGAATATACCACAGGTTCCCGCCGCAACTCGAGAAAAACCATGAGACTTCCCTCTCGCCGCGAGATGAGGCCCGATTCCCCTGCACTGCGTGCAGAGCAATTCCGTGTTGCACATCACACATGAAAGGAGCCTTGATTTCCTTGATGGCACTCCAGAGAAACCCCAAGAACACTGTTTCAAGGCTAGAGGGATCCTGAGGTCACTGTAGCAACCCGAAAGAGCTCCGTGGACCAAAAATCAACTCGAGATGAGAGGTTAGTCCCTGGCTTCGACTCCAGAGGAATACCACCTTACCACAAGCACCTCAAGAGGAGGCTTCCCTCAGCTCTAGCTATGTGAGAGGGACCCTGAGTTTGCGGCCTCAAGTGGAATGGACACCGTGATGCCCTGACTCGAAATAAGGCCGGATATTCCTGCAGTGACTTGAATGCAGGCTTGTCTTGCATCTCCCAAGACGAAAGGATGTCTGAATCCCCTGTGGAGAACACAGAGAAAGACCTAGTTCCCCACCTCATCGCGACCGGAGGCCTCACATCCTTTGAAAACTCCAGAGGTACGCGGAGATCAGTGCCTGCAAAGGAGACGATGCCTGACTCCTCGTGAAACTTGATAGGATTCCCAGGATTCCTGTGGCACGTGGAAAGGGACCCTTGGTCTCCCGCCTCAGCTGGAGAGGCATCCCAATTGCCCTGCCAAGCCTCGAGGAGAATCCTGAATTGTCCCTCGCAACTAGGCAGAAGTCCTGACTTCGCTGAACAAACATGTGGGTGGAAGGGCCATCCCCGTCGTAACTCGAGAATATAAACCAGGTTCCCGCCGCAACTCGTGAAAAACCATGAGACTTCCCCCTCGCCGCGAGATGAGGCCCGATTCCCCTGCACTGCGTGCAGAGCAATTCCGTGCTGCACATCACACATGAAAGGAGCCTTGATTTCCTTGATGGCACTCCAGAGAATCCCCAAGAACACTGTTTCAAGGCTAGAGGGATCGTGAGGTCACTGTAGCCACACGAAAGAGCTCCGTGGACCAAAAATCAACTCGAGATGAGAGGTTAGTCCCTGGCTTCGACTCCAGAGGAATACCACCTTACCACAAGCACCTCAAGAGGAGGCTTCTCTCAGCTCTAGGTATGTGAGAGGGACCCTGAGTTTGCGGCCTCAAGTGGAATGAACACCGCGATGCCCTGGCTCGAAATAAGGCCGGATATCCCTGCAGTGACTTGAATGCAGGCTCGTCTTGCATCTCCCAAGACGAAAGGATGTCTGAATCCCCTGTGGAGACCACAGAGAAAGACCTAGTTCCCCACCTCATCGCGACCGGAGGCCTCACATCCTTTGAAAACTCCAGAGGTACACTGAGATCAGTGCCTCCAAAGGAGACGATGCCTGACTCCTCGTGAAACTTGATAGGAGTCCCAGGATTCCTGTGGCACGTGGAAAGGGAACCTTGGTCTCCCGACTCAGCTGGAGAGGCGTTCCTATTGCCCTTCCAAGCCTCGAGGAGAATCCCGAGTTTTCCCTCGCAACTAGGCAGGAGTCCTGACGTCGCTGAACAAACACGTGTGTGGAAGGGCCATCCCCGTCGGAACTCGAGAATATACCTCAGGTTGCCGACGCAACTCGAGAAAAACCATGAGACTTTCCCCTCGCCGCGAGATGAGGCCCGATTCCCCTGCACTGCGTGCAGAGCAATTCCGTGTTGCACATCACACATGAAAGGAGCCTTGATTTCCTTGATGGCACTCCAGAGAAACCCCAAGAACACTGTTTCAAGCCTAGAGGGATCCTGAGGTCACTGTAGCAAAACGAAAGAGCTCCGTGGACTAAAAATCAAATCGAGATGAGAGGTTAGTCCCTGGCTTCGACTCCAGAGGAATACCACCTTACCACAAGCACCTCAAGAGGAGGCTTCTTTCTGCTCTAGCTATGTGAGAGGGACCCTGAGTTTGCAGCCTCAAGTGGAATGGAGACCGCGATGCCCTGACTCGAAATAAGGCCGGATATCCCTGCAGTGACTTGAATGCAGGCTCGTCTTGCATCTCCCAAGACGAAAGAATGTCTGAATCCCCTGTGGAGACCACAGAGAAAGACCTAGTTCGCCACCTCATCGCGACCGGAGGCCTCACATCCTTTGAAAACTCCAGAGTATGCGGAGATCAGTGACTCCAAAGGAGACGATGCCTGACTCCTCGTGAAACTTGATAGGAGTTCCAGGATTCCTGTGGCACTTGGAAAGGGACACTTGGTCTCCCGCCTCAGCTGGAGAGGCGTCCCAATTGCCCTGCCAAGCCTCGAGGAGAATCCCGAGTTGTCCCTCGCAACTAGGCAGGAGTCCTGACGTCGCTGAAGAAACAGGTGGGTTGAAGGGCCATCCCCATAGTAACTCGAGAATATACCCCAGGTTCCCACCGCAACTCGAGAAAAACCATGAGACTTCCCCCTCGCCGGGAGACGAGGCCCGATTCCCCTGCACTGCGTGCAGAGCAATTCCGTGTTGCACATCACACATGAAAGGAGCCTTGATTTCCTTGATTGCACTCCAGAGAAACCCCAAGAACACTGTTTCAAGGCTAGAGGGATCCTGAGGTCACTGTAGCAACATAAAAGAGCTCCGTGGACCAAGAATCAACTCGAGATGAGAGGTTAGTCCCTGGCTTCGACTCCAGAGGAATACCACCTTACCACAAGCACCTCAAGAGGAGGCTTCTCTCAGCTCTAGGTATGTGAGAGGGACCCTGAGTTTGCGGCCTCAAGTGGAAAGGACAACGCGATGCCCTGACTCGAAATAAGGCCGGATATCCCTGCAGTGACTTGAATGCAGGCTCGTCTTGCATCTCCCAAGACGAAAGGATGTCTGAATATCCTGTAGAGACCAAAGAGAAAGACCTAGTTCGCCACCTCATCGCGACCGGAGGCCTCACATCCTTTGAAAACTCCAGAGGTAAGCGGAGATCAGTGCCTACAAAGAAGACGATGCCTGACTCCTAGTGAAACTTGATAGGAGTACCAGGATTCCTGTGGCACGTGGAAAGGGACCCTTGGTCTCCCGCCTCAGCTGGAGAGGCGTCCCAATTGCCCTGCCAAGCCTCGAGGAGAATCCCGAGTTGTCCCTCGCAAGTAGGCAGGAGTCCTGCCGTCGCTGAACAAACACGTGTGTGGAAGGGCCATCCCCGTCGTAACTCGAGAATATACCCCAGGTTCCCGCCGCACCTCGAGAAAAACCATGAGACTTCCCCCTCGCCGCGAGCTGAGGCCCGATTCCCCTGCACTGCGTGCAGAGCAATTCCGTGTTGCGCATCACACATGAAAGGAGCCTTGATTTCCTTGATGGCACTCCAGAGAAACCCCAAGAACACTGTTTCAAGGCTAGAGGGATCCTGAGGTCACTGTAGCAACACGAAAGAGCTCCGTGGACCAAAAATCAACTGGAGATTAGAGGTTAGTCCCTGGCTTCGACTCCAGAGGAATACCACCTTACCACAAGCACCTCAAGAGGAGGCTTCTCTCAGCTCTAGGTATGTGAGAGGGACCCTGAGTTTGCGGCCTCAAGTGGAATGGACACCGCAATGCCCTGCCTCGAAATAATGCTGGATATCCCTGCAGTGACTTGAATGCAGGCTTGTCTTGCATCTCCGAAGACGAAAGGATGTCTGAATCCCCTGTGGAGACAACAGAGAAAGACCTAGTTACTCACCTCATCGTGACCGGAGGCCTCACATCCTTTGAAAACTCCAGAGGTACGCGAAGATCAGTGCCTCCAAAGGAGAAGATGCCTGACTCCTCGTGAAACTTGATAGGAGTCCCAGGATTCCTGTGGCACGTGGAAAGGGACCCTTGGTCTCCCGCATCAGCTGGAGAGGCATCCCAATTGCCCTGCCAAGCCTCGAGGAGAATCCCGAGTTGTCCCTCGCAACTAGGCAGGAGTCCTGCCGTCGCTGAACAAACACGTGTGTGGAAGGGCCATCCCTGTCGTAACTCGAGAATATACCCCAGGTTCCCACCGCAACTCGAGAAAAACCATGAGACTTCCCCCTCGCCGCGAGATGAGGCCCGATTCCCCTGCACTGCGTGCAGAGCAATTCCATGTTGCACATCACACATGAAAAGAGACTTGATTTCCTTGATGGCACACCAGAGAAACTCCAAGAACACTGTTTCAAGGCTAGAGGGATCCTGAGGTTACTGTAGCCACAAGAAAGAGCTCCGTGGACCAAAAATCAACTCGAGATGAGAGGTTAGTAACTGGCTTCGACTCCAGAGGAAACCACCTTACCACAAGCAGCTCAAGAGGAGGCTTCTCTCAGCTATAGGTATGTGAGAGGGACCCTGAGTTTGCGGCCTCAAGTGGAATGGACACCGCGATGCCCTGACTCGAAATAAGGCCGAATATCCCTGCAGTGACTTGAATGCAGGCTCGTCTTGTATCTCCCAAGACGAAAAGATGTCTGCATCCCCTGTGGAGACCACAGAGAAAGACCTAGTTCCCCACCTCATCGCGACCGGAGGCCTCACATCCTTTGAAAACTCCAGAGGTACGCGGAGATCAGTGCCTCCAAAGGAGACGATGCCTGACTCCTCGTGAAACTTCTTAGGAGTCCCAGGATTCCTGTGTCACGTGGAAAGGGACCCTTGGTCTCCTGCCTCAGCTGGAGAGGCATCCCAATTGCCCCGCCAAGCCTCGAGGAGAATCCCGAGTTGTCCCTCGCAACTAGGCAGGAGTCCTGCCGTCGCTGAACAAACACGTGTGTGGAAGGGCCATCCCCATCGTAACTCGAGTATATACCACAGGTTCCCGGCGCAACTCGAGAAAAACCATGAGACTTCCCCCTCGCCGCGAGATGAGGCCCGATTCCCCTGCACTGCGTGCAGAGCAATTCCATGTTGCACATCACACATGAAAAGAGACTTGATTTCCTTGATGGCACACCAGACAAACTCCAAGAACACTGTTTCAAGGCTAGAGGGATCCTGAGGTCACTGTAGCCACACGAAAGAGCTCCGTGGACCAAAAATCAACTCGAGATGAGAGGTTAGAAACTGGCTTCGACTCCAGAGGAAACCACCTTACCACAAGCAGCTCTAGAGGAGGCTTCTCTCAGCTATAGGTATGTGAGAGGGACCCTGAGTTTGCGGCCTCAAGTGGAATGGACACCGCGATGCCCTGACTCGAAATAAGGCCGGATATCCCTGCAGTGACTTGAATGCAGGCTCGTCTTGCATCTCCCAAGACGAAAGGATGTCTGCATCCCCTGTGGAGACCACAGAGAAAGACCTAGTTCGCCACCTCATCGCGACCGGAGGCCTCACATCCTTTGAAAACTCCAGAGGTACGCGGAGATCAGTGCCTCCAAAGGAGACGATGCCTGACTCCTCGTGAAACTTCTTAGGAGTCCCAGGATTCCTGTGGCACGTGGAAAGGGACCCTTGGTCTCCCGCCTCAGCTGGAGAGGCGTCCCAATTGCCCTGCCAAGCCTCGAGGAGAATCCCGAGTTGTCCCTCGCAACTAGGCAGGAGTCCTGACGTCGCTGAACAAAGTCGTGTGTGGAAGGGCCAGCCCCATTGTAACTCGAGAATATACCCCAGGTTCCCACCGCAACTCGAGAAAAACCATGAGACTTCCCCCTCGCCGCAAGATGAGGCCCGATTCCCCAGCACTGCATTCAATGCAATTCCGTGTTGCACATCACACATGAAAGGAGCCTTGATTTCCTTGATGGCACTCCAGAGAAACCCCAAGAACACTGTTTCAAGGCTAGAGGGATCCTGAGGTAACTGTAGCAACATGAAAGAGCTCCGTGGACCACAAATCAACTGGAGATGAGAGGTTAGTCCCTGGCTTCGACTCCAGAGGAATACAACCTTACCACAAGCACCTCAAGAGGAGGCTTCTCTCAGCTCTAGGTATGTGAGAGGGACCCTGAGTTTGCGGCCTCAAGTGGAATGGACACCGCGATGCCCTGACTCGAAATAAGGCCGGATATCCCTGCAGTGACTTGAATGCAGGCTCGTCTTGCATCTCCGAAGACGAAAGGATGTCTGAATCCCCTGTGGAGACCACAGAGAAAGACCTAGTTCCCCACCTCATCGTGACCGGAGGCCTCACATCCTTTGAAAACTCCAGAGGTACGCGGAGATCACTGCCTCCAAAGGAGACGATGCATGACTCCTCGTGAAAGTTGATAGGAGTCCCAGGAATCCGGTGGCACGTGGAAAGGGACCCTTGGTCTCCCGCCTCAGCTGGAGAGGCGTCCCAATTGCCCTGCCAAGCCTCGAGGAGAATCCCGAGTTGTCCCTCGCAACTAGGCAGGAGTCCTGACGTCGCTGAACAAACACGTGTGTGGAAGGGCCATCCCCTTCGTAACTCGAGAATATACCCCAGGTTCCCACCGCAATTCGAGAAAAACCATGAGACTTCCCCCTCTCCGCGAGTTGAGGCCCGATTCACCTGCACCTCGTGCAGAGCAGTTCCGTGTTGCACATCACACATGAAAGGAGCCTTGATTTCCTTGATGGCACTCCAGAGAAACCCCAAGAACACTGTTTCAAGGCTAGAGGGATCCTGAGGTCACTGTAGCAACACGAAAGAGCTCCGTGGAACACAAATCAACTGGAGATGAGAGGTTAGTCCCTGGCTTTGACTCCAGAGGAATACCACCTTACCACAAGCACCTCAAGAAGAGGCTTCTTTCAGCTCTAGGTATGTGAGAGGGACCCTGAGTTTGCGGCCACAAGTGGAATGGACACCGCAATGCCCTGACTCGAAATAATGCCGGATATCCCTGCAGTGACATGATTGCAGGCTCGTCTTGCATCTCCGAAGAAGAAAGGATGTCTGAATCCCCTGTGGAGACCACAGAGAAAGACCTAGTTCCCCACCTCATCGTGACTGGAGGCCTCACATCTTTTGAAAACTCCAGAGGTACACGGAGATCAGTGCCTCCAAAGGAGACCATGCCTGACTCCTCATGAAACTTGATAGGAGTCCCAGGAATCCTGTGGCACGTGGAAAGGGACCCTTGGTCTCCCGCCTCAGCTGGAGAGGCGTCCCAATTGCCCTGCCAAGCCTCGAGGAGAATCCCGGGTTGTCCCTCGCAACTAGGCAGGAGTCCTGACGTCGCTGAAGAAACACGTGTGTAGAAAGGCCATCCCCGTCGTAACTCGAGAATATACCCCAAGTTCCCACCACAACTCGAGAAAAACCATGAGACTTCCCCCTCGCCGCGTGATGAGGCCCGATTCCCCTGCAATGCGTGCAGAGCAGTTCCGTTTGCACATCACACATGAAAGGAGCCTTGATTTCCTTAATGGCACTCCAGAGAAACCCCAAGAACACTCTTTCAAGGCTAGAGGGATCCTGAGGTCACTGTAGCAACACGAAAGAACTCCGTGGAACAAAAATCAACTCGAGATGAGAGGTTAGTCCCTGGCTTCGACTCCAGAGGAATACAACCTTACCACAAGCACCTCAAGAGGAGGCTTCTCTCAGCTCTAGGTATGTGAGAGGGACCCTGAGTTTGTGGCCTCAAGTGTAATGGACACCGCGATGCCCTGACTGGAAATAAGGCCGGATATCCCTGCAGTGACTTGAATGCAGGCTCGTCTTGCATCTCCCAAGACGAAAGGATGTCTGAATCCCCTGTGGAGACCACAGAGAAAGACCTAGTTCCCCACCTCATGGCGACCGGAGGCCTCACATCCTTTGAAAACTCCAAAGGTACACGGAGATCAGTGCCTCCAAAGGAGACGATGCCTGACTCCTCGTGAAACTTGATAGGAGTCCCAGGATTCCTGTGGCACGTGGAAAGGGACCCTTGGTCTCCCGCCTCAGCTGGAGAGGCGTTCCAATTGACCTGCCAAGCCTCGAGGAGAATCCCGAGTTGTCCCTCGCAACTAGGCAGGAGTCCTGACGTCGCTGAATAAACACGTGGGTGGAAGGGCCATCCCTGTCGTAACTCGAGAATATACCCCAGGTTCTCGCCGCAACTTGAGAAAAACCATGAGACTTCCCCCTCGCCGCGAGCTGAGGCCCGATTCCCCTGCACTGCATGCAGAGCAATTCCGTGTTGCACATCAAACATGAAAGGAGCCTTGATTTCCTTGATGGCACTAAAGAGAAACCCCAAGAACACTGTTTCAAGGCTAGAGGGATCCTGAGGTCACTGTAGCCACACGAAAGAGCTCCGTGGACCAAAACTCAACTCGAGATGAGAGGTTAGTCCCTGGCTTCGACTCCAGAGGAATACCACCTTACCACAAGCACCTCAAGAGGAGGCTTCTCCCAGCTCCAGCTATGTGAGAGGGACCCTGAGTTTGCGGCCTCAAGTGGAATGGACACTGCGATGCCCTGACGGGAAATAACGCCGGATATCCCTGCAGTGACTTGAATGCAGGCTCGTCTTGCATCTCCCAAGACGAAAGGATGTCTGAATCCCCTGTGGAGACCACAGAGAAAGACCTAGTTCCCCACCTCATGGCGACCGGAGGCCTCACATACTTTGAAAACTCAAGAGGTACGCGGAGATCAGTGCCTCCAAAGGAGACGATGCCTGACTCCTCGTGAAACTTGATAGGAGTCCCAGGATTTCTGTGGTACGTGGAAAGGGACCCTTGGTCTCCCGCCTCAGCTGAAGAGGCGTCCCAATTGCCCTGCCAAGTTTCGAGGAGAATCCTGAGTTGTCCCTCGCAACTAGGCAGGAGTCCTGACGTCGCTGAACAAACACGTGTGTGGAAGGGCCATCCCCGTCGTAACTCGAGAATATACCCCAGGTTCCCGCCGCAACTCGAGAAAAACCATGAGACTTCCCCCTCGCCGCGAGATGAGGCCCGATTCCCCTGCACTGCGTGCAGAGCAAATCCGTGTTGCACATCACACATGAAAGGAGCCTTGATTTCCTTGATGTCCCTCCAGAGAAACCCCAAGAACACTGTTTCAAGGCTAAAGGGATCCTGAGGTCACTGTAGCCACACAAAAGAGCTCCGTGGACCAAAAATCAACTCGAGATGAGAGGTTAGTCCCTGGCTTCGACCCAAGAGGAATACCGCCTTACCACAAGCACCTCAAGAGGAGGCTTCTCTCAGCTCTAGGTATGTGAGAGGGACCCCGAGTTTGCGGCCTCAAGTGGAATGGACACCGCGATGCCCTGACTCGAAATAAGGCCGGATATCCCTGCAGTGACTTGAATGCAGGGTCGTCTTTCATCTCCCAAGATGAAAGGATGTCTGAATCCCCTGTGGAGACCACAGAGAAAGACCTGGTTCCCCACCTCATCGCGACCGGAGGCCTCACATCCTTTGAAAACTCCAGAGGTACACTGAGATCAGTGCCTCCAAAGGAGACGATGCCTGACTCCTCGTGAAACTTGATAGGAGTCCCAGGATTCCTGTGGCATGTGGAAAGGGACCCTTGGTCTCCCGCCTCAGCTGGAGAGGCGTCCCAATTGCCCTGCCAAGCTTCGAGGAGAATCCCCCGTTGTCCCTCGCAACTAGGCAGGAGTCCTGACGTCGCTGAACAAACACGTGTGTGGAAGGGCCATCCCCATTGTAACTCGAGAATATACCCCAGGTTCCCACCGCAACTCGAGAAAAACCATGAGACTTCCCCCTCGCCGCAAGATGAGGCCCGATTCCCCAGCACTGCATTCAGTGCAATTCCGTGTTGCACATCACACATGAAAGGAGCCTTGATTTCCTTGATGGCACTCCAGAGAAACCCCAAGAACACTGTTTCAAGGCTAGAGGGATCCTGAGGTAACTGTAGCAACATGAAAGAGCTCCGTGGACCACAAATCAACTGGAGATGAGAGGTTAGTCCCTGGCTTCGACTCCAGAGGAATACCACCTTACCACAAGCACCTCAAGAGGAGGCTTCTCTCAGCTCTAGGTATGTGGGAGGGACCCTGAGTTTGCGGCCACAATTGGAATGGACACCGCGATGCCCATGACTCGATATAATGCCGGATATCCCTGTAGTGACTTGAATGCAGGCTCGTCTTGCATCTCCGAAGACGAAAGGATGTCTGAATCCCCTGTGGAGACCACAGAGAAAGACCTAGTTCCCCACCTCATCGTGACCGGAGGCCTCACATCCTTTGAAAACTCCAGAGGAACGCGGAGATCACTGCCTCCAAAGGAGACGATGCCTGACTCCTCGTGAAACTTGATAGGGGTCCCAGGAATCCGGTGGCACGTGGAAGGGGACCCTTGGTCTCCCGCCTCAGCTGGAGAGGCGTCCCAATTGCCCTGCCAAGCCTCGAGGAGAATCCCGGGTTGTCCCTCGCAACTAGGCAGGAGTCCTGACGTCGCTGAACAAACACGTGTGTGGAAGGGCCATCCCCTTCGTAACTCGAGAATATACCCCAGGTTCCCACCGCAATTCGAGAAAAACCATGAGACTTCCCCCTCGCCGCAAGTTGAGGCCCGATTCCCCTGCACCTCGTGCAGAGCAGTTCCGTGTTGCACATCACACATGAAAGGAGCCTTGATTTCCTTGATGGCACTCCAGAGAAACCCCAAGAACACTGTTTCAAGGCTAGAGGGATCCTGAGGTCACTGTAGCAACACGAAAGAGCTCCGTGGACCAAAAATCAACTCGAGATGAGAGGTTAGTCCCTGGCTTCGACTCAGAATGGATACCACCTTACCACAAGCACCTCAAGAGGAGGCTTCTCTCAGCTCTAGGTATGTGAGAGGGACCCTGACTTTGCGGCCTCAAGTGGAATGGACACCGCGATGCCCTGACTCGAAATAAGGCCGGATATCCCTGCAGTGACTTGATTGCAGGCTCGTCTTGCATCTCCCAAGATGAAAGGATGTCTGAATCCCCTGTGGAGACCACAGAGAAAGACCTAGTTCCCCACCTCATCGCGACCGGAGGCCTCACATCCTTTGAAAACTCCAGAGGTACGCGGAGATCAGTGCCTCCAAAGGAGACGAAGCCTGACTCCTCGTGAAACTTGATAGGAGTCCCAGGATTTCTGTGGCACGTGGAAAGGGACCCTTGGTCTCCCGTCTCAGCTGGAGAGGCGTCCCAATTGCCCTGCCAAGCCTCGAGGAGAATCCCGAGTTGTCCCTCGCAACTAGGCAGGAGTCCTGACGTCGCTGAACAAACACGTGGGTGGAAGGGCCATCCCCGGCGTAACTCGAGAATATACCCCAGGTTCCCGCCGCAACTAGAGCAAAACTAGGAGACTTCCCCCTCGCCGCGAGATGAGGCCCGATTCCCCTGCACTGCATGCAGAGCAATTCCGTGTTGCACATCACACATGAAAGGAGCCTTGATTTCCTTGATGGCACTCCAGAGAAACCCCAAGAACACTGTTTCAAGGCTAGAGGGATCCTGAGGTCACTGTAGTAACACGAAAGAGCTCCGTGGACCAAAAATCAACTCGAGATGAGAGGTTAGTCCCTGGCTTCGACTCCAGAGGAATACCACCTTACCACAAGCACCTCAAGAGGAGGCTTCTCTCAGCTCTAGGTATGTGAGAGGGACCCTGAGTTTGCGGCCTCAAGTGGAATGGACACCGCGATGCCCTGACTCGAAATAAGGGCCGATATCCCTGCAGTGACTTGAATGCAGGCTCGTCTTGCATCTCCCAAGACGAAAGGATGTCTGAATCCCCTGTGGAGACCACAGAGAAAGACCTAGTTCCCCACCTCATCGCGACCGGAGGCCTCACATCCTTTGAAAAGTCCAGAGGTACGCGGAGATCTGTGCCTCCAAAGGAGACGATGCCTGACTCCTCGTGAAAATTCTTAGGAGTCCCAGGATTCCTGTGGCACGTGGAAAGGGACCCTTGGTCTCCCGCCTCAGCTGGAGAGGTGTCCCAATTGCCCTGCCAAGCCTCGAGGAGAATCCCGAGTTGTCCCTCGCAACTAGGCAGGAGTCCTGACGTCGCTGAACAAACACGTGGGTGGAAGGGCCAGCCCCGTCTTAACTCGAGAACATACCCCAGGTTCCCACCGCAACTCGAGGAAACCATGAGACTTCCCCGCGCCGCGAGATGAGGCCCGATTCCCCTGCACTGCGTGCAGAGCAATTCCGTGTTGCGCATCACACATGAAAGGAGCCTTGATTTCCTTGATGGCACTCCAGAGAAACCCCAAGAACACTGTTTCAAGGCTAGAAGCATCCTGAGGTCACTGTAGCAACACGAAAGAGCTCCGTGGACCAAAAATCAACTCGAGATGAGAGGTTAGTCCCTGGCTTCGACTCCAGAGGAATACCACCATACCACAAGCACCTCAAGAGGAGGCTTCTCTCAGCTCTAGGTATGTGAGAGGGACCCTGAGTTTGCGGCCTCAAATGGAATGGACACCGCGATGCCCTGACTCGAAATAAGGGCGGATATCCCAGCAGTGACTTGAATGCAGGGTCATCTTGCATCTCCCCAGACGAAAGGATGTCTGAATCCCCTGTGGAGACCACAGAGAAAGACCTAGTTCCCCACCTCATCGCGACCGGAGGCCTCACATACTTTGAAAACTCCAGAGGTACGCGGAGATCAGTGCCTCCAAAGGAGACGATGCCTGACTCCTCGTGAAACTTGATAGGAGTCCCAGGATTCCTGTGGCACGTGGAAAGGGACCCTTGGTCTCCCGCCTCAGCTGGAGAGGCGTCCCAATTGCCCTGCCAAGCCTCGAGGAGAATCCCGAGTTGTCCCTCGCAACTAGGCACGAGTCCTGACGTCGCTGAACAAACACGTGGGTGGAAGGTCCATCCCCGTCGTAACTCGAGAATATACCCCAGGTTCACGCCGCAACTCGAGAAAAATCATGAGACTTCCCCCTCGCCGCGAGCTGAGGCCCGATTCCCCTGCACTGCGTGCAGAGCAATTCCGTGTTGCACATCACACATGAAAGAAGCCTTGATTTCCTTGATGGCACTCCAGAGAAACCCCAATAACACTGTTTCAAGGCTAGAGGGATCCTGAGGTCACTGTAGCAACACGAAAGAGCTCCGTGGACCAAGAATCAACTCAAGATGAGAGGATAGTCCCTGGCTTAGACTCCAGAGGAATACAACCTTACCACAAGCACCTCAAGAGGAGGTTTCTCTCAGCTCTAGGTATGTGAGAGGGACCCTGAGTTTGCGGCCTCAAGTGGAATGGACACCGCGATGCCCTGACTCGAAATAAGGCCGGTTATCCCTGCAGTGACTTGAATGCAGGCTCGTCTTGCATCTTCCAAGATGAAAGGATGTCTGAATCCCCTGTGGAGACCACAGAGAAAGACCTAGTGCCCCACCTCATCGCGACCGGAGGCCTCACATCCTTTGAAAAGTCCAGACGTACGCGGACATCAGGGCCTCCAAAGGAGACGATGCCTGACTCCTCGTGAAACTTCTTAGGGGTCCCAGGATTCCTGTGGCACGTGGAAAGGGACCCTTGGTCTCCCGCCTCAGCTGGAGAGGCGTCCCAATTGCCCTGCCAAGCCTCGAGGAGAATCCCGAGTTGTCCCTCGCAACTAGGCAGGAGTCCTGACGTCGCTGAACAAGTCGTGTGTGGAAGGGCCAGCCCCGTCGTAATTCGAGAATATACCCCAGGTTCCAGCCGCAACTCGGAAAAAACCATGAGACTTCCCCCTCGCCGCGAGATGAGGCCCGATTCCCCTGCACTGCGTGCAGAGCAATTCCGTGTTGCACATCACACATGAAAGGAGCCTTGATTTCCTTGATGGCACTCCAGAGAAACCCCAAGAACACCGTTTCAAGGCTAGAGGGATCCTGAGGTCACTGTAGCAACATGAAAGAGCTCTGTGGACCAAAAATCAACTCGAGATGAGAGGTTAGTCCCTGGCTTCGACTCCAGAGGAATACCACCTTACCACAAACACCTCAAGAGGAGGCTTCTCTCAGCTCTAGGTATGTGAGAGGGGCCCTGAGTTTGCGGCCTCAAGTGGAATGGACACCGAGATGCCCTGACTCGAAATAAGGCCGGATATCCCTGCAGTGACTTGAATACAGGCTCGTCTTGCATCTCCCAAGATGAAAGGATGTCTGAATCCCCTGTGGAGACCACAGAGAAAGACCTAGTTCCCCACGTTAGCGCGACCGGAGGCCTCACATCCTTTGAAAACTCCAGAGGTACGCGGAGATCAGTGCCTCCAAAGGAGACGATGCTTGACTCCTCGTGAAAATTGATAGGAGTCCCAGGATTCCTGTGGCACGTGGAAAGGGACCCTTGGTCTCCCGTCTCAGCTGGAGAGGCGTCCCAATTGCCCTGCCAAGCCTCGAGGAGAATCCCGAGTTGTCCCTCGCAACTAGGCAGGAGTCCTGACGTCGCTGAACAAACACGTGGGTGGAAGGGCCATCCCCGTCGTAACTCGAGAATATACCCCAGGTTCCCACCGCAACTCGAGAAAAACCATGAGACTTCCCCCTCGCCGCTAGATGAGGCCCGATTCCCCTACACTGCGTGCAGAGCAATTCCGTGTTGCACATCACACATGAAAGGAGCCTTGATTTCCTTGATGGCACTCCAGAGAAACCCCAAGAACACTGTTTCAAGGCTAGAGGGATCCCGAGGTCACTGTAGCAACAAGAAAGAGCTCCGTGGACCAAAAATCAACTCGAGATGAGAGGGTAGTCCATGGCTTCGACTCCAGAAGAATACCTCCTTACCACAAGTACCTCAAGAGGAGGCGTCTCTCAGCTCTAGGTATGTGAGAGGGACCCTGAGTTTGCGGCCTCAAGTGGAATGGACACCGCGATGCCCTGACGTGATATAAGGTCGGATATCCCTGCAGTGACTTGAATGCAGGCTCGTCTTGCATCTCCCAAGATGAAAGGATGTCTGAATCCCCTGTGGAGATCACAGAGAAAGACCTAGTTCCCCACCTCATCGTGACCGGAGGCCTCACATCCTTTGAAAACTCCAGAGGTACGCGCAGATCAGTGCCTCCAACGGAGACGACGCCTGACTCCTCGTGAAACTTGATAGGAGTCCCAGGAATCCTGTGGCACGTGGAAAGGGACTCTTGGTCTCCCGCCTCAGCTGGAGAGGCGTCCCAATTGCCCTGCCAAGCCTCGAGGAGAATCCCGAGTTGTCCCTCGCAACGAGGCAGGAGTCCTGACGTCGCTGAACAAACACGTGGGTGGAAGGGCCATCCCCGTCGTAACTCGAGAATATACCCCAGGTTACCACCGCAACTCGAGAAAAACCATGAGACTTCCCCCTCGCCGCGAGATGAGGCCCGATTCCCCTGCACTGCATGCAGAGCAATTCCGTGTTGCACATCACACATGAAAGGAGCCTTGATTTCCTTGATGGCACTCCAGAGAAACCCCAAGAACACTGTTTCAAAGCTAGAGGGATCCTGAGGTCACTGTAGTAACACGAAAGAGCTCCGTGGACCAAAAATCAACTCGAGATGAGAGGTTAGTCCCTGGCTTCGACTCCAGAGGAATACCACCTTACCACAATCACCTCAAGAGGAGGCTTCTCTCAGCTCTAGCTATGTGAGAGGGACCCTTAGTTTGCGGCCTCAAGTGGAATGTACACTGCGATGCCCTGACGGGAAATAACGCCGGATATCCCTGCAGTGACTTGAATGCAGGCTCGTCTTGCATCTCCCAAGATGAAAGGATGTCTGAATCCCCTGTGCAGACCACAGAGAAAGACCTACTTCCCTACTTCATGGCGACCAGAGGCCTCACATCCTTTGAAAACTCCAGAGGTACGCAGAGATCAGTGCCTCCAAAGGAGAGGATGCCTGACTCCTCGTGAAACTTGATAGGAGTCCCAGGATTCCTGTGGCACGTGGAAAGGGACACTTGGTCTCCCGCCTCAGCTGGAGAGGCGTCCCAATTGCCCTGCCAAGCCTCGAGGAGAATCCCGAGTTGTCCCTCACAACTAGGCAGGAGTCCTGTCGTCGCTGAACAAACACGTGGGTGGAAGGGCCATCCCCGTCGTAACTCGAGAATATACCACAGGTTCCCGCCGCAATTCGAGAAAAACCATGAGACTTCCCCTCGCCGCGAGTTGAGGCCCGATTCCCCTGCTCTGCGTGCACAGCAATTCCGTGTTGCACATCACACATGAAAGGAGCCTTGATTTCCTTGATGGCACTCCAGAGAAACCCCAAGAACACTGTTTCAAGGCTAAAGGGATCCTGAGGTCACTGTAGCAACACGAAAGAGCTCCGTGGAACACAAATCAACTGGAGATGAGAGGTTAGTCCCTGGCTTCGACTCCAGAGGAATACCACCTTACCACAAGCACCTCAAGAGGAGGCTTCTCTCAGCTCTAGGTATGTGAGAGGGACCCTGAGTTTGCGGCCTCAAGTGGAATGAACACCGCGATGCCCTGGCTCGAAATATGGCCGGGTATCCCTGCAGTGACTTGAATGCAGGCTCGTCTTGCATCTCCCAAGACGAAAGGATGTCTGAATCCCCTGTGGAGACCACAGAGAAAGACCTAGTTCCCCACCTCATCGCGACCGGAGGCCTCACATCCTTTGAAAACTCCAGAGGTACACTGAGATCAGTGCCTCCAAAGGAGACGATGCCTGACTCCTCGTGAAACTTGATAGGAGTCCCAGGATTCCTGTGGCACGTGGAAAGGGACCCTTGGTCTCCCGACTCAGCTGGAGAGGCGTTCCTATTGCCCTGCCAAGCCTCGAGGAGAATCCCGAGTTTTCCCTCGCAACTAGGCAGGAGTCCTGACGTCGCTGAACAAACACGTGGGTGGAAGGGCCATCCCCGTCGGAACTCGAGAATATACCTCAGGTTGCCGACGCAACTCGAGAAAAACCATGAGACTTCCCCCTCGCCGCGAGATGAGGCCCGATTCCCCTGCACTGCGTGCAGAGCAATTCCGTGTTGCACATCACACATGAAAGGAGCCTTGATTTCCTTGATGGCACTCCAGAGAAACCCCAAGAACACTGTTTCAAGCCTAGAGGGATCCTGAGGTCACTGTAGCAAAACGAAAGAGCTCCGTGGACTAAAAATCAACTCGAGATGAGAGGTTAGTCCCTGGCTTCGACTCCAGAGGAATACCACCTTACCACAAGCACTTCAAGAGGAGGCTTCTCTCTGCTCTAGCTATGTGAGAGGGACCCTGAGTTTGCAGCCTCAAGTGGAATGGAGACCGCGATGCCCTGACTCGAAATAAGGCCGGATATCCCTGCAGTGACTTGAATGCAGGCTCGTCTTGCATCTCCCAAGACGAAAGGATGTGTGAATCCCCTGTGGAGACCACAGAGAATGACCTAGTTCGCCACCTCATCGCGACCGGAGGCCTCACATCCTTTGAAAACTCCAGAGGTATGCGGAGATCAGTGACTCCAAAGGAGACGATGCCTGACTCCCCGTGAAACTTGATAGGAGTTCCAGGATTCCTGTGGCACTTGGAAAGGGACACTTGGTCTCCCGCCTCAGCTGGAGAGGCGTCCCAATTGCCCTGCCAAGCCTCGAGGAGAATCCCGAGTTGTCCCTCGCAACTAGGCAGGAGTCCTGACGTCGCTGAAGAAACAGGTGGGTTGAAGGGCCATCCCCATAGTAACTAGAGAATATACCCCAGGTTCCCACCGCAACTCGAGAAAAACCATGAGACTTCCCCCTCGCCGGGAGACTAGGCCCGATTCCCCTGCACTGCGTGCAGAGCAATTCCGTGTTGCACATCACACATGAAAGGAGCCTTGATTTCCTTGATGGCACTCCAGAGAAACCCCAAGAACACTGTTTCAAGGCTAGAGGGATCCTGAGGTCACTGTAGCAACATAAAAGAGCTCCGTGGACCAAGAATCAACTCGAGATGAGAGGTTAGTCCCTGGCTTCGACTCCAGAGGAATACCACCTTACCACAAGCACCTCAAGAGGAGGCTTCTCTCAGCTCTAGGTATGTGAGAGGGACCCTGAGTTTGCGGCCTCAAGTGGAAAGGACAACGCGATGTCCTGACTCGAAATAAGGCCGGATATCCCTGCAGTGACTTGAATGCAGGCTCGTCTTGCATCTCCCAAGACGAAAGGATGTCTGAATATCCTGTGTAGACCAAAGAGAAAGACCTAGTTCGCCACCTCATCGCGACCGGAGGCCTCACATCCTTTGAAAACTCCAGAGGTAAGCGGAGATCAGTGCCTCCAAAGAAGACGATGCCTGACTCCTAGTGAAACTTGATAGGAGTATCAGGATTCCTGTGGCACGTGGAAAGGGACCCTTGGTCTCCCGCCTCAGCTGGAGAGGCGTCCCAATTGCCCTGCCAAGCCTCGAGGAGAATCCCGAGTTGTCCCTCGCAAGTAGGCAGGAGTCCTGCCGTTGCTGAACAAACACGTGTGTGGAAGGGCCATCCCCGTCGTAACTCGAGAATGTACCCCAGGTTCCCGCCGCACCTCGAGAAAAACCATGAGACTTCCCCCTCGCCGCGAGCTGAGGCCCGATTCCCCTGCACTGCGTGCAGAGCAATTCCGTGTTGCGCATCACACATGAAAGGAGCCTTGATTTCCTTGATGGCACTCCAGAGAAACCCCAAGAACACTGTTTCAAGGCTAGAGGGATCCTGAGGTCACTGTAGCAACACGAAAGAGCTCCGTGGACCAAAAATCAACTGGAGATTAGAGGTTAGTCCCTGGCTTCGACTCCAGAGGAAGACCACCTTACCATAAGCACCTCAAGAGGAGGCTTCTCTCAGCTCTAGGTATGTGAGAGGGACCCTGAGTTTGCAGCCTCAAGTGGAATGGACACCGCAATGCCCTGACTCGAAATAATGCTGGATATCCCTGCAGTGACTTGAATGCAGGCTTGTCTTGCATCTCCGAAGACGAAAGGATGTCTGAATCCCCTGTGGAGACAACAGAGAAAGACCTAGTTACTCACCTCATCGTGACCGGAGGCCTCACATCCTTTGAAAACTCCAGAGGTACGCGAAGATCAGTGCCTCCAAAGGAGAAGATGCCTGACTCCTCGTGAAACTTGATAGGAGTCCCAGGATTCCTGTGGCACGTGGAAAGGGACCCTTGGTCTCCCGCCTCAGCTGGAGAGGCATCCCAATTGCCCTGACAAGCCTCGAGGAGAATCCCCAGTTGTCCCTCGCAACTAGGCAGAAGTCCTGACGTCGCTGAACAAACACGTGGGTGGAAGGGTCATCCCCATTGTAACTCGAGAATATACCCCAGGTTCCCACCGCAACTCGAGAAAAACCATGAGACTTCCCCCTCGCCGCAAGATGAGGCCCGATTCCCCAGCACTGCATTCAATGCAATTCCGTGTTGCACATCACACATGAAAGGAGCCTTGATTTCCTTGATGGCACTCCAGAGAAACCCCAAGAACACTGTTTCAAGGCTAGAGGGATCCTGAGGTAACTGTAGCAACATGAAAGAGCTCCGTGGACCACAAATCAACTGGAGATGAGAGGTTAGTCCCTGGTTTCGACTCCAGAGGAATACCACCTTACCACAAGCACCTCAAGAGGAGGCTTCTCTCAGCTCTAGGTATGTGAGAGGGACCCTGAGTTTGCGGCCTCAAGTGGAATGGACACCGCGATGCCCTGACTCGAAATAAGGCCGGATATCCCTGCAGTGACTTGAATGCAGGCTTGTCTTGCATCTCCGAAGACGAAAGGATGTCTGAATCCCCTGTGGAGACCACAGAGAAAGACCTAGTTCCCCACCTCATCGTGACCGGAGGCCTCACATCCTTTGAAAACTCCAGAGGTACGCGGAGATCACTGCCTCCAAAGGAGACGATGCCTGACTCCTCGTGAAACTTGATAGGAGTCCCAGGAATCCAGTGGAAAGGGACCCTTCGTCTCCCGCCTCAGCTGGAGAGGCGTCCCAATTGCCCTGCCAAGCCTCGAGGAGAATCCCGGGTTGTCCCTCGCAACTAGGCAGGAGTCCTGACGTCGCTGAACAAACACGTGTGTGGAAGGGCCATTCCCGTCGTAACTCGAGAATATACCCCAGGTTCCCACCGCAATTCGAGAAAAACCATGAGACTTCCCCCTCTCCGCGAGTTGAGGCCCGATTCCCCTGCACCTCGTGCAGAGCAGTTCCGTGTTGCACATCACACATGAAAGGAGCCTTGATTTCCTTGATGGCACTCCAGAGAAACCCCAAGAACACTGTTTCAAGGCTAGAGGGATCCTGAGGTCACTGTAGCAACACGAAAGAGCTCCGTGGAACACAAATCAACTGGAGATGAGAGGTTAGTTCCTGGCTTTGACTCCAGAGGAATACCACCTTACCACAAGCACCTCAAGAAGAGGCTTCTTTCAGCTCTAGGTATGTGAGAGGGACCCTGAGTTTGCGGCCACAAGTGGAATGGACACCGCAATGCCCTGACTCGAAATAAGGCCGGATATCCCTGCAGTGACATGATTGCAGGCTCGTCTTGCATCTCCGAAGAAGAAAGGATGTCTGAATCCCCTGTGGAGACCACAGAGAAAGACCTAGTTCCCCACCTCATCGTGACTGGAGGCCTCACATCTTTTGAAAACTCCAGAGGTACACGGAGATCAGTGCCTCCCAAGGAGACCATGCCTGACTCCTCATGAAACTTGATAGGAGTCCCAGGAATCCTGTGGCACGTGGAAAGGGACCCTTGGTCTCCCGCCTCAGCTGGAGAGGCGTCCCAATTGCCCTGCCAAGCCTCGAGGAGAATCCCGGGTTGTCCCTCGCAACTAGGCAGGAGTCCTGTCGTCGCTGAAGAAACACGTGTGTGGAAAGGCCATCCCCGTCGTAACTCGAGAATATAACCCAGGTTCCCGCCGCAACTCGAGAAAAACCATGAGACTTCCCCCTCGCCGCGAGATGAGGCCCGATTCCCCTGCACTGCGTGCAGAGCAATTCCGTGCTGCACATCACACATGAAAGGAGCCTTGATTTCCTTGATGGCACTCCAGAGAATCCCCAAGAACACTGTTTCAAGGCTAGAGGGATCGTGAGGTCACTGTAGCCACACGAAAGAGCTCCGTGGACCAAAAATCAACTCGAGATGAGAGGTTAGTCCCTGGCTTCGACTCCAGAGGAATACCACCTTACCACAAGCACCTCAAGAGAAGGCTTCTCTCAGCTCTAGGTATGTGAGAGGGACCCTGAGTTTGCGGCCTCAAATGGAATGAACACCGCGATGCCCTGGCTCGAAATAAGGCCGGGTATCCCTGCAGTGACTTGAATGCAGGCTCGTCTTGCATCTCCCAAGACGAAAGGATGTCTGAATCCCCTGTGGAGACCACAGAGAAAGACCTAGTTCCCCACCTCATCGCGACCGGAGGCCTCACATACTTTGAAAACTCCAGAGGTACACTGAGATCAGTGCCTCCAAAGGAGACGATGCCTGACTCCTCGTGAAACTTGATAGGAGTCCCAGGATTCCTGTGACACGTGGAAAGGGACCCTTGGTCTCCCGACTCAGCTGGAGAGGCGTCCCTATTGCCCTGCCAAGCCTCGAGGAGAATCCCGAGTTGTCCCTCGCAACTAGGCAGGAGTCCTGACGTCGCTGAACAAACACGTGTGTGGAAGGGCCATCCCCGTCGGAACTCGAGAATATACCTCAGGTTGCCGACGCAACTCGAGAAAAACCATGAGACTTCCCCCTCGCCGGGAGATGAGGCCCGATTCCCCTGCACTGCATGCAGAGCAATTCCGTGTTGCACATCACACATGAAAGGAGCCTTGATTTCCTTGATGGCACTCCAGAGAAACCCCAAGAACACTGTTTCAAGCCTAGAGGGATCCTGAGGTCACTGTAGCAAAACGAAAGAGCTCCGTGGACTAAAAATCAAATCGAGATGAGAGGTTAGTCCCTGGCTTCGACTCCAGAGGAATACCACCTTACCACAAGCACCTCAAGAGGAGGCTTCTCTCTGCTCTAGCTATGTGAGAGGGACCCTGAGTTTGCAGCCTCAAGTGGAATGGAGACCGCGATGCCCTGACTCGAAATAAGGCCGGATATCCCTGCAGTGACTTGAATGCAGGCTCGTCTTGCATCTCCCAAGACGAAAGGATGTGTGAATCCCCTGTGGAGACCACAGAGAAAGACCTAGTTCCCCACCTCATCGCGACCGGAGGCCTCACATCCTTTGAAAACTCCAGAGGTATGCGGAGATCAGTGACTCCACAGGAGAGGATGCCTCACTCCTCGTGAAACTTGATAGGAGTTCCAGGATTCCTGTGGCACTTGGAATGGGACACTTGGTCACACGCCTCAGCTGGAGAGGCGTCCCAATTGCCCTGCCAAGCCTCGAGGAGAATCCCGAGTTGTCCCTCGCAACTAGGCAGGAGTCCTGACGTCGGTGAAGAAACAGGTGGGTGGAAGGGCCATCCCCATAGTAACTCGAGAATATACCCCAGGTTCCCGCTGCAACTCGAGAAAAACCATGAGACTTCCCCCTCGCCGGGAGACGAGGCCCGATTCCCCTGCACTGCGTGTAGAGCAATTCCGTGTTGCACATCACACATGAAAGGAGCCTTGATTTCCTTGATGGCACTCCAGAGAAACCCGAAGAACACTGTTTCAAGGCTAGAGGGATCCTTAGGACACTGTAGCAACATAAAAGAGCTCCGTGGACCAAGAATCAACTCGAGATGAGAGGTTAGTCCCTGGCTTCGACTCCAGAGGAATACCACCTTACCACAAGCACCTCAAGAGGAGGCTTCTCTCAGCTCTAGGTATGTGAGAGGGACCCTGAGTTTGCGGCCTCAAGTGGAAAGGACAACGCGATGCCCTGACTCGAAATAAGGCCGGATATCCCTGCAGTGACTTGAATGCAGGCTCGTCTTGCATCTCCCAAGACGAAAGGATGTCTGAATATCCTGTGGAGACCAAAGAGAAAGAACTAGTTCGCCACCTCATCGCGACCGGAGGCCTCACATCCTTTGAAAACTCCAGAGGTAAGCGGAGATCAGTGCCTCCAAAGAAGACGATGCCTGACTCCTAGTGAAACTTGATAGGAGTCCCAGGATTCCTGTGGCACGTGGAAAGGGACCCTTGGTCTCCCGCCTCAGCTGGAGAGGCGTCCCAATTGCCCTGCCAAGCCTCGAGGAGAATCCCGAGTTGTCCCTCGCAACTAGGCAGGAGTCCTGCCATCGCTGAACAAACACGTGTGTGGAAGGGCCATCCCCGTCGTAACTAGAGAATATACCCCAGGTTCCCGCCGCAACTCGAGAAAAACCATGAGACTTCCCCCTCGCCGCGAGCTGAGGTCCGATTCCCCTGCACTGCGTGCAGAGCAATTCCGTGTTGCGCATCACACATGAAAGGAGCCTTGATTTCCTTGATGGCACTCCAGAGAAACCCCAAGAACACTGTTTCAAGGCTAGAGGGATCCTGAGGTCACTGTAGCAACACGAAAGAGCTCCGTGGACCAAAAATCACCTGGAGATTAGAGGTTAGTCCCTGGCTTCGACTCCAGAGGAATACCACCTTACCACAAGAACCTCAAGAGGAGGCTTCTCTCAGCTCTAGGTATGTGAGAGGGACCCTGAGTTTGCGGCCTCAAGTGGAATGGACACCGCAATGCCCTGCCTCGAAATAATGCTGGATATCCCTGCAGTGACTTGAATGCAGGCTTGTCTTGCATCTCCGAAGACGAAAGGATGTCTGAATCCCCTGTGGAGACAACAGAGAAAGACCTAGTTCCTCACCTCATCGTGACCGGAGGCCTCACATCCTTTGAAAACTCCAGAGGTACGCGAAGATCAGTGCCTCCAAAGGAGAAGATGCCTGACTCCTCGTGAAACTTGATAGGAGTCCCAGGATTCCTGTGGCACGTGGAAAGGGACCCTTGGTCTCCCGCCTCAGCTGGAGAGGCATCCCAATTGCCCTGCCAAGCCTCGAGGAGAATCCCGAGTTGTCCCTCGCAACTAGGCAGGAGTCCTGCCGTCGCTGAACAAACACGTGTGTGGAAGGGCCATCCCCGTCGTAACTCGAGAATATACCAGAGGTTCCCGCCGCAACTCGAGAAAAACCATGAGATTTCCCCCTCGCCGCGAGATGAGGCCCGATTCCCCTGCACTGCGTGCAGAGCAATTCCATGTTGCACATCACACATGAAAAGAGACTTGATTTCCTTGATGGCACACCAGAGAAACTCCAAGAACACTGTTTCAAGGCTAGAGGGATCCTGAGGTCACTGTAGCCACACGAAAGTGCTCCGTGGACCAAAAATCAACTCGAGATGAGAGGTTAGTAACTGGCTTCGACTCCAGAGGAAACCACCTAACCACAAGCAGCTCAAGAGGAGGCTTCTCTCAGCTATAGGTATGTGAGAGGGACCCTGAGTTTGCGGCCTCAAGTGGAATGGACACCGCGATGCCCTGACTCGAAATAAGGCCGAATATCCCTGCAGTGACTTGAATGCAGGCTCGTCTTGCATCTCCCAAGACGAAAGGATGTCTGAATCCCCTGTGGAGACCACAGAGAAAGACCTAGTTCGCCACCTCATCGCGACCGGAGGCCTCACATCCTTTGAAAACTCCAGAGGTACGCGGAGATCAGTGCCTCCAAAGGAGACGATGCCTGACTCCTCGTGAAACTTGATAGGAGTCCCAGGATTCCTGTGGCACGTGGAAAGGGACCCTTGGTCTCCCGCCTCAGCTGGAGAGGAGTCCCAATTGCCCTGCCAAGCCTCGAGGAGAATCCCGAGTTGTCCCTCGCAACTAGGCAGGAGTCCTGACGTCGCTGAACAAACACGTGGGTGGAAGGGCCAGCCCCGTCTTAACTCGAGAATATACCCCAGGTTCCCGCCGCAACTCGAGAAAAACCATGAGACTTCCCCCTCGCCGCGAGATGAGGCCCGATTCCCCTGCACTGCGTGCAGTGCAATTCCGTGTTGCACATCACACATGAAAGGAGCCTTGATTTCCTTGATGGCACTCCAGAGAAAACGCAAGAACACTGTTTCAAGGCAGGAGGGATCCTGAGGTCACTGTAGCAACACGAAAGAGCTCCGTGGACCCAGAATCAACTCGAGATGAGAGGTTAGTCCCTGGCTTCGACTCCAGAGGAATACCCCCTTACCACAAGCACCTCAAGAGGAGGCTTCTCTCAGCTCTAGCTATGTGAGAGGGACCCTGAGTTTGCGGCCTCAAGTGGAAAGGACACCGCGATGCCCTGACTCGAAAAAATGCCGGATATCCCTACAGTGACTTGAATGCAGGCTCGTCTTGCATCTCCCAAGACGAAAGGATGTCTGAATCCACTGTGAAGACCACAGAGAAAGACCTAGTTCCCCACCTCATCGCGACCGGAGGCCTCACATCCTTTGAAAACTCCAGAGGTACGCAGAGATCAGTGCCTCCAAAGGAGACGATTCGTGACTCCTCGTGAAACTTGATAGGAGTCCCAGGATTCTTGTTGCACGTGGAAAGGGAGCGTTGGTGTCCCGCCTCAGCTGGAGAGGCGCCCCAATTGCCCTGCCAAGCCTCGAGGAGAATCCCGAGTTGTCCCTCGCAACTAGGCAGGAGTCCTGACGTCGCTGAACAAACACGTGGGTGGAAGGGCCATCCCCGTCGTAACTCGAGAATATACCACAGGTTCCCGCCGCAACTCGAGAAGAACCATGAGACTTCCCCCTCGCCGCGAGATGAGGCCCGATTCCCCTGCACTGCGTGCAGAGCAATTCCGTGTTGCACATCACTCATGAAAGTAGCCTTGATTTCCCTGATGGCACTCCAGAGAAACCCCAAGAACACTCTTTCAAGGCTAGAGGGATCCTGAGGTCACTGTAGCCACACGAAAGAGCTCCGGGGACCAAGAATCAACTCGAGATGAGAGGTTAGTCCCTGGCTTCGACTCCAGAGGAATACCACCTTACCACAAGCACCTCAAGAGGAGGCTTCTCTCAGCTCTAGGTAAGTGAGAGGGACCCTGAGTTTGCGGCCTCAAGTGGAATGGACACCGCAATGCCCTGACTCGAAATAATGCTGGATATCCCTGCAGTGACTTGAATGCAGGCTTGTCTTGCATCTCCGAAGACGAAAGGATGTCTGAATCCCCTGTGGAGACAACAGAGAAAGACCTAGTTCCTCACCTCATCGTGACCGGAGGCCTCATATCCTTTGAAAACTCCAGAGGTACGCGAAGATCAGTGCCTCCAAAGGAGAAGATGCCTGACTCCTCGTGAAACTTGATAGGAGTCCCAGGATTCCTGTGGCACGTGGAAAGGGACCCTTGGTCTCCCGCCTCAGCTGGAGAGGCGTCCCAATTGCCCTGCCAAGCCTCGAGGAGAATCCCGAGTTGTCCCTCGCAACTAGGCAGGAGTCCTGCCGTCGCTGAACAAACACGTGTGTGGAAGGGCCATCCCCGTCGTAACTCGAGAATATACCCCAGGTTTCCGCCGCAACTCGAGAAAAACCATGAGACTTCCCCCTCGCCGCGAGATGAGGCCCGATTCCCCTGCACTGCATGCAGAGCAATTCCGTGTTGCACATCAAACATGAAAGGAGCCTTGATTTCCTTGATGGCACTAAAGAGAAACCCCAAGAACACTGTTTCAAGGCTAGAGGGATCCTGAGGTCACTGTAGCCACACGAAAGAGCTCCGTGGACCAAAAATCAACTCGAGATGAGAGGTTAGTCCCTGGCTTCGACTCCAGAGGAATACCACCTTACCACAAGCACCTCAAGAGGAGGCTTCTCCCAGCTCCAGCTATGTGAGAGGGACCCTGAGTTTGCGGCCTCAAATGGAATGGACACTGCGATGCCCTGACGGGAAATAACGCCGGATATCCCTGCAGTGACTTGAATGCAGGCTCGTCTTGCATCTCCCAAGACGAAAGGATGTCTGAATCCCCTGTGGAGACCAGAGAGAAAGAACTAATTCCCCACCTTATCGCGACCATAGGACTCAAATCCTTTGAAAACTCCAGAGGTACGCGGAAATCAGTGCCTCCAAAGGAGACGATGCCTGACTCCTCGTGAAACTTGATAGGAGTCCCAGGATTCCTGTGTCACGTGGAAAGGGACCCTTGGTCTCCCGCCTCAGCTGGAGAGGCGTCCCAACTGCCCTGCCAAGCCTCCAGGAGAATCCCGAGTTGTCCCTCGCAACTAGGCAGGAGTCCTGATGTCGCTGAACAAACATGTGGGTGGAAGGGCCATCCCCGTCGCAACTCGAGAATATACCACAGGTTCCCGCCGCAACTCGAGAAAAACCATGAGACTTCCCTCTCGCCGCGAGATGAGGCCCGATTCCCCTGCACTGCGTGCAGAGCAATTCCGTGTTGCACATCACACATGAAAGGAGCCTTGATTTCCTTGATGGCACTCCAGAGAAACCCCAAGAACACTGTTTCAAGGCTAGAGGGATCCTGAGGTCACTGTAGCAACACGAAAGAGCTCCGTGCACCAAAAATCAACTCGAGATGAGAGATTAGTCCCTGGCTTCGACTCCAGAGGAATACCACCTTACCACAAGCACCTCAAGAGGAGGCTTCCCTCAGCTCTAGCTATGTGAGAGGGACCCTGAGTTTGCGGCCTCAAGTGGAATGGACACCGCAATGCCCTGACTCGAAAAAAGGCCGGATATTCCTGCAGTGACTTGAATGCAGGCTTGTCTTGCATCTCCCAAAACGAAAGGATGTCTGAATCCCCTGTGGAGACCACAGAGAAAGACCTAGTTCCCCACCTCATCGCGACCGGAGGCCTCACATCCTTTGAAAACTCCAGAGGTACGCGGAGATCAGTGCCTCCAAAGGAAACGATGCCTGACTCCTCGTGAAACTTGATAGGAGTCCCAGGATTCCTGTGGCACGTGGATAGGGACCCTTGGTCTCCCGCCTCAGCTGGAGAGGCGTCCCAATTGCCCTGCCAAGCCTCGAGGAGAATCCTGAATTGTCCCTCGCAACTAGGCAGGAGTCCTGACGTCGCTGAACAAACATGTGGGTGGAAGGGCCATCCCCGTCGTAACTCGAGAATATAACCCAGGTTCCCGCCGCAACTCGAGAAAAACCATGAGACTTCCCCCTCGCCGCGAGATGAGGCCCGATTCCCCTGCACTGCGTGCAGAGCAATTCCGTGCTGCACATCACACATGAAAGGAGCCTTGATTTCCTTAATGGCACTCCAGAGAATCCCCAAGAACACTGTTTCAAGGCTAGAGGGATCGTGAGGTCACTGTAGCCACACGAAAGAGCTCCGTGGACCAAAAATCAACTCGAGATGAGAGGTTAGTCCCTGGCTTCGACTCCAGAGGAATACCACCTTACCACAAGCACCTCAAGAGGAGGCTTCTCTCAGCTCTAGGTATGTGAGAGGGACCCTGAGTTTGCGGCCTCAAGTGGAATGAACACCGCGATGCCCTGGCTCAAAATAAGGCCGGGTATCCCTGCAGTGACTTGAATGCAGGCTCGTCTTGCATCTCCCAAGACGAAAGGATGTCTGAATCCCCTGTGGAGACCACAGAGAAAGACCTAGTTCCCCACCTCATCGCGACCGGAGGCCTCACATACTTTGAAAACTCCAGAGGTACACTGAGATCAGTGCCTCCAAAGGAGACGATGCCTGACTCCTCGTGAAACTTGATAGGAGTCCCAGGATTCCTGTGGCACGTGGAAAGGGACCCTTGGTCTCCCGACTCAGCTGGAGAGGCGTCCCTATTGCCCTGCCAAGCCTCGAGGAGAATCCCGAGTTGTCCCTCGCAACTAGGCAGGAGTCCTGACGTCGCTGAACAAACACGTGGGTGGAAGGGCCATCCCCGTCGGAACTCGGGAATATACCTCAGGTTGCCGACGCAACTCGAGAAAAACCATGAGACTTCCCCCTCGCCGGGAGATGAGGCCCGATTCCCCTGCACTGCGTGCAGAGCAATTCCGTGTTGCACATTACACATGAAAGGAGCCTTGATTTCCTTGATGGCACTCCAGAGAAACCCCAAGAACACTGTTTCAAGCCTAGAGGGATCCTGAGGTCACTGTAGCAAAACGAAAGAGCTCCGTGGACTAAAAATCAAATAAGATGAGAGGTTAGTCCCTGGCTTCGACTCCAGAGGAATACCACCTTACCACAAGCACCTCAAGAGGAGGCTTCTCTCTGCTCTAGCTATGTGAGAGGGACCCTGAGTTTGCAGCCTCAAGTGGAATGGAGACCGCGATGCCCTGACTCGAAATAAGGCCGGATATCCCTGCAGTGACTTGAATGCAGGCTCGTCTTGCATCTCCCAAGACGAAAGGATGTCTGAATATCCTGTGGAGACAACAGAGAAAGACCTAGTTCCTCACCTCATCGTGACCGGATGCCTCACATCCTTTGAAAACTCCAGAGGTACGCGAAGATCAGTGCCTCCAAAGGAGAAGATGCCTGACTCCTCGTGAAACTTGATAGGAGTCCCAGGATTCCTGTGGCACGTGGAAAGGGACCCTTGGTCTCCCGCCTCAGCTGGAGAGGCGTCCCAATTGCCCTGCCAAGCCTCGAGGAGAATCCCGAGTTGTCCCTCGCAACTAGGCAGGAGTCCTGCCGTCGCTGAACAAACACGTGTGTGGAAGGGCCATCCCCGTTGTAACTCGAGAATATACCAGAGGTTCCCGCCGCAACTCGAGAAAAACCATGAGATTTCCCCCTCGCCGCGAGATGAGGCCCGATTCCCCCGCACTGCGTGCAGAGCAATTCCATGTTGCACATCACACATGAAAAGAGACTTGATTTCCTTGATGGCACACCAGAGAAACTCCAAGAACACTGTTTCAAGGCTAGAGGGATCCTGAGGTCACTGTAGCCAAATGAAAGTGCTCCGTGGACCAAAAATCAACTCGAGATGAGAGGTTAGTAACTGGCTTCGACTCCAGAGGAAACCACCTTACCACAAGCAGCTCAAGAGGAGGCTTCTCTGAGCTCTAGGTATGTGAGAGGGACCCTGAGTTTGCGGCCTCAAGTGGAAAGGACACCGCGATGCCCTGACTCGAAAAAATGCCGGATATCCCTACAGTGACTTAAATGCAGGCTCGTCTTGCATCTCCCAAGACGAAAGGATGTCTGAATCCACTGTGGAGACCACAGAGAAAGACCTAGTTCCCCACCTCATCGCGACCGGAGGCCTCACATCCTTTGAAAACTCCAGAGGTACGCAGAGATCAGTGCCTCCAAAGGAGAAGATGCCTGACTCCTCGTGAAACTTGATAGGAGTCCCAGGATTCCTGTGGCACGTGGAAAGGGACCCTTGGTCTCCCGCCTCAGCTGGAGAGGCGTCCCAATTGCCCTGCCAAGCCTCGAGGAGAATCCCGAGTTGTCCCTCGCAACTAGGCAGGAGTCCTGACGTCGCTGAACAAACACGTGTGTGGAAGGGCCATCCCCGTCGTAACTCGAGAATATACCCCAGGTTTCCGCCGCAACTCGAGAAAAACCATGAGACTTCCCCCTCGCCGCGAGATGAGGCCCGATTCCCCTGCACTGCGTGCAGAGCAATTCCATGTTGCACATCACACATGAAAAGAGACTTGATTTCCTTGATGGCACACCAGAGAAACTCCAAGAACACTGTTTCAACGCTAGAGGGATCCTGTGGTCACTGTAGCCACACGAAAGAGCTCCGTGGACCAAAAATCAACTCGAGATGAGAGATTAGTAACTGGCTTCGACTCCAGAGGAAACCACCTTACCACAAGCACCTAAAGAGGAGGCTTCTCTCAGCTATAGGTATGTGAGAGGGACCCTGAGTTTGCGGCCTCAAGTGGAATGGACACCGCGATGCCCTGACTCGAAATAAGGCCGAATATCCCTGCAGTGACTTGAATGCAGGCTCGTCTTGCATCTCCCAAGACGAAAGGATGTCTGCATCCCCTGTGGAGACCACAGAGAAAGACCTAGTTCGCCACCTCATCGCGACTGGAGGCCTCACATCCTTTGAAAACTCCAGAGGTACGCGGAGATCAGTGCCTCCAAAGGAGACGATGCCTGACTCCTCGTGAAACTTGATAGGAGTCCCAGGATTCCTGTGGCACGTGGAAAGGGACCCTTGGTCTCCCGCCTCAGCTGGAGAGGCGTCCCAATTGCCCTGCCAAGCCTCGAGGAGAATCCCGAGTTGTCCCTCGCAACTAGGCAGGAGTCCTGACGTCGCTGAACAAACACGTGGGTGGAAGGGCCATCCCCGTCGTAACTCGAGAATATACCCCAGGTTCCCGCCGCAACTCGAGAAGAACCATGAGACTTCCCCCTCGCCGCGAGATGAGGCCCGATTCCCCTGCACTGCGTGCAGAGCAATTCCGTGTTGCACATCACTCATGAAAGGAGCCTTGATTTCCCTGATGGCACTCCAGAGAAACCCCAAGAACACTGTTTCAAGGCTAGAGGGATCCTGAGGTCACTGTAGCCACACGGAAGAGCTCCGGGGACCAAGAATCAACTCGAGATGAGAGGTTAGTCCCTGGCTTCGACTCCAGAGGAATACCACCTTACCACAAGCACCTCAAGAGGAGGCTTCTCTCAGCTCTAGGTAAGTGAGAGGGACCCTGAGTTTGCGGCCTCAAGTGGAATGGAAACCACAATGCCCTGACTCGAAATAAGGCCGGATATCCCTGCAGTGACTTGAGTGCAGGCTCGTCTTGCATCTCCCAAGATGAAGGGATGTCTGAATCCCCTGTGGAGACCACAGAGAAAAACCTAGTTCCCGACCTCATCGCGACCGGACGCCTCACATCCATTGAAAACTCCAGAGGTACGCGGAGATCAGTGCCTCCAAAGGAGACGATGCCTGACTCCTCGTGAAATTTGATAGGAGTCCCAGGATTCCTGTGGCACGTGGAAAGGGACCCTTAGTCTCCCGCCTCAGCTGGAAAGGCGTCCCAATTGCCCTGCCAAGCCTCGAGGAGAATCCCGAGTTGTCCCTCGCAACTAGGCAGGAGTCCTGACGTCGCTGAAGAAACACGTGGGTGGAAGGGCCATCCCCGACGTAGCTCGAGAATATACCCCAGGTTCCCGCCGCAACTCGAGAAAAACCATGAGACTTCCCCCTCGCCGCGAGATGAGGCCCGATTCCCCTGCACTGCGTGCAGTGCAATTCCGTGTTGCACATCAGACATGAAAGGAGCCTTGATTTCCTTGATGGCACTCCAGAGAAAACGCAAGAACACTGTTTCAAGGCTAGAGGGATCCTGAGGTCACTGTAGCAACACGAAAGAGCTCCGTGGACCAAGAATCAACTCGTGATGAGAGGTTAGCCCCTGGCTTCGACTCCAGAGGAATACCCCCTTACCACAAGCACCTCAAGAGGAGGCTTCTCTCAGCTCTAGGTATGTGAGAGGGACCCTGAGTTTGCGGCCTCAAGTGGAAAGGACACCGCGATGCCCTGACTCGAAAAAATGCCGGATATCCCTGCAGTGACTTGAATGCAGGCTCGTCTTGCATCTCCCAAGACGAAAGGATGTCTGAATCCACTCTGGAGACCACAGAGAAAGACCTAGTTCCCCATCTCATCGCGACCGGAGGCCTCACATCCTTTGAAAACTCCAGAGGTACGCAGAGATCAGTGCCTCCAAAGGAGACGATTCGTGACTCCTCGTGAAACTTGATAGGAGTCCCAGGATTCTTGTTGCACGTGGAAAGGGACCGTTGGTGTCCCGCCTCAGCTGGAGAGGCGTCCCAATTGCCCTGCCAAGCCTCGAGGAGAATCCCGAGTTGTCCCTCGCAACTAGGCAGGAGTCCTGACGTCGCTGAAGAAACACGGGGGTGGAAAGTCCATCCCCGTCGTAATTCGAGAATATACCCCAGCTTCCCGCCGCAACTCGAGAAAAACCATGAGACTTCCCCCTCGCCGTGAGCTGAGGCTCGATTCCCCTGCACTGCGTGCAGAGCAATTCCGTGTTGCACATCACACATGAAAGGAGCCTTGATTTCCTTGATGGCACTCCAGAGAATCCCCAAGAACACTGTTTAAAGGCTAGAGGGATCCTGAGGTCACTGTAGCAACACGAAAGAGCTCCATGGACCAGAAATCAACTCGAGATGAGAGGTTAGTCCCTGGCTTTGACTCCAGAGGAATACCACCTTACCACAAGCACTTCAAGAGGAGGCTTCTCTCAGCTCTAGGTATATGAGAGGGACCCTGAGTTTGCGGCCTCAAGTGGAATGGACAATGCGATGCCCTGACTCAAAAAAATGCTGGATATCCCTGCAGTGACTTAAATGCAGGCTCGTCTTGCATCTCCCAAGACGAAAGGATGTCTGAATCCCCTGTGGAGACCACAGAGAAAGACCTAGTTCCCCACCTTATCACGACCGGAGGCCTCACATCCTTTGAAAACTCCAGAGGTACACTGAGATCAGTGCCTCCAAAGGAGACGATGCCTGACTCCTCGTGAAACTTGATAGGAGTCCCAGGATTCCTGTGGCACATGGAAAGGGACCCTTGGTCTCCCGCCTCAGCTGGAGAGGCGTCCCAATTGCCCTGCCAAGCCTCGAGGAGAATCCCGAGTTGTCCCTCGCAACTAGGCAGGAGTCCTGACGTCGCTGAACAAACACGTGGGTGGAAGGGCCATCCCCGTCGTAACTCGAGAATATACCCCAGGTTCCCGCCGCAACTCGAGAAAAACCATGAGACTTCCCCCTCGCCGCGAGATGAGGCCCGATTCCCCTGCACTGCGTGCAGAGCAATGCCGTGTTGCAAATCACACTTGAAAGGATCCTTGATTTCCTTGATGGCACTCCAGAGAAACACCAAGAACACTGTTTCAAGGCTGGAGGGATCCTGAGGTCACTGTAGCAACACGAAAGAGCTCCATGGACCAAAAATCAACTCGAGATGAGAGGTTAGTCCCTGGCTTCGACTCCAGAGGAATACCACCTTACCACAAGCACCTCAAAAGGAGGCTTCTCTCAGCTCTAAGTATGTGAGAGGGGCCCTGAGTTTGCGGCCTCAAGTGGAATGGACACCGCGATGCCCTGACTCGAAATAAGGCCGGAAATCCCTGCAGTGACTTGAATGCAGGTTCGTCTTGCATCTCCCAAGACGAAAGGATGTCTGAATTCCATATGGAGACCACAGAGAAAGTCGTAGTTCCCCACCTCATCGCGACCGGAGGCCTCACATCCTTTGAAAACTCCAGAGGTACGCGGAGATCAGTGCCTCCAAAGGAGACGATGCCTGACTCCTCCTGAAACTTGACAGGAGTCCCAGGATTCCTGTGGCACATGGAAAGGGACCCTTAGTCTCCCGCCTCAGCTGGAGAGGCGTCCCAATTGCCCTGCCAAGCCTCGAGGAGAATCCCGAGTTGTCCCTCGCAACGAGGCAGGAGTCCTGACGTCGCTGAACAAACACGTGGGTGGAAGGGCCATCCCCGTCGTAACTCGAGAATATACCCCAGGTTCTCGCCGCAACTCGAGAAAAACCATGACACTACCCCCTCGCCACGAGATGAGGCCCGATTACCATGCACTGCGTTCAGAGCAATTCCGTGTTGCACATCACACATGAAAGGAGCCTTGATTTCCCTGATGGCACTCCAGAGAAACCCCAAGAACACTGTTTCAAGGCTAGAGGGATCCTGAGGTCAATGTAGCCACACGAAAGAGCTCCGGGGACCAAGAATCAACTCAAGATGAGAGGTTAGACCCTGGCTTCGACTCCGGAGGAATACCACCTTACCACAAGCACCTCAAAAGGAGGCTTCTCTCAGCTCTAGGTAAGTGAGAGGGACCCTGATTTTGCGGCCTCAAGTGGAATGGACACGGCAATGCCCTGACTCGAAATAAGGCCGGATATCCCTGCAGTGACTTGAATGCAGGCTCGTCTTGCATCTCCCAAGACGAAGGGATGTCTGAATCCCCTGTGGAGACCACAGAGAAAGACCTAGTTCCCCACCTCATCGCGACCGGACCCCTCACATCCTTTGAAACTCCAGAGGTACGCGGAGATCAGTGCCTCCAAAGGAGACGATGCCTGACTCCTCGTGAAACTTGATAGGAGTCCCAGGATTCCTGTGGCACGTGGAAAGGGACACTTGGTCTCCCGCCTCAGCTGGAGAGGCGTCCCAATTGCCCTGCCAAGCCTCGAGGAGAATCCCGAGCTGTCCCTCGCAACTAGGCAGGAGTACTGACGTCGCTGAACAAACACGTGGGTGGAAGGGCCATCCCCGTCGTAACTCGAGAATATACCCCAGGTTCCCGCCGCAACTCGAGAAAAACCATGAGACTTCCCCCTCGCCGCGAGATGAGGCCCGATTCCCCTGCACTGCGTGCAGTGCAATTCCGTGTTGCACATCACACATGAAAGGAGCCTTGATTTCCTTGATGGCACTCCAGAGAAAACGCAAGAACACTGTTTCAAGGCTAGAGGGATCCTAAGGTCACTGTAGCAACACGAAAGAGCTCCATGGACCAAGAATCAACTCGTGATGAAAGGTTAGCCCCTGGCTTCGACTCCAGAGGAATACCCCCTTACCACAAGCACCTCAAGAGGAGGCTTCTCTCAGCTCTAGGTATGTGAGAGGGACCCTGAGTTTGCGGCCTCAAGTGGAAAGGACACCGCGATGCCCTGACTCGAAAAAATGCCGGATATCCCTGCAGTGACTTGAATGCAGGCTCGTCTTTCATCTCCCAAGACGAAAGGATGTCTGAATCCACTGTGGAGACCACAGAGAAAGACCTAGTTCCCCACCTCATCGCGACCGGAGGCCTCACATCCTTTGAAAACTCCAGAGGTACGCAGTGCTCAGTGCCTCCAAAGGAGACGATTCGTGACTCCTTGTGAAACTTGATAGGAGTCCCAGGATTCTTGTTGCACGTGGAAAGGGACCGTTGGTGTCCCGCCTCAGCTGGAGAGGCGTCCCAATTGCCCTGCCAAGCCTCGAGGAGAATCCCGAGTTGTCCCTCGCAACTAGGCAGGAATCCTGACGTCGCTGAACAAACACGTGGGTGGAAGGTCCATCCCCGTCGTAACTCGAGAATATACCCCAGGTTCCCGCCGCAACTCGAGAAAAACCATGAGACTTCCCCCTCGCCGTGAGCTGAGGCCCGATTCCCCTGAACTGCGTGCAGAGCAATTCCGTGTTGCACATCACACATGAAAGGAGCCTTGATTTCCTTGATGGCACTCCAGAGAAACCCCAAGAACACTGTTTCAAGGCTAGAGGGATCCTGAGGTCACTGTAGCAACACGAAAGTGCTCCGTGGACGAAAAATCAACTCGAGATGAGAGGTTAGTCCCTGGCTTCGACTCCAGAGGAATACCACCTTACCACAAACACGTCAAGAGGAGGCTTCTCTCAGCTCTAGGTATGTGAAAGGAACCCTGAGTTTGCAGGCTCAAGTGGAATGAACACCGCGATACCCTGTCTCGAAATAAGGCCGGATATCCCTGCAGTGACTTGAATGCAGGCTCGTCTTGCATCTCCCAAGACGAAAGGATGTCTGAATCCCCTGTGGAGACCACAGAGAAAGACCTAGTTCCCCATCTCATCGCGACCGGAGGCCTCACATCCTTTGAAAACTCCAGAGGTACGCGGAGATCAGTGCCTCCAAAGGACATGATGCCTGACTTCTCGTGAAACTTGATAGGAGTCCCAGGATTCCTGTGGCACATAGAAAGTGACCCTTGGTCTCCCGCCTCAGCTGGAGAGGCGTCCCAATTGCCCTGCCAAGCCTCGAGGAGAATCCCGAGTTGTCCCTCGCAACTAGGCAGGAGTCCTGACGTCGCTGAAGAAACACGTGGTTGGAAGGGCCATGCCCGTCGTAACTCGAGAATATACCCAGGTTCCCGCCGAAACTTGAGAAAAACCATGAGACTTCCCCCTCGCCGCGAGATGAGGCCCGATTCCCCTGCACTGAGTGCAGAGCAATTCCGTGTTGCACATCACACATGAAAGGAGCCTTGATTTCCTTGGTGGCACTCCAGAGAAACCCCAAGAACACTGTTTAAAGGCTAGAGGGATCCTGAGGTCACTGTAGCAACACAAAAGAGCTCCGTGGACCAAAAATCAACTCGAGATGAGAGGTTAGTCCCTGGCTTCGACTCCAGAGGAATACCACCTTACCACAAGCACCTCAAGAGGAGGCTTCTCTCAGCTCTAGATATGTGAGAGGGACCCTGAGTTTGCGGCCTCAAGTGGAAAGGAGACCGCGATGCCCTGGCTCGAAATAAGGCCGAATATCCCTGCAGTGACTTGAATGCAGGCTCGTCTTCCATCTCCCAAGACGAAAGGATGTCTGAATCCCCTGTGGAGACCACAGAGAAAGACCTAGTTCCCCACCTCATCGCGACCGGAGGCCTCACATCCTTTGAAAACTCCAGAGGTACGCGGAGATCAGTGCCTGAAAAGGAGACGATGCCTGACTCCTCGTGAAAATTGATAGGAGTTCCAGGATTCCTGTGGCACATGGAAAGGGACCCTTGTTCTCCCGCCTCAGCTGGAGAGGCGTCCCAATTGCCTTGCCAAGCCTCGAGGAGAATCCCGAGTTGTCCCTCGCAACTAGGCAGGAGTCCTGACGTGGCTGAACAAACACGTGGGTGGAAGGGCCATCCCCGTCGGAACTCGAGAATATACCCCAGATTCCCGCCGCAACTCGAGAAAAACCATGAGACTTCCCCCTCGCCGCGAGATGAGGCCCGATTCCCCTGCACTGCGTGCAGAGCAATTCCGTGTTGCACATCACACATGAAAGGAGCCTTGATTTCCTTGATGGCACTCCAGAGAAACCCCAAGAACACTGTTTCAAGGCTAGAGGGATCCTGAGGTCACTGTAGCAACACGAAAGAGCTCCATGGACCAAAAATCAACTCGAGATGAGAGGTTAGTCCCTGGCTTCGACTCCAGAGGAATACCACCTTACCACAAGCACCTCAAGAGGAGGCTTCTCTCAGCTCTAGGTATGTGAAAGGAACCCTGAGTTTGCAGGCTCAAGTGGAATGAACACCGCGATACCCTGTCTCGAAATAAGGCCGGATATCCCTGCAGTGACTTGAATGCAGGCTCGTCTTGCATCTCCCAAGACGAAAGGATGTCTGAATCCCCTGTGGAGACCACAGAGAAAGTCCTAGTTCCCCACTTCATCGCGACCGGAGGCCTCACATCCTTTGAAAACTCCAGAGGTACGCGGAGATCAGTGCCTCCAAAGGAGACGATGCCTGACTCCTCGTGAAACTTGATAGGAGTCCCAGGATTCCTGTGGCACATGGAAAGGGACCCTTGGTCTTCCGCCTCAGCTGGAGAGGCGTCCCAATTGCCCTGCCAAGCCTCGAGGAGAATCCCGAGTTGTCCCTCGCAACGAGGCAGGAGTCCTGACGTCGCTGAACAAACACGTGGGTGGAAGGGCCATCCCCTTCGTAACTCGAGAATATACCCCAGGTTCCCGCCGCAACTCGAGAAAAACCATGAGACTTCCCCCTCGCCGCGAGATGAGGCCCGATTCCCCTGCACTGCATGCAGAGCAATTCCGTGTTGCACATCACACATGAAAGGAGCCTTGATTTCCTTGATGGCACTCCAGAGAAACCCCAAGAACACTGTTTCAAGGCTAGAGGGATCCTGAGGTCACTGTAGCAACAGGAAAGAGCTCCGTGGACCAAAAATCAACTCGAGATGAGAGGTTAGTCCCTGGCTTCGACTCCAGAGGAATACCACCTTACCACAAGCACCTCAAGAGGAGGCTTCTCTCAGCTCTAAGTATGTGAGAGGGGCCCTGAGTTTGCGGCCTCAAGTGGAATGGACACCGCGATGCCCTGACTCGAAATAAGGCCGAATATCCCTGCAGTGACTTCAATGTAGGCTCGTCTTGCATCTCCCAAGACGAAAGGATGTCTGAATCCCCTGTGGAGACCACAGAGAAAGACCTAGTTCCCCACCTCATCGCGACGGGGGCCTCACATCCTTTGAAAACTCCAGAGGTACGCGGAGATCAGTGCCTCCAAAGGAGACCATGCCTGACTCCTCGTGAAACTTGATAGGAGTCCCAGGATTCCTGTGGCACCTGGAAAGGGACCCTTGGTCTCCCGCCTCAGCTGGAGAGGTGTCCCAATTGCCCTGCCAAGCCTCGAGGAGAATCCCGAGTTGTCCCTCGCAACTAGGCAGGAGTCCTGACGTCGCTGAACAAACACGTGTGTGGAAGGGCCATTCCCATCGTAAATCGAGAATATACCCCAGGTTCCCGCCGCAACTCGAGAAAAACCATGAGACTTCCCCCTCGCCGCGAGATGAGGCCCGATTCCCCTGCACTGCGTGCAGAGCAATTCCGTGATGCACATCACACATGGAAGGAGCCTTGATTTCCTTGATGGCACTCGAGAGAAACCCCAAGAACACTGTTTCAAGGCTAGAGGGATCCTGAGGTCACTGTAGGAACACGAATAAGCTCCGTGGACCAAAAATCAACTCAAGATGAGAGGTTAGTCCCTGGCTTCAACTCCAGAGGAATACCACCTTACCACAAGCACCTCAAGAGGAGGCTTCTCTCAGCTCTAGCTATGTGAGAGGGACCCTGAGTTTGCGGCCTCAAGTGGAATGGACACCGCAATGCCCTGACTCGAAATAAGGCCGGATATCCCTGCAGTGACTTGAATGCAGGCTCGTCTTGCATTTCCCAAGATGAAAGGATGTCTGAATCCCCTGTGGAGACCACAGAGAAAAACCTAGTTCCCCACCTCATGGCGACCGGAGGCCTCACATTCTTTGAAAACTCCAGAGGTACGCGGAGATCAGTGCCTTCAAAGGAGACAATGTCTGACTCCTTGGGAAACTTTTGTAGGAGTCCCAGGATTCCTGTGGCACGTGGAAAGGGACCCTTGGTCTACTGCCTCAGCTGGAGAGGCGTCCCAGTTGCCCTGCCAAGCCTCGAGGAGAATCCAGAATTTTCCCTCTTAACTAGGCAGGAGTCCTAACGTTGCTGAACAAACACGTGGGTGGAAGGGCCATACCCGTCGTAACTCGAGAATATACCCCAGGTTCCCGTCGCAACTCGAGAAAAATATGAGACTTCCCCCTCGCCGCGAGATGAGGCCCGATTTCCCTGCACTGCGTGCAGAGGAATTCCGTGTTGCGCATCACACATGAAAGGAGCCTTGATTTCCTTGATGGCACTCCAGAGAAACCCCAAGAACACTGTTTCAAGGCCAGAGGGATCATGAGGTCACTGAAGCAACACGAAAGAGCTCCATGGACCAAAAATCAACTCGAGATGAGAGGTTAGTCCCTGGCTTCGACTCCAGACGCATACCACCTTACCACAAGCATCTCAAGAGGAGGATTCTCTCAGCACTAGGTATGTGAGAGGAACCCTGATTTTGCGGCCTCAAGTGGAAGGGTCACTGCGATGCCCGGACGCGAAATAAGGCCGGATATCCCTGCAGTGACTTGAATGCAGGCTCGTCTTGCATCTCCCAAGACGAAAGGATGTCTTAATCCCCTGTGGAGACCACAGAGAAAGACCTAGTTCCCCACCTCATCGCGACCGGAGGCCTCACATCCTTTGAAAACTCCAGAGGTACGCAGAGATCAGTGCCTCCAAAGGAGACGATGCCTGACTCCTCGTGAAACTTTATAGGAGTCCCAGGATTCCTGTGGCACGTGGAAAGGGACCCTTGGTTTCCCGCCTCAGCTGGAGAGGCGTCCCAATTGCCCTGCCAAGCCTCGAGGAGAATCCCGAGCTGTCCCTCGCAACTAGGCAGGAGTGCTGACGTCGCTGAACAAACACGTTGGTGGAAGGGCCATCCCCGTCCTAACTTGAGAATATACCCCAGGTTCCCGCCGCAACTGGAGAAAAACCATGAGACTTCCCCCTCGCCGCGAGATGAGCCCCGATTCCCCTGCACTGCATGCAGAGCAATTCCGTGTTCCACATCAAACATGAAAGGAGCCTTTATTTCCTTGATGGCACTCCAGAGAAACCCCAAGAACACTGTTTCAAGGCTAGAGGGATCCTGAGGTCACTGTAGCAACACGAAAGAGCTCCGTGGACCAAAATTCAACTCGAGATGAGAGGTTAGTCCCTGGCTTCGACTCCAGAGGAATACCACCTTACCACACGCACCTCAAGAGGAGGCTTCTCTCAGCTCTAGCTATGTGAGAGGGACCCTGAGTTTGCGGCCTCAAGTGGAATGGACACCGCGATGCCCTGACTCGAAATAAGGACGGATATCCCTGCAGTGACTTGAATGCAGGCTCGTCTTGCATCTCCCAAGACGAAAGGATGTGTGAATCCCCTGTGGAGACCACAGAGAAAGACCTAGTTCGCCACCTCATCGCGACCGGAGGCCTCACATCCTTTGAAAACTCCAGAGGTACGCGGAGATCAGTGCCTCCAAAGGAGACGATGCCTGACTCCTCGTGAAACTTGATAGGAGTCCCAGGATTCCTGTGGCACGTGGAAAGGGACCCTTGGTCTCCCGCCTCAGCTGGAGAGGCGTCCCAATTGCCCTGCCAAGCCTCGAGGAGAATCCCGAGTTGTCCCTCGCAACTAGGCAGGAGTCCTGACGTCGCTGAAGAAACACGTGGGTGGAAGGGCCATCCCCGTCGTAACTCGAGAATATACCCCAGGTTCCCGCCGCAACTCGAGAAAAACCATGAGACTTCCCCCTCGCCGCGAGATGAGGCCCGATTCCCCTGCACTGCGTGCAGAGCAATTCCGTGTTGCACATCACACATGAAAGGAGCCTTGATTTCCTTGGTGGCACTCCAGAGAAACCCCAAGAACACTGTTTCAAGACTAGAGGGATCCTGAGGTCACTGTAGCAACACAAAAGAGCTCCGTGGACCAAAAATCAACTCGAGATGAGAGGTTAGTCCCTGGCTTCGACTCCAGAGGAATACCACCTTACCACAAGCACCTCAAGAGGAGGCTTCTCTCAGCTCTAGGTATATGAGAGGGACCCTGAGATTGCGGCCTCAAGTGGAATGGACACCGCGATGCCCTGACTCGAAAAAAGGCTGGATATCCCTGCAGTGACTTGAATGCAGGCTCGTCTTGCATCTCCCAAGACGAAAGGATGTCTGAATCCCCTGTGGAGACCACAGAGAAAGACCTAGTTCCCCACCTCATCGCGACCGGAGGCCTCACATACTTTGAAAATTCCAGAGGAACACTGAGATCAGTGCCTCCAAAGGAGACGATGCCTGACTCCTCGTGAAACTTGATAGGAGTCCCAGGATTCCTGTGGCACATGGAAATGGGCCCTTGGTCTCCCGCCTCAGCTGGAGAGGTGTTCCAATTGCCCTGCCAAGCCTCGAGGAAAATCCCGAGTTGTCCCTCGCAACTAGGCAGGAGTTCTGACGTCGCTGAAGAAACACGTGGGTGGAAGGGCCATCCCCGTCGTAACTCGAGAATATACCCCAGGTTCCCGCCGCAACTCGAGAAAAACCATGAGACTTCCCCCTCGCCGGGAGATGAGGCCCGATTCCCCAGCACTGCGTGCAGAGCAATTCCGTGTTGCACATCACACATGAAAGGAGCCTTGATTTCCTTGATGGCACTCCAGAGAAACCCGAAGAACACTGTTTCAAGGCTAGAGGGATCCTTAGGACACTGTAGCAACACGAAAGAGCTCCATGGACCAAAAATCAACCCGAGATGAGAGGTTAGTCCCTGGCTTCGACTCCAGAGGAATACCACCTTACCACAAGCACCTCAAGAGGAGGCTTCTCTCAGCTCTAGATATGTGAGAGGGACCCTGAGTTTGCGGCCTCAAGTGGAAAGGAGACCGCGATGCCCTGGCTCGAAATAAGGCCGGATATCCCTGCAGTGACTTGAATGCAGGCTCGTCTTGCATCTCCCAAGACGAAAGGATGTCTGAATCCCCTGTGGAGACCACAGAGAAAGACCTAGTTCCCCACCTCATCGCGACCGGAGGCCTCACATCCTTTGAAAACTCCAGAGGTACGCGGAGATCAGTGCCTCCAAAGGAGACGATGCCTGACTCCTCGTGAAAATTGATAGGAGTTCCAGGATTCCTGTGGCACATGGAAAGGGACCCTTGTTCTCCCGCCTCAGCTGGAGAGGCGTCCCAATTGCCCTGCCAAGCCTCGAGGAGAATCCCGAGTTGTCCCTCGCAACTAGGCAGGAGTCCTGACGTGGCTGAACAAACATGTGGGTGGAAGGGCCATCCCCGTCGTAACTCGAGAATATACCCCAGGTTCCCGTCGCAACTCGAGAAAAATCATGAGACTTCCCCCTCGCCGCGAGATGAGGCCCGATTCCCCTGCACTGCGTGCAGAGCAATTCCGTGTTGCACATCACACATGAAAGGAGCCTTGATTTCCTTGATGGCACTCCATAGAAATCCCAAGAACACTGTTTCAAGGCTAGAGGGATCCTGAGGTCACTGTAGCAACACGAAAGAGCTCCGTGGACCAAAATTCAACTCGAGATGAGAGGTTAGTCCCTGGCTTCGACTCCAGACGCATACCACCTTACCACAAGCATCTCAAGAGGAGGATTCTCTCAGCACTAGGTATGTGAGAGGAACCCTGATTTTGCGGCCTCAAGTGGAAGGGACACTGCGATGCCCTGAGGTGAAATAAGGCCGGATATCCCTGCAGTGACTTGAATGCAGGCTCGTCTTGCATCTCCCAAGACGAAAGGATGTCTGAATCCCCTGTGGAGACCACAGAGAAAGACCTAGTTCCCCACCTCATCGCGACCGGAGGCCTCACATCCTTTGAAAACTCCAGAGGTACGCAGAGATCAGTGCCTCCAAAGGAGACGATGCCTGACTCCTCGTGAAACTTGATAGGAGTCCCAGGATTCCTGTGGCACGTGGAAAGGGACCCTTGGTCTCTCGCCTCAGGTGGACAGGCGTCCCAATTGCCCTGCCAAGCCTCGAGGAGAATCCCGAGTTGTCCCTCGCAACTAGGCAGGAGTGCTGACGTCGCTGAACAAACACGTTGGTGGAAGGGCCATCCCCGTCCTAACTTGAGAATATACCCCAGGTTTCCGCCGCAACTGGAGAAAAACCATGAGACTTCCCCCTCGCCGCGAGATGAGCCCCGATTCCCCTGCACTTCATGCAGAGCAATTCCGTGTTCCACATCAAACATGAAAGGAGCCTTGATTTCCTTGATGGCACTCCAGAGAAACCCCAAGAGCACTGTTTAAAGGCTAGAGGGATCCTGAGGTCACTGTAGCAACACGAAAGTGCTCCGTGGACCAAAATTCAACTCGAGATGATAGGTTAGTCCTTGGCTTCGACTCCAGAGGAATATCACCTTACCACACGCACTTCAAGAGGAGGCTTCTCTCAGCTCTAGCTATGTGAGAGGGACCCTGAGTTTGCGGCCTCAAGTGGAATGGACACCGCGATGCCCTGACTCGAAATAAGGCCGGATATCCCTGCAGTGACTTGAATGCAGGCTCGTCTTGCATCTCCCAAGACGAAAGGATGTCTGAATCCCCTGTGGAGACCACAGAGAAAGACCTAGTTCGCCACCTCATCGCGACCAGAGGCCTCACATCCTTTGAAAACTCCAGAGGTACGGGGAGATCAGTGCCTCCAAAGAAGACGATGCCTGACTCCTCGTGAAACTTGATAGGAGTCCCAGGATTCCTGTGGCACGTGGAAAGGGACCCTTGGTCTCCCGCCTCAGCTGGAGAGGCGTCCCAATTGCCCTGCCAAGCCTCGAGGAGAATCCCGAGTTGTCCCTCGCAACTAGGCAGGAGTCCTGACGTCGCTAAACAAACACGTGTGTGGAAGGGCAATCGCCGTCGTAACTCGAAAATATACCCCAGGCTCCCGCCGCAACTCGAGAAAAACCATGAGACTTCCCCCTCGCTGCTAGATGAGGCCCGATTCCCCTGCACTGTGTGCAGAGCAATTCCGAGTTGCACATCACACATGAAAGGAGCCTTGATTTCCTTGATGGCACTCCATAGAAATCCCAAGAACAGTGTTTCAAGGCTAGAGGGATCCTGAGGTCACTGTAGCAACACGAAAGAGCTCCATGGACCAAAAATCAACTCGAGATGAGAGGTTAGTCCCTGGCTTCGACTCCAGAGGAATACCACCTTACCACAAGCACCTCAAGAGGAGGCTTCTCTCAGCTCTAGCTATGTGAGAGGGACCCTGAGTTTGCGGCCTCAAGTGGAATGGACACCGCGATGCCCTGACTCGAAATAAGGCCGGATATCCCTGCAGTGACTTGAATGCAGGCTCGTCTTGCATTTCCCAAGATGAAAGGATGTCTGAATCCCCTGTGGAGACCACAGAGAAAGACCTAGTTCTCCACCTCATGGCGACCGGAGGCCTCACATTCTTTGAAAACTCCAGAGGTACGCGGAGATCAGTGCCTCCAAAGGAGACAATGCCTGACTCCTTGGGAAACTTTTGTAGGAGTCCCAGGATTCCTGTGGCACGTGGAAAGGGACCCTTGGTCTCCCGCCTCAGCTGGAGAGGCGTCCCAGTTGCCCTGCCAAGCCTCGAGGAGAATCCAGAATTGTCCCTCTTAACTAGGCAGGAGTCCTGACGTCGCTGAACAAACACGTGGGTGGAAGGGCCATACCCGTCGTAACTCGAGAATATACCCCAGGTTCCCGTCGCAACTCGAGAAAAATCATGAGACTTCCCCCTCGCCGCGAGATGAGGCCCGATTTCCCTGCACTGCGTGCAGAGCAATTCCGTGTTGCACATCACACATGAAAGGAGCCTTGATTTCCTTGATGGCACTCCATAGAAATCCCAAGAACACTGTTTCAAGGCTAGAGGGATCCTGAGGTCACTGTAGCAACACGAAAGAGCTCTGTGGACCAAAATTCAACTCGAGATGAGAGGTTAGTCCCTGGCTTCGACTCCAGACGCATACCATCTTACCACAAGCATCTCAAGAGGAGGATTCTCTCAGCACTAGGTATGTGAGAGGAACCCTGATTTGCGGCCTCAAGTGGAAGGGACACTGCGATGCCCTGACGCGAAATAAGGCCTGATATCCCTGCAGTGACTTGAATGCAGGCTCGTCTTGCATCTCCCAAGACGAAAGGATGTCTGAATCCCCTGTGGAGACCACAGAGAAAGACCTAGTTCCCCACCTCATCGCGACCGGAGGCCTCACATCCTTTGAAAACTCCAGAGGTACGCAGAGATCAGTGCCTCCAAAGGAGACGATGCCTGACTCCTCGTGAAACTTGATAGGAGTCCCAGGATTCCTGTGGCACGTGGAAAGGGACCCTTGGTCTCTCGCCTCAGCTGGACAGGCGTCCCAATTGCCCTGCCAAGCCTCGAGGAGAATCCCGAGTTGTCCCTCGCAACTAGGCAGGAGTCCTGACGTCGCTGAACAAACACGTGTGTGGGAGGGCCATCCCCGTCGTAACTCGAGAATATACCCCAGGTTCCCGCCGCAACTCGAGAAAAACCATGAGACTTCCCCCTCACCGCGAGATGAGGCCCAATTCCCCTGCACTGCGTGCAGAGCAATTCCGTGTTGCACATCACACATGAAAGGAGCCTTGATTTCCTTGATGGCACTCCAGAGAAACCCCAAGAAGACTGTTTCAAGGCCAGAGGGATCCTGAGGTCACTGTAGCAACACGAAAGAGCTCCGTGGACCAAAAATCAACTCGAGATGAGAGGTTAGTCCCTGGCTTCGACTCCAGAGGAATACCACCTTACCACAAGCACCTCAAGAGGAGGCTTCTCTCAGCTCTAGCTATGTGAGAGGGACCCTGAGTTTGCGGCCTCAAGTGGAATGGACACCGCGATGCCCTGACTCGAAATAAGGCCGGATATCCCTGCAGTGACTTGAATGCAGGCTCGTCTTGCATCTCCCAAGACGAAAGGATGTCTGAACCCCTGTGGAGACCACAGAGAAAGACCTAGTTCCCCACCTCATCACGACCGGAGGCCTCACATCCTTTGAAAACTCCAGAGGTACGCGGAGATCAGTGCCTCCAAAGGAGACGATGCCTGACTCCTCGTGAAACTTGATAGGAGTCCCAGGATTCCTGTGGCACGTGGAAAGGGACCCTTGGTCTCCCGCCTCAGCTGGAGAGGCGTCCCAATTGCCCTGCCAGGCCTCGAGGAGAATCCCGAATTGTCCCTCGCAACTAGCCAAGAGTCCTGACGTCGCTGAACAAACACGTGGCTGGAAGGGCCATCCCCGTCGTAACTCGAGAATATACCCCAGGTTCCCGCCGCAACTCGAGAAAAACCATGAGACTTCCCCCTCGCCGCGAGATGAGGCCCGATTCTCCTGCACTGCGTGCAGAGCAATTCCGTGTTACACATCACACATGAAAGGAGCCTTGATTTCCTTGATGGCACTCCATAGAAAGCCCAAGAACACTCTTTCAAGGCTAGAGGGATCCTGAGATCACTGTAGCAACACGGAAGAGCTCTGTGGACCAAAAATCAACTCGAGATGAGAGGTTAGTCCCTGGCTTCGACTCCAGAGGAATACCACCTTACCACAAGCACCTCAAGAGGAGGCTTCTCTCAGCTCTAGCTGTGTGAGAGGGACCCTGAGTTTGCGGCCTCAAGTGGAATGGACACCGCGATGCCCTGACTCGAAATAAGGTCGGATATCCCTGCAGTGACTTGAATGCAGGCTCGTCTTGCATCTCCCAAGACGAAAGTGAGAGGGTAACTGGCAGGAAGGCCAGGGGTCTCCAAATGGAGGAAAGAGGCTGTAAGTGCCAGACATTTTTATCTCTCTTAAATGGCAGGAAGAAACAAACCAGTGATCTGTTTTTCCTTCTCTATACAAATTTAAAAGGAGGTTTTTCTTAACATTCTGTGTTGCCATGACACCTGGTCTCACCTAAAGCTAACTACTCTCAAACTTTGAGTTAACCAATACATTCCTTTTTCGTAAGGAAATGTTGTCTTAAGCTATGTTAATGAACCCCAGACTCTATCTTCAAGTTGGTTCCGCCAAATGGCCTAACTTACTTACTCAGGTATTGTTCCCCTAATCTATGTAAACGGAATTATTTGTTGGTATTCTGCCCTTCTACAAGATTCAAGTCAATCGTTTTATGGCCTGGGATGAATTATCTGATGCCATTCTAAATTTTATGACATTCCTTTCATTTCATTAACAGACTGTGAGTGACTATATAACATACAGCTAAAGACTAGGAGGGGGGTACTCTTTTGCCCCCTTCTGATGCCTATGTCAGAAGCTTTCTCTATACTTTAATAAAACTTTATAACACAAAATCTCTGAGCGATCCAGCCTCGTCTCTGGCCCCGGATTGAATTCGTCTCCTCCGGAGGCCAAGAATCCCGCGTCTTATCGTTCAGCAACAACCTTTCATCTTGGGGGCTCGTCCGGGATCCTTCAGGACAAGGTAAGGATGCTTGGAGCTCTAGTTCTTTGTTCTCCTAGAGAACACATTTTCCGCTGTACTTTACTAACTCTATGGTGTGCTTGTGTGAATGAATGAAACGCCCTGCGCGAAGCAAATGAGGAGCCCTGCTCTGCGGTCCCACGGTGACCTCATAAGGCTATGGCAAAAACCTGTCGGGGGTTTATACCGACCTGCCAATGCCAAGAGGCAACCAATGTCTCCTTCGGGAACTGACCAGAAACGGGCAAAGCGTGTGGACCGAACTCTCCTTTCTCGGTCAAACTTTTCGGTCTCTTTGACCATTTCATAACTCCTTGGGAATTAGAAGTACTAACCTTATCTATCGGATCATAGACTTTCAAGGGACCTGTGACCTATGTTGCTACTCTACTGTGGTCTAGGTCTCAAACTTAGATTGGTAGTCAGGAAGCGCCTAGCCTCGCTAGGCATGGAAAGTTCGGAAGCTAGATGGAGCTCTAACTCCCAGAGCATCTCTGAGTTTAAAGGTTACTCAGATTGGAACTGCAATGGTTTTTTCCTTTGGTAACACTGGCTCTTAGTGGACCAGAGGAGGCTCTTATACCGGTGTGGTGACGCTTGGAAGGAACATCTCAGTTTCATGTTTGTATCGGTCTTATTGCGGTCAGGAATGTACTCAGGGTCGTGCACAGGCACTCAGGTGATGAATGTGTCCCCCAGAGGTCTTAGCTTGGGAAGCATTCCGGAAGGTTACTCTGATTGCGCCCCGGGTGGCATCAGAGGCAAGCGAGGTAAAGGGCTGGACGTCAGTCAGGGATGCCATCAGGTCTACCCCTGGTGCATCCCCACCCCGTCTCGGTGGTAGAACCGGGAGGGACGAGTGTGACGCCTGCGTCGGTAAGAGACAGACTAAGTCCGACCAGGAAGGAAAAGCTTTTGGTGTAACGTCTGTCTACACCCCCATCTAGAGCAGGGAGGGACGCCTCCGGTAGAAAAAATGGCGCTGGTCGCTTTTTTTCTCTCTTACAGATGGGCGCTAACAATTCCAGCCTCACTCCTTTGAACTGTATCCTGAAAAACTGGGATAGATTTGATCCCCAGGGCTTAAAGAAGACACACCTGGTCTTCCTATGTGATACTGCATGGCCACGGTCCCCACTGGGAGTCAGGCGGTCCCAGCTACAGAACCAGACTGGGACTATAACACTGCTAAAGGAAGATGGGATCAGAGTCATTTTGTCAGATGTATTCTTGAAGGACTCAGACAGGCACGTTCTAAGCCTTTAAACTATGGCAAACTGGCAGACATAGAACAGGAGGAGAAAGAAGCTCCTGGTAAATTCCTAGATAGACTGAGAGAAGCCCTTCGCAGATTCACTGAGATTGATCCCGAAAGTGAAAAAGGGAAAGTGATCTTAAAAGATAAATTTCTCACTCAGTCGGCTCCAGATATTCGCCGTAAGTTATCAAAACGGGCGTATGGACCAAATCAGTCTTTAGATAATCTGTTACAACTGGCTCAGACAGTCTATTATGGTAGGGAATATGAGGAAAAGAAAGAAAGGCAGAGAAAGACGAAGGAAAAGGCGGAAGCCCTCGCAATGGCTATGAAAACCGTTCTTAAGCAGCCTGAGAAAAATGCCCAGAGGGACCCAGGTGAAAAGGGATGGGCTTGCTATTGCTGTGGAAAGGAGGGGCATCTCAAGCGGGATTGCCCTCAGGCATCTAAGCCGCCCCCGGCTCCATGTCCGGTCTGCAAGGGACCACACTGGAGGAGAGACTGCCCCCAGAGGCGTAGGTCTCAGGGGTCTGACTCTCAAGACAATCAGGACTGAAGGTGCCCGGGGGTCCCCACACAAGCTCCCGTCCTAATTACACCTGAGGAACCCCGGGTATTAATAACAGTGGGAGGCCAATCCGTCAATTTCCTTTTAGATACTGGGGCAACTTACTCCGTGCTTACTGAAGCCCCTGGCCCACTTTCTTCCCGATCCGCTTCCGTAATGGGACTGTCTGGACGAGCCAAAAGGTATTACTTCAGTTAAGCTCTATCATGCAACTGGGATTCTGTGCTATTTTCACACGAGTTTCTTATCGTGCCAAAATCACCCTCACCCCTTTTGGGGAGGGATATACTGAGCAAAGTCCATGCCTCTGTTTTCATGAATATGGAGCCTTCCCTTTCTCTCCCTTTAGTTGAACAAAATGTGAATCCTAGAGTATGGGCTGATGGAAAATCTGTGGGTCGAGCACAAAATGCTATTCCTGTAGTTGTCAAGCTCAAAGACCCACACTTATTCCCACATAAGAAGCAGTATCCACTGAAACCTGAGGTTAAAGAAGGGTTAAAACCCATCATTGAGAATTTAAAAGAGCAGGGACTATTAGTTCCCTGTAACAGTCCATGCAACACTCCTATTTTGGGTGTAAAAAAATCAAATGATAAATGGAGATTAGTTCAAGATTTACGAATAATAAATGAGGCTGTGGTTCCTTTACACCCCGTGGTGCCTAATCCCTATACTCTATTGTCTGAAATTCCTGAACGAGCCAAATATTTTTCAGTAATTGATTTAAAAGATGCCTTCTATTCAGTGCCTTTGGCGGAGGAAAGTCAATTTCTATTTGCCTTTGAAGACCCCACACAGCCAGCTTCCCAGTTAACCTGGACAGTTTTGCCGCAGGGATTTCGTGACAGTCCTCACTTATTTGGACAGAGTTTGTCACGAGATCTACAAAACTTTAATAGCTCTGAAGCGGTAGTGTTACAATATGTAGATGATATTTTGCTCTGTGCTGAGACAGAGGAAGCTTGTTCACGAGCCTCAGAAGATTTCTTAAACTTTCTGGCAGGCTGCGGGTACAAGGCATCAAGAGAAAAGGCTCAGCTTTGTCAACAATCTGTTAGATATCTGGGCCTAATCATCTCAGAAGGGACTAGGGCCATAGGCCCTGAGAGAATTAAACCTATACTAAACCATCCCCTACCTATGACTTTAAGACAATTGAGAGGATTTTTGGGAATCACAGGCTACTGTCGTATTTGGATTCCGAGCTATGGGGAACTTGCCCGGCCTTTATATAAACTTATAGCTGAAACTCAGCAGGCCCAAACCGACAAACTGGTTTGGTCTCCAGATACTCAAAAGGCTTTTAAGGTTCTTCAGACTGCTCTCCTGCAAGCTCCGGCTTTGAGTTTGCCCACAGGGTCAGAATTTAACCTGTTTGTCACTGAAAGAAAAGGTATGGCCTTGGGAGTTTTGACACAACCCCGGGGGCCTCACCAGCAACCTATTGCTTATCTAAGCAAAGAATTAGATGTAATTGCACGTGGGTGGCTCCACTGCCTAAGAGTAATTGGGGCAACGGCTTTATTAGCACCTGAAGCTTTAAAAATAATTAATGGGCGAAACCTTACCGTACTGACTTCTCATGATGTGAGTGGAATCTTAAATTCTAAGGTTAATATTTGGATGACAGACAGTAGACTTCTTAAATATCAGTCACTGTTGTTAGAAGGACCAGTAACTAAGCTTAAAGTTTGTGAAAATTTAAATCCTGCCACTTTCCTTCCTGAGAAGGAAGATGAAACACCTGATCACGATTGTTCCCAATTCCTAACCTTAAACTATGCAGCTCGGGAGGATCTAATGGATACCCCATTAGACAATCCTGACATGGAAATATTTACAGACGGCAGTTCTTTTGTTCGGGATGGAAAGCGCAAAGCAGGTTACGCGGTGGTAACTGCTGAACAGGTTTTAGAAGCAAAATCTCTCCCCCAGGGAACCAGTGCCCAGTTAGCGGAGCTTGTGGCTCTGACCCGAGCTCTAGAGTTAAGCAAAGGGCAGCTAGTAAATATCTACACTGATTCTAAGTATGCTTATTTGACTTTACATGCTCATGCTGCAATATAGAAAGAAAGACAGTTTAAAACAGCAACAGGAGAACCTATTAAGCATTTCAGAGAGATTGAGAGACTTTTAACTGCTATCTATTGTCCTAAAGAAGTAGCGGTTATGCATTGCAAAGGGCACAACAGGGATGGGAGTAAAGTAGCTGCCGGTAACCTGCTGGCTGATTCTCAAGCCAAAAAAGCGGCACTTTACGAAACCCCCTCCCTACAGACGCCTTTGATCTGGACAGGTCCTGTAGAACAGGAAAAACCACAATATACTGAGGAAGAATTAGAAAGATATGAAAAAAGAGGAGCAAAGATTACTGATAAAGGATGGTTACAGTCCGAGGATGGACGATTAATAATTCCTGAAAATGCTCAGTGGAAAATTCTTAAGGGTTTACATCAGAGTTTTCATTTGGGTGTAAAAAGTACTTACCAGATGGCTTCTCGTTTGTTTGAAGGTAAAAATACAATGAAAACTTTAAAGAACATTATCAAACGGTGTGAGGTTTGTCAGAAAAATAACCCAAAGACTGAAAAGCTAGCAAAATCTGGATTACAACGAAAGGGAAAGTATCCTGGAGAAGACTGGGAAATTGATTTTACTCATATGCCAAAAGCTAATGGATATTCTTGCTTACAAGTTTGGGTGGATACTTTTACTGGATGGATTGAGGCGTTCCCCTGTCGTAGTGAACAAGCTAAAGAGGTTATAAAGATTTTAATCCATGAAATTATCCCCAGGTTTGGGCTGCCACGGAGCCTTCAGAGTGACAATGGCTCCGCCTTTAAAGCTGCTGTAACGCAGGGGGTGTCTAAAGCTCTAGGAATAGAGTATCACTTACACTGTTCCTGGAGACCCCAATCCTCAGGAAAGGTTGAAAAAGCTAATGACGTTATCAAAAGACATCTGCGCAAATTAACTCAAGAAACGCAGGACAACTGGATTAAAGTCCTACCCATAGCTTTAATGAGGGCTCGAACTGCCCCAAAAAAGGAGGGACTGTCCCCCTTTGAATGTATTTATGGAAGGCCTTTCTTACGCACAGACATTGTTATAGATCCTGAGGCCTTAGAGTTAACTAATTATGTAACTCAACTCTCAGCTTTTCAACAGGCATTAAAAGAACTCCGGGAGACGACTCCTGACCCAGCCTCTGAATCCAGCAAGCCTCTATTTGAGCCAGGAACCGAGGTCCTCATAAAAACATTGGGATCTGGGGGCTCATCCTTCGAGCCCCTCTGAGAAAGCCCTTACCAGGTTATTCTTTCTTCTCCCACAGCTGTCAAGGTCCCAGGAATTGATTCGTGGATACATCACACTCGAGTCAAGAGGTGGCACCCTGACCAGGACTAAGTGATGTCATTTTATGTTTTTACTTTCTATGCTCTGACTTTGTATGTTTCAGATGGGCCTGATAATCTATGTGAGCCTACTTCTGCTGACTCCAAAAATCCTGAGTCTGCCCTTTGATCCTCAAGACAATGCCTTCCTGTCCTGGGCTCACTCCTATGCTGCATTCCACAATCGGTCTAACTGCTGGGTCTGCGGAGCACTCCCCTCTTCATCAGTGGAAGGCTTCCCGTGGTGGACATCTCCACTTCAAGGAAAAGACTTTCTCCAAGTCTGCGAATACCTTCGACAACAATCACATGTGATGCCTCTTCTTCGTCTGATGACATCTAACAACCCTAGAATAGACTGGTGCAATACTTTGTACCTTAACTATGGACATAACGTAACTTTTAATTCTGATTGTTTTGTTTTTGCTGTTTGCTCCCTGCATCTATAACTGTGTAACTGGATTTGTTTCTAGTCGCCTGAAAGCTTTTAAGTTACAAATGGTTGCTCAAACTCCTGCTATCACTGCAGATTCCTCCGACTACTATTTGGGGCCCCTGGATCAGACATCCTCACTATGAGGATTAGGAGAATATGTTGCCTCACCAATTTAGGGACAACGCCCCTTGTCAGCTCGGAAGCAGTTATGGAATGAAAACGACGCCCCGTTTCCCTAGGCAACATAATTCTCCTAAAAGAAAAGGGGGGAATGAGAGGGTAACAGGTAGGAAGGCCAGGGGTCTCCAAATGGAGGAAAGAGGCTGTAAGTGCCAGACATTTTTATCTCTCTTAAATGGCAGGAAGAAACAAACCAGCGATCTGTTTTTCCTTCTCTATACAAATTTAAAAGGAGGTTTTTCTTAACATTCTGTGTTGCCATGACACCTGGTCTCACCTAAAGCTAACTACTCTCAAACTTTGAGTTAACCAATACATTCCTTTTTCGTAAGGAAATGTTGTCTTAAGCTATGTTAATGAACCCCAGACTCTATCTTCAAGTTGGTTCCGCCAAACGGCCTAACTTACTTACTCAGGTATTGTTCCCCTAATCTATGTAAACGGAATTATTTGTTGGTATTCTGCCCTTCTACAAGATTCAAGTCAATCGTTTTATGGCCTGGGATGAATTATCTGATGCCATTCTAAATTTTATGACATTCCTTTCATTTCATTAACAGACTGTGAGTGACTATATAACATACAGCTAAAGACCAGGAGGGGGGTACTCTTTTGCCCCCTTCTGATGCCTATGTCAGAAGCTTTCTCTATACTTTAATAAAACTTTATAACACAAAAGCTCTGAGCGATCCAGCCTCGTCTCTGGCCCCGGATTGAATTCGTCTCCTCCGGAGGCCAAGAATCCCGCGTCTTATCGTTCAGCAACAACCTTTCAAAAGGATGTGTGAATCCCCTGTGGAGACCACAGAGAAAGACCTAGTTCCCCACCTCATCACGACCGGAGGCCTCACATCCTTTGAAAACTCCAGAGGTACGCGGAGATCAGTGCCTCCAAAGGAGACGATGCCTGACTCCTTGGGAAACTTTTGTAGGAGTCCCAGGATTCCTGTGGCACGTGGAAAGGGACCCTTGGTCTACTGCCTCAGCTGGAGAGGCGTCCCAGTTGCCCTGCCAAGCCTCGAGGAGAATCCAGAATTGTCCCTCTTAACTAGGCAGGAGTCCTGCCATCGCTGAACAAACACGTGGGTGGAAGGGCCATCCCCGTCGTAACTCGAGAATATACCCCAGGTTCCCGTCGCAACTCGAGAAAAATCATGAGACTTCCCCCTCGCCGCGAGATGAGGCACGATTCCCCTGCACTGCGTGCAGAGCAATTCCGTGTTGCACATCACACATGAAAGGAGCCTTGATTTCCTTGATGGCACTCCATAGAAATCCCAAGAACACTGTTTCAAGGCTAGAGGGATCCTGAGGTCACTGTAGCAACACGAAAGAGCTCTGTGGACCAAAATTCAACTCGAGATGAGAGGTTAGTCCCTGGCTTCGACTCCAGACGCATACCACCTTACCACAAGCATCTCAAGAGGAGGATTATCTCAGCACTAGGTATGTGAGAGGAACCCTGATTTTGCGGCCTCAAGTGGAAGGGACACTGCGATGCCCTGACGCGAAATAAGGCCGGATATCCCTGCAGTGACTTGAATGCAGGCTCGTCTTGCATCTCCCAAGACGAAAGGATGTCTGAATCCCCAGTGGAGATCACAGAGAAAGACCTAGTTCCCCACCTCATCGCGACCGGAGGCCTCACATCCTTTGAAAACTCCAGAGGTACGCAGAGATCAGTGCCTCCAAAGGAGACGATGCCTGACTCCTCGTGAAACTTGATAGGAGTCCCAGGATTCCTGTGGCACGTGGAAAGGGACCCTTGGTCTCTCGCCTCAGTTGGACAGGCGTCCCAATTGCCCTGCCAGGCCTCGAGGAGAATCCCGAGTTGTCCCTCGCAACTAGGAAGGAGTCCTGACGTCGCTGAACAAACACGTGTGTGGGAGGGCCATCCCCGTCGTAACTCGAGAATATACCCCAGGTTCCCGCCGTAACTCGAGAAAAACCATGAGACTTCCCCCTCGCTGCGAGATGAGGCCCGATTCCCCTGCACTGCGTGCAGAGCAATTCCGTGTTGCACATCACACATGAAAGGAGCCTTGATTTCCTTGATGGCACTCCAGAGAAACGCCAAGAACACTGTTTCAAGGCTGGAGGGATCCTGAGGTCCCTGTAGCAGCACGAAAGAGCTCCGTGGACCATGAATCAACTCGAGATGAGAGGTTAGTCCCTGGCTTCGACTCCAGAGGAATACCACCTTACCACAAGCACCTCAAGAGGAGGCTTCTCTCAGCTCTAGCTATGTGAGAGGGACCCTGAGTTTGCGGCCTCAAGTGGAATGGAGACCGCGATGCCCTGACTCGAAATCAGGCCGGATATCCCTGCAGTGACTTAAATGCAGGCTCGTCTTGCATCTCCCAAGATGAAAGGATGTCTGAATCCCCTGTGGAGACCACAGAGAAAGACCTAGTTCCCCACCTCATCGCGACCGGAGGCCTCACATCCTTTGAAAACTCCAGAGGTACGCGGAGATCAGTGCCTCCAAAGGAGACGATGCCTGACTCCTCGTGAAACTTGATAGGAGTCCCAGGATTCCTGTGGCACGTGGAAAGGGACCCTTGGTCTCCCGCCTCAGCTGGAGAGGCGTCCCAATTGCTCTGCCAAGCCTCGAGGAGAATCCCGAGTTGTCCCTCGCAACTAGGCAGGAGTCTGACGTCGCTGAACAAACACGTGGGTGGAAGGGCCATCCCAGTCGTAACTCGAGAATATACCCCAGGTTCCCATCGCAACTCGAGAAAAAACATGAGACTTCCCCCTCGCCGCAAAATAAGGCCCGATACCCTGCACTGCGTGCCGAGCAATTCCGTGTTGCACATCACACAAGAAAGGAGCCTTGATTTACTTGATGGCACTCCAGAGAAACCCCAAGAGCACTGTTTCAAGGCTAGAGGGATCCTGAGGTCACTGTAGCAACACGAAAAGGCTCCGTGGACCAAAAGTCAACTCGAGATGAGAGGTTAGTCCCTGGCTTCGACTCCAGAGGAATACCACCTTACCACAAGCACCTCAAGAGGAGGCTTCTCTCAGCTCTAGGTATGTGAGAGGGGCCCTGAGTTTGTGGCCTCAAGTGGAATGGACACTGCGATGCCCTGACTCTAAATAAGGCCGAATATCCCTGCAGTGACTTGAATGTAGGCTCGTCTTGCATCTCCCAAGACGAAAGGATGTCTGAATCCCCAGTGTAGACCACAGAGAAAGACCTAGTTCCCCACCTCATCGCGACCGGAGGCCTCACATCCTTTGAAAACTCCAGAGGTACGCGGAGATCAGTGCCTCCAAAGGAGTCGATGCCTGACTCCTCGTGAAACTTGATAGGAGTCCCAGGACTCCTGTGGCACGTGGAAAGGGACCCTTGGTCTCCCGCCTCAGCTGGAGAGGTGTCCCAATTGCCCTGCCAAGCCTCGAGGAGAATCCCGAGTTGTCCCTCGCAACTAGGCAGGAGTCCTGAAGTCGCTGAACAAACACGTGTGTGGAAGGGCCATTCCCATCGTAACTCGAGAATATACCCCAGGTTCCCGCCGCAACTCGATTAAAACCATGAGACTTCCCCCTCGCCGCGAGATGAGGCCCGATTCCCCTGCACTGCGTGCAGAGCAATTCCGTATTGCACATCACACATGAAAGGAGCCTTGATTTCCTTGATGGCACTCCAGAGAAACCCCAAGAACACTGCTTCAAGGCTAGAGGGATCCTGAGGTCACTGTAGCAACACGAAAGAGCTCCATGGACCAAAAATCAACTCGAGATGAGAGGTTAGTCCCTGGCTTCGACTCCAGAGGAATACCACCTTACCACAAGCACCTCAAGAGGAGGCTTCTCTCAGCTCTAGGTATGTGAGAGGGGCCCTGAGTTTGCGGCCTCAAGTGGAATGGACACCGCGATGCCCTGACTCGAAATAAGGCCGGATATCCCTGCAGTGACTTGAATGCAGGCTCGTCCTGCATCTCCCAAGACGAAAGGATGTCTGAATCCCCTGTGGAGACCACAGAGAAAGACCTAGTTCGCCACATCATCGCGACCGGAGGCCTCACATCCTTTGAAAACTCCAGAGGTACTCGGAGATCAGTGCCTCCAAAGGAGACGATGCCTGACTCCTCGTGAAACTTTATAGGAGTCCCAGGATTCCTGTGGCACGTGGAAAGGGACCCTTGGTTTCCCGCCTCAGCTGGAGAGGCGTCCCAATTGCCCTGCCAAGCCTCGAGGAGAATCCCGAGCTGTCCCTCGCAACTAGGCAGGAGTGCTGACGTCGCTGAACAAACACGTTGGTGGAAGGGCCATCCCCGTCCTAACTTGAGAATATACCCCAGGTTTCCGCCGCAACTGGAGAAAAACCATGAGACTTCCCCCTCGCCGCGAGATGAGCCCCGATTCCCCTGCACTTCATGCAGAGCAATTCCGTGTTCCACATCAAACATGAAAGGAGCCTTGATTTCCTTGATGGCACTCCAGAGAAACCCCAAGAGCACTGTTTAAAGGCTAGAGGGATCCTGAGGTCACTGTAGCAACACGAAAGTGCTCCGTGGACCAAAATTCAACTCGAGATGATAGGTTAGTCCTTGGCTTCGACTCCAGAGGAATATCACCTTACCACACGCACTTCAAGAGGAGGCTTCTCTCAGCTCTAGCTATGTGAGAGGGACCCTGAGTTTGCGGCCTCAAGTGGAATGGACACCGCGATGCCCTGACTCGAAATAAGGCCGGATATCCCTGCAGTGACTTGAATGCAGGCTCGTCTTGCATCTCCCAAGACGAAAGGATGTCTGAATCCCCTGTGGAGACCACAGAGAAAGACCTAGTTCGCCACCTCATCGCGACCAGAGGCCTCACATCCTTTGAAAACTCCAGAGGTACGGGGAGATCAGTGCCTCCAAAGAAGACGATGCCTGACTCCTCGTGAAACTTGATAGGAGTCCCAGGATTCCTGTGGCACGTGGAAAGGGACCCTTGGTCTCCCGCCTCAGCTGGAGAGGCGTCCCAATTGCCCTGCCAAGCCTCGAGGAGAATCCCGAGTTGTCCCTCGCAACTAGGCAGGAGTCCTGACGTCGCTAAACAAACACGTGTGTGGAAGGGCAATCGCCGTCGTAACTCGAAAATATACCCCAGGCTCCCGCCGCAACTCGAGAAAAACCATGAGACTTCCCCCTCGCTGCTAGATGAGGCCCGATTCCCCTGCACTGTGTGCAGAGCAATTCCGAGTTGCACATCACACATGAAAGGAGCCTTGATTTCCTTGATGGCACTCCATAGAAATCCCAAGAACAGTGTTTCAAGGCTAGAGGGATCCTGAGGTCACTGTAGCAACACGAAAGAGCTCTGTGGACCAAAAATCAACTCGAGATGAGAGGTTAGTCCCTGGCTTCGACTCCAGAGGAATACCACCTTACCACAAGCACCTCAAGAGGAGGCTTCTCTCAGCTCTAGCTATGTGAGAGGGACCCTGAGTTTGCGGCCTCAAGTGGAATGGACACCGCGATGCCCTGACTCGAAATAAGGCCGGATATCCCTGCAGTGACTTGAATGCAGGCTCGTCTTGCATTTCCCAAGATGAAAGGATGTCTGAATCCCCTGTGGAGACCACAGAGAAAGACCTAGTTCCCCACCTCATGGCGACCGGAGGCCTCACATTCTTTGAAAACTCCAGAGGTACGCGGAGATCAGTGCCTCCAAAGGAGACAATGCCTGACTCCTTGGGAAACTTTTGTAGGAGTCCCAGGATTCCTGTGGCACGTGGAAAGGGACCCTTGGTCTCCCGCCTCAGCTGGAGAGGCGTCCCAGTTGCCCTGCCAAGCCTCGAGGAGAATCCAGAATTGTCCCTCTTAACTAGGCAGGAGTCCTGACGTCGCTGAACAAACACGTGGGTGGAAGGGCCATCCCCGTCGTAACTCGAGAATATACCCCAGGTTCCCGTCGCAACTCGAGAAAAATCATGAGACTTCCCCCTCGCCGCGAGATGAGGCCCGATTTCCCTGCACTGCGTGCAGAGCAATTCCGTGTTGCACATCACACATGAAAGGAGCCTTGATTTCCTTGATGGCACTCCATAGAAATCCCAAGAACACTGTTTCAAGGCTAGAGGGATCCTGAGGTCACTGTAGCAACACGAAAGAGCTCTGTGGACCAAAATTCAACTCGAGATGAGAGGTTAGTCCCTGGCTTCGACTCCAGACGCATACCATCTTACCACAAGCATCTCAAGAGGAGGATTCTCTCAGCACTAGGTATGTGAGAGGAACCCTGATTTGCGGCCTCAAGTGGAAGGGACACTGCGATGCCCTGACGCGAAATAAGGCCTGATATCCCTGCAGTGACTTGAATGCAGGCTCGTCTTGCATCTCCCAAGACGAAAGGATGTCTGAATCCCCTGTGGAGACCACAGAGAAAGACCTAGTTCCCCACCTCATCGCGACCGGAGGCCTCACATCCTTTGAAAACTCCAGAGGTACGCGGAGATCAGTGCCTCCAAAGGAGACGATGCCTGACTCCTCGTGAAACTTGATAGGAGTCCCAGGATTCCTGTGGCACGTGGAAAGGGACCCTTGGTCTCTCGCCTCAGCTGGACAGGCGTCCCAATTGCCCTGCCAAGCCTCGAGGAGAATCCCGAGTTGTCCCTCGCAACTAGGCAGGAGTCCTGACGTCGCTGAACAAACACGTGTGTGGGAGGGCCATCCCCGTCGTAACTCGAGAATATACCCCAGGTTCCCGCCGCAACTCGATTAAAACCATGAGACTTCCCCCTCGCCGCGAGATGAGGCCCGATTCCCCTGCACTGCGTGCAGAGCAATTCCGTATTGCACATCACACATGAAAGGAGCCTTGATTTCCTTGATGGCACTCCAGAGAAACCCCAAGAACACTGTTTCAAGGCTAGAGGGATCCTGAGGTCACTGTAGCAACACGAAAGAGCTCCATGGACCAAAAATCAACTCGAGATGAGAGGTTAGTCCCTGGCTTCGACTCCAGAGGAATACCACCTTACGACAAGCACCTCAAGAGGAGGCTTCTCTCAGCTCTAGGTATGTGAGAGGGGCCCTGAGTTTGCGGCCTCAAGTGGAATGGACACCGCGATGCCCTGACTCGAAATAAGGCCGGATATCCCTGCAGTGACTTGAATGCAGGCTCGTCCTGCATCTCCCAAGACGAAAGGATGTCTGAATCCCCTGTGGAGACCACAGAGAAAGACCTAGTTCGCCACATCATCGCGACCGGAGGCCTCACATCCTTTGAAAACTCCAGAGGTACTCGGAGATCAGTGCCTCCAAAGGAGACGATGCCTGACTCCTCGTGAAACTTTATAGGAGTCCCAGGATTCCTGTGGCACGTGGAAAGGGACCCTTGGTCTCCCGCCTCAGCTGGAGAGGCGTCCCAATTGCCCTGCCAAGCCTCGAGGAGAATCCCGAGCTGTCCCTCGCAACTAGGCAGGAGTGCTGACGTCGCTGAACAAACACGTTGGTGGAAGGGCCATCCCCGTCCTAACTTGAGAATATACCCCAGGTTTCCGCCGCAACTGGAGAAAAACCATGAGACTTCCCCCTCGCCGCGAGATGAGCCCCGATTCCCCTGCACTTCATGCAGAGCAATTCCGTGTTCCACATCAAACATGAAAGGAGCCTTGATTTCCTTGATGGCACTCCAGAGAAACCCCAAGAGCACTGTTTAAAGGCTAGAGGGATCCTGAGGTCACTGTAGCAACACGAAAGTGCTCCGTGGACCAAAATTCAACTCGAGATGATAGGTTAGTCCTTGGCTTCGACTCCAGAGGAATATCACCTTACCACACGCACTTCAAGAGGAGGCTTCTCTCAGCTCTAGCTATGTGAGAGGGACCCTGAGTTTGCGGCCTCAAGTGGAATGGACACCGCGATGCCCTGACTCGAAATAAGGCCGGATATCCCTGCAGTGACTTGAATGCAGGCTCGTCTTGCATCTCCCAAGACGAAAGGATGTCTGAATCCCCTGTGGAGACCACAGAGAAAGACCTAGTTCCCCACCTCATCGCCACCGGAGGCGTTACATCCTTTGAAAACTCCAGAGGTACGCGGAGATCAGTGCCTCCAAAGGAGACGATGCGTGACTCCTCGTGAAACGTGATAGGAGTCCCAGGATTCCGGTGGCACGTGGAAAGGAACACTTGGTCTCCCGCCTCAGCTGGAGAGGAGTCCCAATTGCCCTGCCAAGCCTCGAGGAGAATCCCGAGTTGTCCCTCGCAACTAGGCAGGAGTCCTGACGTCGCTAAACAAACACGTGTGTGGAAGGGCAATCGCCGTCGTAACTCGAAAATATACCCCAGGCTCCCGCCGCAACTCGAGAAAAACCATGAGACTTCCCCCTCGCTGCTAGATGAGGCCCGATTCCCCTGCACTGTGTGCAGAGCAATTCCGAGTTGCACATCACACATGAAAGGAGCCTTGATTTCCTTGATGGCACTCCATAGAAATCCCAAGAACAGTGTTTCAAGGCTAGAGGGATCCTGAGGTCACTGTAGCAACACGAAAGAGCTCCATGGACCAAAAATCAACTCGAGATGAGAGGTTAGTCCCTGGCTTCGACTCCAGAGGAATACCACCTTACCACAAGCACCTCAAGAGGAGGCTTCTCTCAGCTCTAGCTATGTGAGAGGGACCCTGAGTTTGCGGCCTCAAGTGGAATGGACACCGCGATGCCCTGACTCGAAATAAGGCCGGATATCCCTGCAGTGACTTGAATGCAGGCTCGTCTTGCATTTCCCAAGATGAAAGGATGTCTGAATCCCCTGTGGAGACCACAGAGAAAGACCTAGTTCTCCACCTCATGGCGACCGGAGGCCTCACATTCTTTGAAAACTCCAGAGGTACGCGGAGATCAGTGCCTCCAAAGGAGACAATGCCTGACTCCTTGGGAAACTTTTGTAGGAGTCCCAGGATTCCTGTGGCACGTGGAAAGGGACCCTTGGTCTCCCGCCTCAGCTGGAGAGGCGTCCCAGTTGCCCTGCCAAGCCTCGAGGAGAATCCAGAATTGTCCCTCTTAACTAGGCAGGAGTCCTGACGTCGCTGAACAAACACGTGGGTGGAAGGGCCATACCCGTCGTAACTCGAGAATATACCCCAGGTTCCCGTCGCAACTCGAGAAAAATCATGAGACTTCCCCCTCGCCGCGAGATGAGGCCCGATTTCCCTGCACTGCGTGCAGAGCAATTCCGTGTTGCACATCACACATGAAAGGAGCCTTGATTTCCTTGATGGCACTCCATAGAAATCCCAAGAACACTGTTTCAAGGCTAGAGGGATCCTGAGGTCACTGTAGCAACACGAAAGAGCTCTGTGGACCAAAATTCAACTCGAGATGAGAGGTTAGTCCCTGGCTTCGACTCCAGACGCATACCATCTTACCACAAGCATCTCAAGAGGAGGATTCTCTCAGCACTAGGTATGTGAGAGGAACCCTGATTTGCGGCCTCAAGTGGAAGGGACACTGCGATGCCCTGACGCGAAATAAGGCCTGATATCCCTGCAGTGACTTGAATGCAGGCTCGTCTTGCATCTCCCAAGACGAAAGGATGTCTGAATCCCCTGTGGAGACCACAGAGAAAGACCTAGTTCCCCACCTCATCGCGACCGGAGGCCTCACATCCTTTGAAAACTCCAGAGGTACGCAGAGATCAGTGCCTCCAAAGGAGACGATGCCTGACTCCTCGTGAAACTTGATAGGAGTCCCAGGATTCCTGTGGCACGTGGAAAGGGACCCTTGGTCTCTCGCCTCAGCTGGACAGGCGTCCCAATTGCCCTGCCAAGCCTCGAGGAGAATCCCGAGTTGTCCCTCGCAACTAGGCAGGAGTCCTGACGTCGCTGAACAAACACGTGTGTGGGAGGGCCATCCCCGTCGTAACTCGAGAATATACCCCAGGTTCCCGCCGCAACTCGAGAAAAACCATGAGACTTCCCCCTCACCGCGAGATGAGGCCCAATTCCCCTGCACTGCGTGCAGAGCAATTCCGTGTTGCACATCACACATGAAAGGAGCCTTGATTTCCTTGATGGCACTCCAGAGAAACCCCAAGAAGACTGTTTCAAGGCCAGAGGGATCCTGAGGTCACTGTAGCAACACGAAAGAGCTCCGTGGACCAAAAATCAACTCGAGATGAGAGGTTAGTCCCTGGCTTCGACTCCAGAGGAATACCACCTTACCACAAGCACCTCAAGAGGAGGCTTCTCTCAGCTCTAGCTATGTGAGAGGGACCCTGAGTTTGCGGCCTCAAGTGGAATGGACACCGCGATGCCCTGACTCGAAATAAGGCCGGATATCCCTGCAGTGACTTGAATGCAGGCTCGTCTTTCATCTCCCAAGACGAAAGGATGTCTGAACCCCTGTGGAGACCACAGAGAAAGACCTAGTTCCCCACCTCATCACGACCGGAGGCCTCACATCCTTTGAAAACTCCAGAGGTACGCGGAGATCAGTGCCTCCAAAGGAGACGATGCCTGACTCCTCGTGAAACTTGATAGGAGTCCCAGGATTCCTGTGGCACGTGGAAAGGGACCCTTGGTCTCCCGCCTCAGCTGGAGAGGCGTCCCAATTGCCCTGCCAGGCCTCGAGGAGAATCCCGAATTGTCCCTCGCAACTAGCCAAGAGTCCTGACGTCGCTGAACAAACACGTGGCTGGAAGGGCCATCCCCGTCGTAACTCGAGAATATACCCCAGGTTCCCGCCGCAACTCGAGAAAAACCATGAGACTTCCCCCTCGCCGCGAGATGAGGCCCGATTCTCCTGCACTGCGTGCAGAGCAATTCCGTGTTACACATCACACATGAAAGGAGCCTTGATTTCCTTGATGGCACTCCATAGAAAGCCCAAGAACACTCTTTCAAGGCTAGAGGGATCCTGAGATCACTGTAGCAACACGGAAGAGCTCTGTGGACCAAAAATCAACTCGAGATGAGAGGTTAGTCCCTGGCTTCGACTCCAGAGGAATACCACCTTACCACAAGCACCTCAAGAGGAGGCTTCTCTCAGCTCTAGCTGTGTGAGAGGGACCCTGAGTTTGCGGCCTCAAGTGGAATGGACACCGCGATGCCCTGACTCGAAATAAGGTCGGATATCCCTGCAGTGACTTGAATGCAGGCTCGTCTTGCATCTCCCAAGACGAAAGTGAGAGGGTAACTGGCAGGAAGGCCAGGGGTCTCCAAATGGAGGAAAGAGGCTGTAAGTGCCAGACATTTTTATCTCTCTTAAATGGCAGGAAGAAACAAACCAGTGATCTGTTTTTCCTTCTCTATACAAATTTAAAAGGAGGTTTTTCTTAACATTCTGTGTTGCCATGACACCTGGTCTCACCTAAAGCTAACTACTCTCAAACTTTGAGTTAACCAATACATTCCTTTTTCGTAAGGAAATGTTGTCTTAAGCTATGTTAATGAACCCCAGACTCTATCTTCAAGTTGGTTCCGCCAAATGGCCTAACTTACTTACTCAGGTATTGTTCCCCTAATCTATGTAAACGGAATTATTTGTTGGTATTCTGCCCTTCTACAAGATTCAAGTCAATCGTTTTATGGCCTGGGATGAATTATCTGATGCCATTCTAAATTTTATGACATTCCTTTCATTTCATTAACAGACTGTGAGTGACTATATAACATACAGCTAAAGACTAGGAGGGGGGTACTCTTTTGCCCCCTTCTGATGCCTATGTCAGAAGCTTTCTCTATACTTTAATAAAACTTTATAACACAAAATCTCTGAGCGATCCAGCCTCGTCTCTGGCCCCGGATTGAATTCGTCTCCTCCGGAGGCCAAGAATCCCGCGTCTTATCGTTCAGCAACAACCTTTCATCTTGGGGGCTCGTCCGGGATCCTTCAGGACAAGGTAAGGATGCTTGGAGCTCTAGTTCTTTGTTCTCCTAGAGAACACATTTTCCGCTGTACTTTACTAACTCTATGGTGTGCTTGTGTGAATGAATGAAACGCCCTGCGCGAAGCAAATGAGGAGCCCTGCTCTGCGGTCCCACGGTGACCTCATAAGGCTATGGCAAAAACCTGTCGGGGGTTTATACCGACCTGCCAATGCCAAGAGGCAACCAATGTCTCCTTCGGGAACTGACCAGAAACGGGCAAAGCGTGTGGACCGAACTCTCCTTTCTCGGTCAAACTTTTCGGTCTCTTTGACCATTTCATAACTCCTTGGGAATTAGAAGTACTAACCTTATCTATCGGATCATAGACTTTCAAGGGACCTGTGACCTATGTTGCTACTCTACTGTGGTCTAGGTCTCAAACTTAGATTGGTAGTCAGGAAGCGCCTAGCCTCGCTAGGCATGGAAAGTTCGGAAGCTAGATGGAGCTCTAACTCCCAGAGCATCTCTGAGTTTAAAGGTTACTCAGATTGGAACTGCAATGGTTTTTTCCTTTGGTAACACTGGCTCTTAGTGGACCAGAGGAGGCTCTTATACCGGTGTGGTGACGCTTGGAAGGAACATCTCAGTTTCATGTTTGTATCGGTCTTATTGCGGTCAGGAATGTACTCAGGGTCGTGCACAGGCACTCAGGTGATGAATGTGTCCCCCAGAGGTCTTAGCTTGGGAAGCATTCCGGAAGGTTACTCTGATTGCGCCCCGGGTGGCATCAGAGGCAAGCGAGGTAAAGGGCTGGACGTCAGTCAGGGATGCCATCAGGTCTACCCCTGGTGCATCCCCACCCCGTCTCGGTGGTAGAACCGGGAGGGACGAGTGTGACGCCTGCGTCGGTAAGAGACAGACTAAGTCCGACCAGGAAGGAAAAGCTTTTGGTGTAACGTCTGTCTACACCCCCATCTAGAGCAGGGAGGGACGCCTCCGGTAGAAAAAATGGCGCTGGTCGCTTTTTTTCTCTCTTACAGATGGGCGCTAACAATTCCAGCCTCACTCCTTTGAACTGTATCCTGAAAAACTGGGATAGATTTGATCCCCAGGGCTTAAAGAAGACACACCTGGTCTTCCTATGTGATACTGCATGGCCACGGTCCCCACTGGGAGTCAGGCGGTCCCAGCTACAGAACCAGACTGGGACTATAACACTGCTAAAGGAAGATGGGATCAGAGTCATTTTGTCAGATGTATTCTTGAAGGACTCAGACAGGCACGTTCTAAGCCTTTAAACTATGGCAAACTGGCAGACATAGAACAGGAGGAGAAAGAAGCTCCTGGTAAATTCCTAGATAGACTGAGAGAAGCCCTTCGCAGATTCACTGAGATTGATCCCGAAAGTGAAAAAGGGAAAGTGATCTTAAAAGATAAATTTCTCACTCAGTCGGCTCCAGATATTCGCCGTAAGTTATCAAAACGGGCGTATGGACCAAATCAGTCTTTAGATAATCTGTTACAACTGGCTCAGACAGTCTATTATGGTAGGGAATATGAGGAAAAGAAAGAAAGGCAGAGAAAGACGAAGGAAAAGGCGGAAGCCCTCGCAATGGCTATGAAAACCGTTCTTAAGCAGCCTGAGAAAAATGCCCAGAGGGACCCAGGTGAAAAGGGATGGGCTTGCTATTGCTGTGGAAAGGAGGGGCATCTCAAGCGGGATTGCCCTCAGGCATCTAAGCCGCCCCCGGCTCCATGTCCGGTCTGCAAGGGACCACACTGGAGGAGAGACTGCCCCCAGAGGCGTAGGTCTCAGGGGTCTGACTCTCAAGACAATCAGGACTGAAGGTGCCCGGGGGTCCCCACACAAGCTCCCGTCCTAATTACACCTGAGGAACCCCGGGTATTAATAACAGTGGGAGGCCAATCCGTCAATTTCCTTTTAGATACTGGGGCAACTTACTCCGTGCTTACTGAAGCCCCTGGCCCACTTTCTTCCCGATCCGCTTCCGTAATGGGACTGTCTGGACGAGCCAAAAGGTATTACTTCAGTTAAGCTCTATCATGCAACTGGGATTCTGTGCTATTTTCACACGAGTTTCTTATCGTGCCAAAATCACCCTCACCCCTTTTGGGGAGGGATATACTGAGCAAAGTCCATGCCTCTGTTTTCATGAATATGGAGCCTTCCCTTTCTCTCCCTTTAGTTGAACAAAATGTGAATCCTAGAGTATGGGCTGATGGAAAATCTGTGGGTCGAGCACAAAATGCTATTCCTGTAGTTGTCAAGCTCAAAGACCCACACTTATTCCCACATAAGAAGCAGTATCCACTGAAACCTGAGGTTAAAGAAGGGTTAAAACCCATCATTGAGAATTTAAAAGAGCAGGGACTATTAGTTCCCTGTAACAGTCCATGCAACACTCCTATTTTGGGTGTAAAAAAATCAAATGATAAATGGAGATTAGTTCAAGATTTACGAATAATAAATGAGGCTGTGGTTCCTTTACACCCCGTGGTGCCTAATCCCTATACTCTATTGTCTGAAATTCCTGAACGAGCCAAATATTTTTCAGTAATTGATTTAAAAGATGCCTTCTATTCAGTGCCTTTGGCGGAGGAAAGTCAATTTCTATTTGCCTTTGAAGACCCCACACAGCCAGCTTCCCAGTTAACCTGGACAGTTTTGCCGCAGGGATTTCGTGACAGTCCTCACTTATTTGGACAGAGTTTGTCACGAGATCTACAAAACTTTAATAGCTCTGAAGCGGTAGTGTTACAATATGTAGATGATATTTTGCTCTGTGCTGAGACAGAGGAAGCTTGTTCACGAGCCTCAGAAGATTTCTTAAACTTTCTGGCAGGCTGCGGGTACAAGGCATCAAGAGAAAAGGCTCAGCTTTGTCAACAATCTGTTAGATATCTGGGCCTAATCATCTCAGAAGGGACTAGGGCCATAGGCCCTGAGAGAATTAAACCTATACTAAACCATCCCCTACCTATGACTTTAAGACAATTGAGAGGATTTTTGGGAATCACAGGCTACTGTCGTATTTGGATTCCGAGCTATGGGGAACTTGCCCGGCCTTTATATAAACTTATAGCTGAAACTCAGCAGGCCCAAACCGACAAACTGGTTTGGTCTCCAGATACTCAAAAGGCTTTTAAGGTTCTTCAGACTGCTCTCCTGCAAGCTCCGGCTTTGAGTTTGCCCACAGGGTCAGAATTTAACCTGTTTGTCACTGAAAGAAAAGGTATGGCCTTGGGAGTTTTGACACAACCCCGGGGGCCTCACCAGCAACCTATTGCTTATCTAAGCAAAGAATTAGATGTAATTGCACGTGGGTGGCTCCACTGCCTAAGAGTAATTGGGGCAACGGCTTTATTAGCACCTGAAGCTTTAAAAATAATTAATGGGCGAAACCTTACCGTACTGACTTCTCATGATGTGAGTGGAATCTTAAATTCTAAGGTTAATATTTGGATGACAGACAGTAGACTTCTTAAATATCAGTCACTGTTGTTAGAAGGACCAGTAACTAAGCTTAAAGTTTGTGAAAATTTAAATCCTGCCACTTTCCTTCCTGAGAAGGAAGATGAAACACCTGATCACGATTGTTCCCAATTCCTAACCTTAAACTATGCAGCTCGGGAGGATCTAATGGATACCCCATTAGACAATCCTGACATGGAAATATTTACAGACGGCAGTTCTTTTGTTCGGGATGGAAAGCGCAAAGCAGGTTACGCGGTGGTAACTGCTGAACAGGTTTTAGAAGCAAAATCTCTCCCCCAGGGAACCAGTGCCCAGTTAGCGGAGCTTGTGGCTCTGACCCGAGCTCTAGAGTTAAGCAAAGGGCAGCTAGTAAATATCTACACTGATTCTAAGTATGCTTATTTGACTTTACATGCTCATGCTGCAATATAGAAAGAAAGACAGTTTAAAACAGCAACAGGAGAACCTATTAAGCATTTCAGAGAGATTGAGAGACTTTTAACTGCTATCTATTGTCCTAAAGAAGTAGCGGTTATGCATTGCAAAGGGCACAACAGGGATGGGAGTAAAGTAGCTGCCGGTAACCTGCTGGCTGATTCTCAAGCCAAAAAAGCGGCACTTTACGAAACCCCCTCCCTACAGACGCCTTTGATCTGGACAGGTCCTGTAGAACAGGAAAAACCACAATATACTGAGGAAGAATTAGAAAGATATGAAAAAAGAGGAGCAAAGATTACTGATAAAGGATGGTTACAGTCCGAGGATGGACGATTAATAATTCCTGAAAATGCTCAGTGGAAAATTCTTAAGGGTTTACATCAGAGTTTTCATTTGGGTGTAGAAAGTACTTACCAGATGGCTTCTCGCTTGTTTGAAGGTAAAAATACAATGAAAACTTTAAAGAACATTATCAAACGGTGTGAGGTTTGTCAGAAAAATAACCCAAAGACTGAAAAGCTAGCAAAATCTGGATTACAACGAAAGGGAAAGTATCCTGGAGAAGACTGGGAAATTGATTTTACTCATATGCCAAAAGCTAATGGATATTCTTGCTTACAAGTTTGGGTGGATACTTTTACTGGATGGATTGAGGCGTTCCCCTGTCGTAGTGAACAAGCTAAAGAGGTTATAAAGATTTTAATCCATGAAATTATCCCCAGGTTTGGGCTGCCACGGAGCCTTCAGAGTGACAATGGCTCCGCCTTTAAAGCTGCTGTAACGCAGGGGGTGTCTAAAGCTCTAGGAATAGAGTATCACTTACACTGTTCCTGGAGACCCCAATCCTCAGGAAAGGTTGAAAAAGCTAATGACGTTATCAAAAGACATCTGCGCAAATTAACTCAAGAAACGCAGGACAACTGGATTAAAGTCCTACCCATAGCTTTAATGAGGGCTCGAACTGCCCCAAAAAAGGAGGGACTGTCCCCCTTTGAATGTATTTATGGAAGGCCTTTCTTACGCACAGACATTGTTATAGATCCTGAGGCCTTAGAGTTAACTAATTATGTAACTCAACTCTCAGCTTTTCAACAGGCATTAAAAGAACTCCGGGAGACGACTCCTGACCCAGCCTCTGAATCCAGCAAGCCTCTATTTGAGCCAGGAACCGAGGTCCTCATAAAAACATTGGGATCTGGGGGCTCATCCTTCGAGCCCCTCTGAGAAAGCCCTTACCAGGTTATTCTTTCTTCTCCCACAGCTGTCAAGGTCCCAGGAATTGATTCGTGGATACATCACACTCGAGTCAAGAGGTGGCACCCTGACCAGAACTAAGTGATGTCATTTTATGTTTTTACTTTCTATGCTCTGACTTTGTATGTTTCAGATGGGCCTGATAATCTATGTGAGCCTACTTCTGCTGACTCCAAAAATCCTGAGTCTGCCCTTTGATCCTCAAGACAATGCCTTCCTGTCCTGGGCTCACTCCTATGCTGCATTCCACAATCGGTCTAACTGCTGGGTCTGCGGAGCACTCCCCTCTTCATCAGTGGAAGGCTTCCCGTGGTGGACATCTCCACTTCAAGGAAAAGACTTTCTCCAAGTCTGCGAATACCTTCGACAACAATCACATGTGATGCCTCTTCTTCGTCTGATGACATCTAACAACCCTAGAATAGACTGGTGCAATACTTTGTACCTTAACTATGGACATAACGTAACTTTTAATTCTGATTGTTTTGTTTTTGCTGTTTGCTCCCTGCATCTATAACTGTGTAACTGGATTTGTTTCTAGTCGCCTGAAAGCTTTTAAGTTACAAATGGTTGCTCAAACTCCTGCTATCACTGCAGATTCCTCCGACTACTATTTGGGGCCCCTGGATCAGACATCCTCACTATGAGGATTAGGAGAATATGTTGCCTCACCAATTTAGGGACAACGCCCCTTGTCAGCTCGGAAGCAGTTATGGAATGAAAACGACGCCCCGTTTCCCTAGGCAACATAATTCTCCTAAAAGAAAAGGGGGGAATGAGAGGGTAACAGGCAGGAAGGCCAGGGGTCTCCAAATGGAGGAAAGAGGCTGTAAGTGCCAGACATTTTTATCTCTCTTAAATGGCAGGAAGAAACAAACCAGCGATCTGTTTTTCCTTCTCTATACAAATTTAAAAGGAGGTTTTTCTTAACATTCTGTGTTGCCATGACACCTGGTCTCACCTAAAGCTAACTACTCTCAAACTTTGAGTTAACCAATACATTCCTTTTTCGTAAGGAAATGTTGTCTTAAGCTATGTTAATGAACCCCAGACTCTATCTTCAAGTTGGTTCCGCCAAACGGCCTAACTTACTTACTCAGGTATTGTTCCCCTAATCTATGTAAACGGAATTATTTGTTGGTATTCTGCCCTTCTACAAGATTCAAGTCAATCGTTTTATGGCCTGGGATGAATTATCTGATGCCATTCTAAATTTTATGACATTCCTTTCATTTCATTAACAGACTGTGAGTGACTATATAACATACAGCTAAAGACCAGGAGGGGGGTACTCTTTTGCCCCCTTCTGATGCCTATGTCAGAAGCTTTCTCTATACTTTAATAAAACTTTATAACACAAAAGCTCTGAGCGATCCAGCCTCGTCTCTGGCCCCGGATTGAATTCGTCTCCTCCGGAGGCCAAGAATCCCGCGTCTTATCGTTCAGCAACAACCTTTCAAAAGGATGTGTGAATCCCCTGTGGAGACCACAGAGAAAGACCTAGTTCCCCACCTCATCACGACCGGAGGCCTCACATCCTTTGAAAACTCCAGAGGTACGCGGAGATCAGTGCCTCCAAAGGAGACGATGCCTGACTCCTCGTGAAACTTGATAGGAGTCCCAGGATTCCTGTGGCACGTGGACAGGGACACTTGGTCTCCGCCTCAGCTGGAGAGGCGTCCCAATTGCCCTGCCAAGCCTCGAGGAGAATCCCGAATTGTCCCTCGCAACTAGCTAGGAGTCCTGACGTCGCTGAACAAACACGTGGGTGGAAGGCCATCCCCGTCGTAACTCGAGAATATACCCCAGGTTCCCGCCGCAACTCGAGAAAAACCATGAGACTTCCCCCTCGCCGCGAGATGAGGCCCGATTCCCCTGCACTGCGTGCAGAGCAATTCCGTGTTGCACATCACACATGAAAGGAGCCTTGATTTCCTTGATGACACTCCAGAGAAACCTCAAGAACACTGTTTCAAGGCTAGAGGGATCCTGAGGTCACTGTAGCAACACGAAAGAGCTCCGTGGACCAAAAATCAACTCGAGATGAGAGGTTCGTCCCTGGCTTCGACTCCAGAGGAATACCACCTTACCACAAGCACCTCAAGAGGAGGCTTCTCTCAGCTCTAGCTATGTGAGAGGGACCCTGAGTTTGCGGCCTCAAGTGGAATGGACACCGCGATTCCCTGACGCGAAATAAGGCCGGATATCCCTGCAGTGACTTGAATGCAGTCTCGTCTTGCATCTCCCAAGACGAAAGGATGTCTGAATCCCCTGTGGAGACCACAGAGAATGACCTAGTTCCCCACCTCATCGCGACCGGAGGCCTCACATCCTTTGAAAACTCCAGAGGTACGCGGAGATCAGTGCCTCCGAAGGAGACGATGCCTGACTCCTCGTGAAACTTGATAGGAGTCCCAGGATTCCTGTGGCACGTGGAAAGGGGCCCTTGGTCTCTCGCCTCAGCTGGAGAAGCGTCCCAATTGCCCTGCCAAGCCTCGAGGAGAATCCCGAGTTGTCCCTCGCAACTAGGCAGGAGTCCTGACGTCGCTGAAGAAACACGTGGGTGGAAGGGCCATCCCCGTCGTAACTCGAGAATATACCCCAGGTTCCCGCCGCAACTCGAGAAAAACCATGAGACTTCCCCCTCGCTGCGATATGAGGCCCGATTCCCCTGCACTGCGTGCAGAGCAATTCCGTGTTGCACATCACACATGAAAGGAGCCTTGATTTCCTTGATGGCACTCCAGAGAAACACCAAGAACACTGTTTCAAGGCTGGAGGGATCCTGAGGTCCCTGTAGCAGCACGAAAGAGCTCCGTGGACCATGAATCAACTCGAGATGAGAGGTTAGTCCCTGGCTTCGACTCCAGAGGAATACCACCTTACCACAAGCACCTCAAGAGGAGGCTTCTCTCAGCTCTTGGTATGTGAGAGGGACCCTGAGTTTGCGGCCTCAAGTGGAATGGAGACCGCGATGCCCTGACCCGAAATCAGGCCGGATATCCCTACAGTGACTTGAATGCAGGCTCGTCTTGCATCTCCCAAGATGAAAGGATGTCTGAATCCCCTGTGGAGACCACAGAGAAAGACCTAGTTCCCCACCTCATCGCGACCGGAGGCCTCACATCCTTTGAAAACTCCAGAGGTACGCGGAGATCAGTGCCTCCAAAGGAGACGATGCCTGACTCCTCGTGAAACTTGATAGGAGTCCCAGGATTCCTGTGGCACGTGGAAAGGGACCCTTGGTCTCCCGCCTCAGCTGGAGAGGCGTCCCAATTGCCCTGCCAACCCTCGAGGAGAATCCCGAGGTGTCCCTCGCAACTAGGCAGGAGTCCTGACGTCGCTGAACAAACACGTGTGTGGAAGGGCCACCCCCGTCGTAACTCGAGAATATACCCCAGGTTCCCGCCGCAACTCGAGAAAAACCATGAGACTTCCCCCTCGCCGCGAGATGAGGCCCGATTCCCCTGCACTGCGTGTAGAGCAATTCCGTGTTGCACATCACACATGAAAGGACCCTTGATTTCCTTGATGGCACTCCAGAGAAACCCCGGGAACACTGTTTCAAGGTTGAGGGATACTGAGGTCACTGTAGCAACACGAAAGAGCTCCGTGGACCAAAAATCAACTCGAGATGAGAGGTTAGTCTCTGGCTTCGACTCCAGAGGAATACCACCTTACCACAAGCACTTCAAGAGGAGGCTTCTCTCAGCTCTATGTATGTGAGAGGGACCCTGAGTTTGCGGCCTCAAGTGGAATGGAGACCGCGATGCCCTGACTCGAAATCAGGCCGGATGTCCCTGCAGTGACTTGAATGCAGGCTCGTCTTGCATCTCCCAAGACGAAAGGATGTCTGAATCCCCTGTGGAGACCACAGAGAAAGACCTAGTTCCCCACCTCATCGCGACCGGAGGCCTCACATCCTTTGAAAACTCCAGAGGTACGCGGAGATCAGTGCCTCCAAAGGAGACGATGCCTGACTCCTCGTGAAACTTGATAGGAGTCCCAGGATTCCTGTGGCACGTGGAAAGGGACCCTTGGTCTCCCGCCTCAGCTGGAGAGGCGTCCCAATTGCCCTGCCAAGCCTCGAGGAGAATCCCGAGTTGTCCCTCGCAACTAGGCAGGAGTCCTGACGTCGCTGAACAAACACGTGGTTGGAAGGGCCATCCCCGTCGTAACTCGAGAATATACCCCAGGTTCCCGCCGCAACTCGAGAAAAACCATGAGACTTCCCCCTCGCCGCGAGATGAGGCCCGATTCCCCTGCACTGCGTGCAGAGCAATTCCGTGTTGCACATCACACATGAAAGGAGCCTTGATTTCCTTGATGGCACTCCAGAGAAACCCCAAGAACACTGTTTCAAGGCTGGAGGTATCCTGAGGTCCCTGTAGCAGCACGAAAGAGCTCCGTGGACAATGAATCAACTCGAGATGAGAGGTTAGTCCCTGGCTTCGACTCCAGAGGACTACCACCTTACCACAAGCATCTCAAGAGGAGGCTTCTCTCAGCTCTAGGTATGTGAGAGGGACCATGAGTTTGCGGCCTCAAGTGGAATGGACACCGCGATGCCCTGACTCGAAATAAGGCCGGATATCCCTGCAGTGACTTGAATGCAGGCTCGTCTTGCATCTCCCAAGACGAAAGGATGTCTGAATCCCCTGTGGAGACCACAGAGAAAGACCTAGTTCCCCACCTCATCGCGACCGGAGGCCTCACATCCTTTGAAAACTCCAGAGGTAAGCGGAGATCAGTGCCTCCAAAGGAGACGATGCCTGACTCCTCGTGAAACTTGATAGGAGTCCCAGGATTCCTGTGGCACGTGGAAAGGGACCCTTGGTCTCCCGCCTCAGCTGGAGAGGCGTCCCAATTGCCCTGCCAAGCCTCGAGGAGAATCCCGAGTTGTCCCTCGCAACTAGGCAGGAGTCCTGACATCGCCGAACAAACACGTGGGTGGAAGGGCCATCCCCGTGGTAACTCGAGAATAAACTCCAGGTTCCCGCCGCAACTCGAGAAAAACCATGAGACTTCCCCCTCGCCGCGAGATGAGGCCCGATTCCCCTGCACTGCGTGCAGAGCAATTCCGTGTTGCACATCACACATGAAAGGAGCATTGATTTCCTTGATGGCACTCCAGAGAAACCCCAAGAAGACTGTTTCAAGGCTAGAGGGATCCTGAGGTCACTGTAGCAACACGAAAGAGCTCCATGGACCAAAAATCAACTCGAGATGAGAGATTAGTCCCTGGCTTCGACTCCAGAGGAATACCACCTTAACACAAGCACCTCAAGAGGAGGCTTCTCTCAGCTCTAGCTATGTGAGAGGGACCCTGAATTTGCGGCCTCGAGTGGAATGGACACCACGATGCCCTGACTCGAAATAAGGCCGGATAACCCTGCAGTGACTTGAATGCAGGCTCGTCTTGCATCTCCCAAGACGAAAGGATGTCTGAATACCCTGTGGAGACCACAGAGAAAGACCTAGTTCCCCACCTCATCGCGACCAGAGGCCTCACATCCTTTGAAAACTCCAGAGGTACGAGGAGATCAGTGCCTCCAAAGGAGATGATGCCTGACTCCTCGTGAAACTTGATAGGAGTCCCAGGATTCCTGTGGCACGTGGAAAGGGACACTTGGTCTCCCGCCTCAGCTGGAGAGGCGTCCCAATTGCCCTGCCAAGCCTCGAGGAGAATCCCGAGTTGTCCCTCGCAACTAGGCAGGAGTCCTGACGTCGCTAAACAAACACGTGTGTGGAAGGGCAATCGCCGTCGTAACTCGAAAATATACCCCAGGCTCCCGCCGCAACTCGAGAAAAACCATGAGACTTCCCCCTCGCTGCTAGATGAGGCCCGATTCCCCTGCACTGTGTGCAGAGCAATTCCGAGTTGCACATCACACATGAAAGGAGCCTTGATTTCCTTGATGGCACTCCATAGAAATCCCAAGAACAGTGTTTCAAGGCTAGAGGGATCCTGAGGTCACTGTAGCAACACGAAAGAGCTCCATGGACCAAAAATCAACTCGAGATGAGAGGTTAGTCCCTGGCTTCGACTCCAGAGGAATACCACCTTACCACAAGCACCTCAAGAGGAGGCTTCTCTCAGCTCTAGCTATGTGAGAGGGACCCTGAGTTTGCGGCCTCAAGTGGAATGGACACCGCGATGCCCTGACTCGAAATAAGGCCGGATATCCCTGCAGTGACTTGAATGCAGGCTCGTCTTGCATTTCCCAAGATGAAAGGATGTCTGAATCCCCTGTGGAGACCACAGAGAAAGACCTAGTTCTCCACCTCATGGCGACCGGAGGCCTCACATTCTTTGAAAACTCCAGAGGTACGCGGAGATCAGTGCCTCCAAAGGAGACAATGCCTGACTCCTTGGGAAACTTTTGTAGGAGTCCCAGGATTCCTGTGGCACGTGGAAAGGGACCCTTGGTCTCCCGCCTCAGCTGGAGAGGCGTCCCAGTTGCCCTGCCAAGCCTCGAGGAGAATCCAGAATTGTCCCTCTTAACTAGGCAGGAGTCCTGACGTCGCTGAACAAACACGTGGGTGGAAGGGCCATACCCGTCGTAACTCGAGAATATACCCCAGGTTCCCGTCGCAACTCGAGAAAAATCATGAGACTTCCCCCTCGCCGCGAGATGAGGCCCGATTTCCCTGCACTGCGTGCAGAGCAATTCCGTGTTGCACATCACACATGAAAGGAGCCTTGATTTCCTTGATGGCACTCCATAGAAATCCCAAGAACACTGTTTCAAGGCTAGAGGGATCCTGAGGTCACTGTAGCAACACGAAAGAGCTCTGTGGACCAAAATTCAACTCGAGATGAGAGGTTAGTCCCTGGCTTCGACTCCAGACGCATACCATCTTACCACAAGCATCTCAAGAGGAGGATTCTCTCAGCACTAGGTATGTGAGAGGAACCCTGATTTGCGGCCTCAAGTGGAAGGGACACTGCGATGCCCTGACGCGAAATAAGGCCTGATATCCCTGCAGTGACTTGAATGCAGGCTCGTCTTGCATCTCCCAAGACGAAAGGATGTCTGAATCCCCTGTGGAGACCACAGAGAAAGACCTAGTTCCCCACCTCATCGCGACCGGAGGCCTCACATCCTTTGAAAACTCCAGAGGTACGCAGAGATCAGTGCCTCCAAAGGAGACGATGCCTGACTCCTCGTGAAACTTGATAGGAGTCCCAGGATTCCTGTGGCACGTGGAAAGGGACCCTTGGTCTCTCGCCTCAGCTGGACAGGCGTCCCAATTGCCCTGCCAAGCCTCGAGGAGAATCCCGAGTTGTCCCTCGCAACTAGGCAGGAGTCCTGACGTCGCTGAACAAACACGTGTGTGGGAGGGCCATCCCCGTCGTAACTCGAGAATATACCCCAGGTTCCCGCCGCAACTCGAGAAAAACCATGAGACTTCCCCCTCACCGCGAGATGAGGCCCAATTCCCCTGCACTGCGTGCAGAGCAATTCCGTGTTGCACATCACACATGAAAGGAGCCTTGATTTCCTTGATGGCACTCCAGAGAAACCCCAAGAAGACTGTTTCAAGGCCAGAGGGATCCTGAGGTCACTGTAGCAACACGAAAGAGCTCCGTGGACCAAAAATCAACTCGAGATGAGAGGTTAGTCCCTGGCTTCGACTCCAGAGGAATACCACCTTACCACAAGCACCTCAAGAGGAGGCTTCTCTCAGCTCTAGCTATGTGAGAGGGACCCTGAGTTTGCGGCCTCAAGTGGAATGGACACCGCGATGCCCTGACTCGAAATAAGGCCGGATATCCCTGCAGTGACTTGAATGCAGGCTCGTCTTGCATCTCCCAAGACGAAAGGATGTCTGAACCCCTGTGGAGACCACAGAGAAAGACCTAGTTCCCCACCTCATCACAACCGGAGGCCTCACATCCTTTGAAAACTCCAGAGGTACGCGGAGATCAGTGCCTCCAAAGGAGACGATGCCTGACTCCTCGTGAAACTTGATAGGAGTCCCAGGATTCCTGTGGCACGTGGAAAGGGACCCTTGGTCTCCCGCCTCAGCTGGAGAGGCGTCCCAATTGCCCTGCCAGGCCTCGAGGAGAATCCCGAATTGTCCCTCGCAACTAGCCAAGAGTCCTGACGTCGCTGAACAAACACGTGGCTGGAAGGGCCATCCCCGTCGTAACTCGAGAATATACCCCAGGTTCCCGCCGCAACTCGAGAAAAACCATGAGACTTCCCCCTCGCCGCGAGATGAGGCCCGATTCTCCTGCACTGCGTGCAGAGCAATTCCGTGTTACACATCACACATGAAAGGAGCCTTGATTTCCTTGATGGCACTCCATAGAAAGCCCAAGAACACTCTTTCAAGGCTAGAGGGATCCTGAGATCACTGTAGCAACACGGAAGAGCTCTGTGGACCAAAAATCAACTCGAGATGAGAGGTTAGTCCCTGGCTTCGACTCCAGAGGAATACCACCTTACCACAAGCACCTCAAGAGGAGGCTTCTCTCAGCTCTAGCTGTGTGAGAGGGACCCTGAGTTTGCGGCCTCAAGTGGAATGGACACCGCGATGCCCTGACTCGAAATAAGGTCGGATATCCCTGCAGTGACTTGAATGCAGGCTCGTCTTGCATCTCCCAAGACGAAAGTGAGAGGGTAACTGGCAGGAAGGCCAGGGGTCTCCAAATGGAGGAAAGAGGCTGTAAGTGCCAGACATTTTTATCTCTCTTAAATGGCAGGAAGAAACAAACCAGTGATCTGTTTTTCCTTCTCTATACAAATTTAAAAGGAGGTTTTTCTTAACATTCTGTGTTGCCATGACACCTGGTCTCACCTAAAGCTAACTACTCTCAAACTTTGAGTTAACCAATACATTCCTTTTTCGTAAGGAAATGTTGTCTTAAGCTATGTTAATGAACCCCAGACTCTATCTTCAAGTTGGTTCCGCCAAATGGCCTAACTTACTTACTCAGGTATTGTTCCCCTAATCTATGTAAACGGAATTATTTGTTGGTATTCTGCCCTTCTACAAGATTCAAGTCAATCGTTTTATGGCCTGGGATGAATTATCTGATGCCATTCTAAATTTTATGACATTCCTTTCATTTCATTAACAGACTGTGAGTGACTATATAACATACAGCTAAAGACTAGGAGGGGGGTACTCTTTTGCCCCCTTCTGATGCCTATGTCAGAAGCTTTCTCTATACTTTAATAAAACTTTATAACACAAAATCTCTGAGCGATCCAGCCTCGTCTCTGGCCCCGGATTGAATTCGTCTCCTCCGGAGGCCAAGAATCCCGCGTCTTATCGTTCAGCAACAACCTTTCATCTTGGGGGCTCGTCCGGGATCCTTCAGGACAAGGTAAGGATGCTTGGAGCTCTAGTTCTTTGTTCTCCTAGAGAACACATTTTCCGCTGTACTTTACTAACTCTATGGTGTGCTTGTGTGAATGAATGAAACGCCCTGCGCGAAGCAAATGAGGAGCCCTGCTCTGCGGTCCCACGGTGACCTCATAAGGCTATGGCAAAAACCTGTCGGGGGTTTATACCGACCTGCCAATGCCAAGAGGCAACCAATGTCTCCTTCGGGAACTGACCAGAAACGGGCAAAGCGTGTGGACCGAACTCTCCTTTCTCGGTCAAACTTTTCGGTCTCTTTGACCATTTCATAACTCCTTGGGAATTAGAAGTACTAACCTTATCTATCGGATCATAGACTTTCAAGGGACCTGTGACCTATGTTGCTACTCTACTGTGGTCTAGGTCTCAAACTTAGATTGGTAGTCAGGAAGCGCCTAGCCTCGCTAGGCATGGAAAGTTCGGAAGCTAGATGGAGCTCTAACTCCCAGAGCATCTCTGAGTTTAAAGGTTACTCAGATTGGAACTGCAATGGTTTTTTCCTTTGGTAACACTGGCTCTTAGTGGACCAGAGGAGGCTCTTATACCGGTGTGGTGACGCTTGGAAGGAACATCTCAGTTTCATGTTTGTATCGGTCTTATTGCGGTCAGGAATGTACTCAGGGTCGTGCACAGGCACTCAGGTGATGAATGTGTCCCCCAGAGGTCTTAGCTTGGGAAGCATTCCGGAAGGTTACTCTGATTGCGCCCCGGGTGGCATCAGAGGCAAGCGAGGTAAAGGGCTGGACGTCAGTCAGGGATGCCATCAGGTCTACCCCTGGTGCATCCCCACCCCGTCTCGGTGGTAGAACCGGGAGGGACGAGTGTGACGCCTGCGTCGGTAAGAGACAGACTAAGTCCGACCAGGAAGGAAAAGCTTTTGGTGTAACGTCTGTCTACACCCCCATCTAGAGCAGGGAGGGACGCCTCCGGTAGAAAAAATGGCGCTGGTCGCTTTTTTTCTCTCTTACAGATGGGCGCTAACAATTCCAGCCTCACTCCTTTGAACTGTATCCTGAAAAACTGGGATAGATTTGATCCCCAGGGCTTAAAGAAGACACACCTGGTCTTCCTATGTGATACTGCATGGCCACGGTCCCCACTGGGAGTCAGGCGGTCCCAGCTACAGAACCAGACTGGGACTATAACACTGCTAAAGGAAGATGGGATCAGAGTCATTTTGTCAGATGTATTCTTGAAGGACTCAGACAGGCACGTTCTAAGCCTTTAAACTATGGCAAACTGGCAGACATAGAACAGGAGGAGAAAGAAGCTCCTGGTAAATTCCTAGATAGACTGAGAGAAGCCCTTCGCAGATTCACTGAGATTGATCCCGAAAGTGAAAAAGGGAAAGTGATCTTAAAAGATAAATTTCTCACTCAGTCGGCTCCAGATATTCGCCGTAAGTTATCAAAACGGGCGTATGGACCAAATCAGTCTTTAGATAATCTGTTACAACTGGCTCAGACAGTCTATTATGGTAGGGAATATGAGGAAAAGAAAGAAAGGCAGAGAAAGACGAAGGAAAAGGCGGAAGCCCTCGCAATGGCTATGAAAACCGTTCTTAAGCAGCCTGAGAAAAATGCCCAGAGGGACCCAGGTGAAAAGGGATGGGCTTGCTATTGCTGTGGAAAGGAGGGGCATCTCAAGCGGGATTGCCCTCAGGCATCTAAGCCGCCCCCGGCTCCATGTCCGGTCTGCAAGGGACCACACTGGAGGAGAGACTGCCCCCAGAGGCGTAGGTCTCAGGGGTCTGACTCTCAAGACAATCAGGACTGAAGGTGCCCGGGGGTCCCCACACAAGCTCCCGTCCTAATTACACCTGAGGAACCCCGGGTATTAATAACAGTGGGAGGCCAATCCGTCAATTTCCTTTTAGATACTGGGGCAACTTACTCCGTGCTTACTGAAGCCCCTGGCCCACTTTCTTCCCGATCCGCTTCCGTAATGGGACTGTCTGGACGAGCCAAAAGGTATTACTTCAGTTAAGCTCTATCATGCAACTGGGATTCTGTGCTATTTTCACACGAGTTTCTTATCGTGCCAAAATCACCCTCACCCCTTTTGGGGAGGGATATACTGAGCAAAGTCCATGCCTCTGTTTTCATGAATATGGAGCCTTCCCTTTCTCTCCCTTTAGTTGAACAAAATGTGAATCCTAGAGTATGGGCTGATGGAAAATCTGTGGGTCGAGCACAAAATGCTATTCCTGTAGTTGTCAAGCTCAAAGACCCACACTTATTCCCACATAAGAAGCAGTATCCACTGAAACCTGAGGTTAAAGAAGGGTTAAAACCCATCATTGAGAATTTAAAAGAGCAGGGACTATTAGTTCCCTGTAACAGTCCATGCAACACTCCTATTTTGGGTGTAAAAAAATCAAATGATAAATGGAGATTAGTTCAAGATTTACGAATAATAAATGAGGCTGTGGTTCCTTTACACCCCGTGGTGCCTAATCCCTATACTCTATTGTCTGAAATTCCTGAACGAGCCAAATATTTTTCAGTAATTGATTTAAAAGATGCCTTCTATTCAGTGCCTTTGGCGGAGGAAAGTCAATTTCTATTTGCCTTTGAAGACCCCACACAGCCAGCTTCCCAGTTAACCTGGACAGTTTTGCCGCAGGGATTTCGTGACAGTCCTCACTTATTTGGACAGAGTTTGTCACGAGATCTACAAAACTTTAATAGCTCTGAAGCGGTAGTGTTACAATATGTAGATGATATTTTGCTCTGTGCTGAGACAGAGGAAGCTTGTTCACGAGCCTCAGAAGATTTCTTAAACTTTCTGGCAGGCTGCGGGTACAAGGCATCAAGAGAAAAGGCTCAGCTTTGTCAACAATCTGTTAGATATCTGGGCCTAATCATCTCAGAAGGGACTAGGGCCATAGGCCCTGAGAGAATTAAACCTATACTAAACCATCCCCTACCTATGACTTTAAGACAATTGAGAGGATTTTTGGGAATCACAGGCTACTGTCGTATTTGGATTCCGAGCTATGGGGAACTTGCCCGGCCTTTATATAAACTTATAGCTGAAACTCAGCAGGCCCAAACCGACAAACTGGTTTGGTCTCCAGATACTCAAAAGGCTTTTAAGGTTCTTCAGACTGCTCTCCTGCAAGCTCCGGCTTTGAGTTTGCCCACAGGGTCAGAATTTAACCTGTTTGTCACTGAAAGAAAAGGTATGGCCTTGGGAGTTTTGACACAACCCCGGGGGCCTCACCAGCAACCTATTGCTTATCTAAGCAAAGAATTAGATGTAATTGCACGTGGGTGGCTCCACTGCCTAAGAGTAATTGGGGCAACGGCTTTATTAGCACCTGAAGCTTTAAAAATAATTAATGGGCGAAACCTTACCGTACTGACTTCTCATGATGTGAGTGGAATCTTAAATTCTAAGGTTAATATTTGGATGACAGACAGTAGACTTCTTAAATATCAGTCACTGTTGTTAGAAGGACCAGTAACTAAGCTTAAAGTTTGTGAAAATTTAAATCCTGCCACTTTCCTTCCTGAGAAGGAAGATGAAACACCTGATCACGATTGTTCCCAATTCCTAACCTTAAACTATGCAGCTCGGGAGGATCTAATGGATACCCCATTAGACAATCCTGACATGGAAATATTTACAGACGGCAGTTCTTTTGTTCGGGATGGAAAGCGCAAAGCAGGTTACGCGGTGGTAACTGCTGAACAGGTTTTAGAAGCAAAATCTCTCCCCCAGGGAACCAGTGCCCAGTTAGCGGAGCTTGTGGCTCTGACCCGAGCTCTAGAGTTAAGCAAAGGGCAGCTAGTAAATATCTACACTGATTCTAAGTATGCTTATTTGACTTTACATGCTCATGCTGCAATATAGAAAGAAAGACAGTTTAAAACAGCAACAGGAGAACCTATTAAGCATTTCAGAGAGATTGAGAGACTTTTAACTGCTATCTATTGTCCTAAAGAAGTAGCGGTTATGCATTGCAAAGGGCACAACAGGGATGGGAGTAAAGTAGCTGCCGGTAACCTGCTGGCTGATTCTCAAGCCAAAAAAGCGGCACTTTACGAAACCCCCTCCCTACAGACGCCTTTGATCTGGACAGGTCCTGTAGAACAGGAAAAACCACAATATACTGAGGAAGAATTAGAAAGATATGAAAAAAGAGGAGCAAAGATTACTGATAAAGGATGGTTACAGTCCGAGGATGGACGATTAATAATTCCTGAAAATGCTCAGTGGAAAATTCTTAAGGGTTTACATCAGAGTTTTCATTTGGGTGTAAAAAGTACTTACCAGATGGCTTCTCGTTTGTTTGAAGGTAAAAATACAATGAAAACTTTAAAGAACATTATCAAACGGTGTGAGGTATGTCAGAAAAATAACCCAAAGACTGAAAAGCTAGCAAAATCTGGATTACAACGAAAGGGAAAGTATCCTGGAGAAGACTGGGAAATTGATTTTACTCATATGCCAAAAGCTAATGGATATTCTTGCTTACAAGTTTGGGTGGATACTTTTACTGGATGGATTGAGGCGTTCCCCTGTCGTAGTGAACAAGCTAAAGAGGTTATAAAGATTTTAATCCATGAAATTATCCCCAGGTTTGGGCTGCCACGGAGCCTTCAGAGTGACAATGGCTCCGCCTTTAAAGCTGCTGTAACGCAGGGGGTGTCTAAAGCTCTAGGAATAGAGTATCACTTACACTGTTCCTGGAGACCCCAATCCTCAGGAAAGGTTGAAAAAGCTAATGACGTTATCAAAAGACATCTGCGCAAATTAACTCAAGAAACGCAGGACAACTGGATTAAAGTCCTACCCATAGCTTTAATGAGGGCTCGAACTGCCCCAAAAAAGGAGGGACTGTCCCCCTTTGAATGTATTTATGGAAGGCCTTTCTTACGCACAGACATTGTTATAGATCCTGAGGCCTTAGAGTTAACTAATTATGTAACTCAACTCTCAGCTTTTCAACAGGCATTAAAAGAACTCCGGGAGACGACTCCTGACCCAGCCTCTGAATCCAGCAAGCCTCTATTTGAGCCAGGAACCGAGGTCCTCATAAAAACATTGGGATCTGGGGGCTCATCCTTCGAGCCCCTCTGAGAAAGCCCTTACCAGGTTATTCTTTCTTCTCCCACAGCTGTCAAGGTCCCAGGAATTGATTCGTGGATACATCACACTCGAGTCAAGAGGTGGCACCCTGACCAGAACTAAGTGATGTCATTTTATGTTTTTACTTTCTATGCTCTGACTTTGTATGTTTCAGATGGGCCTGATAATCTATGTGAGCCTACTTCTGCTGACTCCAAAAATCCTGAGTCTGCCCTTTGATCCTCAAGACAATGCCTTCCTGTCCTGGGCTCACTCCTATGCTGCATTCCACAATCGGTCTAACTGCTGGGTCTGCGGAGCACTCCCCTCTTCATCAGTGGAAGGCTTCCCGTGGTGGACATCTCCACTTCAAGGAAAAGACTTTCTCCAAGTCTGCGAATACCTTCGACAACAATCACATGTGATGCCTCTTCTTCGTCTGATGACATCTAACAACCCTAGAATAGACTGGTGCAATACTTTGTACCTTAACTATGGACATAACGTAACTTTTAATTCTGATTGTTTTGTTTTTGCTGTTTGCTCCCTGCATCTATAACTGTGTAACTGGATTTGTTTCTAGTCGCCTGAAAGCTTTTAAGTTACAAATGGTTGCTCAAACTCCTGCTATCACTGCAGATTCCTCCGACTACTATTTGGGGCCCCTGGATCAGACATCCTCACTATGAGGATTAGGAGAATATGTTGCCTCACCAATTTAGGGACAACGCCCCTTGTCAGCTCGGAAGCAGTTATGGAATGAAAACGACGCCCCGTTTCCCTAGGCAACATAATTCTCCTAAAAGAAAAGGGGGGAATGAGAGGGTAACAGGCAGGAAGGCCAGGGGTCTCCAAATGGAGGAAAGAGGCTGTAAGTGCCAGACATTTTTATCTCTCTTAAATGGCAGGAAGAAACAAACCAGCGATCTGTTTTTCCTTCTCTATACAAATTTAAAAGGAGGTTTTTCTTAACATTCTGTGTTGCCATGACACCTGGTCTCACCTAAAGCTAACTACTCTCAAACTTTGAGTTAACCAATACATTCCTTTTTCGTAAGGAAATGTTGTCTTAAGCTATGTTAATGAACCCCAGACTCTATCTTCAAGTTGGTTCCGCCAAACGGCCTAACTTACTTACTCAGGTATTGTTCCCCTAATCTATGTAAACGGAATTATTTGTTGGTATTCTGCCCTTCTACAAGATTCAAGTCAATCGTTTTATGGCCTGGGATGAATTATCTGATGCCATTCTAAATTTTATGACATTCCTTTCATTTCATTAACAGACTGTGAGTGACTATATAACATACAGCTAAAGACCAGGAGGGGGGTACTCTTTTGCCCCCTTCTGATGCCTATGTCAGAAGCTTTCTCTATACTTTAATAAAACTTTATAACACAAAAGCTCTGAGCGATCCAGCCTCGTCTCTGGCCCCGGATTGAATTCGTCTCCTCCGGAGGCCAAGAATCCCGCGTCTTATCGTTCAGCAACAACCTTTCAAAAGGATGTGTGAATCCCCTGTGGAGACCACAGAGAAAGACCTAGTTCCCCACCTCATCACGACCGGAGGCCTCACATCCTTTGAAAACTCCAGAGGTACGCGGAGATCAGTGCCTCCAAAGGAGACGATGCCTGACTCCTCGTGAAACTTGATAGGAGTCCCAGGATTCCTGTGGCACGTGGACAGGGACACTTGGTCTCCGCCTCAGCTGGAGAGGCGTCCCAATTGCCCTGCCAAGCCTCGAGGAGAATCCCGAATTGTCCCTCGCAACTAGCTAGGAGTCCTGACGTCGCTGAACAAACACGTGGGTGGAAGGCCATCCCCGTCGTAACTCGAGAATATACCCCAGGTTCCCGCCGCAACTCGAGAAAAACCATGAGACTTCCCCCTCGCCACGAGATGAGGCCCGATTCCCCTGCACTGCGTGCAGAGCAATTCCGTGTTGCACATCACACATGAAAGGAGCCTTGATTTCCTTGATGGCACTCCAGAGAAACCCCAAGAACACTGTTTCAAGGCTAGAGGGATCCTGAGGTCACTGTAGCAACACGATAGAGCTCCGTGGACCAAAATTCAACTCGAGATGAGAGGTTAGTCCCTGGCTTCGACTCCAGAGGAATATCACCTTACCACAAGCACCTCAAGAGGAGGCTTCTCTCAGCTCTAGCTATGTGAGAGGGACCCTGAGTTTGCGGCCTCAAGTGGAATGGACACCGCGATGCCCTGACTCGAAATAAGGCTGGATATCCCTGCGGTGATTTGAATGCAGGCTCGTCTTGCATCTCCCAAGACGAAAGGACGGCTGAATCCCCTGTGGAGACCACAGAGAAAGACCTAGTTCCCCACCTCATCGCGACCGGAGGCCTCACATCCTTTGAAAACTCCAGAGGTACGCGGAGATCAGTGCCTCCAAAGGAGAAGATGCCTGACTCCTCGTGAAACTTGATAGGAGTCCCAGGATTCCTGTGGCACGTGGAAAGGGACCCTTGGTCTCCCACCTCAGCTGGAGCGGCGTCCCAATTGCCCTGCCAAGCCTCGAGGAGAATCCCGAGTTGTCCCTCGCAACTAGGCTGGAGACCTGACGTCGCTGAACAAACACGTGGGTGGAAGGGCCATCCCCGTCCTAACTTGAGAATATACCCCAGGTTCCCGCCACAACTCGAGAAAAACCATGAGACTTCCCCCTCGCCGCGAGATGAGGCCCGATTCCCCTGCACTGCGTGCAGAGCAATAAAGTGTTGCACATCACACATGAAAGGAGCCTTGATTTCCTTGATGACACTCCAGAGAAACCCCAAGAACACTGTTTCAAGGCTAGAGGGATCCTGAGGTCACTGTAGCAACACGAAAGAGCTCCGTGGACCAAAAATCAACTCGAGATGAGAGGTTCGTCCCTGGCTTCGACTCCAGAGGAATACCACCTTACCACAAGCACCTCAAGAGGAGGCTTCTCTCAGCTCTAGCTATGTGAGAGGGACCCTGAGTTTGCGGCCTCAAGTGGAATGGACACCGCGATTCCCTGACGCGAAATAAGGCCGGATATCCCTGCAGTGACTTGAATGCAGTCTCGTCTTGCATCTCCCAAGACGAAAGGATGTCTGAATCCCCTGTGGAGACCACAGAGAATGACCTAGTTCCCCACCTCATCGCGACCGGAGGCCTCACATCCTTTGAAAACTCCAGAGGTACGCGGAGATCAGTGCCTCCGAAGGAGACGATGCCTGACTCCTCGTGAAACTTGATAGGAGTCCCAGGATTCCTGTGGCACGTGGAAAGGGGCCCTTGGTCTCTCGCCTCAGCTGGAGAAGCGTCCCAATTGCCCTGCCAAGCCTCGAGGAGAATCCCGAGTTGTCCCTCGCAACTAGGCAGGAGTCCTGACGTCGCTGAAGAAACACGTGGGTGGAAGGGCCATCCCCGTCGTAACTCGAGAATATACCCCAGGTTCCCGCCGCAACTCGAGAAAAACCATGAGACTTCCCCCTCGCTGCGATATGAGGCCCGATTCCCCTGCACTGCGTGCAGAGCAATTCCGTGTTGCACATCACACATGAAAGGAGCCTTGATTTCCTTGATGGCACTCCAGAGAAACACCAAGAACACTGTTTCAAGGCTGGAGGGATCCTGAGGTCCCTGTAGCAGCACGAAAGAGCTCCGTGGACCATGAATCAACTCGAGATGAGAGGTTAGTCCCTGGCTTCGACTCCAGAGGAATACCACCTTAACACAAGCACCTCAAGAGGAGGCTTCTCTCAGCTCTTGGTATGTGAGAGGGACCCTGAGTTTGCGGCCTCAAGTGGAATGGAGACCGCGATGCCCTGACCCGAAATCAGGCCGGATATCCCTACAGTGACTTGAATGCAGGCTCGTCTTGCATCTCCCAAGATGAAAGGATGTCTGAATCCCCTGTGGAGACCACAGAGAATGACCTAGTTCCCCACCTCATCGCGACCGGAGGCCTCACATCCTTTGAAAACTCCAGAGGTACGCGGAGATCAGTGCCTCCAAAGGAGACGATGCCTGACTCCTCGTGAAACTTGATAGGAGTCCCAGGATTCCTGTGGCACGTGGAAAGGGGCCCTTGGTCTCTCGCCTCAGCTGGAGAGGCGTCCCAATTGCCCTGCCAAGCCTCGAGGAGAATCCCGAGTTGTCCCTCGCAACTAGGCAGGAGTCCTGACGTCGCTGAAGAAACACGTGGGTGGAAGGGCCATCCCCGTCGTAACTCGAGAATATACCCCAGGTTCCCGCCGCAACTCGAGAAAAACCATGAGACTTCCCCCTCGCTGCGATATGAGGCCCGATTCCCCTGCACTGCGTGCAGAGCAATTCCGTGTTGCACATCCCACATGAAAGGAGCTTTGATTTCCTTGATGGCACTCCAGAGAAACACCAAGAACACTGTTTCAAGGCTGGAGGGATCCTGAGGTCCCTGTAGCAGCACGAAAGAGCTCCGTGGACCATGAATCAACTCGAGATGAGAGGTTAGTCCCTGGCTTCGACTCCAGAGGAATACCACCTTACCACAAGCACCTCAAGAGGAGGCTTCTCTCAGCTCTTGGTATGTGAGAGGGACCCTGAGTTTGCGGCCTCAAGTGGAATGGAGACCGCGATGCCCTGACCCGAAATCAGGCCGGATATCCCTACAGTGACTTGAATGCAGGCTCGTCTTGCATCTCCCAAGATGAAAGGATGTCTGAATCCCCTGTGGAGACCACAGAGAAAGACCTAGTTCCCCACCTCATCGCGACCGGAGGCCTCACATCCTTTGAAAACTCCAGAGGTACGCGGAGATCAGTGCCTCCAAAGGAGACGATGCCTGACTCCTCGTGAAACTTGATAGGAGTCCCAGGATTCCTGTGGCACGTGGAAAGGGACACTTGGTCTCCCGCCTCAGCTGGAGAGGCGTCCCAATTGCCCTGCCAACCCTCGAGGAGAATCCCGAGGTGTCCCTCGCAACTAGGCAGGAGTCCTGACGTCGCTGAACAAACACGTGTGTGGAAGGGCCACCCCCGTCGTAACTCGAGAATATACCCCAGGTTCCCGCCGCAACTCGAGAAAAACCATGAGACTTCCCCCTCGCCGCGAGATGAGGCCCGATTCCCCTGCACTGCGTGTAGAGCAATTCCGTGTTGCACATCACACATGAAAGGACCCTTGATTTCCTTGATGGCACTCCAGAGAAACCCCGGGAACACTGTTTCAAGGTTGAGGGATACTGAGGTCACTGTAGCAACACGAAAGAGCTCCGTGGACCAAAAATCAACTCGAGATGAGAGGTTAGTCTCTGGCTTCGACTCCAGAGGAATACCACCTTACCACAAGCACTTCAAGAGGAGGCTTCTCTCAGCTCTATGTATGTGAGAGGGACCCTGAGTTTGCGGCCTCAAGTGGAATGGAGACCGCGATGCCCTGACTCGAAATAAGGCCGGATATCCCTGCAGTGACTTGAATGCAGGCTCGTCTTGCATCTCCCAAGACGAAAGGATGTCTGAATCCCCTGTGGAGACCACAGAGAAAGACCTAGTTCCCCACCTCATCGCGACCGGAGGCCTCACATCCTTTGAAAACTCCAGAGGTACGCGGAGATCAGTGCCTCCAAAGGAGACGATGCCTGACTCCTCGTGAAACTTGATAGGAGTCCCAGGATTCCTGTGGCACGTGGAAAGGGACCCTTGGTCTCCCGCCTCAGCTGGAGAGGCGTCCCAATTGCCCTGCCAAGCCTCGAGGAGAATCCCGAGTTGTCCCTCGCAACTAGGCAGGAGTCCTGACGTCGCTGAACAAACACGTGGTTGGAAGGGCCATCCCCGTCGTAACTCGAGAATATACCCCAGGTTCCCGCCGCAACTCGAGAAAAACCATGAGACTTCCCCCTCGCCGCGAGATGAGGCCCGATTCCCCTGCACTGCGTGCAGAGCAATTCCGTGTTGCACATCACACATGAAAGGAGCCTTGATTTCCTTGATGGCACTCCAGAGAAACCCCAAGAACACTGTTTCAAGGCTGGAGGTATCCTGAGGTCCCTGTAGCAGCACGAAAGAGCTCCGTGGACAATGAATCAACTCGAGATGAGAGGTTAGTCCCTGGCTTCGACTCCAGAGGACTACCACCTTACCACAAGCACCTCAAGAGGAGGCTTCTCTCAGCTCTAGGTATGTGAGAGGGACCCTGAGTTTGCGGCCTCAAGTGGAATGGAGACCGCGATGCCCTGACTCGAAATCAGGCCGGATGTCCCTGCAGTGACTTGAATGCAGGCTCGTCTTGCATCTCCCAAGATGAAAGGATGTCTGAATCCCCTGTGGAGACCACAGAGAAAGACCTAGTTCCCCACCTCATCGCGACCGGAGGCCTCACATCCTTGGAAAACTCCAGAGGTACGCGGAGATCAGTGCCTCCAAAGGAGACGATGCCTGACTCCTCATGAAACTTGATAGGAGTCCCAGGATTCCTGTGGCACGTGGAAAGGGACACTTGGTCTCCCGCCTCAGCTGGAGAGGCGTCCCAATTGACCTGCCAAGCCTCGAGGAGAATCCCGAGGTGTCCTTCGCAACTAGGCATGAGTCCTGACGTCGCTGAACAAACACGTGGTTGGAAGGGCCATCCCCGTCGTAAGTCGAGAATATACCCCAGGTTCCCGCAGCAACTCGAGAAAAACCATGAGACTTCCCCCTTGCCGCGAGATGAGGCCAGATTCTCCTGCACTGCGTGCAGAGGAATTCCGTGTTGCACATCACACATGAAAGGAGCCTTGATTTCCTTGATGGCACTCCAGAGAAACCCCAAGAACACTGTTTCAAGGCTAGAGGCATCCTGAGGTCACTGTAGCAACACGAAAGAGCTCCGTGGACCAAAAATCAACTCGAGATGAGAGGTTAGTCCCTGGCTTCGACTCCAGAGGAATACCACCTAACCACAAGCATCTCAAGAGGAGGCTTCTCTCAGCTCTAGGTATGTGAGAGGGACCATGAGTTTGCGGCCTCAAGTGGAATGGACACCGCGATGCCCTGACTCGAAATAAGGCCGGATATCCCTGCAGTGACTTGAATGCAGGCTCGTCTTGCATCTCCCAAGACGAAAGGATGTCTGAATCCCCTGTGGAGACCACAGAGAAAGACCTAGTTCCCCACCTCATCGCGACCGGAGGCCTCACATCCTTTGAAAACTCCAGAGGTAAGCGGAGATCAGTGCCTCCAAAGGAGACGATGCCTGACTCCTCGTGAAACTTGATAGGAGTCCCAGGATTCCTGTGGCACGTGGAAAGGGACCCTTGGTCTCCCGCCTCAGCTGGAGAGGCGTCCCAATTGCCCTGCCAAGCCTCGAGGAGAATCCCGAGTTGTCCCTCGCAACTAGGCAGGAGTCCTGACATCGCCGAACAAACACGTGGGTGGAAGGGCCATCCCCGTGGTAACTCGAGAATAAACTCCAGGTTCCCGCCGCAACTCGAGAAAAACCATGAGACTTCCCCCTCGCCGCGAGATGAGGCCCGATTCCCCTGCACTGCGTGCAGAGCAATTCCGTGTTGCACATCACACATGAAAGGAGCATTGATTTCCTTGATGGCACTCCAGAGAAACCCCAAGAAGACTGTTTCAAGGCTAGAGGGATCCTGAGGTCACTGTAGCAACACGAAAGAGCTCCATGGACCAAAAATCAACTCGAGATGAGAGGTTAGTCCCTGGCTTCGACTCCAGAGGAATACCACCTTAACACAAGCACCTCAAGAGGAGGCTTCTCTCAGCTCTAGCTATGTGAGAGGGACCCTGAATTTGCGGCCTCGAGTGGAATGGACACCACGATGCCCTGACTCGAAATAAGGCCGGATAACCCTGCAGTGACTTGAATGCAGGCTCGTCTTGCATCTCCCAAGACGAAAGGATGTCTGAATACCCTGTGGAGACCACAGAGAAAGACCTAGTTCCCCACCTCATCGCGACCAGAGGCCTCACATCCTTTGAAAACTCCAGAGGTACGAGGAGATCAGTGCCTCCAAAGGAGATGATGCCTGACTCCTCGTGAAACTTGATAGGAGTCCCAGGATTCCTGTGGCATGTGGAAAGGGACCCTTGGTCTCCCGCCTCAGCTGGAGAGGCGTCCCAATTGCCCTGCCAAGCCTCGAGGAGAATCCCGAGTTGTCCCTCACAACTAGGCAGGACTCATCCCGTCGTTGAACAAACACGTGGGTGGAAGGGGCATCCCCATCGTAACTCGAGAATATACCCCAGGTTCCCACCGCAACTCGAGAAAAACCTTGAGACTTCCCCCTCGCCGCGAGATGAGGCCCGATTCGCCTGCACTGCGTGCAGAGCAATTACGTGCTGCACATCACACATGAAAGGAGCCTTGATTTCCTTGATGGCACTCCAGAGAAACCCCAAGAACACTGTTTCAAGGCTAGAGGGATCCTGAGGTCACTGTAGCAACACGAAAGAGCTACATGGACCAAAAATCAACTCGAGATGAGAGGTTAGTCCCTGGCTTCGACTCCAGAGGAATACAACCTTACCACAAGCACCTCAAGAGGAGGCTTCTCTCAGCTCTAGCTATGTTCTGAGTTTGCGGCCTCAAGTGGAATGGACACCGCGATGCCCTGACTCGAAATAAGGCCGGATATCCCTGCAGTGACTTGAATGCAGGCTCGTCTTGCATCTCCCACGACGAAAGGATGTCTGAATCCCCTGTGGAGACCACAGAGAAAGACCTAGTTCCCCAGCTCATCGCGACCGGAGGCCTCACATCCTTTGAAAACTCCAGAGGTACGCGGAGATCAGTGTCTCCAAAGGAGACGATGCCTGACTCCTCGTGAAACTTGATAGGAGTCCAGGATTCCTGTGGCACGTGGAAAGGGACCCTTGGTCTCCCGCCTCAGCTGGAGAGGCGTCCCAATTGCCCTGCCAAGCCTCGAGGAGAATCCTGAGTTGTCCCTCGCAACTAGGCAGGAGTCCTGCCGTCGCTTAACAAACACGTGGGTGGAAGGACCATCCCCGTCGTAACTCGAGAATATACCCCAGGTTCCCGCCGCAACTCTAGAAAAACCATGAGACATCCCCCTCGCCGCGAGATGAGGCCCGATTCCCCTGCACTGCGTGCAGAGCAATTCCGTGTTGCACATCACACATGAAAGAAGCCTTGATTTCCTTGATGGCACTCCAGAGAAACCCCAAGAACACTGTTTCAAGGCTAGAGGGATCCTGAGGTCACTGTAGCAACGAGAAAGAGCTCCGTGGACCAACAATCAACTCGAGATTAGAGGTTAGTCCCTGGCTTCGACTCCAGAGGAATACCACCTTACCACAAGCACCTCAAGAGGAGGCTTCTCTCAGCTCTAGCTATGTGCTGAGTTTGCGGTCTCAAGTGGAATGGACACCGCGATGCCCTGACTTGAAATAAGGCCGGATATCCCTGCAGTGACTTGAATGCAGGCTCGTCTTGCATCTCCCAAGACGAAAGGATGTCTGAATCCCCTGTGGAGACCACAGAAAAAGACCTAGTTCCCCACCTCATCGCGACCGGAGCCCTCACGTCCTTTGAAAACTCGAGAGGTACGCGGAGATCAGTGCCTCCAAAGGAGACGATGCCTGACTCCTCGTGAAACTTGATAGGAGTCCCAGGATTCCTGTGGCACGTGGAAAGGGACCCTTGGTCTCCTGCATCAGCTGGAGAGGCGTCCCAATTGCCCTGCCAAGCCTCGAGGAGAATCCCGAGTTGTCCCTCGCAACTAGGCAGGAGTCCTGACGTCGCTGAATAAACACGTGGGTGGAAGGGCCATCCCCGTCGTAATTCGAGAATTTACCCCAGGTTCCCGCCGCAACTCGAGAAAAACCATGAGACTTCCCCCTCGCCGCGAGATGAGGCCCGATTCGCCTGCACTGCGTGCAGAGGAATTCCGTGTTGCACATCACACATGAAAGGAGCCTTGATTTCCTTGATGGCACTCCAGAGAAACCCCAAGAACACTGTTTCAAGGCTAGAGGGATCCTGAGGTCACTGTAGCAACACGAAAGAGCTCCGTGGACCAAAAATCAACTCGAGATGAGAGGTTAGTCCCTGGCTTCGACTCCAGAGGAATACCACCTAACCACAAGCATCTCAAGAGGAGGCTTCTCTCAGCTCTAGGTATATGAGAGGGACCCTGAGTTTGCGGCCTGAAGTGGAATGGACACCGCGATGCCCTGACTCGAAATAAGGCCGGATATCCCTGCAGTGACTTGAATGCAGGCTCGTCTTGCATCTCCCACGACGAAAGGATGTCTGAATCCCCTGTGGAGACCACAGAGAAAGACCTAGTTCCAAAGCTCATCGCGACCGGAGGCCTCACATCCTTTGAAAACTCCAGAGGTACGCGGAGATCAGTGTCTCCAAAGGAGACGATGCCTGACTCCTCGTGAAACTTGATAGGAGTCCAGGATTCCTGTGGCACGTGGAAAGGGACCCTTGGTCTCCCGCCTCAGCTGGAGAGGCGTCCCAATTGCCCTGCCAAGCCTCGAGGAGAATCCTGAGTTGTCCCTCGCAACTAGGCAGGAGTCCTGCCGTCGCTGAACAAACACGTGGGTGGAAGGACCATCCCCGTCGTAACTCGAGAATATACCCCAGGTTCCCGCCGCAACTCTAGAAAAACCATGAGACATCCCCCTCGCCGCGAGATGAGGCCCGATTCCCCTGCACTGCGTGCAGAGCAATTCCGTGTTGCACATCACACATGAAAGGAGCCTTGATTTCCTTGATGGCACTCCAGAGAAACCCCAAGAACACTGTTTCAAGGCTAGAGGAATCCTGAGGTCACTGTAGCAACGAGAAAGAGCTCCGTGGACCAACAATCAACTCGAGATTAGAGGTTAGTCCCTGGCTTCGACTCCAGAGGAATACCACCTAACCACAAGCACCTCAAGAGGAGGCTTCTCTCAGCTCTAGCTATGTGCTGAGTTTGCGGTCTCAAGTGAAATGGACACCGCGATGCCCTGACTTGAAATAAGGCCGGATATCCCTGCAGTGACTTGAATGCAGGCTCGTCTTGCATCTCCCAAGACGAAAGGATGTCTGAATCCCCTGTGGAGACCACAGAAAAAGACCTAGTTCCCCACCTCATCGCGACCGGAGCCCTCACGTCCTTTGAAAACTCGAGAGGTACGCGGAGATCAGTGCCTCCAAAGGAGACGACACCTGACTCCTCGTGAAACTTGATAGGAGGCCCAGGATTCCTGTGGCACGTGGAAAGGGACCCTTGGTCTCCTGCATCAGCTGGAGAGGCGTCCCAATTGCCCTGCCAAGCCTCGAGGAGAATCCCGAGTTGTCCCTCGCAACTAGGCAGGAGTCCTGACGTCGCTGAACAAACACGTGGGTGGAAGGGCCATCCCCGTCGTAATTCGAGAATATACCCCAGGTTCCCGCCGCAACTCGAGAAAAACCATGAGACTTCCCCCTTGCCGCGAGATGAGGCCCGATTCGCCTGCACTGCGTGCAGAGGAATTCCGTGTTGCACATCACACATGAAAGGAGCCTTGATTTCCTTGATGGCACTCCAGAGAAACCCCAAGAACACTGTTTCAAGGCTAGAGGGATCCTGAGGTCACTGTAGCAACACGAAAGAGCTCCGTGGACCAAAAATCAACTCGAGATGAGAGGTTAGTCCCTGGCTTCGACTCCAGAGGAATACCACCTAACCACAAGCATCTCAAGAGGAGGCTTCTCTCAGCTCTAGGTATATGAGAGGGACCCTGAGTTTGCGGCCTCAAGTGGAATGGACACCGCGATGCCCTGACTCGAAATAAGGCCGGATATCCCTGCAGTGACTTGAATGCAGGCTCGTCTTGCATCTCCCAAGACGAAAGGATGTCTGAATCCCCTGTGGAGACCACAGAGAAAGACCTAGTTCCCCACCTCATCGCGACCGGAGGCCTCACATCCTTTGAAAACTCCAGAGGTACGCGGAGATCAGTGCCTCCAAAGGAGACGATGCCTGACTCCTCGTGAAACTTGATAGGAGTCCCAGGATTCCTGTGGCACGTGGAAAGGGACCCTTGGTCTCCCGCTCAGCTGGAGAGGCGTCCCAATTGCCCTGCCAAGCCTCGAGGAGAATCCCGAGTTGTCCCTCGCAACTAGGCAGGAGTCCTGACGTCGCTGAACAAACACGTGGGTGGAAGGGCCATCCCCGTGTTAACTCGAGAATAAACTCCAGGTTCCCGCCTCAACTCGAGGAAAACCATGAGACTTCCGCCTCGCCGCGAGATGAGGCCCGATTCCCCTGCCCTGCGTGCAGAGCAATTCCGTGTTGCACATCACACATGAAAGGAGCATTGATTTCCTTGATGGCACTCCAGAGAAACCCCAAGAACACTGTTTCAAGGCTAGAGGAATCCTGAGGTCACTGTAGCAACACGAAAGAGCTCCGTGGACCAAAAATCAACTCGAGATGAGAGGTTAGTCCCTGGCTTCGACTCCAGAGGAATACCACCTTACCACAAGCACCTCAAGAGGAGGCTTCTCTCAGCTCTAGCTATGTGAGAGGGACCCTGAATTTGCGACCTCGAGTGGAATGGACACCACGATGCCCTGACTCGAAATAAGGCCGGATATCTCTGCAGTGACTTGAATGCAGGCTCGTCTTGCATCTCCCAAGACGAAAGGATGTCTGAATACCCTGTGGAGACCACAGAGAAAGACCTAGTTCCCCACCTCATTGCGACCAGAGGCCTCACATCCTTTGAAAACTCCAGAGTTACGCGGAGATGAGTGCCTCCAAAGGAGATGATGCCTGACTCCTCGTGAAAATTGATAGGAGTCCCAGGATTCCTGTGGCACGTGGAAAGGGACACTTGGTCTCCCGCCTCAGCTGGAGAGGCGTCCCAATTGCCCTGCCAAGCCTCGAGGAGAATCCCGAGTTGTCCCTCGCAACTAGGCAGGACTCCTGCCGTCGCTGTACAAACACGTGGGTGGAAGGGGCATCCCCATCGTAACTCGAGAATATACCCCAGGTTCCCACCGCAACTCGAGAAAAACCATAAGACTTCCCCCTCCCCGCGAGATGAGGCACGATTCCCCTGCACTGCGTGCAGAGCAATTCCGTGTTGCACATCACACATGAAAGGAGCCTTGATTTCCTTGATGGCACTCCAGAGAAACCCCAAGAACACTGTTTCAAGGCTAGAGGGATCCTGAGGTCACTGTAGCAACACGAAAGAGCTACATGGACCAAAAATCAACTCGAGATGAGAGGTTAGTCCCTGGCTTCGACTCCAGAGGAATACTACCTTACCACAAGTACCTCAAGAGGAGGCTTCTCTCAGCTCTAGCTATGTTCTGAGTTTGCGGCCTCAAGTGGAATGGACACCGCGATGCCCTGACTCGAAATAAGGCCGCATATCCCTGCAGTGACTTGAATGCAGGCTCGTCTTGCATCTCCCAAGTCGAAAGGATGTCTGAATCCCCTGTGGAGACCAGAGAAAAAGACCTAGTTCCCCACCTCATCGCGACCGGAGCCCTCACGTCCTTTGAAAACTCGAGAGGTACGCGGAGATCAGTGCCTCCAAAGGAGACGACGCCTGACTCCTCGTGAAACTTGATAGGAGTCCCAGGATTCCTGTGGCACGTGGAAAGGGACCCTTGGTCTCCTGCATCAGCTGGAGAGGCGTCCCAATTGCCCTGCCAAGCCTCGAGGAGAATCCCGAGTTGTCCCTCGCAACTAGGCAGGAGTCCTGACGTCGCTGAACAAACACGTGGGTGGAAGGGACATCCCCGTCGTAATTCGAGAATATACCCCAGGTTCCCGCCGCAACTCGAGAAAAACCATGAGACTTCCCCCTCGCCGCGAGATGAGGCCCGATTCCCCTGCACTGCGTGCAGAGGAGTTCCGTGTTGCACATCACACATGAAAGGAGCCTTGATTTCCTTGATGGCACTCCAGAGAAACCCCAAGAACACTGTTTCAAGGCTAGAGGGATCCTGAGGTCACTGTAGCAACACGAAAGAGCTCCGTGGACCAAAAATCAACTCGAGATGAGAGGTTAGTCCCTGGCTTCGACTCCAGAGGAATACCACCTAACCACAAGCATCTCAAGAGGAGGCTTCTCTCAGCTCTAGGTATGTGAGAGGGACCCTGAGTTTGCGGCCTCAAGTGGAATGGACACCGCGATGCCCTGACTCGAAATAAGGCCGGATATCCCTGCAGTGACTTGAATGCAGGCTCGTCTTGCATCTCCCAAGACGAAAGGATGTCTGAATCCCCTGTGGAGACCACAGAGAAAGACCTAGTTCCCCACCTCATCGCGACCGGAGGCCTCACATCCTTTGAAAACTCCAGAGGTACGCGGAGATCAGTGCCTCCAAAGGAGACGATGCCTGACTCCTCGTGAAACTTGATAGGAGTCCCAGGATTCCTGTGGCACGTGGAAAGGGACCCTTGGTCTCCCGCTCAGCTGGAGAGGCGTCCCAATTGCCCTGCCAAGCCTCGAGGAGAATCCCGAGTTGTCCCTCGCAACTAGGCAGGAGTCCTGACGTCGCTGAACAAACACGTGGGTGGAAGGGCCATCCCCGTGTTAACTCGAGAATAAACTCCAGGTTCCCGCCTCAACTCGAGGAAAACCATGAGACTTCCGCCTCGCCGCGAGATGAGGCCCGATTCCCCTGCCCTGCGTGCAGAGCAATTCCGTGTTGCACATCACACATGAAAGGAGCATTGATTTCCTTGATGGCACTCCAGAGAAACCCCAAGAACACTGTTTCAAGGCTAGAGGAATCCTGAGGTCACTGTAGCAACACGAAAGAGCTCCGTGGACCAAAAATCAACTCGAGATGAGAGGTTAGTCCCTGGCTTCGACTCCAGAGGAATACCACCTTACCACAAGCACCTCAAGAGGAGGCTTCTCTCAGCTCTAGCTATGTGAGAGGGACCCTGAATTTGCGACCTCGAGTGGAATGGACACCACGATGCCCTGACTCGAAATAAGGCCGGATATCTCTGCAGTGACTTGAATGCAGGCTCGTCTTGCATCTCCCAAGACGAAAGGATGTCTGAATACCCTGTGGAGACCACAGAGAAAGACCTAGTTCCCCACCTCATTGCGACCAGAGGCCTCACATCCTTTGAAAACTCCAGAGTTACGCGGAGATGAGTGCCTCCAAAGGAGATGATGCCTGACTCCTCGTGAAAATTGATAGGAGTCCCAGGATTCCTGTGGCACGTGGAAAGGGACACTTGGTCTCCCGCCTCAGCTGGAGAGGCGTCCCAATTGCCCTGCCAAGCCTCGAGGAGAATCCCGAGTTGTCCCTCGCAACTAGGCAGGACTCCTGCCGTCGCTGTACAAACACGTGGGTGGAAGGGGCATCCCCATCGTAACTCGAGAATATACCCCAGGTTCCCACCGCAACTCGAGAAAAACCATAAGACTTCCCCCTCCCCGCGAGATGAGGCACGATTCCCCTGCACTGCGTGCAGAGCAATTCCGTGTTGCACATCACACATGAAAGGAGCCTTGATTTCCTTGATGGCACTCCAGAGAAACCCCAAGAACACTGTTTCAAGGCTAGAGGGATCCTGAGGTCACTGTAGCAACACGAAAGAGCTACATGGACCAAAAATCAACTCGAGATGAGAGGTTAGTCCCTGGCTTCGACTCCAGAGGAATACTACCTTACCACAAGTACCTCAAGAGGAGGCTTCTCTCAGCTCTAGCTATGTTCTGAGTTTGCGGCCTCAAGTGGAATGGACACCGCGATGCCCTGACTCGAAATAAGGCCGCATATCCCTGCAGTGACTTGAATGCAGGCTCGTCTTGCATCTCCCAAGTCGAAAGGATGTCTGAATCCCCTGTGGAGACCAGAGAAAAAGACCTAGTTCCCCACCTCATCGCGACCGGAGCCCTCACGTCCTTTGAAAACTCGAGAGGTACGCGGAGATCAGTGCCTCCAAAGGAGACGACGCCTGACTCCTCGTGAAACTTGATAGGAGTCCCAGGATTCCTGTGGCACGTGGAAAGGGACCCTTGGTCTCCTGCATCAGCTGGAGAGGCGTCCCAATTGCCCTGCCAAGCCTCGAGGAGAATCCCGAGTTGTCCCTCGCAACTAGGCAGGAGTCCTGACGTCGCTGAACAAACACGTGGGTGGAAGGGACATCCCCGTCGTAATTCGAGAATATACCCCAGGTTCCCGCCGCAACTCGAGAAAAACCATGAGACTTCCCCCTCGCCGCGAGATGAGGCCCGATTCCCCTGCACTGCGTGCAGAGGAGTTCCGTGTTGCACATCACACATGAAAGGAGCCTTGATTTCCTTGATGGCACTCCAGAGAAACCCCAAGAACACTGTTTCAAGGCTAGAGGGATCCTGAGGTCACTGTAGCAACACGAAAGAGCTCCGTGGACCAAAAATCAACTCGAGATGAGAGGTTAGTCCCTGGCTTCGACTCCAGAGGAATACCACCTAACCACAAGCATCTCAAGAGGAGGCTTCTCTCAGCTCTAGGTATGTGAGAGGGACCCTGAGTTTGCGGCCTCAAGTGGAATGGACACCGCGATGCCCTGACTCGAAATAAGGCCGGATATCCCTGCAGTGACTTGAATGCAGGCTCGTCTTGCATCTCCCAAGACGAAAGGATGTCTGAATCCCCTGTGGAGACCACAGAGAAAGACCTAGTTCCCCACCTCATCGCGACCGGAGGCCTCACATCCTTTGAAAACTCCAGAGGTACGCGGAGATCAGTGCCTCCAAAGGAGACGATGCCTGACTCCTCGTGAAACTTGATAGGAGTCCCAGGATTCCTGTGGCACGTGGAAAGGGACCCTTAGTCTCCCGCCTCAGCTGGAGAGGCGCCCCAATTGCCCTGCAAGCCTCGAGGAGAATCCCGAGTTGTCCCTCGCAACTAGGCAGGAGTCCTGACGTCGCTGAACAAACACGTGTGTGGAAGGGCCATTCCAGTCGTAACTCGAGAATATACCCCAGGTTCCCGCCGCAACTCGAGAAAAACCATGAGACTTCCCCCTCGCCTCGAGATGAGGCCCGATTCTAATGCACTGCATGCAGAGCAATTCCGTGTTGCACATCAAACATGAAAGGAGCCTTGATTTCCTTGATGGCACTCCAGAGAATCCCCAAGAACACTGTTTCAAGGCTAGAGGGATCCTGAGGTCACTGTAGTAACACGAAAGAGCTCCGTGGACCAAAAATCAACTCGAGATGAGAGGTTAGTCCCTGGCTTCGACTCCAGAGGAATACCACCTTACCACAAGCACCTCAAGAGGAGGCTTCTCTCAGCTCTAGGTATGTGAGAGGGACCCTGAGTTTGCGGCCTCAAGTGGAATGAACACTGCGATTCCCTGACACGAAATAAGGCCGGATATCCCTGCAGTGACTTGAATGCAGGCTCGTCTTGCATCTCCCAATATGAAAGTATGTCTGAATTCCCTGTGGAAACTACAGAGAAAGACCTAGTTCCCCACCTCATTGAGACCGGAGGCCTCACATCCTTTGAAAACTCCAGAGGTACGCGGAGATCAGTGCCTCCAAAGGAGACGATGCCTGACTCCTCGTGAAACTTGATAGGAGTCCCAGGATTCCTGTGGCACGTGGAAAGGGACACTTGGTCTTCCGCCTCAGCTGAAGAGGCGTCCCAATTGCCCTGCCAAGCCTCGAGGAGAATCCCGAGTTGTCCCTCGCAACTAGGCAGGAGTCCTGACGTCGCTGAACAAACACGTGTGTGGAAGGGCCATCCCCGTCCTAACTCGAGAATATACCCCAGGTTCCCGCCGCAACTCGAAAAAAACCATGAGACTTCCCCCTCGCCCCGAGATGAGGCCCGATTCCCCTGCACTGCGTGCAGAGCAACTCCGTGTTACACATCACACATGAAAGGAGCCTTAATTTCCTTGATGGCACTCCAGAGAAACCCCAAGAACACTGTTTCAAGGCTGGAGGGATCCTGAGGTCCCTGTAGCAGCAGGAAAGAGCTCCGTGGACCATGAATCAACTCGAAATGAGAGGTTAATCCCTGGCTTCGACTCCAGAGGAATACCACCTTACCACAAGCACCTCAAGAGGAGGCTTCTCTCAGCTCTAGGTATGTGAGAGGGACCCTGAGTTTGCGGCCTCAAGTGGAATGGACACTGTGATGCCCTGACACGAAATAAGGCCGGATATCCCTGCAGTGACTTGATTGCAGGTTAGTCTTGCATCTCCCAAGATGAAAGGATGTCTGAATCCCCTGTGGAGACCACAGAGAAAGACCTAGTTCCCCACCTCATCGCGACCGGAGGCCTCACATACTTTGAAAACTTCAGAGGTACGCGGAGATCAGTGCCTCCAAAGGAGACGATGCCTGACTCCTCGTGAAACTTGATAGGAGTTCCAGGATTCCTGTGGCACATGGAAAGGGACCCTTGGTCTCCCGCCTCAGCTGGAGAGGCGTCCCAATTGCCCTGCCAAGCCTGGAGGAGAATCCCGAGTTGTCCCTCGCAACTAGGCAGGAGTCCTGACGTCGCTGAACAAACACGTGGGTGGAAGGGCCATCCCCGTCGTAACTCGAGAATATACCCCAGGTTCCCGCCGGAACTCGAGAAAAACCATGAGACTTCCCCCTCGCCGCGAGATGAGGCCCGATTCCCCTGCACTGCGTGCAGAGCAATTCCGTGTTGCACATCACACATGAAAGGAGCCTTAATTTCCTTGATGGCACTCCAGAGAAACCCGAAGAACACTGTTTCAAAGCTAGAGGGATCCTGAGGTCACTGTAGCAACACGAAAGAGCTCCGTGGACCAAAAAGCAACTCGAGATGAGAGGTTAGTCCCTGGCTTCGACTCCAGAGGAATACCACCTTACCACAAGCACCTCAAGAGGAGGCTTCTCTCAGCTCTATGTATGTGAGAGGGACCCTGAGTTTGCGGCCTCAAGTGGAATGGACACCGCGATGCCCTGACTCGAAATAAGGCCGGATGTCCCTGCAGTGACTTGAATGCAGGCTCGTCTTGCATCTCCCAAGACGAAAGGATGTCTGAATCCCCTGTGGAGACCACAGAGAAAGACCTAGTTCCCCACCTCATCGCGACCGGAGGCCTCACATCCTTTGAAAACTCGAGAGGTACGCGGAGATCAGTGCCTCCAAAGGAGACGATGCCTGACTCCTCGTGACACTTGATAGGAGTCCCAGGATTCCTGTGCACGTGGAAAGGGACCCTTGGTCTCCCGCCTCAGCTGGAGAGGCGTCCCAATTGCCCTGCCAAGCCTCCAGGAGAATCCTGAGTTGTCCCTCGCAACTAGGCAGGAGTCCTGCCGTCGCTGAACAAACACGTGGGTGTAAGGGCCATCCCCGTCGTAACTCGAGAATATACCCCAGGTTCCAGCCGCAACTCGAGAAAAACCAAGAGAATTCCCCCTCGCCGCGAGATGAGGCCCAATTCCCCTGCACTGCGTGCAGAGCAATTCCGTGTTGCACATCCCACATGAAAGGACCCTTGATTTCCTTGATGGCACTCCAGAGAAACCCCAAGAACACTGTTTCAAGGCTAGAGGGATCCTGAGGTCACTGTAGCAACACGAAAGAGCTCCGTGGACCAAAAATCAACTGGAGATTAGAAGTTAGTCCCTGGCTTCGACTCCAGAGGAATACCACCTTACCACAAGCACCTCAAGAAGAGGCTTCTCTCAGCTCTAGGTATGTGAGAGGGACCCTGAGTTTGCAGCCTCAAGTGGAATGGAGACCGCGATGCCCTGACTCGAAATAAGGCCGGATATCCCTGCAGTGACTTGAATGCAGGCTCGTCTTGCATCTCCCAAGACGAAAGGATGTCTGAATCCCCTGTGGAGACCACAGAGAAAGACCTAGTTCACCACCTCATCGCGACCGCAGGCCTCACATCCTTTGAAAACTCCAGAGGTACGCGGAGATCAGTGCCTCCAAAGGAGACGATGCCTGACTCCTCGTGAAACTTGATAGGAGTCCCAGGATTCCTGTGGCATGTGGAAAGTGACCCTTGGTCTCCCACCTCAGCTGGAGAGGCGTCCCAATTGCCCTGCCAAGCCTCGAGGAGAATCCCGAGTTGTCCCTCGCAACTAGGCAGGAGTCCTGACGTCGCTGAAGAAACACGTGTGTGGAAGGGCCATCCCCGTCGTAACTCGAGAATATACCCCAGGTTCCAATCGCAACTCGAGAAAAACCATTAGACTTCCTCCTCGCCGCAAAATGAGGCAGGATACCCTGCACTGCGTGCAGAGCAATTCCGTGTTGCACATCACACATGAAAGGAGCCTTGATTTCCTTGATGGCACTCCAGACAAACCCCACGAACACTGTTTCAAGGCTAGAGGGATCCTGAGGTCACTGTAGCAACACGAAAGAGCTCCGTGGACCAAAAATCAACTCGAGATGAGAGGTTAGTCCCTGGCTTCGACTCCAGAGGAATACCACATTACCACAAGCACCTCAAGAGGAGGCTTCTCTCAGCTCTAGCTATGTGAGAGGGACCCTGAGTTTGCGGCCTCAAGTGGAATGGACACCGTGATTCCCTGACGCGAAATAAGGCCGGATATCCCTGCAGTGACTTGAATGCAGGCTCGTCTTGCATCTCCCAAGACGAAAGGATGTCTGAATCCCCTGTGGAGACCACAGAGAATGACCTAGTTCCCCACCTCATCGCGACCGGAGGCCTCACATCCTTTGAAAACTCCAGAGGTACGCGGAGATCAGTGCCTCCAAAGGAGACGATGCCTGACTCCTCGGATAACTTGATAGGAGTCACAGGATTTCTGTGGCACGTGGAAAGGGACACTTGGTCTCCCGCCTCAGCTGGAGATGCGTCCCAATTTCCCTGCCAAGCCTCGAGGCGAATCCCGAGTTGTCCCTCGCAACTAGGCAGGAGTCCTGACGTCGCTGAACAAACACGTGGGTGAAGGGCCATCCCCTTCGTAACTCGAGAATATACCCCAGGTTCCCGCCGCAACTCGAGAAAAACCATGAGACTTCCCCCTCGCCGCGAGATGAGGCCCGATTCCCCTGCACTGCATGCAGAGCAATTCCGTGTTGCACATCAAACATGAAAGGAGCCTTGATTTCCTTGATGGCACTCCAGAGAATCCCCAAGAACACTGTTTCAAGGTTGAGGGATCCTGAGGTCACTGTAGCAACACGAAAGAGCTCCGTGGACCAAAAATCAACTCGAGATGAGAGGTTAGTCCCTGGCTTCGACTCCAGAGGAATACCACCTTACCACAAGCACCTCAAGAGGAGGCTTCTCTCAGCTCTTGCTATGTGAGAGGGACCCTGAGTTTGCAGCCTCAAGTGGAATGGAGACCGCGATGCCCTGACTCGAAATAAGGCCGGATATCCCTGCACTGACTTGAATGCAGGCTCGTCTTGCATCTCCCAAGACGAAAGGATGTCTGAATTCCCTGTGGAGACCACAGAGAAAGACCTAGTTCCCCACCTCATCGCGACCGGAGGCCTCACATCCTTTGAAAACTCCAGAGGTACGCGGAGATCAGTGCCTCCAAAGGAGACGAAGCCTGACTCCTCGTGAAACTTGATAGGAGTCCCAGGATTCCTGTGGCACGTGGAAAGGGACCCTTAGTCTCCCGCCTCAGCTGGAGAGGCGTTCCAATTGCCCTGCAAGCCTCGAGGAGAATCCCGAGTTGCCCCTCGCAACTAGGCAGGAGTCCTGCCGTCGCTGAACTAACACGTGTTTGGAAGGGCCATCCCCGTCGTAACTCGAGAATATACCCCAGGTTCCCGCCGCAACTCGAGAAAAACCATGAGACTTCCCCCTCGCCGCGAGATGAGGCCCGATTCCCCTGCACTGCGTGCAGAGCAATTCCGTGTTGCACATCACACATGAAAGGAGCCTTGATTTCCTTGATGGCACTCCAGAGACACCCCAAGAACACTGTTTCAAGGTTGAGGGATCCTGAGGTCACTGTAGCAACATGAAAGAGCTCCGTGGACCAAAAATCAACTCGAGATGAGAGGTTAGTCCCTGGCTTCGACTCCAGAGGAATACCACCTTACCACAAGCACCTCAAGAGGAGGCTTCTCTCAGCTCTAGCTATGTGAGAGGGACCCTGAGTTTGCGGCCTCAAGTGGAATGGAGACCGCGATGCCCTGACTCGAAATAAGGCCGGATATCCCTGCAGTGACTTGAATGCAGGCTCGTCTTGCATCTCCCAAGACGAAAGGATGTCTGAATTCCCTGTGGAGACCACAGAGAAAGACCTAGTTCCCCACCTCATCGCGACCGGAGGCCTCACATCCTTTGAAAACTCCAGAGGTACGCGGAGATCAGTGCCTCCAAAGGAGACGATGCCTGACTCCTCGTGAAACTTGATAGGAGTCCCAGGATTCCTGTGGCACGTGGAAAGGGACCCTTGGTCTCCCGCCTCAGCGGGAGGGGCGTCCCAATTGCCCTGCCAAGCCTCGAGGATATTCCCGAGTTGTCCCTCGCACCTAGGCAGGAGTCCTGACGTGGCTGAACAACACGTGGGTGGAAGGGCCATCCCCGTCGTAACTCGAGAATATACCCCAGGTTCCCGCCGCAACTCGAGAAAAACCATGAGACTTCCCCCTCGCCGCGAGATGAGGCCCGATTCCCCTGCACTGCGTGCAGAGCAATTCCGTGTTGCACATCACACATGAAAGGAGCCTTGATTTCCTTGATTGCACTCCAGAGAAACCCCAAGAACACTGTTTCAAGGTTGAGGGATCCTGAGGTCACTGTAGCAACAGGAAAGAGCTCCCTGGACCAAAAATCAACTCGAGATGAGAGGTTAGTCCCTGGCATCGATTCCAGACGTATACCACCTTACCGTAAGCACCTCAAGAGGAGGCTTCTCTCAGCTCTAGGCATGTGAGAGGGACCCTGAGGTTGCGGTCTCAAGTGGAATGGAGACCGCGATACCCTGACTCGAAATACGGCCGAATATCCCTGCAGTGACTTGAATGCAGGCTCGTCTTGCATCTCCCAAGACGAAAGGATGTCTGAATACCCTGTGGAGACCACAGAGAAAGACCTAGTTCCACACCTCATGGCGACCGGAGGCCTCACATCCTTTGAAAATTCCAGAGGTACGCAGATATCAGTGCCTCCAAAGGAGCCGATGCCTGACTCCTCGTGAAACTTGATAAGAGTCCCAGGATTCCTGTGGCACGTGGAAAGGGACCCTTGGTCTCCCACCTCAGCTGGAGTGGCGTCCCAATTGTCCTGCCAAGCCTCGAGGAGAATCCCGAGATGTCCCTCGCAACTAGGCAGGAGTCCTGACGTCGCTGATCAAACACGTGGGTGGAAGGGCCGTCCCCGTCGTAACTTGAGAATATACCCCAGGTTCCCGCCGCAACTCGAGAAAAACCATGAGACTTCCCCCTTGCTGCGAGATGAGGCCCGATTCCCCTGCACTGCGTGCAGAGCAATTCCGTGTTGCACATCACACATGAAAGGAGCCTTGATTTCCTTGATGGCACTCCAGAGAAACCCCAAGAACACTGTTTCAAGGCTGGAGGGATCCTGAGGTCCCTGTAGCAGCACGAAAGAGCTCCGTGGACCAAAAATCAACTCGAGATGAGAGGTTAGTCCCTGGCTTCGACTCCAGAGGAATACCACCTTACCACAAGCACCTCAAGAGGAGGCTTCTCTCAGCTCTAGGTATGTGAGAGGGACCCTGAGTTTGCGGCCTCAAGTGGAATGGAGACCGCGATGCCCTGACTCGAAATAAGGCCGGATATCCCTGCAGTGACTTGAATGCAGGCTCGTCTTGCATCTCCCAAGACGAAAGGATGTCTGAATCCCCTGTGGAGACCACAGAGAAATACCTAGTTCACCACCTCATCGCGACCGCAGGCCTCACATCCTTTGAAAACTCCAGAGGTACGCGGAGATCAGTGCCTCCAAAGGAGACGATGCCTGACTCCTCGTGAAACTTGATAGGAGTCCCAGGATTCCTGTGGCACGTGGAAAGGGACCCTTAGTCTCCCGCCTCAGCTGGAGAGGCGTCCCAATTGCCCTGCAAGCCTCGAGGAGAATCCCGAGTTGTCCCTCGCAACTAGGCAGGAGTCCTGACGTCGCTGAACAAACACGTGTGTGGAAGGGCCATTCCAGTCGTAACTCGAGAATATACCCCAGGTTCCCGCCGCAACTCGAGAAAAACCATGAGACTTCCCCCTCGTCGTGAGATGAGGCCCGATTCCCCTGCACTGCATGCAGAGCAATTCCGTGTTGCACATCAAACATGAAAGGAGCCTTGATTTCCTTGATGGCACTCCAGAGAATCCCCAAGAACACTGTTTCAAGGTTGAGGGATCCTGAGGTCACTGTAGCAACACGAAAGAGCTCCGTGGACCAAAAATCAACTCGAGATGAGAGGTTAGTCCCTGGCTTCGACTCCAGAGGAATACCACCTTACCACAAGCACCTCAAGAGGAGGCTTCTCTCAGCTCTAGGTATGTGAGAGGGACCCTGAGTTTGCAGCCTCAAGTGGAATGGAGACCGCGATGCCCTGACTCGAAATAAAGCCGGATATCCCTGCAGTGACTTGAATGCAGGCTCGTCTTGCATCTCCCAAGACGAAAGGATGTCTGAATCCCCTGTGGAGACCACAGAGAAATACCTAGTTCACCACCTCATCGCGACCGCAGGCCTCACATCCTTTGAAAACTCCAGAGGTACGCGGAGATCAGTGCCTCCAAAGGAGACGATGCCTGACTCCTCGTGAAACTTGATAGGAGTCCCAGGATTCCTGTGGCATGTGGAAAGTGACCCTTGGTCTCCCACCTCAGCTGGAGAGGCGTCCCAATTGCCCTGCCAAGCCTCGAGGAGAATCCCGAGTTGTCCCTCGCAACTAGGCAGGAGTCCTGACGTCGCTGAAGAAACACGTGTGTGGAAGGGCCATTCCCGTCGTAACTCGAGAATATACCCCAGGATCCAATCGCAACTCGAGAAAAACCATTAGACTTCCTCCTCGCCGCAAAATGAGGCAGGATACCCTGCACTGCGTGCAGAGCAATTCCGTGTTGCACATCACACATGAAAGGAGCCTTGATTTCCTTGATGGCACTCCAGACAAACCCCACGAACACTGTTTCAAGGCTAGAGGGATCCTGAGGTCACTGTAGCAACACGAAAGAGCTCCGTGGACCAAAAATCAACTCGAGATGAGAGGTTAGTCCCTGGCTTCGACTCCAGAGGAATACCACCTTACCACAAGCACCTCAAGAGGAGGCTTCTCTCAGCTCTAGCTATGTGAGAGGGACCCTGAGTTTGCGGCCTCAAGTGGAATGGACACCGTGATTCCCTGACGCGAAATAAGGCCGGATATCCCTGCAGTGACTTGAATGCAGGCTCGTCTTGCATCTCCCAAGACGAAAGGATGTCTGAATCCCCTGTGGAGACCACAGAGAATGACCTAGTTCCCCACCTCATCGCGACCTGAGGCCTCACATCCTTTGAAAACTCCAGAGGTACGCGGAGATCAGTGCCTCCAAAGGAGACGATGCCTGACTCCTCGGATAACTTGATAGGAGTCACAGGATTTCTGTGGCACGTGGAAAGGGACACTTGGTCTCCCGCCTCAGGTGGAGATGCGTCCCAATTTCCCTGCCAATCCTCGAGGCGAATCCCGAGTTGTCCCTCGCAACTAGGCAGGAGTCCTGACGTCGCTGAACAAACACGTGGGTGAAGGGCCATCCACTTCGTAACTCGAGAATATACCCCAGGTTCCCGCCGCAACTCGAGAAAAACCATGAGACTTCCCCCTCGCCGCGAGATGAGGCCCGATTCCCCTGCACTGCGTGCAGAGCAATTCCGTGTTGCACATCACACATGAAAGGAGCCTTGATTTCCTTCATGGCACTCCAGAGACACCCCAAGAACACTGTTTCAAGGTTGAGGGATCCTGAGGTCACTGTAGCCACACGAAAGAGCTCCGTGGACCAAAAATCAACTCGAGATGAGAGGTTAGTCCCTGGCTTCGACTCCAGAGGAATACCACCTTACCACAAGCACCTCAAGAGGAGGCTTCTCTCAGCTCTAGCTATGTGAGAGGGACCCTGAGTTTGCGGCCTCAAGTGGAATGGAGACCGCGATGCCCTGACTCGAAATAAGGCCGGATATCCCTGCAGTGACTTGAATGCAGGCTGGTCTTGCATCTCCCAAGACGAAAGGATGTCTGAATTCCCTGTGGAGACCACAGAGAAAGACCTAGTTCCCCACCTCATCGCGACCGGAGGCCTCACATCCTTTGAAAACTCCAGAGGTACGCGGAGATCAGTGCCTCCAAAGGAGAAGATGCCTGACTCCTCGTGAAACTTGATAGGAGTCCCAGGATTCCTGTGGCACGTGGAAAGGGACCCTTAGTCTCCCGCCTCAGCTGGAGAGGCGTCCCAATTGCCCTGCAAGCCTCGAGGAGAATCGCGAGTTGTCCCTCGCAACTAGGCAGGAGTCCTGACGTCGCTGAACAAACACGTGTGTGGAAGGGCCATTCCAGTCGTAACTCGAGAATATACCCCAGGTTCCCGCCGCAACTCGAGAAAAACCATGAGACTTCCCCCTCGCCGCGAGATGAGGCCCGATTCCCCTGCACTGCATGCAGAGCAATTCCGTGTTGCACATCAAACATGAAAGGAGCCTTGATTTCCTTGATGGCACTCCAGAGAATCCCCAAGAACACTGTTTCAAGGTTGAGGGATCCTGAGGTCACTGTAGCAACACGAAAGAGCTCCGTGGACCAAAAATCAACTCGAGATGAGAGGTTAGTCCCTGGCTTCGACTCCAGAGGAATACCACCTTACCACAAGCACCTCAAGAGGAGGCTTCTCTCAGCTCTTGCTATGTGAGAGGGACCCTGAGTTTGCAGCCTCAAGTGGAATGGACACCGCGATGCCCTGACTCGAAATAAGGCCGGATATCCCTGCAGTGACTTGAATGCAGGCTCGTCTTGCATCTCCCAAGACGAAAGGATGTCTGAATTCCCTGTGGAGACCACAGAGAAAGACCTAGTTCCCCACCTCATCGCGACCGGAGGCCTCACATCCTTTGAAAACTCCAGAGGTACGCGGAGATCAGTGCCTCCAAAGGAGACGATGCCTGACACCTCGTGAAACTTGATAGGAGGCCCAGGATTCCTGTGGCACGTGGAAAGGGACCCTTAGTCTCCCGCCTCAGCTGGAGAGGCGTTCCAATTGCCCTGCAAGCCTCGAGGAGAATCCCGAGTTGCCCCTCGCAACTAGGCAGGAGTCCTGCCGTCGCTGAACTAACACGTGTTTGGAAGGGCCATCCCCGTCGTAACTCGAGAATATACCCCAGGTTCCCGCCGCAACTCGAGAAAAACCATGAGACTTCCCCCTCGCCGCGAGATGAGGCCCGATTCCCCTGCACTGCGTGCAGAGCAATTCCGTGTTGCACATCACACATGAAAGGAGCCTTGATTTCCTTGATGGCACTCCAGAGACACCCCAAGAACACTGTTTCAAGGTTGAGGGATCCTGAGGTCACTGTAGCAACATGAAAGAGCTCCGTGGACCAAAAATCAACTCGAGATGAGAGGTTAGTCCCTGGCTTCGACTCCAGAGGAATACCACCTTACCACAAGCACCTCAAGAGGAGGCTTCTCTCAGCTCTAGCTATGTGAGAGGGACCCTGAGTTTGCGGCCTCAAGTGGAATGGAGACCGCGATGCCCTGACTCGAAATAAGCCGGATATCCCTGCAGTGACTTGAATGCAGGCTCGTCTTGCATCTCCCAAGACGAAAGGATGTCTGAATTCCCTGTGGAGACCACAGAGAAAGACCTAGTTCCCCACCTCATCGCGACCGGAGGCCTCACATCCTTTGAAAACTCCAGAGGTACGCGGAGATCAGTGCCTCCAAAGGAGACGATGCCTGACTCCTCGTGAAACTTGATAGGAGTCCCAGGATTCCTGTGGCACGTGGAAAGGGACCCTTAGTCTCCCGCCTCAGCTGGAGAGGCGTCCCAATTGCCCTGCAAGCCTCGAGGAGAATCCCGAGTTGTCCCTCGCAACTAGGCAGGAGTCCTGCCGTCGCTGAACAAACACGTGTGTGGAAGGGCCATCCCCGTCGTAACTCGAGAATATACCCCAGGTTCCCGCCGCAACTCGAGAAAAACCATGAGACTTCCCCCTCGCCGTGAGATGAGGCCCGATTCCCCTGCAGTGCGTGCAGAGCAATTCCGTGTTGCACATCACACATGAAAGGAGCCTTGATTTCCTTGATGGCACTCCAGAGAAACATCAAGAACACTGTTTCAAGGTTGAGGGATCCTGAGGTCACTGTAGCAACACGAAAGAGCTCCGTGGACCAAAAATCAACTCGAGATGAGAGGTTAGTCCCTGGCTTCGACTCCAGAGGAATACCACCTTACCACAAGCACCTCAAGAGGAGGCTTCTCTCAGCTCTAGCTATGTGAGAGGGACCCTGAGTTTGCGGCCTCAAGTGGAATGGACATCGCGATGCCCTGACTCGAAATAAGGCCGGATATCCCTGCAGTGACTTGAATGCAGGCTCGTCTTGCATCTCCCAAGACGAAAGAATGTCTGAATCCCCTGTGGAGACCACAGAGAAAGACCTAGTTCCCCACCTCATCGCGACCTGAGGCCTCACATTCTTTGAAAACTCCAGAGGTACGCGGAGATCAGTGCCTCCAAAGGAGATGATGCCTGACTCCTCGTGAAACTTGATAGGAGTCCCAGGATTCCTGTGGCACGTGGAAAGGGACACTTGGTCTCCCCCCTCAGCTGGAGAGGCGTCCCTATAGCCCTGCCAAGCCTCGAGGAGAATCCCGAGTTGTCCCTCGCAACTAGGCAGGAGTCCTGACGTCGCTGAAGAAACACGTGGGTGGAAGGGCCATCCCAGTCGTAACTCGAGAATATACCCCAGGTTCCCGCCGCAACTCGAGAAAAACCATGAGACTTCCCCCTCGCCGCGAGATGAGGCCCGATTCCCCTGCACTGCGTGCAGAGTAATTCCGTGTTGCACATCACACATGAAAGGACCCTTCATTTCCTTGATGGCACTCCAGAGAAACCCCAAGAACACTGTTTCAAGGCTAGAGGGATCCTGAGGTCACTGTAGCAACACGAAAGAGCTCCGTGGACCAAAAATCAACTCGAGATGAGAGGTTAGTCCCTGGCTTCGACTGCAGAGGAATACCAGTTTACCACAAGCACCTCAAGAGGAGGCTTCTCTCAGCTCTAGCTATGTGCTGAGTTTGCGGCCTCAAGTGGAATGGACACCGCGATGCCCTGACTCGAAATAAGGCCGGATATCCCTGCAGTGACTTGAATGCAGGCTCGTCTTGCATCTCCCAAGACGAAAGGATGTCTGAGTCCCCTGTGGAGACCACAGAGAAAGACCTAGTTCACCACCTCATCGCGACCAGAGGCCTCACATCCTTTGAAAACTCCAGAGGTATGCGGAGATCAGTGCCTCCAAAGAAGACGATGCCTGACTCCTTGTGAAACTTGATAGGAGTCCCAGGATTCCTGTGGCACGTGGAAAGGGACCCTTGGTCTCCCACCTCAGCTGTAGAGACGTCCCAGTTGCCCTGCCAAGCCTCGAGGAGAATCCCGAGTTGTCCCTCGCAACTAGACAGGAGTCCTGACGTTGCTGAACAAACACGTGGGTGGAAGGGCCATCCCCGTCTTAACTCGAGAAAATACCCCAGGTTCCCGCCGCAACTCGAGAAAAACCATGTGACTTCCCCCTCGCCACGAGATGAGGCCGGATTCCCCTGCACTGCGTGCAGAGCAATTCCGTGTTGCACATCACACATGAAAGGAGCCTTGATTTCCTTGATGGCACTCCAGAGAAACCCCAAGAACACGGTTTCAAGGCTAGAGGGATCCTGAGGTCACTGTAGCAACAGGAAAGAGCTCCCTGGACCAAAAATCAACTCGAGATGAGAGGTTGGTCCCTGGCATCGATTCCAGACGTATACCACCTTACCATAAGCACCTCAAGAGGAGGCTTCTCTCAGCTCTAGGCATGTGAGAGGGACCCTGAGGTTGCGGTCTCAAGTGGAATGGAGACCGCGATACCCTGACTCGAAATACGGCCGAATATCCCTGCAGTGACTTGAATGCAGGCTCGTCTTGCATCTCCCAAGACGAAAGGATGTCTGAATCCCCTGTGTAGACCACAGAGAAAGACCTAGTTCCCCACCTCATGGCGACCGGGGGCCTCACATCCTTTGAAAATTCCAGAGGTACGCAGAGATCAGTGCCTCCAAAGGAGCCGATGCCTGACTCCTCGTGAAACTTGATAGGAGTCCCAGGATTCCTGTGGCACGTGGAAAGGGACCCTTGGTCTCCCACCTCAGCTGGAGTGGCGTCCCAATTGTCCTGCCAAGCCTCGAGGAGAATCCCGAGATGTCCCTCGCAACTAGGCAGGAGTCCTGACGTCGCTGATCAAACACGTGGGTGGAAGGGCCGTCCCCGTCGTAACTCGAGAATATACCCCAGGTTCCCGCCGCAACTCGAGAAAAACCATGAGACTTCCCCCTCGCCGCGAGATGAGGCCCGATTCCCCTGCCCTGCGTGCAGAGCAATTCCGTGTTGCACATCACACATGAAAGGAGCCTTGATTTCCTTGATGGCACTCCAGAGAAACCCCAAGAACACTGTTTCAAGGCTAGAGGGATCCTGAGGTCACTGTAGCAGCACGAAAGAGCTCCGTGGACCAAAAATCAACTCGAGATGAGAGGTTAGTCCCTGGCTTCGACTCCAGAGGAATACCACCTTACCACAAGCACCTCAAGAGGAGGCTTCTCTCAGCTCTAGGTATGTGAGAGGGACCCTGAGTTTGCGGCCTCAAGTGGAATGGAGACCGCGATGCCCTGACTCGAAATAAGGCCGGATATCCCTGCAGTGACTTGAATGCAGGCTCGTCTTGCATCTCCCAAGACGAAAGGATGTCTGAATCCCCTGTGGAGACCACAGAGAAATACCTAGTTCACCACCTCATCGCGACCGCAGGCCTCACATCCTTTGAAAACTCCAGAGGTATGCGGAGATCAGTGCCTCCAAAGGAGACGATGCCTGACTCCTCGTGAAACTTGATAGGAGTCCCAGGATTCCTGTGGCATGTGGAAAGGGACCCTTGGTCTCCCACCTCAGCTGGAGAGGCGTCCCAATTGCCCTGCCAAGCCTCGAGGAGAATCCCGAGTTGTCCCTCGCAACTAGGCAGGAGTCCTGACGTCGCTGAAGAAACACGTGTGTGGAAGGGCCATCCCCGTCGTAACTCGAGAATATACCCCAGGTTCCAATCGCAACTCGAGAAAAACCATTAGACTTCCTCCTCGCCGCAAAATGAGGCAGGATACCCTGCACTGCGTGCAGAGCAATTCCGTGTTGCACATCACACATGAAAGGAGCCTTGATTTCCTTGATGGCACTCCAGACAAACCCCACGAACACTTTTTCAAGGCTAGAGGGATCCTGAGGTCACTGTAGCAACACGAAAGAGCTCCGTGGACCAAAAATCAACTCGAGATGAGAGGTTAGTCCCTGGCTTCGACTCCAGAGGAATACCATCTTACCACAAGCACCTCAAGAGGAGGTTTCTCTCAGCTCTAGCTATGTGAGAGGGACCCTGAATTTGCGGCCTCAAGTGGAATGGACACCGTGATTCCCTAACGCGAAATAAGGCCGGATATCCCTGCAGTGACTTGAATGCAGGCTCGTCTTGCATCTCCCAAGACGAAAGGATGTCTGATTCCCCTGTGGAGACCACAGAGAATGACCTAGTTCCCCACCTCATCGCGACCGGAGGCCTCACATCCTTTGAAAACTCCAGAGGTACGCGGAGATCAGTGCCTCCAAAGGAGACGATGCCTGACTCCTCGTGAAACTTGATAGGAGTCCCAGGATTCCTGTGGCACGAGGAAAGGGACCCTTGGTCTCCCGCCTCAGCTGGAGAGGCGTCCCAATTGCCCTGCCAAGCCTCGAGGAGAATCCCGAGTTGTCCCTCGCAACTAGGCAGGAGTCCTGACGTCGCTGAACAAACACGTGGGTGGAAGGGCCATCCCCGTCGTAACTCGAGATTATACCCCAGGTTCCCGCCGCAACTCGAGAAAAACCATGAGACTTCCCCCTCGCCGCAAGATGAGGCCCGATTCCCCTGAACTGCATTCAAAGCAATTCCGTATTGCACATCAAACATGAAAGGAGCCTTGATTTCCTTGATGGCACTCCAGAGAAACCCCAAGAAGACTGTTTCAAGGCTAGAGGGATCCTGAGGTCACTGTAGCAACACGAAAGAGCTCCGTGGACCACAAATCAACTGGAGATGGGAGATTAGTCCCTGGCTTCGACTCCAGAGGAATACCACCTTACCACAAGCACCTCAAGCGGAGGCTTCTCTCAGCTCTTGGTATGTGAGAGAGACCCTGAGTTTGCGGCCTCAAGTGGAATGGACACCGCGATGCCCTGACACGAAATAAGGCCAGATAACCCTGCAGTGACTTGAATGCAGGCTCGTCTTGCATCTCCCAAGACGAAAGGATGTCTGAATCCCCTGTGGAGACCACAGAGAAAGACCTTGTTCCCCACCTCATCGCGACAGGAGGCCTCACATCCTTTGAAAACTCCAGAGGTACGCGGAGATCAGTGCCTCCAAAGGAGACGATGCCTGACTCCTCGTGAATCTTGATAGGAGTCCCAGGATTCCTGTGGGACGTGGAAAGGTCCCTTGGTCTCCCGCTTCAGCTAGAGAGGCGTCCCAATTGCCCTGCAAAGCCTCGAGGAGAATCCCGAGTTGTCCCTCGCAACTAGGCAGGAGTCCTGACGTGGCTGAACAAACACGTGGGTGGAAGGGCCATTCCCGTCGTAACTCGAGAATATACCCCAGGTTCCCGCCGCAACTCGAGAAAAACCATGAGACTTCCCCCTCATCGCGAGATGAGGCCCGATTCCCCTGCACTGCGTGCAGAGCAATTCCGTGTTGCACATCACACATGAAAGGAGCCTTGATTTCCTTGATGGCACTCCAGAGAAACCCCAAGAACACTGTTTCAAGGCTAGAGGGATCCTGAGGTCACTGTAGCAACACCAAAGAGCTCCGTGGACCAAAAATCAACTCGAGATGAGAGGTTAGTCCCTGGCTTCGACTCCAGAGGAATACCACCTTACCACAAGCACCTAAAGAGGAGGATTCTCTCAGCTCTAGGTATGTGAGAGGGACCCTGAGTATGTGGCCTAAAGTGGAATGGACACCGCGATGCCCTGACTCGAAATAAGGCCGGATATCCCTGCAGTGACTTGAATGCAGGCTCGTCTTGCATCTCCCAAGATGAAAGGATGTCTGAGTTTCCTGTTGAGACCACAGAGAAAGACCTAGTTCCCCACCTCATCGCGACCGGAGGCCTCATATCCTTTGAAAACTCCAGAGGTACGCGGAGATCAGTGCCTCCAAAGGAGACGATGCCTGACTCCTCGTGAAACTTGATAGGAGTCCCAGGATTCCTGTGGCACGTGGAAAGGGACCCTTGGTCTCCCGCCTCAGCTGGAGCGGCGTCCCAATTGCCCTGCCAAGCCTCGAGGAGAATCCCGAGTTGTCCCTCGCAACTAGGCAGGAGTCCTGCCGTCGCTGAACAAACACGTGGGTGGAAGGGCCATCCCCGTCATAACTCGAGAATATACCCCAGGTTCCCGCCGCAACTCGAGAAAAACCAAGAGACTTCCCCCTCGCCGCAAAATGAGGCCCGATATCCTGCACTGCGTGCAGAGCAATTCCGTGTTGCACATCACACATGAAAGGAGCCTTGATTTCCTTGATGGCACTCCAGAGAAACCCCAAGAACACTGTTTCCAGGCTAGAGGGAACCTGAGGTCACTGTAGCAACACGAAAGAGCTCCGTGGACCAAAAATCAACTCGAGATGAGAGGTTAGTCCCTGGCTTCGACTCCAGCGGAATACCACCTTACCACAAGCACTTCAAGAGTAGGCTTCTCTCAGCTCTAGATATGTGAGAGGGACCCTGAGTTTGCGGCCTCAAGTTCAATGGACACTGTGATGCCCTGACTCGAAATAAGGCCGGATATCCCTGCAGTGACTTGAATGCAGGCTCGTCTTGCATCTCCCAAGAAGAAAGGATGTCTGAATCCCCTGTGGAGACCACAGAGAAAGACCTAGTTCCCCACCTCATCGCGACCGGATGCCTCACATCCTTTGATAATTCCAGAGGTACGCGAAGATCAGTGCCTCCAAAGGAGACGATGCCTGACTCCTCGTGAAACTTGATAGGAGGCCCAGGATTCCTGTGGCACGTGGAAAGGGACCCTTGGTCTCCCGCCTCAGCTGGAGAGGCGTCCCAATTGCCCTGCCAAGCCTCGAGGAGAATCCCGAATTGTCCCTCGCAACTAGGCAGGAGTACTGACGTCGCTGAACAAACACGTGGGTGGAAGGGCCATCCCCGTCGTAACTCGAGAATATACCCCAGGTTCCCGCCGCAATTCGAGAAAAACCATGAGACTTCCTCCTCGCCGCGAGATGAGGCCCGATTCCCCTGCACTGCGTGCAGAGCAATTCCGTGTTGCACATCACACATGAAAGGAGCCTTGATTTCCTTGATGGCACTCCAGAGAAACCCCAAGAACACTGTTTCAAGGCTATAGGGATCCTGAAGTCACTGTAGCAACACGAAAGAGCTCCGTGGACCAAAAATCTACTCGAGATGAGAGGTTAGTCCCTGGCTTCGACTCCAGAGGAATACCATCTTACCACAAGCACCTCAAGAGGAGGCTTCTCTCAGCTCTAGCTATGTGAGAGGGACCCTGAGTTTGCGGCCTCAAGTGGAATGGACACCACGATGCCCTGACTCGAAATAAGGCCGGATATCCCTGCAGTGACTTGAATGCAGGCTCGTCTTGCATCTCCCAAGACGAAAGGATGTCTGAATCCCCTGTGGAGACCACAGAGAAAGACCTAGTTCCCCACCTCATCGCGACAGGAGGCCTCACATCCTTTGAAAACTCCAGAGGTACGCGGAGATCAGTGCCTCCAAAGGAGACGATGCCTGACTCCTCGTGAATCTTGATAGGAGTCCCAGGATTCCTGTGGGACGTGGAAAGGTCCCTTGGTCTCCCGCTTCAGCTAGAGAGGCGTCCCAATTGCCCTGCAAAGCCTCGAGGAGAATCCCGAGTTGTCCCTCGCAACTAGGCAGGAGTCCTGACGTGGCTGAACAAACACGTGGGTGGAAGGGCCATTCCCGTCGTAACTCGAGAATATACCCCAGGTTCCCGCCGCAACTCGAGAAAAACCATGAGACTTCCCCCTCATCGCGAGATGAGGCCCGATTCCCCTGCACTGCTTGCAGAGCAATTCCGTGTTGCACATCACACATGAAAGGAGCCTTGATTTCCTTGATGGCACTCCAGAGAAACCCCAAGAACACTGTTTCAAGGCTAGAGGGATCCTGAGGTCACTGTAGCAACACCAAAGAGCTCCGTGGACCAAAAATCAACTCGAGATGAGAGGTTAGTCCCTGGCTTCGACTCCAGAGGAATACCACCTTACCACAAGCACCTAAAGAGGAGGCTTCTCTCAGCTCTAGGTATGTGAGAGGGACCCTGAGTTTGCGGCCTAAAGTGGAATGGACACCGCGATGCCCTGACTCGAAATAAGGCCGGATATCCCTGCAGTGACTTGAATGCAGGCTCGTCTTGCATCTCCCAAGATGAAAGGATGTCTGAGTTTCCTGTTGAGCCACAGAGAAAGACCTAGTTCCCCACCTCATCGCGACCGGAGGCCTCATATCCTTTGAAAACTCCAGAGGTACGCGAAGATCAGTGCCTCCAAAGGAGACGATCCCTGACTCCTCGTGAAACTTGATAGGAGTCCCAGGATTCCTGTGGCACGTGGAAAGGGACCCTTGGTCTCCCGCCTCAGCTGGAGCGGCGTCCCAATTGCCCTGCCAAGCCTCGAGGAGAATCCCGAGTTGTCCCTCGCAACTAGGCAGGAGTCCTGACGTCGCTGAACAAACACGTGGGTGGAAGGGCCATCCCCGTCATAACTCGAGAATATACCCCAGGTTCCCGCCGCAACTCGAGAAAAACCATGAGACTTCCCCCTCGCCGCAAAATGAGGCCCGATATCCTGCACTGCGTGCAGAGCAATTCCGTGTTGCACATCACACATGAAAGGAGCCTTTATTTCCTTGATGGCACTCTAGAGAAACCCCAAGAACACTGTTTCCAGGCTAGAGAGAACCTGAGGTCACTGTAGCAACACGAAAGAGCTCCGTGGACCAAAAATCAACTCGAGATGAGAGGTTAGTCCCTGGCTTCGACTCCAGAGGAATACCACCTTACCACAAGCACTTCAAGAGGAGGCTTCTCTCAGCTCTAGATATGTGAGAGGGACCCTGAGTTTGCGGCCTCCAGTTTAATGGACACTGTGATGCCCTGACTCGAAATAAGGCCGGATATCCCTGCAGTGACTTGAATGCAGGCTCGTCTTGCATCTCCCAAGAAGAAAGGATGTCTGAATCCCCTGTGGAGACCACAGAGAAAGACCTAGTTCCCCACCTCATCGCGACCGGATGCCTCACATCCTTTGATAATTCCAGAGGTACGCGAAGATCAGTGCCTCCAAAGGAGACGATGCCTGACTCCTCGTGAAACTTGATAGGAGGCCCAGGATTCCTGTGGCACGTGGAAAGGGACCCTTGGTCTCCCGCCTCAGCTGGAGAGGCGTCCCAATTGCCCTGCCAAGCCTCGAGGAGAATCCCGAATTGTCCCTCGCAACTAGGCAGGAGTACTGACGTCGCTGAAGAAACAAGTGGGTGGAAGGGCCATCCCCGTCGTAACTCGAGAATATACCCCAGGTTCCCGCCGCAATTCGAGAAAAACCATGAGACTTCCCCCTCGCCGCGAGATGAGGCCCGATTCCCCTGCACTGCGTGCAGAGCAATTCCGTGTTGCACATCACACATGAAAGGAGCCTTGATTTCCTTGATGGCACTCCAGAGAAACCCCAAGAACACTGTTTCAAGGCTATAGGGATCCTGAGGTCACTGTAGCAACACGAAAGAGCTCCGTGGACCAAAAATCTACTCGAGATGAGAGGTTAGTCCCTGGCTTCGACTCCAGAGGAATACCATCTTAGCACAAGCACCTCAAGAAGAGGCTTCTCTCAGCTCTAGCTATGTGAGAGGGACCCTGAGTTTGCGGCCTCAAGTGGAATGGACACCACGATGCCCTGACTCGAAATAAGGCCGGATATCCCTGCAGTGACTTGAATGCAGGCTCGTCTTGCATCTCCCAAGACGAAAGGATGTCTGAATCCCCTGTGGAGACCACAGAGAAAGACCTAGTTTCCCACCTCATCGCGACCGGAGGCCTCACATCCTTTGAAAACTTCAGAGGTCCGCCGAGATCAGTGCCTCCAAAGGAGATAATGAATGACTCCTCGTGAAACTTGATAGGAGTCCCAGGATTCCTGTGCACGTGGAAACGGAAACTAGCTCTCCCGCCTCAGCTGGAGAGGCGTCCCAATTGCCCTGCCAAGCCTCGAGGAGAATCCCGAGTTGTCCCTCGCAACTAGGCAGGAGTCCTGACGTGGCTGAACAAACACGTGGGTGGAAGGGCCATACCCGTCGTAACTCGAGAATATACCCCAGGTTCCCGCCGCAACTCGAGAAAAACCATGAGACTTCCCCCTCGCCGCGAGATGAGGCCTGATTCCCCTGCCCTGCGTGCAGAGCAATTCCGTGTTGCACATCACACATGAAAGGAGCCATGATTTCCTTGATGTCACTTCAGAAAAACCCCAAGAACACTGTTTCAAGGCTAGAGGGATCCTGAGGTCACTGTAGCAACACGAAAGAGCTCCGTGGACCAAAAATCAACTCGAGATGAGAGGTTAGTCCCTGGCTTCGACTCCAGAGGAATACCACCTTACCACAAGCACCTCAAGAGGAGGCTTCTCTCAGCTCTTGGTATGTGAGAGAGACCCTGAGTTTGCGGCCTCAAGTGGAATGGACACCGCGATGCCCTGACTCGAAATAAGGCCGGATATCCCTGCAGTGACTTGAATGCAGGCTTGTCTTGAATCTCCCAAGACGAAAGGATGTCTGAATCCCCTGTGGAGACCACAGAGAAAGACCTAGTTCCCCACCTCATCGTGACCGGAGGCCTCACATCCTTTGAAAACTCCAGAGGTACGCGGAGATCAGTGCCTCCAAAGGAGACGATCCCTGACTCCTCGTGAAACTTGATAGGAGTCCCAGGATTCCTGTGGCACGTAGAAAGGCACCCTTGGACTCCTGCCTCAGCTGGAGAGGCCTCTGAATTGCCCTGTCAAGCCTCGAGGAGAATCCCGAGTTGTCCCTCGCAACTAGGCAGGATTCCTGACGTCGCTGAACAAACACGTGGGTGGAAGGGCCATCCCCGTCATAACTCGAGAATATACCCCAGGTTCCCGCCGCAACTCGAGAAAAACCATGAGACTTCCCACTCGCCGCGAGATGTGGCCCGATTCCCCTGCACTGCGTGCAGAGCAATTCCGTGTTGCACATCACACATGAAAGGAGCCTTGATTTCCTTGATGGCACTCCAGAGAAACCCCAAGAACACTGTTTCAAGGCTAGAGGGATCCTGAGGTCACTGTAGCAACACGAAAGAGCTCCGTGGACCAAAAATCAACTCGAGATGAGAGGTTAGTCCCTGGCTTCGACTCCAGAGGAATAAAACTTTACCACAAGCACCTCAAGAGGAGGCTTCTCTCGGCTCTAGCTATGTGAGAGGGACCCTGAGTTTGCGGCCTCAAGTGGAATGGACACCACGATGCCCTGACTCGAAATAAGGCCGGATATCCCTGCAGTGACTTGAATGCAGGCTCGTCTTGCATCTCCCAAGACGAAAGGATGTCTGAATCCCCTGTGGAGACCACAGAGAAAGACCTAGTTTCCCACCTCATCGCGACCGGAGGCCTCACATCCTTTGAAAACTTCAGAGGTCCGCCGAGATCAGTGCCTCCAAAGGAGATGATGAATGACTCCTCGTGAAACTTGATAGGAGTCCCAGGATTCCTGTGCACGTGGAAAGGGAAACTAGCTCTCCCGCCTCAGCTGGAGAGGCATCCCAATTGCCCTGCCAAGCCTCGAGGAGAATCCCGAGTTGTCCCTCGCAACTAGGCAGGAGTCCTGACGTGGCTGAACAAACACGTGGGTGGAAGGGCCATACCCGTCGTAACTCGATAATATAGCCCAGGTTCCCGCCGCAACTCGAGAAAAACCATGAGACTTCCCCCTCGCCGCGAGATGAGGCCCGATTCCCCTGCACTGCGTGCAGAGCAATTCCGTGTTGCACATCACACATGAAAGAAACCTTGATTTCCTTGATGGCACTCCAGAGAAACACCAAGAACACTGTTTCAAGGACAGAGGGATCGTGAGGTCACTGTAGCAACATGAAAGAGCTCCGTGGACCAAGATTCAACTCGAGATGAGAGGTTAGTCCCTGGCTTCGACTCCAGAGGAATACCACCTTACCACAAGCACCTCAAGAGGAGGCTTCTCTCAGCTCTTGGTATGTGAGAGAGACCCTGAGTTTGCGGCCTCAAGTGGAATGGACACCGTGATGCCCTGACTCGAAATAAGGCCGGATATCCCTGCAGTGACTTGAATGCAGGCTTGTCTTGAATCTCCCAAGACGAAAGGATGTCTGAATCCCCTGTGGAGACCACAGAGAAAGACCTAGTTCCCCACCTCATCGTGACCGGAGGCCTCACATCCTTTGAAAACTCCAGAGGTACGCGGAGATCAGTGCCTCCAAAGGAGACGATCCCTGACTCCTCGTGAAACTTGATAGGAGTCCCAGGATTCCTGTGGCACATAGAAAGGCACCCTTGGACTCCTGCCTCAGCTGGAGAGGCGTCTGAATTGCCCTGTCAAGCCTCGAGGAGAATCCCGAGTTGTCCCTCGCAACTAGGCAGGATTCCTGACGTCGCTGAACAAACACGTGGGTGGAAGGGCCATCCCCGTCATAACTCGAGAATATACCCCAGGTTCCCGCCGCAACTCGAGAAAAACCATGAGACTTCCCCCTCGCCGCGAGATGAGGCCCGATTCCCCTGCACTGCGTGCAGAGCAATTCCGTGTTGCACATCACACATGAAAGGAGCCTTGATTTCCTTGATGGCACTCCAGAGAAACCCCAAGAACACTGTTTCAAGGCTAGAGGGATCCTGAGGTCACTGTAGCAACACGAAAGAGCTCCGTGGACCAAAAATCAACTCGAGATGAGAGGTTAGTCCCTTGCTTCGACTCCAGAGGAATAAAACTTTACCACAAGCACCTCAAGAGGAGGCTTCTCTCGGCTCTAGGTATGTGAGAGGGACCCTGAGTTTGCGGCCTCAAGTGGAATGGACACCGTGATGCCCTGACTCGAAATAAGGCCGGATATCCCTGCAGTTACTTGAATGCAGGCTCGTCTTGCATCTCCCAAGACGAAAGGATATCTGAATCCCCTTTGGAGACCACAGAGAAAGACCTAGTTCCCCACCTCATCGCGACCGGAGGCCTCACATCCTTTGAAAACTCCAGAGGTACGCGGAGATCAGTGCCTCCAAAGGAGACGATGCCTGACTCCTCGTGAAACTTGATAGGAGTCCCAGGATTCCTGTGGCACGTGGAAAGGGACCCTTGGTCTCCCGCCTCAGCTGGAGCGGCGTCCCAATTGCCCTGCCAAGCCTCGAGGAGAATCCCGAGTTGTCCCTCGAAACTAGGCAGGAGTCCTGACGTCGCTGAACAAACACGTGGGTGGAAGGGCCATCCCCGTCATAACTCGAGAATATACCCCAGGTTCCCGCCGCAACTCGAGAAAAACCATGAGACTTCCCCCTCGCCGCAAAATGAGGCCCGATATCCTGCACTGCGTGCAGAGCAATTCCGTGTTGCACATCACACATGAAAGGAGCCTTGATTTCCTTGATGGCACTCCAGAGAAACCCCAAGAACACTGTTTCCAGGCTAGAGGGAACCTGAGGTCACTGTAGCAACACGAAAGAGCTCCGTGGACCAAAAATCAACTCGAGATGAGAGGTTAGTCCCTGGCTTCGACTCCAGAGGAATACCACCTTACCACAAGCACTTCAAGAGGAGGCTTCTCTCAGCTCTTGGTATGTGAGAGAGACCCTGAGTTTGCGGCCTCAAGTGGAATGGACACCGCGATGCCCTGACACGAAATAAGGCCGGATAACCCTGCAGTGACTTGAATGCAGGCTCGTCTTGCATCTCCCAAGACGAAAGGATGTCTGAATCCCCTGTGGAGACCACAGAGAAAGACCTTGTTTCCCACCTCATCGCGACAGGAGGCCTCACATCCTTTGAAAACTCCAGAGGTACGCGGAGATCAGTGCCTCCAAAGGAGACGATGCCTGACTCCTCGTGAATCTTGATAGGAGTCCCAGGATTCCTGTGGGACGTGGAAAGGTCCCTTGGTCTCCCGCTTCAGCTAGAGAGGCGTCCCAATTGCCCTGCAAAGCCTCGAGGAGAATCCCGAGTTGTCCCTCGCAACTAGGCAGGAGTCCTGACGTGGCTGAACAAACACGTGGGTGGAAGGGCCATTCCCGTCGTAACTCGAGAATATACCCCAGGTTCCCGCCGCAACTCGAGAAAAACCATGAGACTTCCCCCTCATCGCGAGATGAGGCCCGATTCCCCTGCACTGCGTGCAGAGCAATTCCGTGTTGCACATCACACATGAAAGGAGCCTTGATTTCCTTGATGGCACTCCAGAGAAACCCCAAGAACACTGTTTCAAGGCTAGAGGGATCCTGAGGTCACTGTAGCAACACCAAAGAGCTCCGTGGACCAAAAATCAACTCGAGATGAGAGGTTAGTCCCTGGCTTCGACTCCAGAGGAATACCACCTTACCACAAGCACCTAAAGAGGAGGCTTCTCTCAGCTCTAGGTATGTGAGAGGGACCCTGAGTATGCGGCCTAAAGTGGAATGGACACCGCGATGCCCTGACTCGAAATAAGGCCGGATATCCCTGCAGTGACTTGAATGCAGGCTCGTCTTGCATCTCCCAAGATGAAAGGATGTCTGAGTTTCCTGTTGAGACCACAGAGAAAGACCTAGTTCCCCACCTCATCGCGACCGGAGGCCTCATATCCTTTGAAAACTCCAGAGGTACGCGGAGATCAGTGCCTCCAAAGGAGACGATGCCTGACTCCTCTTGAAACTTGATAGGAGTCCCAGGATTCCTGTGGCACGTGGAAAGGGACCCTTGGTCTCCCGCCTCAGCTGGAGAGGCGTCCCAATTGCCCTGCCAAGCCTCGAGGAGAATCCCGAGTTGTCCCTCGCAACTAGGCAGGAGTCCTGCCGTCGCTGAACAAACACGTGGGTGGAAGGGCCATCCCCGTCATAACTCGAGAATATACCCCAGGTTCCCGCCGCAACTCGAGAAAAACCAAGAGACTTCCCCCTCGCCGCAAAATGAGGCCCGATATCCTGCACTGCGTGCAGAGAAATTCCGTGTTGCACATCACACATGAAAGGAGCCTTGATTTCCTTGATGGCACTCCAGAGAAACCCCAAGAACACTGTTTCCAGGCTAGAGGGAACCTGAGGTCACTGTAGCAACACGAAAGAGCTCCGTGGACCAAAAATCAACTCGAGATGAGAGGTTAGTCCCTGGCTTCGACTCCAGCGGAATACCACCTTACCACAAGCACTTCAAGAGGAGGCTTCTCTCAGCTCTAGATATGTGAGAGGGACCCTGAGTTTGCGGCCTCAAGTTCAATGGACACTGTGATGCCCTGACTCGAAATAAGGCCGGATATCCCTGCAGTGACTTGAATGCAGGCTCGTCTTGCATCTCCCAAGAAGAAAGGATGTCTGAATCCCCTGTTGAGACCACAGAGAAAGACCTAGTTCCCCACCTCATCGCGACCGGATGCCTCACATCCTTTGATAATTCCAGAGGTACGCGAAGATCAGTGCCTCCAAAGGAGACGATGCCTGACTCCTCGTGAAACTTGATAGGAGGCCCAGGATTCCTGTGGCACGTGGAAAGGGACCCTTGGTCTCCCGCCTCAGCTGGAGAGGCGTCCCAATTGCCCTGCCAAGCCTCGAGGAGAATCCCGAATTGTCCCTCGCAACTAGGCAGGAGTACTGACATCGCTGAACAAACACGTGGGTGGAAGGGCCATCCCCGTCGTAACTCGAGAATATACCCCAGGTTCCCGCCGCAATTCGAGAAAAACCATGAGACTTCCCCCTCGCCGCGAGATGAGGCCCGATTCCCCTGCACTGCGTGCAGAGCAATTCCGTGTTGCACATCACACATGAAAGGAGCCTTGATTTCCTTGATGGCACTCCAGAGAAACCCCAAGAACACTGTTTCAAGGCTATAGGGATCCTGAGGTCACTGTAGCAACACGAAAGAGCTCCGTGGACCAAAAATCTACTCGAGATGAGAGGTTAGTCCCTGGCTTCGACTCCAGAGGAATACCATCTTACCACAAGCACCTCAAGAGGAGGCTTCTCTCAGCTCTAGCTATGTGAGAGGGACCCTGAGTTTGCGGCCTCAAGTGGAATGGACACCACGATGCCCTGACTCGAAATAAGGCCGGATATCCCTGCAGTGACTTGAATGCAGGCTCGTCTTGCATCTCCCAAGACGAAAGGATGTCTGAATCCCCTGTGGAGACCACAGAGAAAGACCTAGTTCCCCACCTCATGGCGACAGGAGGCCTCACATCCTTTGAAAACTCCAGAGGTACGCGGAGATCAGTGCCTCCAAAGGAGACGATGCCTGACTCCTCGTGAATCTTGATAGGAGTCCCAGGATTCCTGTGGGACGTGGAAAGGTCCCTTGGTCTCCCGCTTCAGCTAGAGAGGCGTCCCAATTGCCCTGCAAAGCCTCGAGGAGAATCCCGAGTTGTCCCTCGCAACTAGGCAGGAGTCCTGACGTGGCTGAACAAACACGTGGGTGGAAGGGCCATTCCCGTCGTAACTCGAGAATATACCCCAGGTTCCCGCCGCAACTCGAGAAAAACCATGAGACTTCCCCCTCATCGCGAGATGAGGCCCGATTCCCCTGCACTGCTTGCAGAGCAATTCCGTGTTGCACATCACACATGAAAGGAGCCTTGATTTCCTTGATGGCACTCCAGAGAAACCCCAAGAACACTGTTTCAAGGCTAGAGGGATCCTGAGGTCACTGTAGCAACACCAAAGAGCTCCGTGGACCAAAAATCAACTCGAGATGAGAGGTTAGTCCCTGGCTTCGACTCCAGAGGAATACCACCTTACCACAAGCACCTCAAGAGGAGGCTTCTCTCAGCTCTAGGTATGTGAGAGGGACCCTGAGTTTGCGGCCTAAAGTGGAATGGACACCGCGATGCCCTGACTCGAAATAAGGCCGGATATCCCTGCAGTGACTTGAATGCAGGCTCGTCTTGCATCTCCCAAGATGAAAGGATGTCTGAGTTTCCTGTTGAGCCACAGAGAAAGACCTAGTTCCCCACCTCATCGCGACCGGAGGCCTCATATCCTTTGAAAACTCCAGAGGTACGCGAAGATCAGTGCCTCCAAAGGAGACGATCCCTGACTCCTCGTGAAACTTGATAGGAGTCCCAGGATTCCTGTGGCACGTGGAAAGGGACCCTTGGTCTGCCGCCTCAGCTGGAGCGGCGTCCCAATTGCCCTGCCAAGCCTCGAGGAGAATCCCGAGTTGTCCCTCGCAACTAGGCAGGAGTCCTGACGTCGCTGAACAAACACGTGGGTGGAAGGGCCATCCCCGTCATAACTCGAGAATATACCCCAGGTTCCCGCCGCAACTCGAGAAAAACCATGAGACTTCCCCCTCGCCGCAAAATGAGGCCCGATATCCTGCACTGCGTGCAGAGCAATTCCGTGTTGCACATCACACATGAAAGGAGCCTTTATTTCCTTGATGGCACTCTAGAGAAACCCCAAGAACACTGTTTCCAGGCTAGAGGGAACCTGAGGTCACTGTAGCAACACGAAAGAGCTCCGTGGACCAAAAATCAACTCGAGATGAGAGGTTAGTCCCTGGCTTCGACTCCAGAGGAATACCACCTTACCACAAGCACTTCAAGAGGAGGCTTCTCTCAGCTCTAGATATGTGAGAGGGACCCTGAGTTTGCGGCCTCAAGTTCAATGGACACTGTGATGCCCTGACTCGAAATAAGGCCGGATATCCCTGCAGTGACTTGAATGCAGGCTCGTCTTGCATCTACCAAGAAGAAAGGATGTCTGAATCCCCTGTGGAGACCACAGAGAAAGACCTAGTTCCCCACCTCATCGCGACCGGATGCCTCACATCCTTTGATAATTCCAGAGGTACGCGAAGATCAGTGCCTCCAAAGGAGACGATGCCTGACTCCTCGTGAAACTTGAAAGGAGGCCCAGGATTCCTGTGGCACGTGGAAAGGGACCCTTGGTCTCCCGCCTCAGCTGGAGAGGCGTCCCAATTGCCCTGCCAAGCCTCGAGGAGAATCCCGAATTGTCCCTCGCAACTAGGCAGGAGTACTGACGTCGCTGAAGAAACAAGTGGGTGGAAGGGCCATCCCCGTCGTAACTCGAGAATATACCCCAGGTTCCCGCCGCAATTCGAGAAAAACCATGAGACTTCCCCCTCGCCGCGAGATGAGGCCCGATTCCCCTGCACTGCGTGCAGAGCAATTCCGTGTTGCACATCACACATGAAAGGAGCCTTGATTTCCTTGATGGCACTCCAGAGAAACCCCAAGAACACTGTTTCAAGGCTATAGGGATCCTGAGGTCACTGTAGCAACACGAAAGAGCTCCGTGGACCAAAAATCTACTCGAGATGAGAGGTTAGTCCCTGGCTTCGACTCCAGAGGAATACCATCTTACCACAAGCACCTCAAGAAGAGGCTTCTCTCAGCTCTAGGTATGTGAGAGGGACCCTGAGTTTGCGGCCTCAAGTGGAATGGACACCACGATGCCCTGACTCGAAATAAGGCCGGATATCCCTGCAGTGACTTGAATGCAGGCTCGTCTTTCATCTCCCAAGACGAAAGGATGTCTGAATCCCCTGTGGAGACCACAGAGAAAGACCTAGTTTCCCACCTCATCGCGACCGGAGGCCTCACATCCTTTGAAAACTTCAGAGGTCCGCCGAGATCAGAGCCTCCAAAGGAGATAATGAATGACTCCTCGTGAAACTTGATAGGAGTCCCAGGATTCCTGTGCACGTGGAAACGGAAACTAGCTCTCCCGCCTCAGCTGGAGAGGCGTCCCAATTGCCCTGCCAAGCCTCGAGGAGAATCCCGAGTTGTCCCTCGCAACTAGGCAGGAGTCCTGACGTGGCTGAACAAACACGTGGGTGGAAGGGCCATACCCGTCGTAACTCGAGAATATACCCCAGGTTCCCGCCGCAACTCGAGAAAAACCATGAGACTTCCCCCTCGCCGCGAGATGAGGCCTGATTCCCCTGCCCTGCGTGCAGAGCAATTCCGTGTTGCACATCACACATGAAAGGAGCCATGATTTCCTTGATGTCACTTCAGAAAAACCCCAAGAACACTGTTTCAAGGCTAGAGGGATCCTGAGGTCACTGTAGCAACACGAAAGAGCTCCGTGGACCAAAAATCAACTCGAGATGAGAGGTTAGTCCCTGGCTTCGACTCCAGAGGAATACCACCTTACCACAAGCACCTCAAGAGGAGGCTTCTCTCAGCTCTTGGTATGTGAGAGAGACCCTGAGTTTGCGGCCTCAAGTGGAATGGACACCGCGATGCCCTGACTCGAAATAAGGCCGGATATCCCTGCAGTGACTTGAATGCAGGCTTGTCTTGAATCTCCCAAGACGAAAGGATGTCTGAATCCCCTGTGGAGACCACAGAGAAAGACCTAGTTCCCCACCTCATCGTGACCGGAGGCCTCACATCCTTTGAAAACTCCAGAGGTACGCGGAGATCAGTGCCTCCAAAGGAGACGATCCCTGACTCCTCGTGAAACTTGATAGGAGTCCCAGGATTCCTGTGGCACGTAGAAAGGCACCCTTGGACTCCTGCCTCAGCTGGAGAGGCGTCTGAATTGCCCTGTCAAGCCTCGAGGAGAATCCCGAGTTGTCCCTCGCAACTAGGCAGGATTCCTGACGTCGCTGAACAAACACGTGGGTGGAAGGGCCATCCCCGTCATAACTCGAGAATATACCCCAGGTTCCCGCCGCAACTCGAGAAAAACCATGAGACTTCCCACTCGCCGCGAGATGTGGCCCGATTCCCCTGCACTGCGTGCAGAGCAATTCCGTGTTGCACATCACACATGAAAGGAGCCTTGATTTCCTTGATGGCACTCCAGAGAAACCCCAAGAACACTGTTCCAAGGCTAGAGGGATCCTGAGGTCACTGTAGCAACACGAAAGAGCTCCGTGGACCAAAAATCAACTCGAGATGAGAGGTTAGTCCCTGGCTTCGACTCCAGAGGAATAAAACTTTACCACAAGCACCTCAAGAGGAGGCTTCTCTCGGCTCTAGCTATGTGAGAGGGACCCTGAGTTTGCGGCCTCAAGTGGAATGGACACCACGATGCCCTGACTCGAAATAAGGCCGGATATCCCTGCAGTGACTTGAATGCAGGCTCGTCTTGCATCTCCCAAGACGAAAGGATGTCTGAATCCCCTGTGGAGACCACAGAGAAAGACCTAGTTTCCCACCTCATCGCGACCGGAGGCCTCACATCCTTTGAAAACTTCAGAGGTCCGCCGAGATCAGTGCCTCCAAAGGAGATGATGAATGACTCCTCGTGAAACTTGATAGGAGTCCCAGGATTCCTGTGCACGTGGAAAGGGAAACTAGCTCTCCCGCCTCAGCTGGAGAGGCATCCCAATTGCCCTGCCAAGCCTCGAGGAGAATCCCGAGTTGTCCCTCGCAACTAGGCAGGAGTCCTGACGTGGCTGAACAAACACGTGGGTGGAAGGGCCATACCCGTCGTAACTCGATAATATAGCCCAGGTTCCCGCCGCAACTCGAGAAAAACCATGAGACTTCCCCCTCGCCGCGAGATGAGGCCCGATTCCCCTGCACTGCGTGCAGAGCAATTCCGTGTTGCACATCACACATGAAAGAAGCCTTGATTTCCTTGATGGCACTCCAGAGAAACACCAAGAACACTGTTTCAAGGACAGAGGGATCGTGAGGTCACTGTAGCAACATGAAAGAGCTCCGTGGACCAAGATTCAACTCGAGATGAGAGGTTAGTCCCTGTCTTCGACTCCAGAGGAATACCACCTTACCACAAGCACCTCAAGAGGAGGCTTCTCTCAGCTCTTGGTATGTGAGAGAGACCCTGAGTTTGCGGCCTCAAGTGGAATGGACACCGTGATGCCCTGACTCGAAATAAGGCCGGATATCCCTGCAGTGACTTGAATGCAGGCTTGTCTTGTATCTCCCAAGACGAAAGGATGTCTGAATCCCCTGTGGAGACCACAGAGAAAGACCTAGTTCCCCACCTCATCGTGACCGGAGGCCTCACATCCTTTGAAAACTCCAGAGGTACGCGGAGATCAGTGCCTCCAAAGGAGACGATCCCTGACTCCTCGTGAAACTTGATAGGAGTCCCAGGATTCCTGTGGCACGTAGAAAGGCACCCTTGGACTCCTGCCTCAGCTGGAGAGGCGTCTGAATTGCCCTGTCAAGCCTCGAGGAGAATCCCGAGTTGTCCCTCGCAACTAGGCAGGATTCCTGACGTCGCTGAACAAACACGTGGGTGGAAGGGCCATCCCCGTCATAACTCGAGAATATACCCCAGGTTCCCGCCGCAACTCGAGAAAAACCATGAGACTTCCCCCTCGCCGCGAGATGTGGCCCGATTCCCCTGCACTGCGTGCAGAGCAATTCCGTGTTGCACATCACACATGAAAGGAGCCTTGATTTCCTTGATGGCACTCCAGAGAAACCCCAAGAACACTGTTTCAAGGCTAGAGGGATCCTGAGGTCACTGTAGCAACACGAAAGAGCTCCGTGGACCAAAAATCAACTCGAGATGAGAGGTTAGTCCCTTGCTTCGACTCCAGAGGAATAAAACTTTACCACAAGCACCTCAAGAGGAGGCTTCTCTCGGCTCTAGGTATGTGAGAGGGACCCTGAGTTTGCGGCCTCAAGTGGAATGGACACCGTGATGCCCTGACTCGAAATAAGGCCGGATATCCCTGCAGTTACTTGAATGCAGGCTCGTCTTGCATCTCCCAAGACGAAAGGATATCTGAATCCCCTTTGGAGACCACAGAGAAAGACCTAGTTCCCCACCTCATCGCGACCGGAGGCCTCACATCCTTTGAAAACTCCAGAGGTACGCGGAGATCAGTGCCTCCAAAGGAGACGATGCCTGACTCCTCGTGAAACTTGATAGGAGTCCCAGGATTCCTGTGGCACGTGGAAAGGGACCCTTGGTCTCCCGCCTCAGCTGGAGCGGCGTCCCAATTGCCCTGCCAAGCCTCGAGGAGAATCCCGAGTTGTCCCTCGAAACTAGGCAGGAGTCCTGACGTCGCTGAACAAACACGTGGGTGGAAGGGCCATCCCCGTCATAACTCGAGAATATACCCCAGGTTCCCGCCGCAACTCGAGAAAAACCATGAGACTTCCCCCTCGCCGCAAAATGAGGCCCGATATCCTGCACTGCGTGCAGAGCAATTCCGTGTTGCACATCACACATGAAAGGAGCCTTGATTTCCTTGATGGCACTCCAGAGAAACCCCAAGAACACTGTTTCCAGGCTAGAGGGAACCTGAGGTCACTGTAGCAACACGAAAGAGCTCCGTGGACCAAAAATCAACTCGAGATGAGAGGTTAGTCCCTGGCTTCGACTCCAGAGGAATACCACCTTACCACAAGCACTTCAAGAGGAGGCTTCTCTCAGCTCTTGGTATGTGAGAGAGACCCTGAGTTTGCGGCCTCAAGTGGAATGGACACCGCGATGCCCTGACACGAAATAAGGCCGGATAACCCTGCAGTGACTTGAATGCAGGCTCGTCTTGCATCTCCCAAGACGAAAGGATGTCTGAATCCCCTGTGGAGACCACAGAGAAAGACCTTGTTCCCCACCTCATCGCGACAGGAGGCCTCACATCCTTTGAAAACTCCAGAGGTACGCGGAGATCAGTGCCTCCAAAGGAGACGATGCCTGACTCCTCGTGAATCTTGATAGGAGTCCCAGGATTCCTGTGGGACGTGGAAAGGTCCCTTGGTCTCCCGCTTCAGCTAGAGAGGCGTCCCAATTGCCCTGCAAAGCCTCGAGGAGAATCCTGAGTTGTCCCTCGCAACTAGGCAGGAGTCCTGACGTGGCTGAACAAACACGTGGGTGGAAGGGCCATTCCCGTCGTAACTCGAGAATATACCCCAGGTTCCCGCCGCAACTCGAGAAAAACCATGAGACTTCCCCCTCATCGCGAGATGAGGCCCGATTCCCCTGCACTGCGTGCAGAGCAATTCCGTGTTGCACATCACACATGAAAGGAGCCTTGATTTCCTTGATGGCACTCCAGAGAAACCCCAAGAACACTGTTTCAAGGCTAGAGGGATCCTGAGGTCACTGTAGCAACACCAAAGAGCTCCGTGGACCAAAAATCAACTCGAGATGAGAGGTTAGTCCCTGGCTTCGACTCCAGAGGAATACCACCTTACCACAAGCACCTAAAGAGGAGGCTTCTCTCAGCTCTAGGTATGTGAGAGGGACCCTGAGTATGCGGCCTAAAGTGGAATGGACACCGCGATGCCCTGACTCGAAATAAGGCCGGATATCCCTGCAGTGACTTGAATGCAGGCTCGTCTTGCATCTCCCAAGATGAAAGGATGTCTGAGTTTCCTGTTGAGACCACAGAGAAAGACCTAGTTCCCCACCTCATCGCGACCGGAGGCCTCATATCCTTTGAAAACTCCAGAGGTACGCGGAGATCAGTGCCTCCAAAGGAGACGATGCCTGACTCCTCGTGAAACTTGATAGGAGTCCCAGGATTCCTGTGGCACGTGGAAAGGGACACTTGGTCTCCCGCCTCAGCTGGAGCGGCGTCCCAATTGCCCTGCCAAGCCTCGAGGAGAATCCCGAGTTATCCCTCGCAACTAGGCAGGAGTCCTGCCGTCGCTGAACAAACACGTGGGTGGAAGGGCCATCCCCGTCATAACTCGAGAATATACCCCAGGTTCCCGCCGCAACTCGAGAAAAACCAAGAGACTTCCCCCTCGCCGCAAAATGAGGCCCGATATCCTGCACTGCGTGCAGAGCAATTCCGTGTTGCACATCACACATGAAAGGAGCCTTGATTTCCTTGATGGCACTCCAGAGAAACCCCAAGAACACTGTTTCCAGGCTAGAGGGAACCTGAGGTCACTGTAGCAACACGAAAGAGCTCCGTGGACCAAAAATCAACTCGAGATGAGAGGTTAGTCCCTGGCTTCGACTCCAGCGGAATACCACCTTACCACAAGCACTTCAAGAGGAGGCTTCTCTCAGCTCTAGATATGTGAGAGGGACCCTGAGTTTGCGGCCTCAAGTTCAATGGACACTGTGATGCCCTGACTCGAAATAAGGCCGGATATCCCTGCAGTGACTTGAATGCAGGCTCGTCTTGCATCTCCCAAGAAGAAAGGATGTCTGAATCCCCTGTGGAGACCACAGAGAAAGACCTAGTTCCCCACCTCATCGCGACCGGATGCCTCACATCCTTTGATAATTCCAGAGGTACGCGAAGATCAGTGCCTCCAAAGGAGACGATGCCTGACTCCTCGTGAAACTTGATAGGAGGCCCAGGATTCCTGTGGCACGTGGAAAGGGACCCTTGGTCTCCCGCCTCAGCTGGAGAGGCGTCCCAATTGCCCTGCCAAGCCTCGAGGAGAATCCCGAATTGTCCCTCGCAACTAGGCAGGAGTCCTGACGTCGCTGAACAAACACGTGGGTGGAAGGGCCATCCCCGTCGTAACTCGAGAATATACCCCAGGTTCCCGCCGCAATTCGAGAAAAACCATGAGACTTCCCCCTCGCCGCGAGATGAGGCCCGATTCCCCTGCACTGCGTGCAGAGCAATTCCGTGTTGCACATCACACATGAAAGGAGCCTTGATTTCCTTGATGGCACTCCAGAGAAACCCCAAGAACACTGTTTCAAGGCTATAGGGATCCTGAGGTCACTGTAGCAACACGAAAGAACTCCCTGGACCAAAAATCTACTCGAGATGAGAGGTTAGTCCCTGGCTTCGACTCCAGAGGAATACCATCTTACCACAAGCACCTCAAGAGGAGGCTTCTCTCAGCTCTAGCTATGTGAGAGGGACCCTGAGTTTGCGGCCTCAAGTGGAATGGACACCACGATGCCCTGACTCGAAATAAGGCCGGATATCCCTGCAGTGACTTGAATGCAGGCTCGTCTTGCATCTCCCAAGACGAAAGGATGTCTGAATCCCCTGTGGAGACCACAGAGAAAGACCTAGTTCCCCACCTCATCGCGACAGGAGGCCTCACATCCTTTGAAAACTCCAGAGGTACGCGGAGATCAGTGCCTCCAAAGGAGACGATGCCTGACTCCTCGTGAATCTTGATAGGAGTCCCAGGATTCCTGTGGGACGTGGAAAGGTCCCTTGGTCTCCCGCTTCAGCTAGAGAGGCGTCCCAATTGCCCTGCAAAGCCTCGAGGAGAATCCCGAGTTGTCCCTCGCAACTAGGCAGGAGTCCTGACGTGGCTGAACAAACACGTGGGTGGAAGGGCCATTCCCGTCGTAACTCGAGAATATACCCCAGGTTCCCACCGCAACTCGAGAAAAACCATGAGACTTCCCCCTCATCGCGAGATGAGGCCCGATTCCCCTGCACTGCTTGCAGAGCAATTCCGTGTTGCACATCACACATGAAAGGAGCCTTGATTTCCTTGATGGCACTCCAGAGAAACCCCAAGAACACTGTTTCAAGGCTAGAGGGATCCTGAGGTCACTGTAGCAACACCAAAGAGCTCCGTGGACCAAAAATCAACTCGAGATGAGAGGTTAGTCCCTGGCTTCGACTCCAGAGGAATACCACCTTACCACAAGCACCTCAAGAGGAGGCTTCTCTCAGCTCTAGGTATGTGAGAGGGACCCTGAGTTTGCGGCCTAAAGTGGAATGGACACCGCGATGCCCTGACTCGAAATAAGGCCGGATATCCCTGCAGTGACTTGAATGCAGGCTCGTCTTGCATCTCCCAAGATGAAAGGATGTCTGAGTTTCCTGTTGAGCCACAGAGAAAGACCTAGTTCCCCACCTCATCGCGACCGGAGGCCTCATATCCTTTGAAAACTCCAGAGGTACGCGGAGATCAGTGCCTCCAAAGGAGACGATGCCTGACTCCTCGTGAAACTTGATAGGAGTCCCAGGATTCCTGTGGCACGTGGAAAGGGACCCTTGGTCTCCCGCCTCAGCTGGAGAGGCGTCCCAATTGCCCTGCCAAGCCTCGAGGAGAATCCCGAGTTGTCCCTCGCAACTAGGCAGGAGTCCTGACGTCGCTGAACAAACACGTGGGTGGAAGGGCCATCCCCGTCATAACTCGAGAATATACCCCAGGTTCCCGCCGCAACTCGAGAAAAACCATGAGACTTCCCCCTCGCCGCAAAATGAGGCCCGATATCCTGCACTGCGTGCAGAGCAATTCCGTGTTGCACATCACACATGAAAGGAGCCTTTATTTCCTTGATGGCACTCTAGAGAAACCCCAAGAACACTGTTTCCAGGCTAGAGGGAACCTGAGGTCACTGTAGCAACACGAAAGAGCTCCGTGGACCAAAAATCAACTCGAGATGAGAGGTTAGTCCCTGGCTTCGACTCCAGAGGAATACCACCTTACCACAAGCACTTCAAGAGGAGGCTTCTCTCAGCTCTAGATATGTGAGAGGGACCCTGAGTTTGCGGCCTCAAGTTCAATGGACACTGTGATGCCCTGACTCGAAATAAGGCCGGATATCCCTGCAGTGACTTGAATGCAGGCTCGTCTTGCATCTCCCAAGAAGAAAGGATGTCTGAATCCCCTGTGGAGACCACAGAGAAAGACCTAGTTCCCCACCTCATCGCGACCGGATGCCTCACATCCTTTGATAATTCCAGAGGTACGCGAAGATCAGTGCCTCCAAAGGAGACGATGCCTGACTCCTCGTGAAACTTGATAGGAGGCCCAGGATTCCTGTGGCACGTGGAAAGGGACCCTTGGTCTCCCGCCTCAGCTGGAGAGGCGTCCCAATTGCCCTGCCAAGCCTCGAGGAGAATCCCGAATTGTCCCTCGCAACTAGGCAGGAGTACTGACGTCGCTGAAGAAACAAGTGGGTGGAAGGGCCATCCCCGTCGTAACTCGAGAATATACCCCAGGTTCCCGCCGCAATTCGAGAAAAACCATGAGACTTCCCCCTCGCCGCGAGATGAGGCCCGATTCCCCTGCACTGCGTGCAGAGCAATTCCGTGTTGCACATCACACATGAAAGGAGCCTTGATTTCCTTGATGGCACTCCAGAGAAACCCCAAGAACACTGTTTCAAGGCTATAGGGATCCTGAGGTCACTGTAGCAACACGAAAGAGCTCCGTGGACCAAAAATCTACTCGAGATGAGAGGTTAGTCCCTGGCTTCGACTCCAGAGGAATACCATCTTACCACAAGCACCTCAAGAGGAGGCTTCTCTCAGCTCTAGCTATGTGAGAGGGACCCTGAGTTTGCGGCCTCAAGTGGAATGGACACCACGATGCCCTGACTCGAAATAAGGCCGGATATCCCTGCAGTGACTTGAATGCAGGCTCGTCTTGCATCTCCCAAGAAGAAAGGATGTCTGAATCCCCTGTGGAGACCACAGAGAAAGACCTAGTTTCCCACCTCATCGCGACCGGAGGCCTCACATCCTTTGAAAACTTCAGAGGTCCGCCGAGATCAGTGCCTCCAAAGGAGATAATGATTGACTCCTCGTGAAACTTGATAGGAGTCCCAGGATTCCTGTGCACGTGGAAACGGAAACTAGCTCTCCCGCCTCAGCTGGAGAGGCGTCCCAATTGCCCTGCCAAGCCTCGAGGAGAATCCCGAGTTGTCCCTCGCAACTAGGCAGGAGTCCTGACGTGGCTGAACAAACACGTGGGTGGAAGGGCCATACCCGTCGTAACTCGAGAATATACCCCAGGTTCCCGCCGCAACTCGAGAAAAACCATGAGACTTCCCCCTCGCCGCGAGATGAGGCCTGATTCCCCTGCCCTGCGTGCAGAGCAATTCCGTGTTGCACATCACACATGAAAGGAGCCATGATTTCCTTGATGTCACTTCAGAAAAACCCCAAGAACACTGTTTCAAGGCTAGAGGGATCCTGAGGTCACTGTAGCAACACGAAAGAGCTCCGTGGACCAAAAATCAACTCGAGATGAGAGGTTAGTCCCTGGCTTCGACTCCAGAGGAATACCACCTTACCACAAGCACCTCAAGAGGAGGCTTCTCTCAGCTCTTGGTATGTGAGAGAGACCCTGAGTTTGCGGCCTCAAGTGGAATGGACACCGCGATACCCTGACTCGAAATAAGGCCGGATATCCCTGCAGTGACTTGAATGCAGGCTTGTCTTGAATCTCCCAAGACGAAAGGATGTCTGAATCCCCTGTGGAGACCACAGAGAAAGACCTAGTTCCCCACCTCATCGTGACCGGAGGCCTCACATCCTTTGAAAACTCCAGAGGTACGCGGAGATCAGTGCCTCCAAAGGAGACGATCCCTGACTCCTCGTGAAACTTGATAGGAGTCCCAGGATTCCTGTGGCACGTAGAAAGGCACCCTTGGACTCCTGCCTCAGCTGGAGAGGCGTCTGAATTGCCCTGTCAAGCCTCGAGGAGAATCCCGAGTTGTCCCTCGCAACTAGGCAGGATTCCTGACGTCGCTGAACAAACACGTGGGTGGAAGGGCCATCCCCGTCATAACTCGAGAATATACCCCAGGTTCCCGCCGCAACTCGAGAAAAACCATGAGACTTCCCACTCGCCGCGAGATGTGGCCCGATTCCCCTGCACTGCGTGCAGAGCAATTCCGTGTTGCACATCACACATGAAAGGAGCCTTGATTTCCTTGATGGCACTCCAGAGAAACCCCAAGAACACTGTTTCAAGGCTAGAGGGATCCTGAGGTCACTGTAGCAACACGAAAGAGCTCCGTGGACCAAAAATCAACTCGAGATGAGAGGTTAGTCCCTGGCTTCGACTCCAGAGGAATAAAACTTTACCACAAGCACCTCAAGAGGAGGCTTCTCTCGGCTCTAGGTATGTGAGAGGGACCCTGAGTTTGCGGCCTCAAGTGGAATGGACACCACGATGCCCTGACTCGAAATAAGGCCGGATATCCCTGCAGTGACTTGAATGCAGGCTCGTCTTGCATCTCCCAAGACGAAAGGATGTCTGAATCCCCTGTGGAGACCACAGAGAAAGACCTAGTTTCCCACCTCATCGCGACCGGAGGCCTCACATCCTTTGAAAACTTCAGAGGTCCGCCGAGATCAGTGCCTCCAAAGGAGATGATGAATGACTCCTCGTGAAACTTGATAGGAGTCCCAGGATTCCTGTGCACGTGGAAAGGGAAACTAGCTCTCCCGCCTCAGCTGGAGAGGAATCCCAATTGCCCTGCCAAGCCTCGAGGAGAATCCCGAGTTGTCCCTCGCAACTAGGCAGGAGTCCTGACGTGGCTGAACAAACACGTGGGTGGAAGGGCCATACCCGTCGTAACTCGATAATATAGCCCAGGTTCCCGCCGCAACTCGAGAAAAACCATGAGACTTCCCCCTCGCCGCGAGATGAGGCCCGATTCCCCTGCACTGCGTGCAGAGCAATTCCGTGTTGCACATCACACATGAAAGAAGCCTTGATTTCCTTGATGGCACTCCAGAGAAACACCAAGAACACTGTTTCAAGGACAGAGGGATCGTGAGGTCACTGTAGCAACATGAAAGAGCTCCGTGGACCAAGATTCAACTCGAGATGAGAGGTTAGTCCCTGTCTTCGACTCCAGAGGAATACCACCTTACCACAAGCACCTCAAGAGGAGGCTTCTCTCAGCTCTTGGTATGTGAGAGAGACCCTGAGTTTGCGGCCTCAAGTGGAATGGACACCGTGATGCCCTGACTCGAAATAAGGCCGGATATCCCTGCAGTGACTTGAATGCAGGCTTGTCTTGAATCTCCCAAGACGAAAGGATGTCTGAATCCCCTGTGGAGACCACAGAGAAAGACCTAGTTCCCCACCTCATCGTGACCGGAGGCCTCACATCCTTTGAAAACTCCAGAGGTACGCGGAGATCAGTGCCTCCAAAGGAGACGATCCCTGACTCCTCGTGAAACTTGATAGGAGTCCCAGGATTCCTGTGGCACGTAGAAAGGCACCCTTGGACTCCTGCCTCAGCTGGAGAGGCGTCTGAATTGCCCTGTCAAGCCTCGAGGAGAATCCCGAGTTGTCCCTCGCAACTAGGCAGGATTCCTGACGTCGCTGAACAAACACGTGGGTGGAAGGGCCATCCCCGTCATAACTCGAGAATATACCCCAGGTTCCCGCCGCAACTCGAGAAAAACCATGAGACTTCCCCCTCGCCGCGAGATGTGGCCCGATTCCCCTGCACTGCGTGCAGAGCAATTCCGTGTTGCACATCACACATGAAAGGAGCCTTGATTTCCTTGATGGCACTCCAGAGAAACCCCAAGAACACTGTTTCAAGGCTAGAGGGATCCTGAGGTCACTGTAGCAACACGAAAGAGCTCCGTGGACCAAAAATCAACTCGAGATGAGAGGTTAGTCCCTTGCTTCGACTCCAGAGGAATAAAACTTTACCACAAGCACCTCAAGAGGAGGCTTCTCTCGGCTCTAGGTATGTGAGAGGGACCCTGAGTTTGCGGCCTCAAGTGGAATGGACACCGTGATGCCCTGACTCGAAATAAGGCTGGATATCCCTGCAGTTACTTGAATGCAGGCTCGTCTTGCATCTCCCAAGACGAAAGGATATCTGAATCCCCTTTGGAGACCACAGAGAAAGACCTAGTTCCCCACCTCATCGCGACCGGAGGCCTCACATCCTTTGAAAACTACAGAGGTACGCGGAGATCAGTGCCTCCAAAGGAGACGATGCCTGACTCCTCGTGAAACTTGATAGGAGTCCCAGGATTCCTGTGGCACGTGGAAAGGGACCCTTGGTCTCCCGCCTCAGCTGGAGCGGCGTCCCAATTGCCCTGCCAAGCCTCGAGGAGAATCCCGAGTTGTCCCTCGAAACTAGGCAGGAGTCCTGACGTCGCTGAACAAACACGTGGGTGGAAGGGCCATCCCCGTCATAACTCGAGAATATACCCCAGGTTCCCGCCGCAACTCGAGAAAAACCATGAGACTTCCCCCTCGCCGCAAAATGAGGCCCGATATCCTGCACTGCGTGCAGAGCAATTCCGTGTTGCACATCACACATGAAAGGAGCCTTGATTTCCTTGATGGCACTCCAGAGAAACCCCAAGAACACTGTTTCCAGGCTAGAGGGAACCTGAGGTCACTGTAGCAACACGAAAGAGCTCCGTGGACCAAAAATCAACTCGAGATGAGAGGTTAGTCCCTGGCTTCGACTCCAGAGGAATACCACCTTACCACAAGCACTTCAAGAGGAGGCTTCTCTCAGCTCTAGATATGTGAGAGGGACCCTGAGTTTGCGGCCTCAAGTTCAATGCACACTGTGATGCCCTGACTCGAAATAAGGCCGGATATCCCTGCAGTGACTTGAATGCAGGCTCGTCTTGCATCTCCCAAGAAGAAAGGATGTCTGAATCCCCTGTGGAGACCACAGAAAAAGACCTAGTTCCCCACCTCATCGCGACCGGAGGCCTCACATCCTTTGATAATTCCAGAGGTACGCGAAGATCAGTGCCTCCAAAGGAAACGATGCCTGACTCCTCGTGAAACTTGATAGGAGGCCCAGGACTCCTGTGGCACGTGGAAAGGGACCCTTGGTCTCCCGCCTCAGCTGGAGAGGCGTCCCAATTGCCCTGCCAAGCCTCGAGGAGAATCCCGAGTTGTCCCTCGCAACTAGGAAGGAGTCCTGACGTCGCTGAACAAACACGTGGGTGGAAGGGCAATCCCCGTCGTAACTCGAGAATATACCCCAGGTTCCCGCCGCAACTCGAGAAAAACCATGAGACTTCCCCCTCGCCGCGAGATGAGGCCCGATTTCCCTGCACTGCGTGCAGAGCAATTCCGTGTTGCACATCACACATGAAAGGAGCCTTGATTTCCTTGATGGCACTCCAGAGAAACCCCAAGAACACTGTTTCAAGGCTAGAGGGATCCTGAGGTCACTGTAGCAACACGAAAGAGCTCCGTGGACCAAAAATCAACTCGAGATGAGAGGTTAGTCCCTGGCTTCGACTCCAGAGGAATACCATCTTACCACAAGCACCTCAAGAGGAGGCTTCTCTCAGCTCTAGCTATGTGAGACGGACCCTGAGTTTGCGGCCTCAAGTGGAATGGACACCACGATGCCCTGACTCGAAATAAGGCCGGATATCCCTGCAGTGACTTGAATGCAGGCTCGTATTGCATCTCCCAAGACGAAAGGATGTCTGAATCCCCTGTGGAGACCACAGAGAAAGACCTAGTTTCCCACCTCATCGCGACCGGAGGCCTCACATCCTTTGAAAACTTCAGAGGTCCGCCGAGATCAGTGCCTCCAAAGGAGATGATGAATGACTCCTCGTGAAACTTGATAGGAGTCCCAGGATTCCTGTGCACGTGGAAAGGGAAACTAGCTCTCCCGCCTCAGCTGGAGAGGCATCCCAATTGCCCTGCCAAGCCTCGAGGAGAATCCCGAGTTGTCCCTCGCAACTAGGCAGGAGTCCTGACGTGGCTGAACAAACACGTGGGTGGAAGGGCCATACCCGTCGTAACTCGATAATATAGCCCAGGTTCCCGCCGCAACTCGAGAAAAACCATGAGACTGCCCCCTCGCCGCGAGATGAGGCCCGATTCCCCTGCACTGCGTGCAGAGCAATTCCGTGTTGCACATCACACATGAAAGAAGCCTTGATTTCCTTGATGGCACTCCAGAGAAACACCAAGAACACTGTTTCAAGGACAGAGGGATCGTGAGGTCACTGTAGCAACATGAAAGAGCTCCGTGGACCAAGATTCAACTCGAGATGAGAGGTTAGTCCCTGTCTTCGACTCCAGAGGAATACCACCTTACCACAAGCACCTCAAGAGGAGGCTTCTCTCAGCTCTTGGTATGTGAGAGAGACCCTGAGTTTGCGGCCTCAAGTGGAATGGACACCGTGATGCCCTGACTCGAAATAAGGCCGGATATCCCTGCAGTGACTTGAATGCAGGCTTGTCTTGAATCTCCCAAGACGAAAGGATGTCTGAATCCCCTGTGGAGACCACAGAGAAAGACCTAGTTCCCCACCTCATCGTGACCGGAGGCCTCACATCCTTTGAAAACTCCAGAGGTACGCGGAGATCAGTGCCTCCAAAGGAGACGATCCCTGACTCCTCGTGAAACTTGATAGGAGTCCCAGGATTCCTGTGGCACGTAGAAAGGCACCCTTGGACTCCTGCCTCAGCTGGAGAGGCGTCTGAATTGCCCTGTCAAGCCTCGAGGAGAATCCCGAGTTGTCCCTCGCAACTAGGCAGGATTCCTGACGTCGCTGAACAAACACGTGGGTGGAAGGGCCATCCCCGTCATAACTCGAGAATATACCCCAGGTTCCCGCCGCAACTCGAGAAAAACCATGAGACTTCCCCCTCGCCGCGAGATGTGGCCCGATTCCCCTGCACTGCGTGCAGAGCAATTCCGTGTTGCACATCACACATGAAAGGAGCCTTGATTTCCTTGATGGCACTCCAGAGAAACCCCAAGAACACTGTTTCAAGGCTAGAGGGATCCTGAGGTCACTGTAGCAACACGAAAGAGCTCCGTGGACCAAAAATCAACTCGAGATGAGAGGTTAGTCCCTTGCTTCGACTCCAGAGGAATAAAACTTTACCACAAGCACCTCAAGAGGAGGCTTCTCTCGGCTCTAGGTATGTGAGAGGGACCCTGAGTTTGCGGCCTCAAGTGGAATGGACACCGTGATGCCCTGACTCGAAATAAGGCCGGATATCCCTGCAGTTACTTGAATGCAGGCTCGTCTTGCATCTCCCAAGACGAAAGGATATCTGAATCCCCTTTGGAGACCACAGAGAAAGACCTAGTTCCCCACCTCATCGCGACCGGAGGCCTCACATCCTTTGAAAACTCCAGAGGTACGCGGAGATCAGTGCCTCCAAAGGAGACGATGCCTGACTCCTCGTGAAACTTGATAGGAGTCCCAGGATTCCTGTGGCACGTGGAAAGGGACCCTTGGTCTCCCGCCTCAGCTGGAGCGGCGTCCCAATTGCCCTGCCAAGCCTCGAGGAGAATCCCGAGTTGTCCCTCGAAACTAGGCAGGAGTCCTGACGTCGCTGAACAAACACGTGGGTGGAAGGGCCATCCCCGTCATAACTCGAGAATATACCCCAGGTTCCCGCCGCAACTCGAGAAAAACCATGAGACTTCCCCCTCGCCGCAAAATGAGGCCCGATATCCTGCACTGCGTGCAGAGCAATTCCGTGTTGCACATCACACATGAAAGGAGCCTTGATTTCCTTGATGGCACTCCAGAGAAACCCCAAGAACACTGTTTCCAGGCTAGAGGGAACCTGAGGTCACTGTAGCAACACGAAAGAGCTCCGTGGACCAAAAATCAACTCGAGATGAGAGGTTAGTCCCTGGCTTCGACTCCAGAGGAATACCACCTTACCACAAGCACTTCAAGAGGAGGCTTCTCTCAGCTCTAGATATGTGAGAGGGACCCTGAGTTTGCGGCCTCAAGTTCAATGCACACTGTGATGCCCTGACTCGAAATAAGGCCGGATATCCCTGCAGTGACTTGAATGCAGGCTCGTCTTGCATCTCTCAAGAAGAAAGGATGTCTGAATCCCCTGTGGAGACCACAGAAAAAGACCTAGTTCCCCACCTCATCGCGACCGGAGGCCTCACATCCTTTGATAATTCCAGAGGTACGCGAAGATCAGTGCCTCCAAAGGAAACGATGCCTGACTCCTCGTGAAACTTGATAGGAGGCCCAGGACTCCTGTGGCACGTGGAAAGGGACCCTTGGTCTCCCGCCTCTGCTGGAGAGGCGTCCCAATTGCCCTGCCAAGCCTCGAGGAGAATCCCGAGTTGTCCCTCGCAACTAGGAAGGAGTCCTGACGTCGCTGAACAAACACGTGGGTGGAAGGGCCATCCCCGTCGTAACTCGAGAATATACCCTAGGTTCCCGCCGCAACTCGAGAAAAACCATGAGACTTCCCCCTCGCTGCGAGATGAGGCCCGATTCCCCTGCACTGCGTGCAGTGCAATTCTGTGTTGCACATCACACATGAAAGGAGCCTTGATTTCCTTGATGGCACTCCAGAGAAACCCCAAGAACACTGTTTCAAGGCTAGAGGGATCCTGAGGTCACTGTAGCAACACGAAAGAGCTCCGTGGACCAAAAATCAACTCGAGATGAGAGGTTAGTCCCTGGCTTCGACTCCAGAGGAATACCATCTTACCACAAGCACCTCAAGAGGAGGCTTCTCTCAGCTCTAGCTATGTGAGACGGACCCTGAGTTTGCGGCCTCAAGTGGAATGGACACCACGATGCCCTGACTCGAAATAAGGCCGGATATCCCTGCAGTGACTAGAATGCAGGCTCGTATTGCATCTCCCAAGACGAAAGGATGTCTGAATCCCCTGTGGAGACCACAGAGAAAGACCTAGTTTCCCACCTCATCGCGACCGGAGGCCTCACATCCTTTGAAAACTTCAGAGGTCCGCCGAGATCAGTGCCTCCAAAGGAGATGATGAATGACTCCTCGTGAAACTTGATAGGAGTCCCAGGATTCCTGTGCACGTGGAAAGGGAAACTAGCTCTCCCGCCTCAGCTGGAGAGGCATCCCAATTGCCCTGCCAAGCCTCGAGGAGAATCCCGAGTTGTCCCTCGCAACTAGGCAGGAGTCCTGACGTGGCTGAACAAACACGTGGGTGGAAGGGCCATACCCGTCGTAACTCGATAATATACCCCATGTTCCCGCCGCAACTCGAGAAAAACCATGAGACTTCCCCCTCGCCGCGAGATGAGGCCCGATTCCCCTGCACTGCGTGCAGAACAATTCCGTGTTGCACATCACACATGAAAGAAGCCTTGATTTCCTTGATGGAACTCCAGAGAAACACCAAGAACACTGTTTCAAGGACAGAGGGATCGTGAGGTCACTGTAGCAACATGAAAGAGCTCCGTGGACCAAGATTCAACTCGAGATGAGAGGTTAGTCCCTGTCTTCGACTCCAGAGGAATACCACCTTACCACAAGCACCTCAAGAGGAGGCTTCTCTCAGCTCTTGGTATGTGAGAGAGACCCTGAGTTTGCGGCCTCAAGTGGAATGGACACCGCGATGCCCTGACTCGAAATAAGGCCGGATATCCCTGTAGTGACTTGAATGCAGGTTTGTCTTGAATCTCCCAAGACGAAAGGATGTCTGAATCCCCTGTGGAGACCACAGAGAAAGACCTAGTTCCCCACCTCATCGTGACCGGAGGCCTCACATCCTTTGAAAACTCCAGAGGTACGCGGAGATCAGTGCCTCCAAAGGAGACGATCCCTGACTCCTCGTGAAACTTGATAGGAGTCCCAGGATTCCTGTGGCACGTAGAAAGGCACCCTTGGACTCCTGCCTCAGCTGGAGAGGCGTCTGAATTGCCCTGTCAAGCCTCGAGGAGAATCCCGAGTTGTCCCTCGCAACTAGGCAGGATTCCTGACGTCGCTGAACAAACACGTGGGTGGAAGGGCCATCCCCGTCATAACTCGAGAATATACCCCAGGTTCCCGCCGCAACTCGAGAAAAACCATGAGACTTCCCCCTCGCCGCGAGATGTGGCCCGATTCCCCTGCACTGCGTGCAGAGCAATTCCGTGTTGCACATCACACATGAAAGGAGCCTTGATTTCCTTGATGGCACTCCAGAGAAACCCCAGAAACACTGTTTCAAGGCTAGAGGGATCCTGAGGTCACTGTAGCAACACGAAAGAGCTCCGTGGACCAAAAATCAACTCGAGATGAGAGGTTAGTCCCTTGCTTCGACTCCAGAGGAATAAAACTTTACCACAAGCACCTCAAGAGGAGGCTTCTCTCGGCTCTAGGTATGTGAGAGGGACCCTGAGTTTGCGGCCTCAAGTGGAATGGACACCGCGATGCCCTGACTCGAAATAAGGCCGGATATCCCTGCAGTTACTTGAATGCAGGCTCGTCTTGCATCTCCCAAGACGAAAGGATGTCTGAATCCCCTGTGGAGACCACAGAGAAAGACCTAGTTCCCCACCTCATCGCGACCGGAGGCCTCACATCCTTTGAAAATTCCAGAGGTACGCGAAGATCAGTGCCTCCAAAGGAAACGATGCCTGACTCCTCGTGAAACTTGATAGGAGGCCCAGGACTCCTGTGGCACGTGGAAAGGGACCCTTGGTCTCCCGCCTCAGCTGGAGAGGCGTCCCAATTGCCCTGCCAAGCCTCGAGGAGAATCCCGAGTTGTCCCTCGCAACTAGGCAGGAGTCCTGACGTCGCTGAACAAACACGTGGGTGGAAGGGCCATCCCCGTCGTAACTCGAGAATATACCCCAGGTTCCCGCCGCAACTCGAGAAAAATCATGAGACTTCCCCCTCGCCGCGAGATGAGGCCCGATTCCCCTGCACTGCGTGCAGAGCAATTCCGTGTTGCACATCACACATGAAAGGAGCCTTGATTTCCTTGATGGCACTCCAGAGAAACCCCAAGAACACTGTTTCAAGGCTAGAGGGATCCTGAGGCCACTGTAGCAACAAGAAAGAGCTCCGTGGACCAAAAATCAACTCGAGATGAGAGGTTAGTCCCTGGCTTCGACTCCAGAGGAATACCATCTTACCACAAGCACCTCAAGAGGAGGCTTCTCTCAGCTCTAGCTATGTGAGAGGGACCCTGAATTTGCGGCCTCAAGTGGAATGGACACCACGATGCCCTGACTCGAAATAAGGCCGGATATCCCTGCAGTGACTTGAATGCAGGCTCGTCTTGCATCTCCCAAGACGAAAGGATGTCTGAATCCCCTGTGGAGACCACAGAGAAAGACCTAGTTTCCCACCTCATCGCGACCGGAGGCCTCACATCCTTTGAAAATTTCAGAGGTCCGCCGATATCAGTGCCTCCAAAGGAGATGATGAATGACTCCTCGTGAAACTTGATAGGAGTCCCAGGATTCCTGTGCACGTGGAAAGGGAAACTAGCTCTCCCGCCTCAGCTGGAGAGGCATCCCAATTGCCCTGCCAAGCCTCGAGGAGAATCCCGAGTTGTCCCTCGCAACTAGGCAGGAGTCCTGACGTGGCTGAACAAACACGTGGGTGGAAGGGCCATACCCGTCGTAACTCGATAATATACCCCAGGTTCCCGCCGCAACTCGAGAAAAACCATGAGACTTCCCCCTCGCCGCGAGATGAGGCCCGATTACCCTACACTGCGTGCAGAGCAATTCCGTGTTGCACATCACACATGAAAGAAGCCTTGATTTCCTTGATGGCACTCCAGAGAAACACCAAGAACACTGTTTCAAGGACAGAGGGATCGTGAGGTCACTGTAGCAACATGAAAGAGCTCCGTGGACCAAGATTCAACTCGAGATGAGAGGTTAGTCCCTGTCTTCGACTCCAGAGGAATACCACCTTACCACAAGCACCTCAAGAGGAGGCTTCTCTCAGCTCTTGGTATGTGAGAGAGACCCTGAGTTTGCGGCCTCAAGTGGAATGGACACCGCGATGCCCTGACTCGAAATAAGGCCGGATATCCCTGCAGTGACTTGAATGCAGGCTTGTCTTGAATCTCCCAAGACGAAAGGATGTCCGAATCCCCTGTGGAGACCACAGAGAAAGACCTAGTTCCCCACCTCATCGTGACCGGAGGCCTCACATCCTTTGAAAACCTCAGAGGTACGCGGAGATCAGTGCCTCCAAAGGAGACGATCCCTGACTCCTCGTGAAACTTGATAGGAGTCCCAGGATTCCTGTGGCACGTAGAAAGGCACCCTTGGACTCCTGCCTCAGCTGGAGAGGCGTCTGAATTGCCCTGTCAAGCCTCGAGGAGAATCCCGAGTTGTCCCTCGCAACTAGGCAGGATTCCTGACGTCGCTGAACAAACACGTGGGAGGAAGGGCCATCCCCGTCATAACTCGAGAATATACCCCAGGTTCCCGCCGCAACTCGAGAGAAACCATGAGACTTCCCCCTCGCCGCGAGATGTGGCCCGATTCCCCTGCACTGCGTGCAGAGCAATTCCGTGTTGCACATCAGACATGAAAGGAGCCTTCATTTCCTTGATGACACTCCAGAGAAACCTCAAGAACACTTTTTCAAGGCTAGAGGGATCCTGAGGTCAGTGTAGCAACACCAAAGAGCTCCGTGGACCACAAAGCAACTGGAGATTAGAGGTTAGTCCCTGGCTTCGACTCCAGAGGAATACCACCTTACCACAAGGACCTCAAGAGGAGGTTTCTCTCAGCTCTAGGAATGTGAGAGGGACCCTGAGTTTGCGGCAACAGGTGGAATGGACACCGCGATGCCCTGACTCGAAATAAGGCCGGATATCCCTGCAGTGACTTGAATGAAGGCTCGTCTTGCATCTCCGAAGACGAAAGGATGTCTGAATCCCCTGTGGAGACCACAGAGAAAGACCTAGTTCCCCACCTCATCGCGACCGGAGGCCTCACATCCTTTGAAAACTCCAGAGGTACGCGGAGATCAGTGCCTCCAAAGGAGACGATGCCTGACTCCTCGTGAAACTTGATAGGAGTCCCAGGATTCCTGTGGCACGTGGAAAGGGACCCTTGGTCTCCCGCCTCAGCTGGAGAGGCGTCCCAATTGCCCTGCCAAGCCTCGAGCAGAATCCCGAGTTGTCCCTCGCAACTAGGCTGGAGTCCTGACGTCGCTGAACAAACACGTGTGTGGAAGGGCCATCCCCGTCGTAACTCGAGAATATACCCCAGGTTCCCGCCGCAACTCGAGAAAAGCCATGAGACTTCCCCCTCGCCGCAAGATGATGCCCGATTCTCCTGCACTGCATGCAGAGCAATTCCGTGTTGCACATCACACATGAAAAGAGCCTTGATTTCCTTGATGGCACTCCAGAGAAACACCAAGAACACTGTTTCAAGGCCAGAGGGATTCTGAGGTCACTGTAGCAACATGAAAGAGCTCCGTGGACCAAGAATCAACTCGAGATGAGAGGTTAGTCCCTGTCTTCGACTCCAGAGGAATACCACCTTACCACAAGCACCTCAAGAGGAGGCTTCTCTCAGCTCTAGGTATGTGATAGGGACTCTGAGTTTGCGGCCTCAAGTGGAATGGACACTGTGATGCCCTGACGCGAAATAAGGCCGGATATCCCTGCAGTGACTTGAATGCAGGCTCGTCTTGCATCTCCCACGATGAAAGGATGTCTGAGTTTCCTGTTGAGACCACAGAGAAAGACCTAGTTCCCCACCTCATCGCGAGCGGAGGCCTCATATCCTTTGAAAACTCCAGAGGTACGCGGAGATCAGTGCCTCCAAAGGAGACGATGCCTGACTCCTCGTGAAACTTGATAGGAGTCCCAGGATTCCTGTGGCACGTGGAAAGGGACCCTTGGTATCCCGCCTCAGCTGGAGCGGCGTCCAAATTGCCCTGCCAAGCTTCGAGGAGAATCCCGAGTTGTCCCTCGCAACTAGGCAGGAGTCCTGACGTCGCTGAACAAACACGTGGGTGGAAGGGCCATCCCCGTCATAACTCGAGAATATACCCCAGGTTCCCGCCGCAACTCGAGAAAAACCATGAGACTTCCCCCTCGCCGCGAGATGAGGCCCGATATCCTGCACTGCGTGCAGAGCAATTCCGTGTTGCACATCACACATGAAAGGAGCCTTGATTTCCTTGATGGCACTCCAGAGAAACCCCAAGAACACTGTTGCAAGGCTAGAGGGAACCTGAGGTCACTGTAGCAACACGAAAGAGCTCCGTGGACCAAAAATCAACTCGAGATTAGAGGTTAGTCCCTGGCTTCGACTCCAGAGGAATACCACCTTACCACAAGCACCTCAAGAGGAGGCTTCTCGCAGCTCTAGATATGTGAGAGGGACCCTGAGTTTGCGGCCTCAAGTTCAATGGACACTGTGAAGCCCTGACTCGAAATAAGGCCGAATATCCCTGCAGTGACTTGAATGCAGGCTCGTCTTGCATCTCCCAAGAAGAAAGGATGTCTGAATCCCTTGTGGAAACCACAGAGAAAGACCTAGTTCCCCACCTCATCGCGACCGGAGGCCTCACATCCTTTGATAATTCCAGAGGAACGCGAAGATCAGTGCCTCCAAAGGAGACGATGCCTGACTCCTCGTGAAACTTGATAGGAGTCCCAGGATTCCTGTGGCACGTGGAAAGGGACCCTTGCTCTCCCGCCTCAGATGGAGAGGCGTCCCAATTGCCCTGCCAATCCTCGAGGAGAATCCCGAGTTGTCCCTCGCAACTAGGCAAGAGTCCTGACGGGGCTGAACAAACACGTGGGTGGAAGGGCCATCCCCGTCATAACTCGAGAATATACCCCAGGTTCCCGCCGCAACTCGAGAAAAACCATGAGACTTCCCCCTCGCCGCGAGATGAGGCTCGATTCTCCTGCACTTCATGCAGAGCAATTCCGTGTTGCACATCACACATGAAAGGAGCCTTGATTTCCTTGATGGCACTCCAGAGAAACCGCAAGAACACTGTTGCAAGGCTTGAGGGATCCTGAGGTCACTGTAGCAACACGAAAGAGCTCCGTGGACCAAGAATCAACTCGAGATGAGAAGTTAGTCCCTGGCTTCGACTCCATAGGAATACCACCTTACCACAAGCACCTCAAGAGGAGGCTTCTCTCAGCTCTAGGTATGTGAGAGGGACCCTGAGTTTGCGGCCTCAAGTGGAATGGACACTGCGATGCCCTGACGCGAAATAAGGCCGAATATCCCTGCACTGACTGAATGCAGGCTCGTCTTGCATCTCCCAAGATGAAAGGATGTCTGAATCCCCTATGGAGACCACAGAGAAAGACCTAGTTCCCCACCTCGTTGCGACCGGAGGCCTCACATCCTTTAAAAACTCCAGAGGTACGCAGAGATCAGTGCCCCCAAAGGAGACGATGCCTGACTCCTCGTGAAACTTGATAGGAGTCCCAGGATTCCTGTGGCACGTGGAAAGGAACCCTTGGTCTCCCGCCTCAGCTGGAGAGGCGTACCAATTGCCCTGCGAAGCCTCGAGGAGAATCCCGAGTTGTCCCTCGCAACTAGGCATGAGTCCTGCCGTCGCTGAACAAACACGAGGGTGGAAGGGCCATCCCCGTCGTAACTCGAGAATATACCCCAGGTTCCCGCCGCAACTCGAGAAAAACCATGAGACTTCCCCCTCGCCGCGAGATGAGGCCCGATTCCCCTGCACTGCGTGCAGAGCAATTCCGTGTTGCACATCACACATGAAAGGAGCCTTGATTTCCTTGATGGCACTCCAGAGAAACCCCAAGAACACTGTTTCAAGGCTCGAGGGATCCTGAGGTCACTGTAGCAACACAGAAGAGCTCCGTTGACCAAAAATCAACTCGAGATGAGAGGGTAGTCCCTGGCTTCGACTCCAGAGGAATACCACCTTACCACAAGCACCTCAAGAGGAGGCTTCTCTCAGCTCTACGTATGTGAGAGGGACCCTGAGTTTGCAGCCTCAAGTGGAATGAACACCGCGCTGCCCTGACTCGAAATAAGGCCGGATATCCCTGCAGTGACTTGAATGCAGGCTCGTCTTGCATTGCCCAAAACGAAAGGATGTCTGAATCCCCTGTGGAGACCACAGAGAAAGACCTAGTTCCCCACCTCATCGCGACCGGAGGCCTCACATCCTTTGAAAACATCAGAGGTACGCAGAGATCAGTGCCTCAAAAGGAGCCAATGCCTGACTCCTCGTCAAACTTGATAGGAGTCCCAGGATTTCTATGGCACGTGGAAAGGGACCCTTGGTCTCCCGCCTCAGCTGAAGAGGCGTCCCAATTGCCCTGCCAAGCCTCGAGGAGAATCCCGAGTTGTCCCTCGCAACTAGGCAGGAGTCCTGACGTCGCTGAACAAACACGTGTGTGGAATGGCCATCCCCGTCGTAACTCGATAATATACCCCAGGTTCCCGCCGCAACTCGAGAAAAACCATGAGACTTCCCCCTCGCCGCGAGATGAGGCCCGATTCCCCTGCACTGCATTCAAAGCAATTCCGTATTGCACATCAAACATGAAAGGATTCTTGATTTCCTTGATGGCACTCCAGAGAAACCCCAAGAACACTTTTTCAAGGCTAGAGGGATCCTGAGGTCACTGTGGTAACACGAAAGAGCTCCGTGGACCAAGAATCAACTCGAGATGAGAGGTTAGTCCCTGGCTTCGACTCCAGAGGAATACCACCTTACCACAAGCACCTCAAGAGGAGGCTTCTCTCAGCTCTAGGTATGTGAGAGGGACCCTGATTTTGCGGCCTCAAGTGGAATGGACACTGCGATGCCCTGACTCGAAATAAGGCCAGATATCCCAGCAGTGACTTGAATGCAGGCTCGTCTTCCATCTCCCAAGACGAAATGATGTCTGAACCCCTCTTGAGACCACAGAGAAATACCTAGTTCCCCACCTCATCGCGACCGGAGGCCTCACATCCTTTGAAAATTCCAGAGGTACGCGGAGATCAGTCCCTCCAAAGGAGACGATGCCTGACTCCTCGTGAAACTTGATAGGAGTCCCAGGATTCCTGTGGCACGTGGAAAGGGACCCTTCGTCTCCCACCTCAGATGGAGAGGCGTCCCATTTGCCCTGCCAAGCCTCGAGGAGAATCCCGAGTTGTCCCTCGCAACTAGGCAGGAGTCCTGACGTTGCTGAACAAACACGTGGGTGGAAGGTCCATCCCCGTCTTAAGTCGAGAATATACCCCAGGTTCCCGCCGCAACTCGAGAAAAACCATGAGACTTTTCCCTCGCCGCGAGATGAGGCCCGATTCCCCTGCCCTGCGTGCAGAGCAATTCCGTGTTGCACATCACACATGAAAGGAGCCTTGATTTCCTTGATGGCACTCCAGAGAAACCCCAAGAACACTGTTTCAAGGCTAGAGGGATCCTGAGGTCACTGTAGCAACACGAAAGAGCTCCGTGGACCAAAAATCAAATCGAGATGAGGGGTTAGTCCCTGGCTTCGACTCCAGAGAAATACCACCTTACCACAAGCACCTCAAGAGGAGGCTTCTCTCAGCTCTACGTATGTGAGAGGGACCCTGAGTTTGCAGCCTCAAGTGGCATGGACACCGTGATGCCCTGACTCGAAATAAGGCCGGATATCCCTGCAGTGACTTGAATGCAGGCTCGTCTTGCATTGCCCAAAACGAAAGGATGTCTGAATCCCCTGTGGAGACCACAGAGAAAGACCTAGTTCCCCACCTCATCGCGACCGGAGGCCTCACATCCTTTGAAAACATCAGAGGTACGCAGAGATCAGTGCCTCCAAAGGAGCCAATGCCTGACTCCTCGTCAAACTTGATAGGAGTCCCAGGATTTCTATGGCACGTGGAAAGGGACCCTTGGTCTCCCGCCTCAGCTGAAGAGGCGTCCCAATTGCCCTGCCAAGCCTTGAGGAGAATCCCGAGTTGTCCCTCGCAACTAGGCAGGAGTCCTGACGTCGCTGAACAAACACGTGTGTGGAATGGCCATCCCCGTCGTAACTCGATAATATACCCCAGGTTCCCGCCGCAACTCGAGAAAAACCATGAGACTTCCCCCTCGCCGCGAGATGAGGCCCGATTCCCCTGCACTGCATTCAAAGCAATTCCGTATTGCACATCAAACATGAAAGGATTCTTGATTTCCTTGATGGCACTCCAGAGAAACCCCAAGAACACTTTTTCAAGGCTAGAGGGATCCTGAGGTCACTGTGGCAACATGAAAGAGCTCCGTGGACCAAGAATCAACTCGAGATGAGAGGTTAGTCCCTGGCTTCGACTCCAGAGGAATACCACCTTACCACAAGCACCTCAAGAGGAGGCTTCTCTCAGCTCTAGGTATGTGAGAGGGACCCTGATTTTGCGGCCTCAAGTGGAATGGACACTGCGATGCCCTGACTCGAAATAAGGCCAGATATCCCAGCAGTGACTTGAATGCAGGCTCGTCTTCCATCTCCCAAGACGAAATGATGTCTGAACCCCTCTTGAGACCACAGAGAAATACCTAGTTCCCCACCTCATCGCGACCGGAGGCCTCACATCCTTTGAAAATTCCAGAGGTACGCGGAGATCAGTCCCTCCAAAGGAGACGATGCCTGACTCCTCGTGAAACTTGATAGGAGTCCCAGGATTCCTGTGGCACGTGGAAAGGGACCCTTCGTCTCCCACCTCAGATGGAGAGGCGTCCCATTTGCCCGGCCAAGCCTCGAGGAGAATCCCGAGTTGTCCCTCGCAACTAGGCAGGAGTCCTGACGTTGCTGAACAAACACGTGGGTGGAAGGTCCATCCCCGTCTTAAGTCGAGAATATACCCCAGGTTCCCGCCGCAACTCGAGAAAAACCATGAGACTTTTCCCTCGCCGCGAGATGAGGCCCGATTCCCCTGCCCTGCGTGCAGAGCAATTCCGTGTTGCACATCACACATGAAAGGAGCCTTGATTTCCTTGAGGGCACTCCAGAGAAACCCCAAGAACACTGTTTCAAGGCTAGAGGGATCCTGAGGTCACTGTAGCAACACGAAAGAGCTCCGTGGACCAAAAATCAAATCGAGATGAGGGGTTAGTCCCTGGCTTCGACTCCAGAGAAATACCACCTTACCACAAGCACCTCAAGAGGAGGCTTCTCTCAGCTCTACGTATGTGAGAGGGACCCTGAGTTTGCAGCCTCAAGTGGCATGGACACCGTGATGCCCTGACTCGAAATAAGGCCGGATATCCCTGCAGTGACTTGAATGCAGGCTCGTCTTGCATTGCCCAAGACGAAAGGATGTCTGAATCCCCTGTGGAGACCACAGAGAAAGACCTAGTTCCCCACCTCATCGCGACCGGAGGCCTCACATCCTTTGAAAACTCCAGAGGTACGCAGAGATCAGTGCCTCCAAAGGAGCCAATGCCTGACTCCTCGTCAAACTTGATAGGAGTCCCAGGATTCCTGTGGCACGTGGAAAGGGACCCTTGGTCTCCCGTCTCAGCTGGAGAGGCGTCCCAATTGCCCTGCCAAGCCTCAAGAAGAATCCGGAGTTGTCCCTCCCAACTAAGCAGTAGTCCAGCCGTCGCTGAACAAACACGTGGGTGGAAGGGCCATCCCCGTCGTAACTCGAGAATTTACCCCAGGTTCCCGCCGCAACTCGAGAAAAACCATGAGACTTCCCCCTCGCCGCGAGATGAGGCCCGATTCCCCTGCACTGCGTGCAGAGCAATTCCGTGTTGCACATCACACATGAAAGGAGCCTTGATTTCCTTGGTGGCACTCCAGAGAAACCCCAAGAACACTGTTTAAAGGCTAGAGGGATCCTGAGGTCACTGTGGCAACACGAAAGAGCTCCGTCGACCAAGATTCAACTCGAGATGAGAGATTAGTCCCTGGCTTCGATTCCAGAGGAATACCACCTTACCACAAGCACCTCAAGAGGAGGCTTCTCTCAGCTCTAGGTATGTGAGAGGGACCCTGATTTTGCGGCCTCAAGTGGAATGGACACTGCGATGCCCTGACTCGAAATAAGGCCGGATATCCCTGCAGTGACTTGAATGCAGGCTCGTCTTGCATCTCCCAAGACGAAAGGATGTCTGAAACCCTCTTGAGACCAGAGAGAAAGACCTAGTTGCCCACCTCATCGCGACCGGAGGCCTCACATCCTTTGACAATTCCAGAGGTACGCGGAGATCAGTCCCTCCAAAGGAGACGATGCCTGACTCCTCGTGAAACTTGATAGGAGTCCCAGGATTCCTGTGGCACGTGGAAAGGGACCCTTCGTCTCCAACCTCAGCTGGAGAGGCGTCCCATTTGCCCTGCCAAGCCTCGAGGAGAATCCCGAGTTGTCTCTTGCAACTAGGCAGGAGTCCTGACGTCGCTGAACAAACACGTGGCTGGAAGGGCCATCCCCGTCATAACTCGAGAATATACCCCGGGTTCCCACCGAAACTCGAAAAAAACAATGCGACTTCCCCCTCGCCGCAAAATGAGGCCCGATATCCTGCTCTGCGTGCAGCGCAATTCCCTGTTGCACATCACACATGAACGGAGCCTTGATTTCCTTGATGGCACTCCAGAGAAACCCCAAGAACACTGTTTCAAGTCTAGAGGGAACCTGAGGTCACTGTAGCAACACGAAAGAACTCCGTGGACCAAAAATCAACTTGAGATGAGGGGTTACTCCCTGGCTTCGACTCCAGAGGAATACCACCTTACCACAAGCACCTCAAGTGGAGGCTTCTCTCAGCTCTAGGTATGTGAGAGGGACCCTGAGTTTGCAGCCTCAGGTCGAATGGACACCGCGATGCCCTGACTCGAAATAAGGCCGGATATCCCTGCAGTGACTTGAATGCAGGCTCGTCTTGCATCTCCCAAGACGAAAGGATGTCTGAATCCCCTGTGGAGACCACAGAGAAAGACCTAGTTCCCCAACTCATCGCGACCGGAGGCCTCACATCCTTTGAAAACTCCAGAGGTACGCGGAGAACAGTGTGTCCAAAGTAGACGGTGCCTGACTCCTCGAGAAACATGATAGGAGTCCCAGGATTCCTGTGGCACGTGGAAAGGTCCCTTGGTCTCCCGCCTCAGCTGGAGAGGCGTCACAATTGCCCTGCCAAGCCTCGAGGAGAATCCCGAGTTGTCCCTCGCAACTAGGCAGGAGTCCTGCCGTCGTTGAACAAACACGTGGGTGGAAGGGCCATCCCCGTCGTAACTCGAGAATATACCCCAGGTTCCCGCCGCAACTCAAGAACAACCATGAGACTTCCCCCTCGCCGCGAGATGAGGCCCGTATCCCCTACACTGCGTGCAGAGCAATTCCCTATTACACATCACACATGAAATGAGCCTTGATTTCCTTCATGGCACTCCAGAGAAACCCCAAGAACACTGTTTCAAGGCTAGAGGGATCCTGAGGTCACTGTAGCAACACGAAAGAGCTCCGTGAACCAAAAATCAACTCGAGATGAAAGGTTAGTCCCTAACTTCGACTCCAGAGGAATACCACCTAACCACAAGCACCTCAAGAGGAGGCTTCTCGCAGCTTTAGGTATGTGAGAAGGACCCTGAGTTTGCAGCCTCAAGTGGAATGGACACCGCAATGCCCTGACTCGAAATAAGGCCGGATATGTCTGCATTGACATAAATGTAGGCTCGTCTTGCATCTCCCAAAACGAAAGGATGTCTGAATTCTCTGTGGAGACCACAGAGAAAGACCTAGTTCCCCACCTCATCGCGACCGGAGGCCTCACATCCTTTGAAAACTCCAGAGGTACGCGGAGATCAGTGCCTCCAAAGGAGACGATGCCTGACTCCTCAAGAAACTTGATAGGAGTCCCAGGATTACTGTGGCATGTGGAAAGGGACCCTTGGTCTCCCGCCTCAGATGGAGAGGCGTCCCAATTGCCCTGCCAAGCCTCGAGGAGAATCCCGAGTTGTCCCTTGCAACTAGGCAGGAGTCCTGACGTCGCTGAACAAACACGTGGGTGGAAGGGCCATCCCCGTCGTAACTCGAGAATATACCTCAGGTTCACGCCGCAACTCGAGAAAAACCATGAGACTTCCCACTCGCCGTGAGATGAGGCCTGATTCCCCTACACTGCGTGCAGAGCAATTCCCTATTACACATCACACATGAAAGGAGCCTTGATTTCCTTGATGGCACTCCAGAGAAACCCCAAGAACACTGTTTCAAGGCTAGAGGGATCCTGAGGTCACTGTAGCAACACGATAGAGCTCCGTGGACCAAAAATCAACTAGAGATGAGAGGTTAGTCCCTAACTTCGACTGCAGAGGAAGACCACCTTACCACAAGCACCTCAAGAGGAGGCTTGTCGCAGCTTTAGGTATGTGAGAGGGACCCTGAGTTTGCGGCCTCAAGTGGAATGGACACCGCGATGCCCTGACTCGAAATAAGGCCGGATATCCCTGCAGTGACTTGAATGCAGGCTCGTCTTGCATCTCCCAAGCGAAAGGATGTCTGAATCCCCTGTGTAGACCACAGAGAAAGACCTAGTTCCCCACCTCATCGCGACCGGAGGCCTCACATCCTTTGAAAACCTCAGAGGTACGCGGAGATCAGTGCCTCCAAAGGAGACGTGCCTGACTCCTCGTGAAACTTGATAGGAGTCCCAGGATTCCTGTGGCACGTGGAAAGGGACCCTTGTTCTCCCGCCTCAGCTGGAGAGGCGTCCCAATGGCCCTTCCAAGCCTCGAGGAGAATCCCGAGTTGTCCCTTGCAACTAGGCAGGAGTCCTGACGTCGCTGAACAAACACGTGGGTGGAAGGGCCATCCCCGTCGTAACTCGAGAATATACCCCAGGTTCCCGCCGCAACTCGAGAAAAACCATGAGACTTCCCCCTCGCCGCGAGATGAGGCCCGATTCCCCTGCACTGTGTGCAGGGCAATTCCGTGTTGCACATCACACATGAAAGGAGCCTTGATTTCCTTAATGGCACTCCAGAGAAACCCCAAGAACACTGTTTCAAGGCTAGAGGCCTCCTGAGGTCACTGTAGCAACACGAAAGAGCTCCGTGGACCAAAAATCAACTCGAGATGACAGGTTAGTCCCTGCCTTCGACTCCAGAGGAATACCACCTTACCACAAGCACCTCAAGAGGAGGCTTCTGTCATCTCTAGGTATGTGAGAGGGACCCTGAGTTTGCTGCCTCAAGTTCAATTGACACCGCGATGCCCTGACTCGAAATAAGGCCGGATATCCCTGCAGTGACTTGAATGCAGGCTCGTCTTGCATCTCCCAAGACGAGAGGATGTCTGAATCCCCTGTGGAGACCACAAAGAAAGACCTAGTTCCCCACCTCATCGCGACCGGAGGCCTCATATCCTTTGAAAACTCCAGAGGTACGCGGAGATCAGTGCCTCCAAAGGAGACGATGCCTGAATCCTCGTGAAACTTGATAGGAGTCCCAGGATTCCTGTGGCACCTGGAAAGGGACACTTGGTCTCCCGCCTCAGCTGGAGAGGCGTCCCAATTGCCCTGCCAAGCCTCGAGGAGAATCCCGAGTTGTCCTCGCAACTAGGCAGGAGTCCTGCTGTCGCTGAACAAACACGTGGGTGGAAGGGCCATCCCCGTCGTAACTCGAGAATATACCTCAGGTTCCTGCCGCAACTCGAGAAAAACCATGAGACTTCCCCCTCGCCGCGAGATGAGGCCCGATTCCCCTGCACTGTGTGCAGAGCAATTCCGTGTTGCACATCACACATGAAAGGAGCCTTGATTTCCTTGATGGCACTCCAGAGAAACCCCAAGAACACTGTTTCAAGGCTAGAGGGATCCTGAGGTCACTGTGGCAACACGAAAGAGCTCCATGGACCAAGAATCAACTCGAGATGAGAGGTTAGTCCCTGGCTTCGACTCCAGAGGAATACCACCTTACCACAAGCACCTCAAGTGGAGGCTTCTCTCAGCTCTAGGTATGTGAGAGGGACCCTGATTTTGCGGCCTCAAGTGGAATGGACACTGCGATGCCCTGACTCGAAATAAGGCCGGATATCCCTGCAGTGACTTGAATGCAGGCTCGTCTTGCATCTCCCAAGATGAAGGGATGTCTGAACCCCTCTTGAGACCACAGAGAAAGACCTAGTTCCCCACCTCATCGCGACCGGAGGCCTCACATCCTTTGAAAACTCCAGAGGTACGCGGAGATCAGTCCCTCCAAAGGAGACGATGCCTGACTCCTCGTGAAACTTGATAGGAGTCCCAGGATTCCTGTGGCACGTGGAAAGGGACCCTTCGTCTCCAACCTCAGCTGGAGAGACGTCCCATTTGCCCTGCCAAGCCTCGAGGAGAATCCCGAGTTGTCCCTCGCAACTAGGCATGAGTCCTGACGTCGCTGAACAAACACGTGGCTGGAAGGGCCATCCCCGTCATACCACGAGAATATACCCCGGGTTCCCACCGAAACTCGAGAAAAACAATGCGACTTCCCCCTCGCCGCAAAATGAGGCCCGATATCCTGCTCTGCGTACAGCGCAATTCCCTGTTGCACATCACACATGAACGGAGCCTTGATTTCCTTGATGGCACTCCAGAGAAACCCCAAGAACACTGTTTCAAGGCTAGAGGGAACCTGAGGTCACTGTAGCAACACGAAAAAGCTCCGTGGACCAATAATGAACTCGAGATGAGAAGTTAGTCCCTGGCTTCGATCCAGAGGAATACCACCTTACCACAAGTACCTCAAGAGGAGGCTTCTCTCAGCTCTAGGTATGTGACAGGGACCCTGAGATTGCGGCCTAAAGTGGAATGGACACCGCGATGCCCTGACTCGAAATAAGGCCGAGTATCCCTGCAGTGACTTGAATGCAGGCTCGTCTTGCATCTCCCAAGCGAAAGGATGTCTGAATCCCCTGTGTAGACCACAGAGAAAGACCTAGTTCCCCACCTCATCGCGACCGGAGGCCTCACATCCTTTGAAAACCTCAGAGGTACGCGGAGATCAGTGCCTCCAAAGGAGACGATGCCTGACTCCTCGTGAAACTTGATAGGAGTCCCAGGATTCCTGTGGCACGTGGAAAGGGACCCTTGTTCTCCCGCCTCAGCTGGAGAGGCGTCCCAATGGCCCTGCCAAGCCTCGAGGAGAATCCCGAGTTGTCCCTTGCAACTAGGCAGGAGTCCTGACGTCGCTGAACAAACACGTGGGTGGAAGGGCCATCCCCGTCGTAACTCGAGAATATACCCCAGGTTACCGTCGCAGCTCGAGAAAGCCATGAGACTTCCCCCTCGCCACGAGATGAGGCGCGATTTCCCTGCACTACGTGCAGAGCAATTCTTGTTGCACATCACACATGAAAGGAGCCTTGATTTCCTTGATGGCACTCCAGACAAACCACAAGAACACTGTTTCAAGGCTAGAGGGATCCTGAGGTCACTGTAGCAACACGAAAGTGGTCCGTGGACCAAAAATCAACTCGAGAGGAGAGGTTAGTCCCTGGCTTCGACTCCAGAGGAATACCACCTTACCACAAGCACCTCAAGAGGAGGCTTCTCGCAGCTTTAGGTATGTGAGAGGGACCCTGAGTTTGCAGCCTCAAGTGAAATGGACACCGCAATGCCCTGACTCGAAATAAGGCCGGATATGTCTGCATTGACATAAATGTAGGCTCGTCTTGCATCTCCCAAGACGAAAGGATGTCTGAATTCTCTGTGGAGACCACAGAGAAAGACCTAGTTCCCCACCTCATCGCGACCGGAGGCCTCACATCCTTTGAAAAATCCAGAGGTACGCGGAGATCAGTGCCTCCAAAGGAAACGATGCCTGACTCCTCGTGAAACTTGATAGGAGTCCCAGGATTCCTGTGGCACGTGGAAAGGGACCCTTGATCTCCCGCCTCAGCTGGAGAGGCGTCCCAATAGCCTTGCCAAGCCTCGAGGAGAATCCCGAGTTGTCCCTTGCAACTAGGCAGGAGTCCTGACGTCGCTGAACAAACACGTGGGTGGAAGGGCCATCCCCATCGTAACTCGAGAATATACCCCAGGTTCCTGCCGCAACTCGGAAAAACCATGAGACTTCCCCCTCGCCGCGAGCTGAGGCCGATTCCCCTACACTGCGTGCAGAGCAATTCCGTGTTGCACATCACACATGAAAGGAGCCTTGATTTCCTTGGTGGCACACGAGAGAAACCCCAAGAACACTGTTTCAAGGCTAGAGGGATCCTGAGGTCACTGTAGCAACACGATAGAGCTCCGTGGACCAAAAATCAACTAGAGATGAGATTTTAGTCCCTAACTTCGACTGCAGAGGAAGACCACCTTACAACAAGCACGTCAAGAGGAGGCTTGTCGCAGCTTTAGGTATGTGAGAGGGACCCTGAGTTTGCGGCCTCAAGTGGAATGGACACCGCGATGCCCTGACTCGAAATAAGGCCGAGTATCCCTGCAGTGACTTGAATGCAGGCTCGTCTTGGATCTCCCAAGCGAAAGGATGTCTGAATCACCTGTGTAGACCACAGAGAAAGACCTAGTTCCCCACCTCATCGCGACCGGAGGCCTCACATCCTTTGAAAACTCCAGAGGTACGGGGAGATCAGTGCCTCCAAAGGAGACGATGCCTGACTCCTCGTGAAACTTGATAGGAGTCCCAGGATTCCTGTGGCACGTGGAAAGGGACCTTTGGTCTCCCGCCTCAGCTGGAGAGGCGTCCCAATTGCCCTGCCAAGCCTCGAGGAGAATCCCGAGTTGTCCCTCGCAACTAGGCATGAGTCCTGCCGTCGCTGAACAAACACGAGGGTGGAAGGGCCAGCCCCGTCGTCACTCGAGAATATAGCCCAGGTTCCCGCCGCAACTCGAGAAAAACCATGAGACTTCCCCCTCGCCGCGAGATGAGGCCCGATTCCCCTGCACTGCGTGCAGAGAAATTCCGTGTTGCACATCACACATGAAAGGAGACTTGATTTCCTTGATGGCACTCCAGAGAAACCCCAAGAACACTGTTTCAAGGCTAGAGGGATCCTGAGGTCACTGTAGCAACACAAAAGAGCTCCGTTGACCAAAAATCAACTCGAGATGAGAGGGTAGTCCCTGGCTTCGACTCCAGAGGAATACCACCTTACCACAAGCACCTCAGGAGGCTTCTCTCAGCTCTAGGTATGTGAGAGGGACCCTGAGTTTGCGGCCTCAAGTGGAATGGACACCGCGATGCCTGGCTCGAAATAAGGCCGGATATGCCTGCAGTGACTTGAATGCAGGCTCATCTTGCATCTCCCAAGATGAAAGGATGTCTGAATCCCCTGTGGAGACCACAGAGAAAGACCTAGTTCCCCACCTCATCGCGACCGGAGGCCTCACATCCTTTGAAAACTCCAGAGGTACGCGGAGATCAGTGCCTCCAAAGGAGACGATGCCTGACTCCTCGTGAAACTTGATAGGAGTCCCAGGATTCCTGTGGCACGTGGAAAGGACCCTTGGTCTACCGCCACAGATGGAGAGGCGTCCCAATTTCCCTGCCCAGCCTCGAGGAGAATCCCGAGTTGTCCCTCGCAACTAGGCAGAAGTCCTGACGTCGCTGAACAAACACGTGGTTGAAAGAGCCATCCACGTCGTAACTCGAGAATATACCCCAGGTTCCCGCCGCAACTCGAGAATAACCATGAGACTTCGACCTCGCCACGAGATGAGGCCCGATTCCACTGCACTGCGTGCAGAGCAATTCCGTGTTTCACATCACACATGAAAGGAGCCTTGATTTCCTTGATGGCACTCCAGAGAAACCCCAAGAACTCTGTTTCAAGGCTATAGGGATCCTGAGGTCACTGTAGCAACACGAAAGAGCTCCGTGGACCAAAAAGCAACTCGAGATGAGAGGTTAGTCCCTGGCTTCGAATCCAGAGGAATACCACCTTACCACAAGCACCTCAAGAGGAGGCTTCTCTCAGCTCTAGGTATGTGAGAGGGACCCTGAGTTTGCGGCCTCAAGTGGAATGGACACCGCGATGCCCTGACTCGAAATACGGCCGGATATCCCTGCAGTGACTTGAATGCAGGCTCGTCTTGCATCTCCCAAGACGAAAGGATGTCTGAATCCCCTGTGGAGACCACAGAGAAAGACCTAGTTCCCCACCTCATCGCGACCGGAGGCCTCACATCCTTTGAAAACTCCAGAGGTACGCGGAGATCAGTGCCTCCAAAGGAGACGATGCCTGACTCCTCGTGAAACTTGATAGGAGTCCCAGGATTCCTGTGGCACGTGGAAAGGGACCCTTGTTCTCCCGCCTCAGCTGGAGAGGCGTCCCAATTGCCCTGCCAAGCCTCGAGCAGAATCCCGAGTTGTCCCTCGCAACTAGGCAGGAGTCCTGCCGTCGCTGAACAAACACGTGGGTGGAAGGGCCATCCCCGTCGTAACTCGAGAATATACCCCAGGTTCCCGCCGCAACTCGAGAAAAACCATGAGACTTCCCCCTCGCCGCGAGATGAGGCCCGATTCCCCTGCACTGCGTGCAGAGCAATTCCGTGTTGCACATCACACATGAAAGGAGCCTTGATTTCCTTGATGGCACTCCAGAGAAACCCGAAGAACACTGTTTCAAGGCTAGAGGGATCCTGAGGTCACTGTAGCAACACGAAAGAGCTCCGTGGACCAAAAATCAACTCGAGATGAGGGGTTAGTCCCTGGCTTCGACTCCAGAGGAATACCACCTTACCACAAGCACCTCAAGAGGAGGCTTCTCTCAGCTCTACGTATGTGAGAGGGACCCTGAGTTTGCAGCCTCAAGTGGAATGGACACCACGCTGCCCTGACTCGAAATAAGGCCGGATATCCCTGCAGTGACTTGAATGCAGGCTCGTCTTGAATCTCCCAAGACGAAAGGATGTCTGAATCCCCTGTGGAGACCACAGAGAAAGACCTAGTTCCCCACCTCATCGCGACCGGAGGCCTCACATTCTTTGAAAACTCCAGAGGTAAGCAGAGATCAGTGCCTCCAAAGGAGCCAATGCCTGACTCCTCGTCAAACTTGATAGGACACCCAGGATTCCTGTGGCACGTGGAAAGGGACCCTTGGTCTCCCGCCTCAGCTGGAGAGGCGTCCCAATTGCCCTGCCAAGCCTCGAGGAGAATCCCGAGTTGTCCCTCGCAACTAGGCAGGAGTCCTGACGTCGCTGAACAAACACGTGTGTGGAATGGCCATCCCCGTCGTAACTCGATAATATACCCCAGGTTCCCGCCGCAACTCGAGAAAAACCATGAGACTTCCCCCTCGCCGCGAGATGAGGCCCGATTCCCCTGCACTGCGTGCAGGGTAATTCCGTGTTGCACATCACACATGAAAGGAGCCTTGATTTCCTTAATGGCACTCCAGAGAAACCCCAAGAACACTGTTTCAAGGCTAGAGGGCTCCTGAGGTCACTGTAGCAACACGAAAGAGCTCCGTGGACCAAAAATCAACTCGAGATGACAGGTTAGTCCCTGCCTTCGACTCCAGAGGAATACCACCTTACCACAAGCACCTCAAGAGGAGGCTTCTGTCATCTCTAGGTATGTGAGAGGGACCCTGAGTTTGCTGCCTCAAGTTCAATTGACACCGCGATGCCCTGACTCGAAATAAGGCCGGATATCCCTGCAGTGACTTGAATGCAGGCTCGTCTTGCATCTCCCAAGACGAAAGGATGTCTGAATCCCCTGTGGAGACAACAAAGAAAGACCTAGTTCCCCACCTCATCGCGACCGGAGGCCTCATATCCTTTGAAAACTCCAGAGGTACGCGGAGATCAGTGCCTCCAAAGGAGACGATGCCTGACTCCTCGTGAAACTTGATAGGAGTCCCAGGATTCCTGTGGCACGTGGAAAGGGACACTTGGTCTCCCGCCTCAGCTGGAGAGGCGTCCCAATTGCCCTGCCAAGCCTCGAGGAGAATCCCGAGTTGTCCTCGCAACTAGGCAGGAGTCCTGCTGTCGCTGAACAAACACGTGGGTGGAAGGGCCATCCCCGTCGTAACTCGAGAATATACCTCAGGTTCCTGCGGCAACTCGAGAAAACCATGAGACTTCCCCCTCGCCGCGATATGAGGCCCGATTCCCCTGCACTGCGTGCAGAGCAATTCCGTGTTGCACATCACACATGAAAGGAGCCTTGATTTCCTTGATGGCACTCCAGAGAAACCCCAAGAACACTGTTCCAAGGCTAGAGGGATCCTGAGGTCACTGTGGCAACACGAAAGAGCTCCATGGACCAAGAATCAACTCGAGATGAGAGGTTAGTCCCTGGCTTCGACTCCAGAGGAATACCACCTTACCACAAGCACCTCAAGTGGAGGCTTCTCTCAGCTCTAGGTATGTGAGAGGGACCCTGATTTTGCGGCCTCAAGTGGAATGGACACTGCGATGCCCTGACTCGAAATAAGGCCGGATATCCCTGCAGTGACTTGAATGCAGGCTCGTCTTGCATCTCCCAAGACGAAAGGATGTCTGAACCCCTCTTGAGACCACAGAGAAAGACCTAGTTCCCCACCTCATCGCGACCGGAGGCCTCACATCCTTTGAAAACTCCAGAGGTACGCGGAGATCAGTCCCTCCAAAGGAGACGATGCCTGACTCCTCGTGAAACTTGATAGGAGTCCCAGGATTCCTGTGGCACGTGGAAAGGGACCCTTCGTCTCCCACCTCAGCTGGAGAGGCGTCCCATTTGCCCTGCCAAGCCTCGAGGAGAATCCCGAGTGGTCCCTCGCAACTAGGCATGAGTCCTGACGTCGCTGAACAAACACGTGGCTGGAAGGGCCATCCCCGTCATACCACGAGAATATACCCCGGGTTCCCACCGAAACTCGAGAAAAACAATGCGACTTCCCCCTCGCCGCAAAATGAGGCCCGATATACTGCTCTGCGTGCAGCGCAATTCCCTGTTGCACATCACACATGAACGGAGCCTTGATTTCCTTGATGGCACTCCAGAGAAACCCCAAGAACACTGTTTCAAGGCTAGAGGGAACCTGAGGTCACTGTAGCAACACGAAAAAGCTCCGTGGACCAATAATGAACTCGAGATGAGAAGTTAGTCCCTGGCTTCGATCCAGAGGAATACCACCTTACCACAAGTACCTCAAGACGAGGCTTCTCTCAGCTCTAGGTATGTGACAGGGACCCTGAGATTGCGGCCTAAAGTGAAATGGACACCGCGATGCCCTGACTCGAAATAGGCCGAGTATCCCTGCAGTGACTTGAATGCAGGCTCGTCTTGCATCTCCCAAGACGAAAGGATGTCTGAATCCCCTGTGGAGACCACTGAGAAAGACCTAGTTCCCCAACTCATCGCGACCGGAGGCCTCACATCCTTTGAAAACTCCAGAGGTACGCGGAGAACAGTGCCTCCAAAGGAGACGATGCCTGACTCCTCGTGAAACTTGATAGGAGTCAAAGGATTCCTGTGGCACGTGGAAAGGGACCCTTGGTCTCCCGCCTCAGCTGGAGAGGCGTCCCAATTGCCCTGACAAGCCTCGAGGAGAATCCCGAGTTGTCCCTCGCAACTAGGCAGGAGTCCTGACGTCGCTGAACAAACACGTGGGTGGAAGGGCCATCCCCGTCGTAACTCGAGAATATAAAACAGGTTCCCGCCGCAACTCAAGAAAAACCATGAGACTTCCCCCTCGCCGCGAGATGAGGCCCGATTCCCCTACACTGCGGGCAGAGCAATTCCCTATTGCACATCACACATGAAATGAGCCTTGATTTCCTTCATGGCACTTCAGAGAAACCCCAAGAACACTGTTTCAAGGCTAGAGGGATCCTGAGGTCACTGTAGCTACACGAAAGAGCTCCGTGGACCAAAAATCAACTCGAGATGAGAGGTTAGTCCCTAACTTCGACTCCAGAGGAATACAACCTTACCACAAGCACCTCAAGAGGAGGCTTCTCGCAGCTTTAGGTATGTGAGAGTGACCCTGAGTTTGCAGCCTCAAGTGGAATGGACACCGCAATGCCCTGACTCGAAATAAGGCCGGATATCCCTGCATTGACATAAATGCAGGCTCGTCTTGCATCTCCCAAGACGAAAGGATGTCTGAATTCTCTGTGGAGACCACAGAGAAAGACCTAGTTCCCCACCTCATCGCGACCGGAGGCCTCACATCCTTTGAAAACTCCAGAGGTACGCGGAGATCAGTGCCTCCAAAGGAGACGATGCCTGACTCCTCATGAAACTTGATAGGAGTCCCAGGATTCCTGTGGCACTTGGAAAGGGACACTTGGTCTCCCGCCTCAGCTGGAGAGGCGTCCCAATTGCCCTGCCAAGCCTTGAGGAGAATCCCGAGTTGTCCCTCGCAACTAGGCAGGAGTCCTGACGTCGCTGAACAAACACGTGGGTGGAAGTGCCATCACCGTCATAACTCGAGAATATACCCCAGGTTCCCGCCGCAACTCGAGAAAAATCATGAGACTTCCCCCTCGCCGCGAGATGAGGCCCGATTCCCCTGCACTGCGTGCAGAGCAATTCCGTGTTGCACATCACACATGAAAGGAGCCTTGATTTCCTTGATGGCACTCCAGAGAAACCCCAAGAACACTGTTTCCAGGCTAGAGGGATCCTGAGGTCACTGTAGCAACACGAAAGAGCTCCGTGGACCAAAAATCAACTAGAGATGAGAGGTTAGTCCCTAACTTCGACTGCAGAGGAATACCACCTTACCACAAGCACCTCAAGAGGAGGCTTGTCGCAGCTTTAGGTATGTGAGAGGGACCCTGAGTTTGCGGCCTCAAGTGGAATGGACTCCGCGATGCCCTGACTCGAAATAAGGCCGAGTATCCCTGCAGTGACTTGAATGCAGGCTCCTCTTGTATCTCCCAAGACGAAAGGATGTCTGAATCCCCTGTGGAGACCACAGAGAAAGACCTAATTCACCACCTCATCGCGACCGGAGGCCTCACATCCTTTGAAAACTCCAGAGGTACGCGGAGATCAGTGCCTCCAAAGGAGACGATGCCTGACTCCTCGGGAAACTTGATAGGAGAACCAGGATTCCTGTGGCACATGGAAACGGACCCTTGGTCTCCCGCCTCAGCCGGAGAGGCGTCCCAATTGCCCTGCCAAGCCTCGAGGAGAATTCCGAATTGTCCCTTGCAACTAGGCAGGGGTCCTGCCGTCGCTGAACAAACATATGTGTGGAAGGGCCATCCCCGTCGTAACTCGAGAATATACCCCAGGTTCCCGCCGCAACTCGAGAAAAACCATGAGACTTCCCCCTCGCCGCGAGATGAGGCCCGATTCCCCTGCACTGCGTGCAGAGCAATTCCGTGTTGCACATCACACATGAAAGGAGCCTTGATTTCCTTGATGGCACTTCAGAGAAACCCCAAGATCACTGTTTCCAGGCTAGAGGGATCCTGAAGTCACTGTGGCAACATGAAAGAACTCCGTGGACCAAAAATCAACTCGAGATGAGGGGTTAGTCCCTGGCTTCGAATCCAGAGGAATACCACCTTACCAAAAGCACCTCAAGTGGAGGCTTCTCTCAGCTCTAGGTATGTGAGAGGGACCCTGAGTTTGCAGCCTCAGGTCGAATGGACACCGCGATGCCCTGACTCGAAATAAGGCCGGATATCCCTGCAGTGACTTGAATGCAGGCTCGTCTTGCATCTCCCAAGACGAAAGGATGTCTGAATCCCCTGTGGAGACCACAGAGAAAGACCTAGTTCCCCAACTCATCGCGACCGGAGGCCTCACATCCTTTGAAAACTCCAGAGGTACGCGGAGAACAGTTCCTCCAAAGTAGACGATGCCTGACTCCTCGAGAAACTTGATAGGAGTCCCAGGATTCCTGTGGCACGTGGAAAGGGACCCTTGGTCTCCCGCCTCAGCTGGAGAGGCGTCCCAATTGCCCTGCCAAGCCTCGAGGAGAATCCCGAGTTGTCCCTCGCAACTAGGCAGAAGTCCTGCCATCGTTGAACAAACACGTGGGTGGAAGGGCCATCTCCGTCGTAACTCGAGAATATACCCCAGGTTCCCGCCGCAACTCAAGAACAACCATGAGACTTCCCCCTCGCCGCGAGATGAGGCCCGATTCCCCTACACTGCGGGCAGAGCAATTCCCGATTACACATCACACATGAAATGAGCCTTGATTTCCTTCATGGCACTCCAGAGAAACCCCAAGAACACTCTTTCAAGGCTAGAGGGATCCTGAGGTCACTGTAGCAACACGAAAGAGCTCTGTGAACCAAAAATCAACTCGAGATGAAAGGTTAGTCCCTAACTTCGACTCCAGAGGTATACCACCTAACCACAAGCACCTCAAGAGGAGGCTTCTCGCAGCTTTAGGTATGTGAGAGGGACCCTGAGTTTGCAGCCTCAAGTGAAATGGACACCGCAATGCCCTGACTCGAAATAAGGACGGATATGTCTGCATTGACATAAATGTAGGCTCGTTTTGCATCTCCCATGACGAAAGGATGTCTGAATTCTCTGTGGAGACCACAGAGAAAGACCTAGTTCCCCACCTCATCGCGACCGGAGGCCTCACATCCTTTGAAAACTCCAGAGGTACGCGGAGATCAGTGCCTCCAAAGGAAACGACGCCTGACTCCTCATGAAACTTGATAGGAGTCCCAGGATTCCTGTGGCACGTGGAAAGGGACCCTTGGTCTCCCGCCTCGGCTGGAGAGGCGTCCCAATTGCCCTGCCAAGCCTCGAGGAGAATTCCGAATTGTCCCTCTCAACTAGGCAGGGGTCCTGCCGTCGCGGAACAAACATATGTGTGGAAGGGCCATCCCCGTCGTAACTCGAGAATATACCCCGGTTCCCGCCGCAACTCGAGAAAAACCATGAGACTTCCCCCTCGCCGCGATATGAGGCCCGATTCCCCTGCACTGCGTGCAGAGCAATTCCGTGTTTCACATCACACATGAAAGGAGCCTTGATTTCCTTGATGGCACTCCAGAGAAACCCCAAGATCACTGTTTCTAGGCTAGAGGGATCCTGAAGTCACTGTAGCAACACGAAAGAGCTCCGTGGACCAAAAATCAACTCGAGATGAGGGGTTAGTCCCTGGCTTCGACTCCAGAGGAATACCACCTTACCAGAAGCACCTCAAGTGGAGGCTTCTCGCAGCTTTATTTATGTGAGAGGGACCCTGAGTTTGCAGCCTCAAGTGGAATGGACACCGCAATGCCCTGACTCGAAATAAGGCCGGATATCCCTGCATTGACATGAATGCAGGCTCGTCTTGCATCTCCCAAGACGAAAGGATGTCTGAATTCTCTGTGGAGACCACAGAGAAAGACCTAGTTCCCCACCTCATCGCGACCGGAGGCCTGACATTCTTTGAAAACTCCAGAGGTACGCGGAGATCAGTGCCTCCAAAGGAAACGATGCCTGACTCCTCATGAAACTTGATAGGAGTCCCAGGATTCCTGTGGCACGTGGAAAGGGACCCTTGGTCTCCCGCCTCAGCTGGCGAGGCGTCTCAATTGCCCTGCCAAGCCTCGAGGAGAATCCCGAGTTGTCCCTTGCAACTAGGCAGGAGTCCTGACGTCGCTGAACAAACACGTGGGTGGAAGGGCCATCCCCATCGTAACTCGATAATATACCTCAGGTTCCTGCCGCAACTGGAGAAAAACCATGAGACTTCCCCCTCGCCGCGAGATGAGGCCCGATTCCCCTACACTGCGTGCAGAGCAATTCCGTGTTGCACATCACACATGAAAGGAGCCTTGATTTCCTTGATGGCACTCCAGAGAAACCCCAAGAACACTGTTTCAAGGCTAGAGGGATCCTGATGTCACTGTAGCAACACGAAAGAGCTCCGTGGACCAAAAATCAACTTGAGATGAGAGGTTAGTCCCTAACTTCGACTGCAGAGGAATACCACCTTACCACAAGCACCTCAAGAGGAGGCTTGTCGCAGCTTTAGGTATGTGAGAGGGACCCTGAGTTTGCGGCCTCAAGTGGAATGGACACCGCGATGCCCTGACTCGAAATAAGGCCGAGTATCCCTGCAGTGACTTGAATGCAGGCTCGTCTTGCTTCTCCCAAGCGAAAGGATGTCTGAATCCCCTGTGTAGACCACAGAGAAAGACCTAGTTCCCCACCTCATCGCGACCGGAGGCCTAACATGCTTTGAAAACTCCAGAGGTACGCGGAGATCAGTGCCTCCAAAGGAGACGATGCCTGACTCCTCGTGAAACTTGATAGGAGTCCCAGGATTCCTGTGGCACGTGGAAAGGGACCCTTGGTCTCCCGCCTCAGCTGGAGAGGCGTCCCAATTGCCCTGCCAAGCCTCGAGGAGAATCCCGAGTGGTCCCTCGCAACTAGGCAGGAGTCCTGACGTCGCTGAACAAACACGTGTGTGGAAGGGCCATCCCCGTCGTAACTCGAGAATATACCCCAGGTTCCCGCCGCAACTCGAGAAAAACCATGAGACTTCCCCCTCGCCGCGAGATGAGGCCCGATTCCCCTGCACTGCGTGCAGAGCAATTCCGTGTTGCACATCACACATGAAAGGAGCCTTGATTTCCTTGATGGTACTCCAGAGAAACCCCAAGAACACTGTTTCAAGTCTAGAGCTATCCTGAGGTCACTGTAGCAACACGAAAGAGCTCCGTGGACCAAAAATCAACTCGAGATGAGAGGTTAGTCCCTGGCTTCGACTCCAGAGGAATACCACCTTACCACAAGCACCTCAAGACGAGGCTTCTCTCAGCTCTAGGTATGTGAGAGGGACCCTGAGTTTGCGGCCTCAAGTGGAATGGACACCGCGATGCCCTGACTCGAAATAAGGCCGGATATCCCTGCAGTGACTTGAATGCAGGCTCGTCTTGCATCTCCCAAGACGAAAGGATGTCTGAATCCCCTGTGGAGACCACAGAGAAAGACCTAGTTCCCCACCTCATCGCGACCGGAGGCCTCACATCCTTTGAAAACTCCAGAGGTACGCGGAGAACAGTGCCTCCAAAGTAGACGATGCCTGACTCCTCGAGAAACTTGATAGGAGTCCCAGGATTCCTGTGGCACGTGGAAAGGGACCCTTGGTCTCCCGCCTCAGCTGGAGAGGTGTCCCAATTGCCCTGCCAAGCCTCGAGGAGGATCCCGAGTTGTCCCTCGCAACTAGGCAGGAGTCCTGCTGTCGTTGAACAAACACGTGGGTGGAAGGGCCATCCCCGTCGTAACTCGAGAATATACCCCAGGTTCCCGCCGCAACTCAAGAAAAACCATGAGACTTCCCCCTCGCCACGAGATGAGGCCCGATTCCCCTACACTGCGGGCAGAGCAATTCCCTATTGCACATCACACATGAAATGAGCCTTGATTTCCTTCATGGCACTCCAGAGAAACCCCAAGAACACTGTTTCAAGGTTGAGGGATCCTGAGGTCACTGTAGCAACACGAGATGAGAGGTTAGTCCCTGGCTTCGACTCCAGAGGAATACCACCTTACCACAAGCACCTCAAGAGGAGGCTTCTCTCAGCTCTAGGTATGTGAGAGGGACCCTGAGTTTGCAGCCTCAAGTGGAATGGACACCGCGATGCCCTGGCTCGAAATAAGGCCGGATATCCCTGCAGTGACTTGAATGCAGGCTCGTCTTGCATCTCCCAAGACGAAAGGATGTCTGAATCCCCTGTGGAGACCACAGAGAAAGACCTAGTTCCCCACCTCATCGCGACCGGAGGCCTCACATCCTTTGAAAACTCCAGAGGTACGCGGAGATCAGTGCCTCCAAAGGAGACGATGCCTGACTCCTCGTGAAACATGATAGGAGTCCCAGGATTCCTGTGGCACGTGGACAGGGACCCTTGGTCTCCCGCCTCAGCTGGAGAGGCGTCCCAATAGCCCTGCCAAGCCTCGAGGAGAATCCCGAGTGGTCCCTCGCAACTAGGCAGGAGTCCTGACGTCGCTGAACAAACACGTGTGTGGAAGGGCCATCCCCGTCGTAACTCGAGAATATACCCCAGGTTCCCGCCGCAACTCGAGAAAAACCATGAGACTTCCCCCTCGCCGCGAGATGAGGCCCGATTCCCCTGCACTGCGTGCAGAGTAATTCCGTGTTGCACATCACACATGAAAGGAGCCTTGATTTCCTTGATGGCACTCCAGAGAAACCCCAAGAACACTGTTTCAAGGCTAGAGGGATCCTGACGTCACTGTAGCAACACGAAAGAGCTCCGTGGACCAAAAATCAACTAGAGATGAGAGGTTAGTCCCTAACTTCGACTGCAGAGGAATACCACCTTACCGCAAGCACCTCAAGAGGAGGCTTGTCGCAGCTTTAGGTATGTGAGAGGGACCCTGAGTTTGCGGCCTCAAGTGGAATGGACACCGCGATGCCCTGAGTCGAAATAAGGCCGGAAATCCCTGCAGTGACTTGAATGCAGGCTCGTCTTGCATCTCCCAAGACGAAAGGATGTCTGAATCCCCTGTGGAGATCACAGAGAAAGACCTAGTTCCCCACCTCATCGCGACCGGAGGCCTCACATCCTTTGAAAACTCCAGAGGTACGCGGAGATCAGTGCCTCCAAAGGAGACGATGCCTGACTCCTCGAGAAACTTGATAGGAGTCCCAGGATTCCTGTGGCACGTGGAAAGGGACCCTTGGTCTCCCGCCTCAGCTGGAGAGGTGTCCCAATTGCCCTGCCAAGCCTCGAGGAGGATCCCGAGTGGTCCCTCGCAACTAGGCAGGAGTCCTGCTGTCGTTGAACAAACACGTGGGTGGAAGGGCCATCCCCGTCGTAACTCGAGAATATACCCCAGGTTCCCGCCGCAACTCAAGAAAAACCATGAGACTTCCCCCTCGCCACGAGATGAGGCCCGATTCCCCTACACTGCGGGCAGAGCAATTCCCTATTGCACATCACACATGAAATGAGCCTTGATTTCCTTCATGGCACTCCAGAGAAACCCCAAGAACACTGTTTCAAGGTTGAGGGATCCTGAGGTCACTGTAGCAACACGAAAGAGCTCCGTGGACCAAGAATCAACACGAGATGATAGGTTAGTCCCTGGCTTCGACTCCAGAGGAATACCACCTTACCACAAGCACCTCAAGAGGAGGCTTCTCTCAGCTCTAGGTATGTGAGAGGGACCCTGATTTTGCGGCCTCAAGTGGAATGGACACCGCGATGCCCTGGCTCGAAATAAGGCCGGATATCCCTGCAGTGACTTGAATGCAGGCTCGTCTTCCATCTCCCAAGACGAAAGGATGTCTGAATCCCCTGTGGAGACCACAGAGAAAGACCTAGTTCCCCACCTCATCGCGACCGGATGCCTCACATCCTGTGATAACTCCAGAGGTACGCGGAGATCAGTGCCTCCAAAGGAGACGATGCCTGACTCCTCGTGAAACATGATAGGAGTCCCAGGATTCCTGTACCACGTGGACAGGGACCCTTGGTCTCCCGCCTCAGCTGGAGAGGCGTCCCAATAGCCCTGCCAAGCCTCGAGGAGAATCCCGAGTGGTCCCTCGCAACTAGGCAGGAATCCTGACGTCGCTGAACAAACACGTGTGTGGAAGGGCCATCCCCGTCGTAACTCGAGAATATACCCCAGGTTCCCGCCGCAACTCGAGAAAAACCATGAGACTTCCCCCTCGCCGCGAGATGAGGCCCGATTCCCCTGCACTGCGTGCAGAGCAATTCCGTGTTGCACATCACACATGAAAGGAGCCTTGATTTCCTTGGTGGCACTCCAGAGAAACCCCAAGAACACTGTTTCAAGGCTAGAGGGATCCTGAGGTCACTGTAGCAACACGAAAGAGCTCCGTGGACCCAAAATCAACTAGAGATGAGAGGTTAGTCCCTAACTTCGACTGCAGAGGAATACCACCTTACCACAAGCACCTCAAGTGGAGGATTCTCTCAGCTCTAGGTATGTGAGAGGGACCCTGAGTTTGCTGCCTCAGGTCGAATGGACACCGCGATGCCCTGACTCGAAATAAGGCCGGAAATCCCTGCAGTGACTTGAATGCAGGCTCGTCTTGCATCTCCCAAGACGAAAGGATGTCTGAATCCCCTGTGGAGACCACAGAGAAAGACCTAGTTCCCCACCTCATCGCGACCGGAGGCCTCACATCCTTTGAAAACTCCAGAGGTACGCAGAGAACAGTGCCTCCAAAGTAGACATTGCCTGACTCCTAGAGAAACTTGATAGAAGTCCAAGGATTCCTGTGGCACGTGGAAAGGGACTCTTGGTCTCCCGCCTCAGCTGGAGAGGTGTCCCAATTGCCCTGCCAAGCCTCGAGGAGGATCCCGAGTTGTCCCTCGCAACTAGGCAGGAGTCCTGCTGTCGCTGAACAAACACGTGGGTGGAAGGGCCATCCCCGTCGTAACTCGAGAATATACCCCAGGTTCCCGCCGCAACTCGAGAAAAACCATGAGACTTCCCCCTCGCCGCGAGATGAGGCCCGATTCCCCTACACTACGTGCAGAGCAATTCCGTGTTGCACATCACACATGAAACGAGCCTTGATTTCCTTCATGGCACTCCAGAGAAACCCCAAGAACACTGTTTCAAGGCTAGAGGGATCCTGAGGTCACTGTAGCAACACGAAAGAGGTCCGTGGACCAAAAATCAACTCGAGATGAGAGGTTAGTCCCTGACTTCGACTCCAGAGGAATACCACCTTACCACAAGCACCTCAAGAGGAGGCTTCTCTCAGCTCTATGTATGTGAGAGGGACCCTGAGTTTGCGGCCTCAAGTGGAATGGACACCGCGATGCCCTGACTCGAAATAAGGCCGGATATCCCTGCAGTGACTGGAATGCAGGCTCGTCTTGCATCTCCCAAGACGAAAGGATGTCTGAATCCCCTGTGTAGACCACAGAGAAAGACCTAGTTCCCCACCTCATCGCGACCGGAGGCCTCACATCTTTTGAAAACTCCAGAGGTACGCTGAGATCAGTGCCTCCAAAGGAGACGATGCCTGACTCCTCGTGAAACTTGATAGAAGTCCCAGGATTCCTGTGGCACGTGGAAAGGGGCCCTTGGTCTCCCGCCTCAGCTGGAGAGGCGTCCCAATTGCCCTGCCAAGCCTCGAGGAGAATCGCGAGTTGTCCCTCGCAACTAGGCAGGAGTCCTGACGTCGCTGAACAAACACGTGGGTGGAAGGGCCATCCCCGTCGTAACTCGAGAATATACCCCAGGTTCCCGCCGCAACTCGAGAAAAACCGTGAGCCTTCCCCCTCGCCGCGAGATGAGGCCCGATTCCCCTACACTACGTGCAGAGCAATTCCGTGTTGCACATCACACATGAAACGAGCCTTGATTTCCTTGATGGCACTCCAGAGAAACCCCAAGAACACTGTTTCAAGGCTCGAGGGATCCTGAGGTCACTATAGCAACACGAAAGAGCTCCATGGACCAGAAATCAACTTGAGATGAGAGGTTAGTCCCTGGCTTCGACTCCAGAGGAATACCACCTTACCACAAGCACCTCAAGAGGAGGCTTCTCTCAGCTCTAGGTATGTGAGAGGGACCCTGATTTTGCGGCCTCAAGTGGAATGGACACCGTGATGCCCTGACTCGAAATAAGGCCGGATATCCCTGCAGTGACTTCAATGGAGGCTCGTCTTGCATCTCCCAAGATGAAAGGATGACTGAATCCCCAGTGGAGACCACAGAGAAAGAGCTAGTTCCCCACTTCATCGCGACCGGAGGCCTCACATCCTTTGAAAATTCCAGAGGTACGCGGAGATCAGTGCCTTCAAAGGAGACGATGCCTGACTCCTCGTGAAACTTGATACGAGTCCCAGGATTCCTGTGGCACGTGGAAAGGGACCCTTGGTCTACCGCCTCAGATGGAGAGGCGTCGCTATTGCCCTGCCGAGCCTCGAGGAGAATCCCGAGTTGTCCCTCACAACTAGGCAGGAGTCCTGACGTCGCTGAACAAACACGTGGGTGGAAGGGCCATCCCCGTCATAACCTCAGAATATACCCCAGGTTCCCACCGCAACTCGAGAAAATCCATGAGACTTCCCCGTCGCCGCAAAATGAGGCCTGATATCCTGCACTGCGTGCAGAGCAATTCCGTGTTGCACATCACACATGAAAGGAGCCTTGATTTCCTTGAAGGCACTCCAGAGAAACCCCAAGAACACTGTTTCAAGGCTAGAGGGAACCTGAGGTCACTGTAGCAACACGAAAGAGCTCCGTGGACCAAAAATCAACTCGAGATGAGAGGTTAGTCCCTGGCTTCGACTCCAAAGGAATAGCACCTTACCACAAGCACCTCAAGAGGAGGCTTCTCTCAGCTCTAGGTATGTGAGAGGGACCCTGAGTTTGCGGCCTCAAGTGGAATGGACACCGCGATGCCCTGACTCAAAATAAGGCCGGATATCCTTGCAGTGACTTGAATGCAGGCTCGTCTTGCATCTCCCAAGACGAAAGGATGTCTGAATCCCCTGTGGAGACCACAGAGAAAGACCTAGTTCCCCACCTCATCGCGACCGGAGGCCTCACATCCTTTGAAAACTCCAGAGGTACGCGGAGATCAGTGCCTCCAAAGGAGACGATGCCTGACTCCTCGTGAAACTTGATAGGAGTCCCAGGATTCCGGTGGCACGTGGAACGGGACCCTTGGTCTCCCGCCTCAGCTGGAGAGGCGTCCCAATTGCCCTGCCAAGCCTCGAGGAGAATCCCGAGTTGTCCCTCGCAACTAGGCAGGAGTCCTGACGTCGGTGAACAAAAACGTGTGTGGAAGGGCCATCCCCGTCGTAACTCGAGAATATACCCCAGGTTCCCGCCGCAACTCGAGAAAAACCATGAGACTTCCCCCTCGCCGCGAGATGAGGACCGATTCCCCTGCACTGCGTGCAGAGCAATTCCGTATTGCACATCACACATGAAAAAAGCCTAGATTTCCTTGATGGCACTCCAGAGAAACCCCAAGAACACTGTTTCAAGGCTAGAGGGATTCTGAGGTCTCTGTAGCAACACAAAAGAGCTCCGTGGACCAAAAATCAACTCGAGATGAGAGGTTAGTCCCTGGCTTCGACTCCAGAGGAATGCCACCTTACCACAAGCACCTCAAGAGGAGGCTTCTCTCAGCTCTAGGTATGTGAGAGGTACCCTGAGTTTGCGGCCTCAAGTGGAATGGAGACCGCGATGCCCTGACTCGAAATAAGGCCGGATATCCCTGCAGTGACTTGAATGCAGGCTCGTCTTGCATCTCCCAAGACGAAAGGATGTCTGAATCCCCTGTGGAGACCACAGAGAAAGACCTAGTTCCCCACCTCATCGCGACCGGAGGCCTCACATCCTTTGAAAACTCCAGAGGTACAAGGAGATCAGTGCCTCCAAAGGAGACGATGCCTGACTTCTCGTGAAACTTGATAGGAGTCCCAGGATTCCTGTGGCACGTGGAAAGGGACCCTTGGTCTCCCGCCTCAGCTGGAGAGGCGTCCAGATTGCCCTGCCAAGCCTCGAGGAAAATCCCGAGTGGTCCCTCGCAACTAGGCAGACGTCCTGACGTCGCTGAACAAACACGTGTGTGGAAGGGCCATCCCTGTCGTAACTGGAGAATATACCCCAGGTTCCCGCCGCAACTCGAGAAAAACCATGAGACTTCACCCTCGCCGCAAAATGAGGCCCGATTCCCCTACACTGCGTGCAGAGCAATTCCGTGTTGCACATCACATATGAAAGGAGCCTTGATTTCCTTGATGGCACTCCAGAGAAAACCCAAGAACACTGTTTCAAGGCTAGAGGGATCCTGAGGTCACTGTAGCAACACGAAAGAGCTCCGTGGACCAAAATTCAACTCGAGATGAGAGGTTAGTCCCTGGCTTCGACTCCAGAGGAATACCACCGTACCAGAAGCACATCAAGAGGAGGCTTCTCTCAGCTCTAGCTATGTGAGAGGGACCGTGATTTTGCGGCCTCAAGTGGAATGGACACTGCGATGCCCTGACACGAAATAAGGCCGGATATCCCTGCAGTGACTTGAATGCAGGCTTGTCTTGCATCTCCCAAGATGAAAGGATGTCTGAATCCCCTGTGGAGACCACAGAGAAAGACCTAGTTCCCCACCTCATGGCGACCGGAGGCCTCACATCCTTTGAAAACTCCAGAGGTACGCGGAGATCAGTGCCTCCAAAGGAGACGATGCCTGACTCCTCGTGAAAATTGATAGGAGTCCCAGGATTCCTGTGGCACGTGGAAAGGGACCCTTGGTCTCCCACCTCAGCTGGAGAGGCGTCCCAATTGCCCTGCCAAGCCTCGAGGAGAATCGCGAGTTGTCCCTCGCAACTAGGCAGGAGTCCTGCCGTCGCTGAACAAACACGTGGGTGGAAGGGCCATCTCCGTCGTAACTCGAGAATATACCCCAGGTTCCCGCCGCAACTCGAGAAAAACCATGAGCCTTCCCCCTCGCCGCGAGATCAGGCACCATTCCCCTGCACTGCGTTCAGCGCAATTCCGTGTTGCACATCACACATGAAAGGAGCCTTGATTTCCTTGATGGCACTCCAGAGAAACCCCAAGAACACTGTTTCAAGGCTAGAGGGATCCTGAGGTTACTGTAGCAGCACGAAAGAGCTCCATGGACCAAAAATCAACTCGAGATGAGAGATTAGTCCCTGGCTTCGACTCCAGAGGAATACCACCTTACCACAAGCACCTCCAGAGGAGGCTTCTCTCAGCTATAGCTATGTGAGAGGGACCCTGATTTTGCGGCCTCAAGTGGAATGGACACTGCGATGCCCTGACTCGAAATAAGGCCGGATATCTCTGCAGTGACTTGAATGCAGGCTCGTCTTGCATCTCCCAAGACGAAAGGATGTCTGAATCCCCTGTGGAGACGACAGAGAAAGACCTAGTTCCCCACCTCATCGCGACCGGAGGCCTCACATCCTTTGAAAACTCCAGAGGTACACTGAGATCAGTGCCTCCAAAGGAGACGATGCCTGACTCCTCGTGAAACTTGATAGGAGTCCCAGGATTCCTGTGGCACGTGGAAAGGGACCCTTGGTCTCCCGCCTCAGCTGGAGAGGCGTCCCAATTGCCCTGCCAAGCCTCGAGGAGAATCCCGAGTTGTCCCTCGCAACTGGGCAGGAGTCCTGCCATCGCTGAACAAACACGTGGGTGGAAGGGCCATCCCCGTCGTAACTCGAGAATATACCCCAGGTTCCCGCCGCAACTCGAGAAAAACCATGAGACTTCCCCCTCGCCGCGAGATGAGGCCCGATTCCCCTACACTACGTGCAGAGCAATTCCGTGTTGCACATCACACATGAAACGAGCCTTGATTTCCTTGATGGCACTCCAGAGAAACCCCAAGAACACTGTTTCAAGGCTCGAGGGATCCAGAGGTCACTGTAACAACACGAAAGAGCTCCGTGGACCAGAAATCAACTTGAGATGAGAGGTTAGTCCCTGGCTTCGACTCCAGAGGAATACCACCTTACCACAGGCACCTCAAGAGGAGGCTTCTCTCAGCTCTAGGTATGTGAGAGGGACCCTGATTTTGCGGCCTCAAGTGGAATGGACACCGTGATGCCCTGACGCGAAATAAGGCCGGATATCCCTGCAGTGACTTGAATGCAGGCTCGTCTTGCATCTCCCAATAAGAAAGGATGTCTGAATCCCCTGTGGAGACCACAGAGAAAGACCTAGTTCCCCACCTCATCGCGACCGGAGGCCTCACATCCTTTGAAAATTCCAGAGGTACGCGGAGATCAGTGCCTTCAAAGGAGACGATGCCTGACTCCTCGTGAAACTTGATACGAGTCCCAGGATTCCTGTGGCACGTGGAAAGGGACCCTTGGTCTACCGCCTCAGATGGAGAGGCGTCGCTATTGCCCTGCCGAGCCTCGAGGAGAATCCTGAGTTGTCCCTCACAACTAGGCAGGAGTCCTGACGTCGCTGAACAAACACGTGGGTGGAAGGGCCATCCCCGTCATAACCTCAGAATATACCCCAGGTTCCCACCGCAACTCGAGAAAATCCATGAGACTTCCCGGTTGCCGCAAAATGAGGCCTGATATCCTGCACTGCGTGCAGAGCAATTCCGTGTTGCACATCACACATGAAAGGAGCCTTGATTTCCTTGATGGCACTCCAGAGAAACCCCAAGAACACTGTTTCAAGGCTAGAGGGATCCTGAGGTCTCTGTAGCAACACAAAAGAGCTCCGTGGACCAAAAATCAACTCGAGATGAGAGGTTAGTCCCTGGCTTCGACTCCAGAGGAATGCCACCTTACCACAAGCACCTCAAGAGGAGGCTTCTCTCAGCTCTAGGTATGTGAGAGGTACCCTGAGTTTGCGGCCTCAAGTGAAATGGACACCGCGATGCCCTGACTCGAAATAAGGCCGGATATCCCTGCAGTGACTTGAATGCAGGCTCGTCTTGCATCTCCCAAGACGAAAGGATGTCTGAATCCCCTGTGGAGACCGCAGAGAAAGACCTAGTTCCCCACCTCATCGCGACCGGAGGCCTCACATCCTTTGAAAACTCCAGAGGTACGCGGAGATCAGTGCCTCCAAAGGAGACCATGCCTGACTTCTCGTGAAACTTGATAGGAGTCCCAGGATTCCTGTGGCACGTGGAAAGGGACCCTTGGTCTCCCGCCTCAGCTGGAGAGGCGTCCAGATTGCCCTGCCAAGCCTCGAGGAGAATCCCGAGTAGTCCCTCGCAACTAGGCAGACGTCCTGACGTCGCTGAACAAACACGTGTGTGGAAGGGCCATCCCTGTCGTAACTGGAGAATATACCCCAGGTTCCCGCCGCAACTCGAGAAAAACCATGAGACTTCACCCTCGCCGCAAAATGAGGCCCGATTCCCCTACACTGCGTGCAGAGCAATTCCGTGTTGCACATCACATATGAAAGGAGCCTTGATTTCCTTGATGGCACTCCAGAGAAAACCCAAGAACACTGTTTCAAGGCTAGAGGGATCCTGAGGTCACTGTAGCAACACGAAAGAGCTCCGTGGACCAAAATTCAACTCGAGATGAGAGGTTAGTCCCTGGCTTCGACTCCAGAGGAATACCACCTTACCACAAGCACCTCAAGAGGAGGCTTCTCTCAGCTCTAGGTATGTGAGAGGGACCCTGAGTTTGCGGCCTCAAGTGGAATGGACACCGTGATGCCCTGACGGGAAATAAGGCCGGATATCCCTGCAGTGACTTCAATGCAGGCTCGTCTTGCATCTCCCAAGATGAAAGGATGTCTGAATCCCCAGTGGAGACCACAGAGAAAGACCTAGTTCCCCACCTCATCGCGACCGGAGGCCTCACATCCTTTGAAAACTCCAGAGGTACGCGGAGATCAGTGCCTTCAAAGGAGACGATGCCTGACTCCTCGTGAAACTTGATAGGAGTCCCAGGATTCCTGTGGCACGTGCAGAGCAATTCCGTGTTGCACATCACACATGAAAGGAGCCTTGATTTCCTTGATGGCACTCCAGAGAAACCCCAAGAACACTGTTTCAAGGCTAGAGGGATCCTGAGGTCACTGTAGCAACACGAAAGAGCTCCGTGGACCAAAAATCAACTAGAGATGAGAGGTTAGTCCCTAACTTCGACTGCAGAGGAATACCACCTTACCACAAGCACCTCAAGAGGAGGCTTCTCTCAGCTCTAGCTATGTGCTGAGTTTGCGGCCTCTAGTGGAATGGACACCGCGATGCCCTGACTCGAAATAAGGCCGGATATCCCTGCAGTGACTTGAATGCAGGCTCGTCTTGCATCTCCCAAGACGAAAGGATGTCTGAATCCCCTGTGGAGACCACAGAGAAAGACCTAGTTCCCCACCTCATCGCGACCGGAGGCCTCACATCCTTTGAAAACTCCAGAGGTACGCGGAGATCAGTGCCTCCAAAGGAGACGATGCCTGACTTCTCGTGAAACTTGATAGGAGTCCCAGGATTCCTGTGGCACGTGGAAAGGGACCCTTGGTCTCCCGCCTCAGCTGGAGAGGCGTCCAGATTGCCCTGCCAAGCCTCGAGGAGAATCCCGAGTAGTCCCTCGCAACTAGGCAAACGTCCTGACGTCGCTGAACAAACACGTGTGTGGAAGGGCCATCCCTGTCGTAACTGGAGAATATACCCCAGGTTCCCGCCGCAACTCGAGAAAAACCATGAGACTTCACCCTCGCCGCAAAATGAGGCCCGATTCCCCTACACTGCGTGCAGAGCAATTCCCTGTTGCACATTACATATGAAAGGAGCCTTGATTTCCTTGATGGCACTCCAGAGAAAACCCAAGAACACTGTTTCAAGGCTAGAGGGATCCTGAGGTCACTGTAGCAACACGAAAGAGCTCCGTGGACCAAAATTCAACTCGAGATGAGAGGTTTGTCCCTGGCTTCGACTCCAGAGGAATACCACCGTACCACAAGCACATCAAGAGGAGGCTTCTCTCAGCTCTAGGTATGTGAGAGGGACCGTGATTTTGCGGCCTCAAGTGGAATGGACACTGCGATGCCCTGACACGAAATAAGGCCGGATATCCCTGCAGTGACTTGAATGCAGGCTTGTCTTGCATCTCCCAAGATGAAAGGATGTCTGAATCCCCTGTGGAGACCACAGAGAAAGACCTAGTTCCCCACCTCATGGCGACCGGAGGCCTCACATCCTTTGAAAACTCCAGAGGTACGCGGAGATCAGTGCCTCCAAAGGAGACGATGCCTGACTCCTCGTGAAAATTGATAGGAGTCCCAGGATTCCTGTGGCACGTGGAAAGGGACCCTTGGTCTCCCACCTCAGCTGGAGAGGCGTCCCAATAGCCCTGCCAAGCCTCGAGGAGAATCGCGAGTTGTCCCTCGCAACTAGGCAGGAGTCCTGACGTCGCTGAACAAACACGTGGGTGGAAGGGCCATCTCCGTCGTAACTCGAGAATATACCCCAGGTTCCCGCCGCAACTCGAGAAAAACCATGAGCCTTCCCCCTCGCCGCGAGATCAGGCACCATTCCCCTGCACTGCGTGCAGCGCAATTCCGTGTTGCACATCACATATGAAAGGAGCCTTGATTTCCTTGATGGCACTCTAGAGAAACCCCAAGAACACTGTTTCAAGGCTAGAGGGATCCTGAGGTTACTGTAGCAGCACGAAAGAGCTCCATGGACCAAAAATCAACTCGAGATGAGAGATTAGTCCCTGGCTTCGACTCCAGAGGAATACCACCTTACCACAAGCACCTCAAGAGGAGGCTTCTCTCAGCTATAGCTATGTGAGAGGGACCCTGATTTTGCGGACTCAAGTGGAATGGACACTGCGATGCCCTGACGCGAAATAAGGCCGGATATCCCTGCAGTGACTTGAATGCAGGCTCGTCTTGCATCTCCCAAAACGAAAGGATGTCTGAATCCCCTGTGGAGACGACAGAGAAAGACCTAGTTCCCCACCTCATCGCGACCGGAGGCCTCACATCCTTTGAAAACTCCAGAGGTTCACTGAGATCAGTGCCTCCAAAGGAGACGATGCCTGACTCCTCGTGAAACTTGATAGGAGTCCCAGGATTCCTGTGGCACGTGGAAAGGGACCCTTGGTCTCCCGCCTCAGCTGGAGAGGCGTCCCAATTGCCCTGCCAAGCCTCGAGGAGAATCCCGAGTTGTCCCTCGCAACTAGGCAGGAGTCCTGGCGTCGCTGAACAAACACGTGGGTGGAAGGGCCATCCCCGTCGTAACTCGAGAATATACCCCAGGTTCCCGCCACAACTCGAGAAAAACCATGGGACTTCCCCCTCGCCGCGAGATGAGGCCCGATTCCCCTACACTACGTGCAGAGCAATTCCGTGTTGCACATCACACATGAAAGGAGCCTTGATTTCCTTGATGGCACTCCAGAGAAACCCCAAGAACACTGTTTCAAGGCTAGAGGGATCCTGAGGTCACTGTAGCAACACGAAAGAGCTCCGTGGACCAGAAATCAACTTGAGATGAGAGGTTAGTCCCTGGCTTCGACTCCAGAGGAATACCACCTTACCACAAGCACCTCAAGAGGAGGCTTCTCTCAGCTCTAGGTATGTGAGCTGGACCCTGATTTTGCGGCCTCAAGTGGAATGGACACCGTAATGCCCTGACGCGAAATAAGGCCGGATATCCCTGCAGTGACTTCAATGCAGGCTCGTCTTGCATCTCTCAAGATGAAAGGCTGACTGAATCCCCAGTGGAGACCACAGAGAAAGACCTAGTTCCCCACTTCATCGCGACCGGAGGCCTCACATCCTTTGAAAATTCCAGAGGTACGCGGAGATCAGTGCCTTCAAAGGAGACGATGCCTGACTCCTCGTGAAACTTGATAAGAGTCCCAGGATTCCTGTGGCACGTGGAAAGGGACCCTTGGTCTACCGCCTCAGATGGAGAGGCGTCGCTATTGCCCTGCCGAGCCTCGAGGAGAATCCCGAGTTGTCCCTCACAACTTGGCAGGAGTCCTGACGTCGCTGAACAAACACGTGGGTGGAAGGGCCATCCCCGTCATAACCTCAGAATATACCCCAGGTTCCCACCGCAACTCGAGAAAATCCATGAGACTTCCCCGTCACCGCAAAATGAGGCCTGATATCCTGCACTGCGTGCAGAGCAATTCCGTGTTGCACATCACACATGAAAGGAGCCTTGATTTCCTTGATGGCACTCCAGAGAAACCCCAAGAACACTGTTTCAAGGCTAGAGGGAACCTGAGGTCACTGTAGCAACAAGAAAGAGCTCCGTGGACCAAAAATCAACTCGAGATGAGAGGTTAGTCCCTGGCTTCGACTCCAGAGGAATAGCACCTTACCACAAGCACCTCAAGAGGAGGCTTCTCTCAGCTCTAGGTATGTGAGAGGGACCCTGATTTTGCGGCCTCAAGTGGAATGGACACCGTGATGCCCTGACGCGAAATAAGGCCGGATATCCCTGCAGTGACTTCAATGCAGGCTCGTCTTGCATCTCTCAAGATGAAAGGATGACTGAATCCCCAGTGGAGACCACAGAGAAAGACCTAGTTCCCCACCTCATGGCGACCGGAGGCCTCACATCCTTTGAAGACTCCAGAGGTACGCGGAGATCAGTGCCTCCAAAGGAGACGATGCCTGACTACTCGTGAAACTTGATAGGAGTCCCAGGATTCCTGTGGCACGTGGAAAGGGACCCTTGGTCTCCCGCCTCAGCTGGAGAGGCGTCCCAATTGCCCTGCCAAGCCTCGAGGAGAATCCCGAGTTGTCCCTCGCAACTAGGCAGGAGTCCTGCCATCGCTGAACAAACACGTGTGTAGAAGGGCCATCCCCGTTGTAACTCGAGAATATACCCCAGGTTCCCGCCGCAACTCGAGAAAAACCATGAGACTTCCCCCTCGCCGCGAGATGAGGCCCGATTCCCCTGCACTGCGTGCAGAGCAATTCCGTGTTGCACATCACACATGAAAGGAGCCTTGATTTCCTTGATGGCACTCCAGAGAAACCCCAAGAACACTGTGTCAAGGCTAGAGGGATCCTGCGGTCACTGTAGCAACACGAAAGAGCTCCGTGGACCAAAAATCAACTCGAGATGAGAGGTTAGTCCCTGGCTTCGACTCCAGAGGAATACCACCTTACCACAAGCACCTCAAGAGGAGGCTTCTCTCAGCTCTAGGTATGTGAGAGGGACCCTGAGTTTGCGGCCTCAAGTGGAATGGACACCGCGATGCCCTGACTCGAAATAAGGCCAGATATCCCTGCAGTGACTTGAATGCAGGCTCGACTTGCATCTCCCAAGACGAAAGGATGTCTGAATCCCCTGTGGAGACCACAGAGAAAGACCTAGTTCCCCACCTCATCGCGACCGGAGGCCTCACATCCTTTGAAAACTCCAGAGGTACGCGGAGATCAGTGCCTCCAAAGGAGACGATGCCTGACTCCTCGTGAAACTTGATAGGAGTCCCAGGATTCCTGTGGCACGTGGAAAGGGACCCTTGGTCTCCCGCCTCAGCTGGAGAGGCGTCCCAATTGCCCTGCCAAGCCTCGAGGAGAATCTCGAGTTGTCCCTCGCAACTAGGCAGGAGTCCTGACGTCGCTGAAAAAACACGTGGGTGGAAGGGCCATCCCCGTTTTAACTCGAGAATATACCCCAGGTTCCCGCCGCAACTCGAGTAAAACCATGAGACTTCCCCCTCGCCGCGACATGAGACCCGATTCCCCTACACTGTGTGCAGAGCAATTCCGTGTTGAACATCACACATGAAAGGAGCCTTGATTTCCTTGATGGCACTCCAGAGAAACGTCAAGAACACTGTTTCAAGGCTAGAGGGATCCTGAGGTCCCTGTAGCAACACGAAAGAGCTCCGTGGACCAGAAATCAACTAGAGAAGAGAGGTTAGTCCCTGGCTTCGACTCCAGAGGAATACCACCTTACCACAAGCACCTCAAGAGGAGGCTTCTCTCAGCTCTAGGTATGTGAGAGGGACCCTGAGTTTGCGGCCTCAAGTGGAATGGACACCGTGATGCCCTGACGCGAAATAAGGCCGGATATCCCTGCAGTGACTTCAATGCAGGCTCGTCTTGCATCTCCCAAGATGAAAGGATGTCTGAATCCCCAGTGGAGACCACAGAGAAAGACCTAGTTCCCCACCTCATCGCGACCGGAGGCCTCACATCCTTTGAAAACTCCAGAGGTACGCGGAGATCAGTGCCTTCAAAGGAGACGATGCCTGACTCCTCGTGAAACTTGATAGCAGTCCCAGGATTCCTGTGGCACGTGGAAAGGGACCCTTGGTCTACCGCCTCAGATGGAGAGGCATCGCTATTGCCCTGCCGAGCCTCGAGGAGAATCCCGAGTTGTCCCTCACAACTAGGCAGGAGTCCTGACGTCGCTGAACAAACACGTGGGTGGAAGGGTCATCCCCGTCATAACCTCAGAATATACCCCAGATTCCCACCGCAACTCGAGAAAATCCATGAGACTTCCCCGTCGCCGCAAAATGAAGCCGGAAATCCTGCACTGCGTGCAGAGCAATTCCGTGTTGCACATCACACATGAAAGGAGCCTTGATTTCCTTGATGGCACTCCAGAGAAACCCCAAGAACACTGTTTCAAGGCTAGAGGGATCCTGAGGTCACTGTAGCAACACGAAAGAGCTCCGTGGACCAAAAATCAACTCGAGATGAGAGGTTAGTTCCTAACTTCGACTCCAGAGGAATACCACCTTACCACAAGCACCTCAAGAGGAGGCTTCTCTCAGCTCTAGGTATGTGAGAGGGACCCTGAGTTTGCGGCCTCAAGTGGAATGGACACTGCGATGCCCTGACGCGAAATAAGGCCGGATATCCCTGCAGTGACTTGAATGCAGGCTCGTCTTGCATCTCCCAAGACGAAAGGATGTCTGAATCCCCTGTGGAGACCACAGAGAAAGACCTAGTTCCCCACCTCATGGCGACCGGAGGCCTCACATCCTTTGAAAACTCCAGAGGTACGCGGAGATCAGTGCCTCCAAAGGAGACGATGCCTGACTCCTCGTGAAACTTGATAGGAGTCCCAGGATTCCTGTGGCACGTGGAAAGGGACACTTGGTCTCCCACCTCAGCTGGAGAGGCGTCCAAATTGCCCTGCCAAGCCTCGAGGAGAATCCCGAGTTGTCCCTCGCAACTAGGCAGGAGTCCTGCCATCGCTGAACAAACACATGTGTAGAAGGGCCATCCCCGTTGTAACTCGAGAATATACCCCAGGATCTCACCGCAACTCGAGATAAACCATGAGACTTCCCCCTCGCCGCGATATGAGGCCTGATTCCCCTGAACTGCATGCAGAGCAATTCCGTGTTGCACATCACACATGAAAGGAGCCTTGATTTCCTTGATGGCACTCCAGAGAAACCCCAAGAACACTGTTTCAAGGCTAGAGGGATCCTGAGGTCACTGTAGCCACACGAAAGAGCTCCCTGGACCAAAAGTCAACTCGAATGAGAGGTTAGTCCCTGGCTTCGACTCCAGAGGAATACCACCTTACCACAAGCACCTCAAGAGGAGTCTTCTCTCAGCTCTAGGTATGTGAGAAGGACCCTGATTTTGCGGCCTCAAGTGGAATGGACACCGCCATGCCCTGACTCGAAATAAGGCCGGATATCCCTGCAGTGACTTGAATGCAGGCTCGTCTTGCATCTCCCAAGACGAGAGGATGTCTGAATCCCCTTTGGAGACCAGAGAGAAAGACCTAGTTCCCCACCTCATCGCGACCGGAGGCCTCACATCCTTTGAAAACTCCAGAGGTACGCGGTGATCAGTGCCTTCAAAGGAGACGTTTCCTGCCTCCTCGTGATACTTTATAGGAATCCCAGGATTCCTGTGGCACGTGGAAAGGGACATTTGGTCTCCCGCCTCAGCTGGAGAGGCGTCCCAATTGCCCTGCCAAGCCTCGAGGAGAATCCCGAGTTGTCCCTCGCAACTAGGCAGGAGTCCTGACGTCGCTGAACAAACACGTGGGTGGAAGGGCCATCCCGTCGTAACTCGAGAATATACCCCAGGTTCCCGCCGCAACTCGAGAAAAACCATGAGACTTACGCCTCGCCGCGAGATGAGGCCCGATTCCCCTGCACTGCGTGCAGAGCAATTCTGTGTTGCACATCACACATGAAAGGAGCCTTGATTTCCTTGATGGCACTCCAGAGAAAACCCAAGAACACTGTTTCAAGGCTAGAGGGATCCTGAGGTCACTGTAGCAACACGAAAGAGCTCCGTGGACCAAAAATCAACTCGAGGTGAGAGGTTAGTCCCTGGCTTTGACTCCAGAGGAATACCACCTTACCACAAGCACCTCAAGAGGAAGCTTCTCTGAGCTCTAGGTATGTGAGAGGGACCCTGAATTTGCAGCCTCAAGTGGAATGGACACCGCGAAGCCCTGATTCGAAATAAGGCCGGATATCCCTGCAGTGACTTGAATGCAGGCTCGTCTTGCATCTCCCAAGACGAAAGGATGTCTGAATCCCCTGTGGAGACCACAGAGAAAGACCTACTTCCCCACCACATCGCGAACGGAGGCCTCACATCCTTTGAAAACTTCAGAGGTACGCGGAGATCAGTGCCTCCAAAGGAGACGCTGCCTGACTCCTCGTGAAACTTGATAGGACTCCCAGGATTCCTGTGCACGTGGAAAGGGACCCTTGGTCTCCCGCCTCAGCTGGAGAGGCGTCCAAATTGCCCTGCCAAGCCTCGAGGAGAATCCCGAGTTGTCCCTCGCAACTAGGAAGGAGTCCTGACGTCGCTGAACAAACACGTTGTTGGAAGGGCTATCCCCGTCGTAACTCGAGAATACACCCCAGGTTCCCGCCGCAACTCGAGAAAAACCATGAGACTTCCCCCTCGCCGCGAGATGAGGCCCGATTCCCCTGCACTGCGTGCAGAGCAATTCCGTGTTGCACATCACACATGAAAGGAGCCTTGATTTCCTTGATGGCACTCCAGAGAAACCCCAAGAACACTGTTTCAAGGCTAGAGGGATCCTGAGGTCACTGTAGCAACATGAAAGAGCTCCGTGGACCAAAAATCAACTCGAGATGAGAGGTTAGTCCCTGGCTTCGTCTCCAGAGGAATACCACCTTACCACAAGCACCTCAAGAGGAGGCTTCTCTCAGCTCTAGCTATGTTAGAGGGACCCTGAGTTTGCGGCCTCAAGTGAAATGGACACCGCGATGCCCTGACTCGAAATAAGGCCGAATATCCCTGCAGTGACTTGAATGCAGGATCGTCTTGCATCTCCCAAGATGAAAGGATGTCTGAATCCCCTGTGGAGACCACAGAGAAAGACCTAGTTCCCCACCTCATCGCGACCGGAGGCCTCACGACCTTTGAAAACTCCAGAGGTACACGGAGGTCAGTGCCTCCAAAGGAGACGATTCCTGACTCCTCGTGAAACTTGATAGGAGTCCCAGGATACCTGTGGCACGTGGGAAGGGACACTTGGTCTCCCGCCTCAGCTGGAGAGGCGTCCCAATTGCCCTGCCAAGCCTCGAAGAGAATCCCGAGTTGTCCCTCGCAACTAGGCAGGAGTCCTGACGTCGCTGAACAAACACGTGTGTGGAAGGGCCATCCCCGTCGTAACTCGAGAATATACCCCAGGTTCCCACCGCAACTCGAGAAAAACCATGAGACTTCCCACTCGCCGTGAGATGAGGCCCGATTCCCCTGCACTGCATGCAGAGCAATTCCGTGTTGCACATCACACATGAAAGGAGCCTTGATTTCCTTGGTGGCACTCCAGAGAAACCCCAAGAACACTGTTTCAAGGCTAGAGGGATCCTGAGGTCACTGTAGCCACACAAAAGAGCTCCGTGGACCACAAATCAACTCGAGATGAGAGGTTAGTCCCTTGCTTCGACTCCAGAGGAATACCACCTTACCACAAGCACCTCAAGAGGAGGCTTCTCTCAGCTCTAGGTATGTGAGAGGGACCCTGATTTTGCGGCTTCAAGTGGAATGGACACCGCGATGCCCTGACTCGAAATAAGGCCGGATATCCCTGCAGTGACTTGAATGCAGGCTCGTCTTGCATCTCCCAAGACGAAAGGATGTCTGAATCCCCTGTGGAGACCACAGAGAAAGACCTAGTTCCCCACCTCATCGCGACCGGAGGCCTCACATCCTTTGAAAACTCCAGAGGTACGCGGAGATCAGTGCCTCCAAAGGAGACGATGCCTGACTACTCGTGAAACTTGATAGGAGTCCCAGGATTCCTGTGCACGTGGAAGGGACCCTTGGTCTCCCGCCTCAGCTGGAGAGGCGTCCAAATTGCCCTGCCAAGCCTCGAGGAGAATCCCGAGTTGTCCCTCGCAACTAGGAAGGAGTCCTGACGTCGCTGAACAAACACGTGGTTGGAAGGGCCATCCCCGTCGTAACTCGAGAATATACCCCAGGTTCCCGCCGCAACTCGAGAAAAACCATGAGACTTCCCCCTCGCCGCGAGATGAGGCCCGATTCCCCTGCACTGCGTGCAGAGCAATTCCGTGTTGCACATCACACATGAAAGGAGCCTTGATTTCCTTGATGGCACTCCAGCGAAACCCCAAGAGCACTGTTTCAAGGCAGTGGGATCCTGAAGTCACTGTAGCAACACGAAAGAGCTCCGTGGACCAAAAATCAACTCGAGATGAGAGGTTGGTCCCTGGCTTCGACTCCAGAGGAATACCACCTCACCACAAGCACCTCAAGAGGAGGCTTCTCTCAGCTCTAGGTATGTGAGAGGGACCCTGACTTTGCGGCCTCAAGTGGAATGGACACCGCGATGCCCTGACGCGAAATAAGGCCGGATATCCCTGCAGTGACTTGAATGCAGACTCGTCTTGCATCTCCCAAGATGAAAGGATGTCTGAATCCCCTGTGGAGACTACAGAGAAAGACCTAGTTCCGCACCTCATTGCGACCGGAGGCCTCACATCCCTTGAAAACTCCAGAGGTACGCGGAGATCAGTGCCTCCAAAGGAGACGATGCCTGACTCCTCGTGAAACTTGATAGGAGTCCCAGGATTCCTGTGGCACGTGGAAAGGGACCCTTGGTCTCCCGCCTCAGCTGGAGAGGCGTCCCAATTTCCCTGCTAATCCTCGAGGAGAATCTCGTGTTGTCCCTCGCAACTATGCAGGAGTCCTGGCGTCGCTGAATTAACACGTGTGTGGAAGGGCCACCCCCGTCGTAACTCGAGAATATACCCCAGGTTCCCGCCGCAACTCGAGAAAACCATGAGATTTCCCCCTCGCCGCGAGATGAGACCCGATTCCCCTGCACTGCGTGCTGAGCAATTCCGTGTTGCACATCACACATGAAAGGAGCCTTGATTTCCTTGATGGCACTCCAGAGAAACCCCAAGAACACTGTTTCAAGGCTAGAGGGATCCTGAGGTCACTGTAGCAACACGAAAGAGCTCCGTGGACCAAAAATCAACTCGAGATGAGAGGTTAGTCCCTGGCTTCGACTCCAGAGGAATATCACCTTACCACAAGCACCTCAAGAGGAGGCTTCTCTCAGCTCTAGGTATGTGAGAGGGACCCTGAGTTTGCGGCCTCAAGTGGAATGGACACCGCGATGCCCTGACGCGAAATAAGGCCGGATATCCCTGCAGTGACTTGAATGCAGGCTCGTCTTGCATCTCCCAAGACGAAAGGATGTCTGAATCCCCTGTGGAGGCCACAGAGAAAGACCTAGTTCCCCAGCTCATCGCGACCGGAGGCCTCACATCCCTTGAAAACTCCAGAGGTACGCGGAGATCAGTGCCTCCAAAGGAGACGATGCCTGACTCCTCGTGAAACTTGATAGGAGTCCCAGGATTCCTGTGGCACGTGGAAAGGGACCCTTGGTCTCCCGCCTCAGCTGGAGAGGCGTCCCAATTGCCCTGCCAAGCCTCGAGGAGAATCCCAAGTTGTCCCTCGCAACTAGGCAGGAGTCCTGCCGTCGCTGAACTAACACGTGTGTGGAAGGGCCATCCCCGTCGTAACTCGAGAATATACCCCAGGTTCCCGCCGCAACTCGAGAAAAACCATGAGACTTCCCCCTCGCCAAGAGATGAGGCCCGATTCCCCTGCACTGCGTGCAGAGCAATTCCGTGTTGCACATCACACATGAAAGGAGCCTTGATTTCCTTGATGGCACTCCAGAGAAACATCAAGAACACTGTTTCAAGGTTGAGGGATCCTGAGGTCACTGTAGCAACACGAAAGAGCTCCGTGGACCAAAAATCAACTCGAGATGAGAGGTTAGTCCCTGGCTTCGACTCCAGAGGAATACCACCTTACCACAAGCACCTCAAGAGGAGGCTTCTCTCAGCTCTAGCTATGTGAGAGGGACCCTGAGTTTGTGGCCTCAAGTGGAATGGACACCGCGATGCCCTGGCTCGAAATAAGGCCGGATATCCCTGCAGTGACTTGAATGCAGGCTCATCTTGTATCTCCCAAGACGAAAGGATGTCTGAATCCCCTGTGGAGACCACAGAGAAAGACCTAGTTCCCCACCTCATCGCGACCGGAGGCCTCACATCCTTTGAAAACTCCAGAGGTACGCGGAGATCAGTGTCTCCAAAGGAGACGATGCCTGACTCCTCGTCAAACTTGATAGGACTCCCAGGATTCCTGTGGCACGTGGAAAGGGACCCTTGGTCTCCCGCCTCAGCTGGAGAGGCGTCCCAATTGCCCTGCCAAGCCTCGAGGAGAATCCCGAGTTGTCCCTCGCAACTATGCAGGAGTCCTGACGTCGCTGAAGAAACACGTCCGTGGTAAGGCCATCCCCGTCGTAACTGGAGAATATACCCCAGGTTCCCGCCGCAACTCGAGAAAAACCATGAGACTTCCCCCTCGCTGCGAGATGAGGCCCGATTCCCCTGCACTGCGTGCAGAGCAATTCCGTGTTGCACATCACACATGAAAGGAGCCTTGATTTCCTTGACGGCACTCCAGCGAAACCCCAAGAGCACTGTTTCAAGGCTAGTGGGATCCTGAAGTCACTGTAGCAACACGAAAGAGCTCCGTGGACCAAAAATCAACTCGAGATGAGAGGTTGATCCCTGGCTTCGACTCCAGAGGAATACCACCTCACCACAAGCACCTCAAGAGGAGGCTTCTCTCAGCTCTAGGTATGTGAGAGGGACCCTGACTTTGCGGCCTCAAGTGGAATGGACACCGCGATGCCCTGACGCGAAATACGGCCGGATATCCCTGCAGTGACTTGAATGCAGGCTCGTCTTGCATCTCCCAAGATGAAAGGATGTCTGAATCCCCTGTGGAGACCACAGAGAAAGACCTAGTTCCCCACCTCATTGCGACCGGAGGCCTCACATCCCTTGAAAACTCCAGAGGTACGCGGAGATCAGTGCCTCCAAAGGAGACGATGCCTGACTCCTCGTGAAACTTGATAGGAGTCCCAGGATTCCTGTGGCACGTGGAAAGGGACCCTTGGTCTCCCGCCTCAGCTGGAGAGGCGTCCCAATTTCCCTGCTAAGCCTCGAGGAGAATCTCGTGTTGTCCCTCGTAACTATGCAGGAGTCCTGGCGTCGCTGAACAAACACGTGTGTGGAAGGGCCACCCCCGTCGTAACTCGAGAATATACCCCAGGTTCCCGCCGCAACTCGAGAAAAACCATGAGATTTCCCCCTCGCCGCGAGATGAGACCCGATTCCCCTGCACTGCGTGCAGAGCAATTCCGTGTTGCACATCACACATGAAAGGAGCCTTGATTTCCTTGATGGCACTCCAGAGAAGCCCCAAGAACACTGTTTCAAGGCTAGAGGGATCCTGAGGTCACTGTAGCAACACGAAAGAGCTCCGTGGACCAAAAATCAACTCGAGATGAGAGGTTAGTCCCTGGCTTCGACTCCAGAGGAATATCACCTTACCACAAGCACCTCAAGAGGAGGCTTCTCTCAGCTCTAGGTATGTGAGAGGGACCCTGAGTTTGCGGCCTCAAGTGGAATGGACACCGCGATGCCCTGACGCGAAATAAGGCCGGATATCCCTGCAGTGACTTGAATGCAGGCTCGTCTTGCATCTCCCAAGACGAAAGGATGTCTGAATCCCCTGTGGAGGCCACAGAGAAAGACCTAGTTCCCCAGCTCATCGCGACCGGAGGCCTCACATCCCTTGAAAACTCCAGAGGTACGCGGAGATCAGTGCCTCCAAAGGAGACGATGCCTGACTCCTCGTGAAACTTGATAGGAGTCCCAGGATTCCTGTGGCACGTGGAAAGGGACCCTTGGTCTCCCGCCTCAGCTGGAGAGGCGTCCCAATTGCCCTGCCAAGCCTCGAGGAGAATCCCAAGTTGTCCCTCGCAACTAGGCAGGAGTCCTGCCGTCGCTGAACTAACACGTGTGTGGAAGGGCCATCCCCGTCGTAACTCGAGAATATACCCCAGGTTCCCGCCGGAACTCGAGAAAAACCATGAGACTTCCCCCTCGCCGCGAGATGAGGCCCGATTCCCCTACACTGCGTGCAGAGCAATTCCGTGTTGCACATCACACATGAAAGGAGCCTTGATTTCCTTGATGGCACTCCAGGGAAACCCCAAGAACACTGTTTCAAGGCTAGAGGGATCCTGAGGTCACTGTAGCAACACGAAAGAGCTCCGTGGACCAAAAATCAACTCGAGATGAGAGGTTACTCCCTGGCTTCGTCTCCAGAGGAATACCACCTTACCACAAGGACCTCAAGAGGAGGCTTCTCTCAGCTCTAGGTATGTGAGAGGGACCCTGAGTTTGCGGCCTCAAGTGGAATGGACACCGCGATGCCCTGACTCGAAATAAGGCCGGATATCCCTGCAGTGACTTGAATGCAGGCTCGTCTTGCATCTCCCAAGACGAAAGGATGTCTGAATCCCCTGTGGAGACCACAGAGAAAGACCTAGTTCCCCACCTCATCGCGACCGGAGGCCTCACATCCTTTGAAAATTCCAGGGGTACGCGGAGATCAGTGCCTCCATAGGAGACGATGCCTGACTCCTCATGAAACTTGATAGGAGTCCCAGGATTACTGTGGCACGTGGAAAGGGACCCTTGGTCTCCCGCCTCAGCTGGAGAGGCGTCCCAATTGCCCTGCCAAGCCTCGAGGAGAATCCCGAGTTGTCCCTCGCAACTAGGCAGGAGTCCTGACGTCGCTGAACAAACACGTGCTTGGAAGGGCCATCCCCGTCGTACTTCGAGAATATACCACAGGTTCCCACTGCAACTCGAGAAAAACCATGAGACTTCCCCCTCGCCGCGAGATGAGGCCCGATTCCCCTGCACTGCATGCAGAGCAATTCCGTGTTGCACATCACACATGAAAGGAGCCTTGATTTCCTTGACGGCACTCCAGAGAAACCCCAAGAGCAGTGTTTCAAGGCTAGAGGGATCCTGAGGTCACTGTAGCAACACGAAAGAGCTCCGTGGACCAACAATCAACTCGAGATGAGAGGTTAGTCCCTGGCTTCGACTCCAGAGGAATACCACCTCACCACAAGCACCTCAAGAGGAGGCTTCTCTCAGCTCTAGGTATGTGAGAGGGACCCTGAGTTTGCGGCCTCAAGTGGAATGGACACCGCGATGCCCTGACTCGAAATAAGGCCGGATATCCCTGCAGTGACTTGAATGCAGGCTCGTCTTGCATTTCCCAAGACGACAGGATGTCTGCATCCCCTGTGGAGACCACAGAGAAAGACCTAGTTCCCCAGCTCATCGCGACCGGGGGCCTCACATCCCTTGAAAACTCCAGAGGTACGCGGAGATCAGTGCCTCCAAAGGAGACGATGCCTGACTCCTCTTGAAACTTGATATGAGTCCCAGGATTCCTGTGCACGTGGAAGGGACCCTTGGTCTCCCGCCTCAGCTGGAGAGGCGTCCAAATTGCCCTGCCAAGCCTCGAGGAGAATCCCAAGTTGTCCCTCGCAACTAGGAAGGAGTCCTGACATCGCTGAACAAACACGTGTGTGGAAGGGCCATCCCCGTCGTAACTCGAGAATATACCCCAGGTTCCCGCCGCAACTCGAGAAAAACCATGAGACTTCCCCCTGGCCGCGATATGAGCCCCGATTCCCCGGCACTGCGTGCAGAGCAATTCCGTGTTGCACATCACACATGAAAGGAGCCTTGATTTCCTTGATGGCACTCCAGAGAAACCCCAAGAACACTGTTTCAAGGCTAGAGGGATCCTGAGGTCACTGTAGCAACATGGAAGAGCTCCGTGGACCAAAAATCAACTCGAGATGAGAGGTTAGTCCCTGGCTTCGTCTCTAGAGGAATACCACCTTACCACAAGTACCTCAAGAGGAGGCTTCTCTCAGCTCTAGGTATGTGAGATAGACCCTGAGTTTGCGGCCTCAAGAGGAATGGACACCGCGATGCCCTGACGCGAAATAAGGCCGGATATCCCTGCAGTGACTTGAATGCAGGCTCGTCTTGCATCTCCCAAGACGACAGGATGTCTGCATCCCCTGTGGAGACCACAGAGAAAGACCTAGTTCCCCAGCTCATCGCGACCGGAGGCCTCACATCCCTTGAAAACTCCAGAGGTACGCGGAGATCAGTGCCTTCAAAGGAGACAATGCCTGACTCCTCGTGAAACTTGATAGGAGTGCCAGGATTCCAGTGGCACGTGGAAAGGGACCCTTGGTCTCCCGCCTCAGCTGGAGAGGCGTCCCAATTGCCCTGCCAAGCCTCGAGGAGAATCCCAAGTTGTCCCTCGCAAATAGGCAGGAGTCCTGCCGTCGCTGAACTAACACGTGTGTGGAAGGGCCATCCCCGTCGTAACTCGAGAATATACCCCAGGTTCCCGCCGCAACTCGAGAAAAACCATGAGACTTCCCCCTCGCCAAGAGATGAGACCCGATTCCCCTGCACTGCGTGCAGAGCAATTCCGTGTTGTACATCACACATGAAAGGAGCCTTGATTTCCTTGATGGCACTCCAGAGAAACATCAAGAACACTGTTTCATGGTTGAGGGATCCTGAGGTCACTGTAGCAACACGAAAGAGCTCCGTGGACCAAAAATCAACTCGAGATGAGAGGTTAGTCCCTGGCTTCGACTCCAGAGGAATACCACCTTACCACAAGCACCTCAAGAGGAGGCTTCTCTCAGCTCTAGGTATGTGAGAGGGACCCTGATTTTGCGGCCTCAAGTGGAATGGACACCGCCATGCCCTGGCTCGAAATAAGGCCGGATATCCCTGCAGTGACTTGAATGCAGGCTCGTCTTGCATCTCCCAAGACGAAAGGATGTCTGCATCCCCTGTGGAGACCACAGAGAAAGACCTAGTTCCCCACCTCATCGCGACCGCAGGCCTCACATCCTTTGAAAACTCCAGAGGTACGCGGAGATCAGTGCCTCCAAAGGAGACGATGCCTGACTCCTCGTGAAACTTGATAGGAGTCCAGGGATTCCTGTGGCACGTGGAAAGGGACCCTTGGTCTCCCGCCTCAGCTGGAGAGGCTTCCCAATTGCCCTGCCAAGCCTCGAGGAGAATCCCGAGTTGTCCCTCGCAACTATGCAGGAGTCCTGCCGTCGCTGAACTAACACGTGGGTGGAAGGGCCATTCGCGTCGTAACTCGAGAATATACCCCAGCTTCCCGCCGCAACTCGAGAAAAACCATGAGACTTCCCCCTCGCCGCGAGATGAGACCCGATTCCCCTGCACTGCGTGCAGAGCAATTCCGTGTTGCACATCACACATGAAATGAGCCTTGATTTCCTTGATGGCACTCCAGAGAAACCCCAAGAACACTGTTTCAAGGCTAGAGGGATCCTGAGGTCACTGTAGCAACACGAAAGAGCTCCGTGGACCAAAAATCAACTCGAGATGAGAGGTTAGTCCCTGGCTTCGGCTCCAGAGGAATACCACCTTACCACAAGCACCTCAAGAGGAGGCTTCTCTCAGCTCTAGGTATGTGAGAGGGACCCTGAGTTTGCGGCCTCAAGTGGAATGGACACCGCAATGCCCTGACTCGAAATAAGGCCGGGTATCCCTGCAGTGACTTGAATGCAGGCTCGTCTTGCATCTCCCAAGACGAAAGGATGTCTGAATCCCCTGTGGAGACCACAGAGAAAGACCTAGTTCCCCATCTCATCGCGACCGGAGGCCTCAAATCCTTTGAAAACTCAAGAGGAACGCGCAGATCAGTGCCTCCAAAGGAGACGATGCCTGACTCCTCGAGAAACTTGATAGGAGTCCCAGTATTCCTGTGGCACGTGGAAAGGGACCCTTGGTCTCCCGCCTCAGCTGGAGAGGCGTCCCAATTGCCCTGCCAAGCCTCGAGGAGAATCCCGAGTTGTCCCTCGCAACTAGGCAGGAGTCCTGCCGTCGCTGAACAAACACGTGGGTGGACGGGCCATCCCCGTCGTAACTCGAGAATATACCCCAGGTTCCCGCCGCAACTCGAGAAAAACCATGAGACTTCCCCCTCGCCGCGATATGAGGCCCGATTCCACTGCACTGCGTGCAGAGCAATTCCGTGTTGCACATCACACATGAAAGGAGCCTTGATTTCCTTGATGGCACTCCAGAGAAAACCCAAGAACACTGTTTCAAGGATAGTGGGATCCTGAGGTCACTGTAGCAACACGAAAGAGCTCCGTGGACCAAAAATCAACTTGAGATGAGAGGTTAGTCCCTGGCTTTGACTCCAGAGGAATACCACCTTACCACAAGCACCTCAAGAGGAGGCTTCTCTCAGCTCTAGGTATGTGAAAGGGACCCTGAGTTTGCGGCCTCAAGTGGAACGGACACCGCGATGCCCTGACTCGAAACAAGGCCGGATATCCCTGCAGTGAATTGAATGCAGGCTCGTCTTGCATCTCCCAAGATGAAAGGATGTCTGAATCCCCTGTGGAGACCACAGAGAAATACCTAGTTCCCCACCTGATCGCGAACGGAGGCCTCACATCCTTTGAAAACTCCAGAGGTACGCGGAGATCAGTGCCTCCAAAGGAGACGATGCCTGACTCCTCGTGAAACTTGATAGAAGTCCCAGGATTCCTGTGCACGTGGAAAGGGACCCTTGGTCTCCCGCCTCAGCTGGAGAGGCGTCCCAATTGCCCTGCCAAGCCTCGAGGAGAATCCCGAGTTGTCCCTCGCAACTAGGCAGGAGTCCTGACGTCGCTGAACAAACACGTGGGTGGAAGGGCCATCCCCATTGTAACTCGAGAATATACACCAGGTTCACGCCGGAACTCGAGAAAAACCATGAGACTTAACCCTCGCCGCGAGATGAGGCCCGATTCCCCTGCACTGCGTGCAGAGCAATTCCGTGTTGCACATCACACATGAAAGGAGCCTTGATTTCCTTGATTGCACTCCAGAGAAACCCCAAGAACACTGTTTCAAAGCTAGAGGGATCCTGAGGTCACTGTAGCAACACGAAAGAGCTCCGTGGACCAAAAGTCAACTCGAGATGAGAGGTTAGTCCCTGGCTTCGACTCCAGAGAAATACCACCTTACCACAAGCACCTCAAGATGAGGCTTCTCTCAGCTCTAGGTATGTGAGAGGGACCCTGACTTTGCTTCCTCAAGTGGAATGGACACTGCGATGCCCTGACGCAAAATAAGGCCAGATATCCCTGCAGTGACTTGAATGCAGGCTCGTCTTGCATCTCCCAAGATGAAAGGATGTCTGAATCCCCTGTGGAGACCACAGAGAAAGACCTAGTTCCCCACCTCATCGCGACCGGAGGCCTCACATCCTTTGAAAACTTCAGAGTTACGCGGAGATGAGTGCCTCCAAAGGAGACGATGCCTGACTCCTCGTGAAACTTGATAGGAGTCCCAGGATTACTGTGGCACGTGGAAAGGGACCGTTGGTCTCCCGCCTCAGCTGGAGAGGCGTCCCAATTGCCCTGCCAAGCCTCGAGGAGAATCCCGAGTTGTCCCTCGCAACTAGGCAGGAGTCCTGACGTCGCAGAACAAACACGTGGCTGGAAGGGCCATCCCAGTCGTAACTCGAGAATATACCCCAGGTTCCCGCCGCAACTCGAGAAAAACCATGAGACTTCCCCCTCGCCGCGATATGAGGCCCGATTCCCCTGCACTGCGTGCAGAGCAATTCCGTGTTGCACATCACACATGAAAGGAGCCTTGATTTCCTTGATGGCACTCCAGAGAAACATCAAGAACACTGTTTCAAGGCTAGCGGGATCCTGAGGTCACTGTAGCAACACGAAAGAGCTCCGTGGACCAACAATCAACTCGAGATGAGAGGTTAGTCCCTGGCTTCGACTCCAGAGGAATACCACCTTACCACAAGCACCTCAAGAGGAGGCTTCTCTCAGCTCTAGGTATGTGAGAGGGACCCTGATTTTGCGGACTCAAGTGGAATGGACACTGCGATGCCCTTACACGAAATAAGGGCGGATATCCCTGCAGTGAATTGAATGCAGGCTCGTCTTGCATCTCCCAAGATGAAAGGATGTCTGAATCCCCTGTGGAGACCACAGAGAAAGACCTAGTTCCCCACCTCATCGCGACCGGAGGCCTCACATCGTTTGAAAACTTCAGAGGTACGCGGAGATCAGTGCCTCTAATGGAGACGATGCCTGACTCCTCATGAAACTTGATAGGAGTCCCAGGATTCCTGTGGCACGTGGAAAGGGACCCTTGGTCTCCCGCCTCAGCTGGAGAGGCGTCCCAATTGCCCTGCCAAGCCTCGAGGAGAATCCCGAGTTGTCCCTCGCAACTAGGCAGGAGTCCTGCCGTCGCTGAACAAACACGTGTGTGGAAGGGCCATCCCCGTCGTAACTCGAGAATATACCCCAGGTTCCCGCCGGAACTCGAGAAAAACCATGAGACTTCCCCCTCGCCGCGAGATGAGGCCTGATTCCCCTGCCCTGCGTGCAGAGCAATTCCGTGTTGCACATCACACATGAAAGGAGCCTTGATTTTCTTGATGGCACTCAAGAGAAACCCCAAGAAAACTGTTTCAAGGCTAGAGGGATCCTGAGGTCACTGTAGCAACACGAAAGAGCTCTGTGGCCCAAAAATCAACTCGACATGAGAGGTTAGTCCCTGGCTTCGACTCCAGAGGAATACCACCTTACCACAAGCACCTTAAGAGGAGGCTTCTCTCAGCTCTAGGTATGTGAGAGGGACCCTGAGTTTGCGGCCTCAAGTGGAATGGACACCGCAATGCCCTGACTCGAAATAAGGCCGGGTATCCCTGCAGTGACTTGAATGCAGGCTCGTCTTGCATCTCCCAAGACGAAAGGATGTCTGAATCTCCTGTGGAGACCACAGAGAAAGACCTAGTTCCCCACCTCATCGCGACCGGAGGCCTCACATCCTTTGAAAACTCAAGAGGTACGCGGAGATCAGTGCCTCCACAGGAGACGATGCCTGACTCCTCGTGAAACTTGATAGGAGTCCCAGGATTCCTGTGGCACGTGGAAAGGGACCGTTGGTCTCCCGCCTCAGCTGGAGAGGCGTCCCAATTGCCCTGCCAAGCCTCGAGGAGAATCCCGAGTTGTCCCTCGCAACTAGGCAGGAGTCCTGACGTCGCAGAACAAACACGTGGCTGGAAGGGCCATCCCCGTCGTAACTCGAGAATATACCCCAGGTTCCCGCCGCAACTCGAGAAAAACAATGAGACTTCCCCGTCGCCGCGATATGAGGCCCGATTCCCCTGCACTGTGTGCAGAGCAATTCCGTGTTGCACATCACACATGAAAGGAGCCTTGATTTCCTTGATGGCACTCCAGAGAAACCCCAAGAACACTGTTTCAAGGCTAGCGGGATCCTGAGGTCACTGTAGCAACACGAAAGAGCTCCGTGGACCAACAATCAACTCGAGATGAGAGGTTAGTCCCTGGCTTCGACTCCAGAGGAATACCACCTTACCACAAGCACCTCAAGAGGAGGCTTCTCTCAGCTCTAGGTATGTGAGAGGGACCCTGATTTTGCGGACTCAAGTGGAATGGACACTGCGATGCCCTTACACGAAATAAGGGCGGATATCCCTGCAGTGAATTGAATGCAGGCTCGTCTTGCATCTCCCAAGACGAAAGGATGTCTGAATCCCCTGTGGAGACCACAGAGAAAGAACTAGTTCCCCACCTCATCGCGACCGGAGGCCTCACATCCTTTGAAAACTTCAGAGGTACGCGGAGATCAGTGCCTCTAATGGAGACGATGCCTGACTCCTCATGAAACTTGATAGGAGTCCCAGGATTCCTGTGGCACGTGGAAAGGGACCCTTGGTCTCCCGCCTCAGCTGGAGAGGCGTCCCAATTGCCCTGCCAAGCCTCGAGGAGAATCCCGAGTTGTCCCTCGCAACTAGGCAGGAGTCCTGCCGTCGCTGAACAAACACGTGTGTGGAAGGGCCATCCCCGTCGTAACTCGAGAATATACCCCAGGTTCCCGCCGGAACTCGAGAAAAACCATGAGACTTCCCCCTCGCCGCGAGATGAGGCCTGATTCCCCTGCCCTGCGTGCAGAGCAATTCCGTGTTGCACATCACACATGAAAGGAGCCTTGATTTTCTTGATGGCACTCAAGAGAAACCCCAAGAAAACTGTTTCAAGGCTAGAGTGATCCTGAGGTCATTGTAGCAACACGAAAGAGCTCTGTGGCCCAAAAATCAACTCGAGATGAGAGGTTAGTCCCTGGCTTCGACTCCAGAGGAATACCACCTTACCACAAGCACCTTAAGAGGAGGCTTCTCTCAGCTCTAGGTATGTGAGAGGGACCCTGAGTTTGCGGCCTCAAGTGGAATGGACACCGCAATGCCCTGACTCGAAATAAGGCCGGGTATCCCTGCAGTGACTTGAATGCAGGCTCGTCTTGCATCTCCCAAGACGAAAGGATGTCTGAATCCCCTGTGGAGACCACAGAGAAAGACCTAGTTCCCCATCTCATCGCGACCGGAGGCCTCACATCCTTTGAAAACTCCAGAGGTATGAGGAGTTCAGTGCCTCCAAAGGAGACGATGCCTGACTCCTCGTGAAACTTAATAGGAGTCCCAGGATTCCTGTGGCTCGTGGAAAGGGACACTTGGTCTCCCGCCTCAGCGGGAGAGTCGTCCCAATTGCCCTGCCAAGACTCGAGGAGAATCCCAAGTTGTCCCTCGCAACTAGGCAGGAGTCCTGACGTGGCTGAACAAACACGTGTGTGGAAGGGCCATCCCCGTCGTAACTCGAGAATATACCCCAGGTTCCCGCCGTAACTCGAGAAAAACCATGAGACTTCCCCCTCGCCGCGAGATGAGGCCCGATTCCCTTGCACTGCGTGCAGAGCAATTTCGTGTTGCACATCACACATGAAAGGAGCCTTGATTTCCTTGATGGCACTCCAGAGAAACCCCAAGAACACTGTTTCAAGGCTAGAGGGATCATGAGGTCACTGTAGCAACACGAAAGAGCTCTGTGGACCAAAAAGCAACTCGAAATGAGGGGTTAGTCCCTGGCTTCGACTCCAGAGGAATACCACCTTACCACAAGCACCTCAAGAGGAGGCTTCTCTCAGCTCTAGGTATGTGAGAGGGACCCTGAGTTTTCGGCCTCAAGTGGAATGGACACCGCGATGCCCTGACTCGAAATAAGGCTGGATATCCCTGCAGTGACTTGAATGCAGGCTCGTCTTGCATCTCCCAAAACGAAAGGATGTCTGAATCCCCTGTGGAGACCACAGAGAAAGACCTAGTTCCCCATCTCATCGCTACCGGAGGCCTCACATCCCTTGAAAACTCCAGAGGAACGCGGAGATCAGTGCCTCCAAAGGAGACGATGCCTGACTCCTCGTGAAACTTGATAGGAGTCCCAGGATTCCTGTGGCACGTGGAAAGGGACCCTTGGTCTCCCGCCTCAGCTGGAGAGGCGTCCCAATTGCCCTGCCAAGCCTCGAGGAGAATCCGGAGTTGAATCCTCGCAAATAGGCAGGAGTCTGACGTCGCTGAACAAACACGTGGGTGGAAGGGCCATCCCCGTCGTAACTCGAAAATATACCCCAGGTTCCCGCCGCAACTCGAGAAAAACCATGAGACTTCCCCCTCGCCGCGAGATGAGGCCCGATTCCCCTGCACTGTGTGCAGAGCAATTCCGTGTTGCACATCACACATGAAAGGAGCCTTGATTTCCTTGATGGCACTACAGAGAAACCCCAAGAACACTGTTTCAAGGCTAGAGGGATCCTGAGGTCACTGTAGCAACACGAAAGAGCACCGTGGACCAAAAATCAACTCGAGATGAGAGGTTAGTCCCTGGCTTCGACTCCAGAGGAATACCACGTTACCACAAGCACCTCAAGAGGAGGCTTCTCTCAGCTCTAGCTATGTGAGAGGGACCCTGAGTTTGCTGCCTCAATTGGAATGGACACCGCGATTCCCTGACTCGAAATAAGGCCGGATATCCCTGCAGTGACTTGAATGCAGGCTCGTCTTGCATCTCCCAAGACGAAAGGATGTCTGAATCCCCTGTGGAGACCACAGAGAATGACCTAGTTCCCCACCTCATCGCGACCGGAGGCCTCACATCCTTTGAAAACTCCAGAGGTACGCGGAGATCAGTGCCTCCAAAGGAGACGATGCCTGACTCCTCGTGAAACTTGATAGGAGTCCCAGGATTCCTGTGGCTCGTGGAAAGGGACACTTGGTCTCCCGCCTCAGCTGGAGAGGCGTCCCAATTGCCCTGCCAAGCCTCGAGGAGAATCCCGAGTTGTCCCTCGCAACTAGGCAGGAGTCCTGACGTCGCTGAACAAACACGTGGGTGGAAGGGCCATCCCCGTCGTAACTCGAGAATATACCCCAGGTTCCCGCCGCAACTCGAGAAAAACCATGAGACTTCCCCCTCGCCGCGAGATGAGGCCCGATTCCCCTGCACTGCGTGCAGAGCAATTCCCTGTTGCACATCACACATGAAAGGAGCCTTGATTTCCTTGATGGCACTCCAGAGAAACCCCAAGAACACTGTTTCAAGGCTAGAGGGATCATGAGGTCACTGTAGCAACACGAAAGAGCTCCGTGGACCAAAAATCAATTCGAGATGAGAGGTTAGTCCCTGGCTTCGACTCCAGAGGAATACCACCTTACCACAAGCACCTCAAGAGGAGGCTTCTCTCAGCTCTATGTATGTGAGAGGGACCCTGAGTTAGCGGCCTCAAGTGGAATGGAGACCGCGATGCCCTGACTCGAAATAAGGCCGGATATCCCTGCAGTGACTTGAATGCAGGCTCGTCTTGCATCTCCCAAAACGAAAGGATGTCTGAATCCCCTGTGGAGACCACAGAGAAAGACCTAGTTCCCCATCTCATCGCTACCGGAGGCCTCACATCCCTTGAAAACTCCAGAGGAACGCGGAGATCAGTGCCTCCAAAGGAGACGATGCCTGACTCCTCGTGAAACTTGATAGGAGTCCCAGGATTCCTGTGGCACGTGGAAAGGGACCCTTGGTCTCCCGCCTCAGCTGGAGAGGCGTCCCAATTGCCCTGCCAAGCCTCGAGGAGAATCCCGAGTTGAATCCTCGCAAATAGGCAGGAGTCTGACGTCGCTGAACAAACACGTGGGTGGAAGGGCCATCCCCGTCGTAACTCGAGAATATACCCCAGGTTCCCATCGCAACTCGAGAAAAACCATGAGACTTCCCCCTCGCCGCAAAATAAGGCTGGATACCCTGCACTGTGTGCAGAGCAATTCCGTGTTGCACATCACACATGAAAGGAGCCTTGATTTCTTGATGGCACTCCAGAGAAACCCCAAGAACACTGTTTCAAGGCTAAAGGGATCCTGAGGTCACTGTAGCAACACGAAAGAGCTCCGTGGACCAAAAGTCAACTCGAGATGAGAGGTTAGTCCCTGGCTTCGACTCCAGGGGAATACCACCTTACCACAAGCACTTCAAGAGGAGGCTTCTCTCAGCTCTAGGTATGTGAGAGGGACACTGATTTTGCGGCCTCAAGTGGAATGGACACTGCGATGCCCTGACGCAAAATAAGGCTGGATATCCCTGCAGTGACTTGAATGCAGGCTCGTCTTGCATCTCCCAAGATGAAAGGATGTCTGAATCCCCAGTGGAGACCAAAGAGAAAGACCTAGTTCCCCATCTCATGGCGACCGGAGGCCTCACATCCTTTGAAAACTCCAGAGGTCCGCGGAGATCAGTGCCTCCAAAGGAGACGATGCCTGACTCCTCGTGAAACTTGATAGGAGTCCCAGGATTCCTGTGGCACGTGGAAAGGGACCCTTGGTCTTCCACCTCAGCTGGAGAGGCGTCCCAATTGCCCTGCCAAGCCTCGAGGAGAATCCCGAGTTGTCCCTCGTAACTAGGCAGGAGTCCTGACGTCGCTGAACAAACACGTGGGTGGAAGGGCCATCCCCGTCGTAACTTGATAACATACCCCAGGTTCCCGCCGCAACTCGAGAAAAACCATGAGACTTCCACCTCGCCGCGAGATGAGGCCCGATTCCCCTGCACTGCGTGCAGAGCAATAAAGTGTTGCACATCACACATGAAAGGAGCCTTGATTTCCTTGATGGCACTCCAGAGAAACCCCAAGAACACTGTTTCAAGGCTGGAGGGATCCTGAGGTCCCTGTAGCAGCACGAAAGAGCTCCGTGGACCATGAATCAACTCGAGATGAGAGGTTAGTCCCTGGCTTCGACTCCAGAGGAATACCACCTTACCACAAGCACCTCAAGAGGAGGCTTCTCTCAGCTCTAGCTATGTGATAGGGACCCTGACTTTGCGGCCTCAAGTGGAATGGACACCGCGATTCCCTGGCTCGAAATAAGGCCGGATATCCCTGCAGTGACTTGAATGCAGGCTCGTCTTGCATCTCCCAAGACGAAAGGATGTCTGAATCCCCTGTGGAGACCACAGAGAATGACCTAGTTCCCCCTCATCGCGACCGGAGGCCTCACATCCTTTGAAAACTCCAGAGGTACGCGGAGATCAGTGCCTCCAAAGGAGACGATGCCTGACTCCTCGTGAAACTTGATAGGAGTCCCAGGATTCCTGTGGCACGTGGAAAGGGACCCTTGGTCTCCCACCTCAGCTGGAGAGGCGTCCCAATTGCCCTGCCAAGCCTCGAGGAGAATCCCGAGTTGTCCCTCGCAACTAGGCAGGAGTCTGACGTCGCTGAACAAACACGTGGGTGGTAGGGCCATCCCCGTCGTAACTCGAGAATATACCCCAGGTTACCATCGCAACTCGAGAAAAACCATGAGACTTCCCCCTCGCCGCGAGATGAGGCCCGATTCCCCTGCACTGCGTGCAGAGCAATTCTGTGTTGCACATCACACATGAAAGGAGCCTTGATTTCCTTGATGGCACTCCAGAGAAACCCCAAGAACACTGTTTCAAGGCGAGAGGGATCCGGAGGTCACTGTGGCAACACGAAAGAGCTCCGTGGACCAAAAATCAACTCGAGATGAGAGGTTAGTCCCTGGCTTCGACTCCAGACGAATACCACCTTACCACAAGCACCTCAAGGGAGGCTTCTCTTAGCTCTAGGTATGTGAGAGGGACCCTGAGTTTGCGGCCTCAAGTGGAATGGAAACCGCGATGCCCTGACTCGAAATAAGGCCGGATATCCCTGCCGTGACTTGAATGCAGGCTCGTCTTGCATCTCCCAAGACGAAAGGATGTCTGAATCCCCTGTGGAGACCACAGAGAAAGACCTAATTCCCCACCTCATCGCGACCGGAGGCCTCACATTCTTTGAAAATTCCAGAGGGACGCGGAGATCAGTGCCTCCAAAGGAGACGATGCCTGACTCCTTGTGAAACTTGATAGGAGTCCCAGGATTCCTGTGGCACTTGGAAAGGGACCCTTGGTCTCCCGCCTCAGCTGGAGAGGCATCCCAATTGCCCTGCGAAGCCTCGAGGAGATTCCCGAGTTCTCCCTCGCAACTAGGCAGGAGTCCTGTCGTCGCTGAACAAACACGTGGGTGGAAGGGCCATCCCCGTCGTAACTCGAGAATATACCCCAGGTTCCCGCCGCAACTCGAGAAAAACCATGAGACTTCCCCCTCGCCGCGAGATGAGGCCCGATTCCCCTGCACTGGGTGCAGAGCAATTCCATGTTGCACAAAACACATGAAAGGAGCCTTGATTTTCATGATGGCACTCCAGAGAAACCCCAAGAACACTATTTCAAGGCAAGAGGGACCCTGAGGTCACTGTAGAAACACGAAAGAGCTCTGTGGACCAAAAATCAACTCGAGATGAGAGGTTAGTCCCTGGCTTCGACTCCAGAGGAATACCACCTTACCACAAGCACCTCAAGAGGAGGCTTCTCTCAGCTCTATGTATGTGAGAGGGACCCTGAGTTAGCGGCCTCAAGTGGAATGGAGACCGCGATGCCCTGACTCGAAATAAGGCCGGATATCCCTGCAGTGACTTGAATGCAGGCTCGTCTTGCATCTCCCAAGACGAAAGGATGTCTGAATCCCCTGTGGAGACCACAGAGAAAGACCTAGTTCCCCACCTCTTCGCGACCGGAGGCCTCAAATCCTTTGAAAACTCCAGAGGTACGCGGAGATCAGTGCCTCCAAAGGAGACGATGCCTGACTCCTCGTGAAACTTGATAGGAGTCCCAGGATTCCTGTGGCACGTGGAAAGGGACCCTTGGTCTCCCGCCTCAGCTGGAGAGGCGTCCCAATTGCCCTGCCAAGCCTCGAGGAGAATCCCGAGTTGTCCCTCGCAACTAGGCAGGAGTCCTGACGTCGCTGAACAAACACGTGGCTGGAAGGGCCATCCCCGTCTTAACTCGAGAATATACCCCAGGTTCCCGCCGCAACTCGAGAAAAACCATGAGACTTCCCCCTCGCCGCGAGATGAGGCCCGATTCCCCTGCCCTGCGTGCAGAGCAATTCCGTTTTGCACATCACACATGAAAGGAGACTTGATTTCCTTGATGGCACTCCAGAGAAACCCCAAGAACCCTGTTTCAAGGCTAGAGGGATGCTGAGGTCACTGTAGCAACACGAAAGATCTCCGTGGACCAAAAATCAACTCAAGATGAGAGGTTAAACCCTGGCTTCGACTCCAGAGGAATACCACCTTACCACAAGCACCTCAAGAGGATGCTTCTCTCAGCTCTAGCTATGTGACAGGGACCCTGAGTTTGCAGCCTCAAGTGGAATGGACACCGCGATTCCCTGATGCAAAATAAGGCCGGATATCCCTGCAGTGACTTGAATGCAGACTCGTCTTGCATCTCCCAAGACCAAAGGATGTCTGAATTCCCTGTGGAGACCACAGAGAATGACCTAGTTCCCCCCTCATTGCCACCGGAGGCCTCCCATCCTTTGAAAACTCCAGAGGTACGCGGAGATCAGTGCCTCCAAAGGAGACGATGCCTGACTCCTCGTGAAACTTGATAGGAGTCCCAGGATTCCTGTGGCACGTGGAAAGGGACCCTTGGTCTCCCGCCTCAGCTGGAGAGGCGTCCCAATTGCCCTGCCAAGCCTCGAGGAGAATCACGAGTTGTCCCTCGCAACTAGGCAGGAGTCCTGACGTCGCAGAACAAACACGTGGCTGGAAGGGCCATCCCAGTCGTAACTCGAGAATATACCCCAGGTTCCCGCCGCAACTCGAGAAAAACCATGAGACTTCCCCCTCGCCGCGATATGAGGCCCGATTCCCCTGCACTGCGTGCAGAGCAATTCCGTGTTGCACATCACACATGAAAGGAGCCTTGATTTCCTTGATGGCACTCCAGAGAAAAGCCAAGAACACTGTTTCAAGGCTAGCGGGATCCTGAGGTCACTGTAGCAACACGAAAGAGCTCCGTGGACCAACAATCAACTCGAGATGAGAGGTTAGTCCCTGGCTTCGACTCCAGAGGAATACCACCTTACCACAAGCACCTCAAGAGGAGGCTTCTCTCAGCTCTAGGTATGTGAGAGGGACCCTGATTTTGCGGACTCAAGTGGAATGGACACTGCGATGCCCTTACACGAAATAAGGGCGGATATCCCTGCAGTGAATTGAATGCAGGCTCGTCTTGCATCTCCCAAGATGAAAGGATGTCTGAATCCCCTGTGGAGACCACAGAGAAAGACCTAGTTCCCCACCTCATCGCGACCGGAGGCCTCACATCCTTTGAAAACTTCAGAGGTACGCGGAGATCATTGCCTCTAATGGAGACGATGCCTGACTCCTCATGAAACTTGATAGGAGTCCCAGGATTCCTGTGGCACGTGGAAAGGGACCCTTGGTCTCCCGCCTCAGCTGGAGAGGCGTCCCAATTGCCCTGCCAAGCCTCGAGGAGAATCCCGAGTTGTCCCTCGCAACTAGGCAGGAGTCCTGCCGTCGCTGAACAAACACGTGTGTGGAAGGGCCATCCCCGTCGTAACTCGAGAATATACCCCAGGTTCCCGCCGGAACTCGAGAAAAACCATGAGACTTCCCCCTCGCCGCGAGATGAGGCCTGATTCCCCTGCCCTGCGTGCAGAGCAATTCCGTGTTGCACATCACACATGAAAGGAGCCTTGATTTTCTTGATGGCACTCAAGAGAAACCCCAAGAAAACTGTTTCAAGGCTAGAGGGATCCTGAGGTCACTGTAGCAACACGAAAGAGCTCCGTGGCCCAAAAATCAACTCGACATGAGAGGTTAGTCCCTGGCTTCGACTCCAGAGGAATACCACCTTACCACAAGCACCTTAAGAGGAGGCTTCTCTCAGCTCTAGGTATGTGAGAGGGACCCTGAGTTTGCGGCCTCAAGTGGAATGGACACCGCAATGCCCTGACTCGAAATAAGGCCGGGTATCCCTGCAGTGACTTGAATGCAGGCTCGTCTTGCATCTCCCAAGACGAAAGGATGTCTGAATCCCCTGTGGAGACCACAGAGAAAGACCTAGTTCCCCACCTCATCGCGACCGGAGGCCTCACATCCTTTGAAAACTCCAGAGGTATGAGGAGTTCAGTGCCTCCAAAGGAAACGATGCCTGACTCCTCGTGAAACTTAATAGGAGTCCCAGGATTCCTGTGGCTCGTGGAAAGGGACACTTGGTCTCCCGCCTCAGCGGGAGAGTCGTCCCAATTGCCCTGCCAAGCCTCGAGGAGAATCCCAAGTTGTCCCTCGCAACTAGGCAGGAGTCCTGACGTGGCTGAACAAACACGTGTGTGGAAGGGCCATCCCCGTCGTAACTCGAGAATATACCACAGGTTCCCGCCGTAACTCGAGAAAAACCATGAGACTTCCCCCTCGCCGCGAGATGAGGCCCGATTCCCTTGCACTGCGTGCAGAGCAATTTCGTGTTGCACATCACACATGAAAGGAGCCTTGATTTCCTTGATGGCACTCCAGAGAAACCCCAAGAACACTGTTTCAAGGCTAGAGGGATCATGAGGTCACTGTAGCAACACGAAAGAGCTCTGTGGACCAAAAAGCAACTCGAAATGAGGGGTTAGTCCCTGGCTTCGACTCCAGAGGAATACCACCTTACCACAAGCACCTCAAGAGGAGGCTTCTCTCAGCTCTAGGTATGTGAGAGGGACCCTGAGTTTTCGGCCTCAAGTGGAATGGACACCGCGATGCCCTGACTCGAAATAAGGCTGGATATCCCTGCAGTGACTTGAATGCAGGCTCGTCTTGCATCTCCCAAAACGAAAGGATGTCTGAATCCCCTGTGGAGACCACAGAGAAAGACCTAGTTCCCCATCTCATCGCTACCGGAGGCCTCACATCCCTTGAAAACTCCAGAGGAACGCGGAGATCAGTGCCTCCAAAGGAGACGATGCCTGACTCCTCGTGAAACTTGATAGGAGTCCCAGGATTCCTGTGGCACGTGGAAAGGGACCCTTGGTCTCCCGCCTCAGCTGGAGAGGCGTCCCAATTGCCCTGCCAAGCCTCGAGGAGAATCCGGAGTTGAATCCTCGCAAATAGGCAGGAGTCTGACGTCGCTGAACAAACACGTGGGTGGAAGGGCCATCCCCGTCGTAACTCGAAAATATACCCCAGGTTCCCGCCGCAACTCGAGAAAAACCATGAGACTTCCCCCTCGCCGCGAGATAGGCCCGATTCCCCTGCACTGTGTGCAGAGCAATTCCGTGTTGCACATCACACATGAAAGGAGCCTTGATTTCCTTGATGGCACTACAGAGAAACCCCAAGAACACTGTTTCAAGGCTAGAGGGATCCTGAGGTCACTGTAGCAACACGAAAGAGCACCGTGGACCAAAAATCAACTCGAGATGAGAGGTTAGTCCCTGGCTTCGACTCCAGAGGAATACCACGTTACCACAAGCACCTCAAGAGGAGGCTTCTCTCAGCTCTAGCTATGTGAGAGGGACCCTGAGTTTGCTGCCTCAATTGGAATGGACACCGCGATTCCCTGACTCGAAATAAGGCCGGATATCCCTGCAGTGACTTGAATGCAGGCTCGTCTTGCATCTCCCAAGACGAAAGGATGTCTGAATCCCCTGTGGAGACCACAGAGAATGACCTAGTTCCCCACCTCATCGCGACCGGAGGCCTCACATCCTTTGAAAACTCCAGAGGTACGCGGAGATCAGTGCCTCCAAAGGAGACGATGCCTGACTCCTCGTGAAACTTGATAGGAGTCCCAGGATTCCTGTGGCTCGTGGAAAGGGACACTTGGTCTCCCGCCTCAGCTGGAGAGGCGTCCCAATTGCCCTGCCAAGCCTCGAGGAGAATCCCGAGTTGTCCCTCGCAACTAGGCAGGAGTCCTGACGTCGCTGAACAAACACGTGGGTGGAAGGGCCATCCCCGTCGTAACTCGAGAATATACCCCAGGTTCCCGCCGCAACTCGAGAAAAACCATGAGACTTCCCCCTCGCCGCGAGATGAGGCCCGATTCCCCTGCACTGCGTGCAGAGCAATTCCGTGTTGCACATCACACATGAAAGGAGCCTTGATTTCCTTGATGGCACTCCAGAGAAACCCCAAGAACACTGTTTCAAGGCTAGAGGGATCATGAGGTCACTGTAGCAACACGAAAGAGCTCCGTGGACCAAAAATCAATTCGAGATGAGAGGTTAGTCCCTGGCTTCGACTCCAGAGGAATACCACCTTACCACAAGCACCTCAAGAGGAGGCTTCTCTCAGCTCTATGTATGTGAGAGGGACCCTGAGTTAGCGGCCTCAAGTGGAATGGAGACCGCGATGCCCTGACTCGAAATAAGGCCGGATATCCCTGCAGTGACTTGAATGCAGGCTCGTCTTGCATCTCCCAAAACGAAAGGATGTCTGAATCCCCTGTGGAGACCACAGAGAAAGACCTAGTTCCCCATCTCATCGCTACCGGAGGCCTCACATCCCTTGAAAACTCCAGAGGAACGCGGAGATCAGTGCCTCCAATGGAGACGATGCCTGACTCCTCGTGAAACTTGATAGGAGTCCCAGGATTCCTGTGGCACGTGGAAAGGGACCCTTGGTCTCCCGCCTCAGCTGGAGAGGCGTCCCAATTGCCCTGCCAAGCCTCGAGGAGAATCCCGAGTTGAATCCTCGCAAATAGGCAGGAGTCTGACGTCGCTGAACAAACACGTGGGTGGAAGGGCCATCCCCGTCGTAACTCGAGAATATTCCCCAGGTTCCCATCGCAACTCGAGAAAAACCATGAGACTTCCCCCTCGCCGCAAAATAAGGCTGGATACCCTGCACTGTGTGCAGAGCAATTCCGTGTTGCACATCACACATGAAAGGAGCCTTGATTTCTTGATGGCACTCCAGAGAAACCCCAAGAACACTGTTTCAAGGCGAGAGGGATCCGGAGGTCACTGTGGCAACACGAAAGAGCTCCGTGGAACAAAAATCAACTCGAGATGAGAGGTTAGTCCCTGGCTTCGACTCCAAACGAATACCACCTTACCACAAGCACCTCAAGGGAGGCTTCTCTTAGCTCTAGGTATGTGAGAGGGACCCTGAGTTTGCGGCCTCAAGTGGAATGGAAACCGCGATGCCCTGACTCGAAATAAGGCCGGATATCCCTGCCGTGACTTGAATGCAGGCTCGTCTTGCATCTCCCAAGACGAAAGGATGTCTGAATCCCCTGTGGAGACCACAGAGAAAGACCTAATTCCCCACCTCATCGCGACCGGAGGCCTCACATTCTTTGAAAATTCCAGAGGGACGCGGAGATCAGTGCCTCCAAAGGAGACGATGCCTGACTCCTTGTGAAACTTGATAGGAGTCCCAGGATTCCTGTGGCACTTGGAAAGGGACCCTTGGTCTCCCGCCTCAGCTGGAGAGGCATCCCAATTGCCCTGCGAAGCCTCGAGGAGATTCCCGAGTTCTCCCTCGCAACTAGGCAGGAGTCCTGTCGTCGCTGAACAAACACGTGGGTGGAAGGGCCATCCCCGTCGTAACTCGAGAATATACCCCAGGTTCCCGCCGCAACTCGAGAAAAACCATGAGACTTCCCCCTCGCCGCGAGATGAGGCCCGATTCCCCTGCCCTGCGTGCAGAGCAATTCCGTTTTGCACATCACACATGAAAGGAGACTTGATTTCCTTGATGGCACTCCAGAGAAACCCCAAGAACACTGTTTCAAGGCTAGAGGGATACTGAGGTCACTGTAGCAACACGAAAGATCTCCGTGGACCAAAAATCAACTCGAGATGAGAGGTTAGTCCCTGGCTTCGACTCCAGAGGAATACCACCTTACCACAAGCACCTCAAGAGGAGGCTTCTCTCAGCTCTAGGTATGTCAGAGGGACCCTGAGTTTGCAGCCTCAAGTGGAATGGACACCGCGATTCCCTGATACGAAATAAGGCCGGATATCCCTGCAGTGACTTGAATGCAGACTCCTCTTGCATCTCCCAAGACCAAAGGATGTCTGAATTCCCTGTGGAGACCACAGAGAATGACCTAGTTCCCCCCTCATCGCCACCGGAGGCCTCATATCCTTTGAAAACTCCAGAGGTACGCGGAGATCAGTGCCTCCAAAGGAGACGATGCCTGACTCCTCGTGAAATATGATAGGAGTCCCAGGATTCCTGTGGCACGTGGAAAGGGACCCTTGGTCTCCCGCCTCAGCTGGAGAGACGTCCCAATTGACCTGCCAAGCCTCGAGGAGAATCCCGAGTTGTCCCTCGCAACTAGGCTGGAGTCCTGACGTCGCTGAACAAACACGTGGGTGGAAGGGCCATCCCCGTCGAAACTTGATAATATACCCCAGGTTCCCGCCGCAACTCGAGAAAAACCATGAGACTTCCCCCTCGCCGCGAGATGAGGCCCGATACCCCTGCACTGCGTGCAGAGCAATAAAGTGTTGCACATCACACATGAAAGGAGCCTTGATTTCCTTGATGGCACTCCAGAGAAACCCCAAGAACACTGTTTCAAGGCTAGAGGGATCCTGAGGTCCGTGTAGCAGCACGAAAGAGCTCCGTGGACCATGAATCAACTCGAGATGAGAGGTTAGTCCCTGGCTTCGACTCCAGAGGAATACCACCTTACCACAAGCACCTCAAGAGGAGGCTTCTCTCAGCTCTAGCTATGTGAGAGGGACCCTGACTTTGCGGCCTCAAGTGGAATGGACACCGCGATTCCCTGACTCGAAATAAGGCCGGATATCCCTGCAGTGACTTGAATGCAGGCTCGTCTTGCATCTCCCAAGACGAAAGGATGTCTGAATCCCCTGTGGAGACCACAGAGAATGACCTAGTTTCCCCCTCATCGCGACCGGAGGCCTCACATCCTTTGAAAACTCCAGAGGTACGCGGAGATCAGTGCCTCCAAAGGAGACGATGCCTGACTCCTCGTGAAACTTGATAGGAGTCCCCGGGTTCCTGTGGCACATGGAAAGGGACCCTTGGTCTCCCGCCTCAGCTGGAGAGGCGTCCCAATTGCCCTGCCAAGCGTCGAGGAGAATCCCGAGTTGTCCCTGGCAACTAGGCAGGAGTCTGACGTCGCTGAACAAACACGTGGGTGGTAGGGCCATCCCCGTCGTAACTCGAGAATATACCCCAGGTTACCATCGCAACTCGAGAAAAACCATGAGACTTCCCCCTCGCCGCGAGATGAGGCCCGATTCCCCTGCACTGCGTGCAGAGCAATTCTGTGTTGCACATCACACATGAAAGGAGCCTTGATTTCCTTGATGGCACTCCAGAGAAACCCCAAGAACACTGTTTCAAGGCGAGAGGGATCCGGAGGTCACTGTGGCAACACGAAAGAGCTCCGTGGACCAAAAATCAACTCGAGATGAGAGGTTAGTTCCTGGCTTCGACTCCAGACGAATACCACCTTACCACAAGCACCTCAAGAGGAGGCTTCTCTTAGCTCTAGGTATGTGAGAGGGACCCTAAGTTTGCGGCCTCAAGTGGAATGGAAACCGCGATGCCCTGACTCGAAATAAGGCCGGATATCCCTGCAGTGACTTGAATGCAGGCTCGTCTTGCATCTCCCAAGACGAAAGGTTGTCTGAATCCCCTGTGGAGACCACAGAGAAAGACCTAGTTCCCCACCTCATCGCGACCGGAGGCCTCACAGTCTTTGAAAATTCCAGAGGGACGCGGAGATCAGTGCCTCCAAAGGAGACGATGCCTGACTCCTCGTGAAACTTGATAGGAGTCCCAGGATTCCTGTGGCACTTGGAAAGCGACCCTTGGTCTCCCGCCTCAGCTGGAGAGGCATCCCAATTGCCCTGCGAAGCCTCGAGGAGATTCCCGAGTTCTCCCTCGCAACTAGGCAGGAGTCCTGTCGTCGCTGAACAAACACGTGGGTGGAAGGGCCATCCCCGTCGTAACTCGAGAATATACCCCAGGTTCCCGCCGCAACTCGAGAAAAACCATGAGACTTCCCCCTCGCCGCGAGATGAGGCCCGATTCCCCTGCACTGGGTGCAGAGCAATTCCATGTTGCACAAAACACATGAAAGGAGCCTTGATTTTCAAGATGGCACTCCAGAGAAACCCCAAGAACACTATTTCAAGGCTAGAGGGATACTGAGGTCACTGTAGCAACACGAAAGATCTCCGTGGACCAAAAATCAACTCGAGATGAGAGGTTAGTCCCTGGCTTCGACTCCAGAGGAATACCACCTTACCACAAGCACCTCAAGAGGAGGCTTCTCTCAGCTCTAGCTATGTGACAGGGACCCTGAGTTTGCAGCCTCAAGTGGAATGGACACCGCGATTCCCTGATGCGAAATAAGGCCGGATATCCCTGCAGTGACTTGAATGCAGACTCGTCTTGCATCTCCCAAGACCAAAGGATGTCTGAATTCCCTGTGGAGACCACAGAGAATGACCTAGTTCCCCCCTCATCGCCACCGGTGGCCTCACATCCTTTGAAAACTCCAGAGGTACGCGGAGATCAGTGCCTCCAAAGGAGACGATGCCTGACTCCTCGTGAAACATGATAGGAGTCCCAGGATTCCTGTGGCACGTGGAAAGGGACCCTTGGTCTCCCGCCTCAGCTGGAGAGGCGTCCCAATTGCCCTGCCAAGCCTCGAGGAGAATCACGAGTTGTCCCTCGCAACTAGGCAGGAGTCCTGACGTCGCTGAACAAACACGTGGGTGGAAGGGCCATCCCCATCGTAACTCGAGAATATACCTCAGGTTCCCGCCGCAACTCGAGAAAAACCATGAGACTTCCCCCTCGCCGCGAGATGAGGCCCGATTCCCCTGCACTGCGTGCAGAGCAATTCCGTGTTGCACATCACACATGAAAGGAGTCTTGATTTCCTTGATGGCACTCCAGAGAAAACCCAAGAACACTGTTTCAAGGCTGGAGGGATCCTGAGGTCCCTGTAGCAGCAGGAAAGAGGTCCGTGGACCATGAATCAACTCGAGATGAGAGGATAGTCCCTGGATTCGACTCCAGAGGAATACCACCTTACCACAAGCACCTCAAGAGGAGTCTTCTCTCAGCTCTAGGTATGTGAGAGGGACCCTGATTTTGCGGCCTCAAGTGGAATGGACACTGTGATGCCCTGACGCAAAATAAGGCCGGATATCCCTGCAGTGACTTGAATGCAGGCTCGTCTTGCATCTCCCAAGATGGAAGGATGTCTGAATCCCCTGTGGAGACTGCAGAGAAAGACCTAGTTCCCCACCTCATGGCGACCGGAGGCCTGACATCCTTTGAAAACTCCAGAGGTCCGCGGAGATCAGTGCCTCCAAAGGAGAAGATGCCTGACTCCTCGTGAAACTTGATAGGAGTCCCAGGATTCCTTTGGCACGTGGAAAGGGACCGTTGGTCTCCCGCCTCAGCTGGAGAGACGTCCCAATTGCCCTGCCAAGCCTCGAGGAGAATCCCGAGTTGTCCCTCGCAACAAGGCTGGAGTCCTGACGTCGCTGAACAAACACGTGGGTGGAAGGGCCATCCCCGTCGTAACTTGATAATATACCCTAGGTTCCCGCCGCAACTCGAGAAAAACCATGAGACTTCCCCCTCGCCGCGAGATGAGGTCCGATTCCCCTGCACTGCGTGCAGAGCAATTCCGTGTTGCACATCACACATGAAAGGAGCCTTGATTTCCTTGATGGCACTACAGAGAAACCCCAAGAACACTGTTTCAAGGTTGAGGGATCCTGAGATCACTGTAGCAAAACGAAAGAGCTCCGTGAACCAAAAATCAACTCGAGATGAGAGGTTAGTCCCTGGCTTCGACTCCAGAGGAATACCACCTTACCACAAGCACCTCAGGAGGAGGATTCTCTCAGCTCTATGTATGTGAGAGGGACCCTGAGTTTGCGGCCTCAAGTGGAATGGAGACCGCGATGCCCTGACTCGAAATAAGGCCGGATATCCCTGCAGTGACTTGAATGCAGGCTCGTCTTGCATCTCCCAAGACGAAAGGATGTCTGAATCCCCTGTGGAGACCACAGAGAAAGACCTAGTTCACCACCTCATCGCGACCGGAGGCCTCACATTCTTTGAAAACTCCAGAGGTACGCGGAGATCAGTGCCTCCAAAGGAGACGATGCCTGACTCCTCGTGAAACTTGATAGGAGTCCCAGGATTCCTGTGGCACGTGGAAAGGGACCCTTGGTCTCCCGCCTCAGCTGGAGAGGCGTCCCAATTGCCCTGCCAAGCCTCGAGGAGAATCCCGAGTTGTCCCTCGCAACTAGGCAGGAGTCCTGACGTCGCTGAACAAACACGTGGCTGGAAGGGCCATCCCCGTCGTAACTCGAGAATATACCCCAGGTTCCCGCCGCAACTCGAGAAAAACCATGAGACTTCCCCCTCGCCGCGAGATGAGGCCCGATTCCCCTGCCCTGCGTGCAGAGCAATTCCGTTTTGCACATCACACATGAAAGGAGACTTGATTTCCTTGATGGCACTCCAGAGAAACCCCAAGAACACTGTTTCAAGGCTAGAGGGATACTGAGGTCACTGTAGCAACACGAAAGAGCTCCATGGACCAAAAATCAACTCAAGATGAGAGGTTAGTCCCTGGCTTCGACTCCAGAGGAATACCACCTTACCACAAGCACCTCAAGAGGATGCTTCTCTCAGCTCTAGCTATGTGACAGGGACCCTGAGTTTGCAGCCTCAAGTGGAATGGACACCGCGATTCCCTGATGCAAAATAAGGCCGGATATCCCTGCAGTGACTTGAATGCAGACTCGTCTTGCATCTCCCAAGACCAAAGGATGTCTGAATTCCCTGTGGAGACCACAGAGAATGACCTAGTTCCCCCCTCATTGCCACCGGAGGCCTCCCATCCTTTGAAAACTCCAGAGGTACGCGGAGATCAGTGCCTCCAAAGGAGACGATGCCTGACTCCTCGTGAAACTTGATAGGAGTCCCAGGATTCCTGTGGCACGTGGAAAGGGACCCTTGGTCTCCCGCCTCAGCTGGAGAGGCGTCCCAATTGCCCTGCCAAGCCTCGAGGAGAATCCCGAGTTGTCCCTCGCAACTAGGCAGGAGTCCTGACGTCGCTGAACAAACACGTGCTTGGAAGGGCCATCCCCGTCGTACTTCGAGAATATACCACAGGTTCCCACTGCAACTCGAGAAAAACCATGAGACTTCCCCCTCGCCGCGAGATGAGGCCCGATTCCCCTGCACTGCATGCAGAGCAATTCCGTGTTGCACATCACACATGAAAGGAGCCTTGATTTCCTTGACGGCACTCCAGAGAAACCCCAAGAGCAGTGTTTCAAGGCTAGAGGGATCCTGAGGTCACTGTAGCAACACGAAAGAGCTCCGTGGACCAACAATCAACTCGAGATGAGAGGTTAGTCCCTGGCTTCGACTCCAGAGGAATACCACCTCACCACAAGCACCTCAAGAGGAGGCTTCTCTCAGCTCTAGGTATGTGAGAGGGACCCTGAGTTTGCGGCCTCAAGTGGAATGGACACCGCGATGCCCTGACTCGAAATAAGGCCGGATATCCCTGCAGTGACTTGAATGCAGGCTCGTCTTGCATTTCCCAAGACGACAGGATGTCTGCATCCCCTGTGGAGACCACAGAGAAAGACCTAGTTCCCCAGCTCATCGCGACCGGGGGCCTCACATCCCTTGAAAACTCCAGAGGTACGCGGAGATCAGTGCCTCCAAAGGAGACGATGCCTGACTCCTCTTGAAACTTGATATGAGTCCCAGGATTCCTGTGCACGTGGAAGGGACCCTTGGTCTCCCGCCTCAGCTGGAGAGGCGTCCAAATTGCCCTGCCAAGCCTCGAGGAGAATCCCAAGTTGTCCCTCGCAACTAGGAAGGAGTCCTGACATCGCTGAACAAACACGTGTGTGGAAGGGCCATCCCCGTCGTAACTCGAGAATATACCCCAGGTTCCCGCCGCAACTCGAGAAAAACCATGAGACTTCCCCCTGGCCGCGATATGAGGCCCGATTCCCCGGCACTGCGTGCAGAGCAATTCCGTGTTGCACATCACACATGAAAGGAGCCTTGATTTCCTTGATGGCACTCCAGAGAAACCCCAAGAACACTGTTTCAAGGCTAGAGGGATCCTGAGGTCACTGTAGCAACATGGAAGAGCTCCGTGGACCAAAAATCAACTCGAGATGAGAGGTTAGTCCCTGGCTTCGTCTCTAGAGGAATACCACCTTACCACAAGTACCTCAAGAGGAGGCTTCTCTCAGCTCTAGGTATGTGAGATAGACCCTGAGTTTGCGGCCTCAAGAGGAATGGACACCGCGATGCCCTGACGCGAAATAAGGCCGGATATCCCTGCAGTGACTTGAATGCAGGCTCGTCTTGCATCTCCCAAGACGACAGGATGTCTGCATCCCCTGTGGAGACCACAGAGAAAGACCTAGTTCCCCAGCTCATCGCGACCGGAGGCCTCACATCCCTTGAAAACTCCAGAGGTACGCGGAGATCAGTGCCTTCAAAGGAGACAATGCCTGACTCCTCGTGAAACTTGATAGGAGTGCCAGGATTCCAGTGGCACGTGGAAAGGGACCCTTGGTCTCCCGCCTCAGCTGGAGAGGCGTCCCAATTGCCCTGCCAAGCCTCGAGGAGAATCCCAAGTTGTCCCTCGCAAATAGGCAGGAGTCCTGCCGTCGCTGAACTAACACGTGTGTGGAAGGGCCATCCCCGTCGTAACTCGAGAATATACCCCAGGTTCCCGCCGCAACTCGAGAAAAACCATGAGACTTCCCCCTCGCCAAGAGATGAGACCCGATTCCCCTGCACTGCGTGCAGAGCAATTCCGTGTTGTACATCACACATGAAAGGAGCCTTGATTTCCTTGATGGCACTCCAGAGAAACATCAAGAACACTGTTTCATGGTTGAGGGATCCTGAGGTCACTGTAGCAACACGAAAGAGCTCCGTGGACCAAAAATCAACTCGAGATGAGAGGTTAGTCCCTGGCTTCGACTCCAGAGGAATACCACCCTACCACAAGCACCTCAAGAGGAGGCTTCTCTCAGCTCTAGGTATGTGAGAGGGACCCTGATTTTGCGGCCTCAAGTGGAATGGACACCGCCATGCCCTGGCTCGAAATAAGGCCGGATATCCCTGCAGTGACTTGAATGCAGGCTCGTCTTGCATCTCCCAAGACGAAAGGATGTCTGCATCCCCTGTGGAGACCACAGAGAAAGACCTAGTTCCCCACCTCATCGCGACCGCAGGCCTCACATCCTTTGAAAACTCCAGAGGTACGCGGAGATCAGTGCCTCCAAAGGAGACGATGCCTGACTCCTCGTGAAACTTGATAGGAGTCCAGGGATTCCTGTGGCACGTGGAAAGGGACCCTTGGTCTCCCGCCTCAGCTGGAGAGGCTTCCCAATTGCCCTGCCAAGCCTCGAGGAGAATCCCGAGTTGTCCCTCGCAACTATGCAGGAGTCCTGCCGTCGCTGAACTAACACGTGGGTGGAAGGGCCATTCGCGTCGTAACTCGAGAATATACCCCAGCTTCCCGCCGCAACTCGAGAAAAACCATGAGACTTCCCCCTCGCCGCGAGATGAGACCCGATTCCCCTGCACTGCGTGCAGAGCAATTCCGTGTTGCACATCACACATGAAATGAGCCTTGATTTCCTTGATGGCACTCCAGAGAAACCCCAAGAACACTGTTTCAAGGCTAGAGGGATCCTGAGGTCACTGTAGCAACACGAAAGAGCTCCGTGGACCAAAAATCAACTCGAGATGAGAGGTTAGTCCCTGGCTTCGGCTCCAGAGGAATACCACCTTACCACAAGCACCTCAAGAGGAGGCTTCTCTCAGCTCTAGGTATGTGAGAGGGACCCTGAGTTTGCGGCCTCAAGTGGAATGGACACCGCAATGCCCTGACTCGAAATAAGGCCGGGTATCCCTGCAGTGACTTGAATGCAGGCTCGTCTTGCATCTCCCAAGACGAAAGGATGTCTGAATCCCCTGTGGAGACCACAGAGAAAGACCTAGTTCCCCATCTCATCGCGACCGGAGGCCTCAAATCCTTTGAAAACTCAAGAGGAACGCGCAGATCAGTGCCTCCAAAGGAGACGATGCCTGACTCCTCGAGAAACTTGATAGGAGTCCCAGTATTCCTGTGGCACGTGGAAAGGGACCCTTGGTCTCCCGCCTCAGCTGGAGAGGCGTCCCAATTGCCCTGCCAAGCCTCGAGGAGAATCCCGAGTTGTCCCTCGCAACTAGGCAGGAGTCCTGCCGTCGCTGAACAAACACGTGGGTGGACGGGCCATCCCCGTCGTAACTCGAGAATATACCCCAGGTTCCCGCCGCAACTCGAGAAAAACCATGAGACTTCCCCCTCGCCGCGATATGAGGCCCGATTCCACTGCACTGCGTGCAGAGCAATTCCGTGTTGCACATCACACATGAAAGGAGCCTTGATTTCCTTGATGGCACTCCAGAGAAAACCCAAGAACACTGTTTCAAGGATAGAGGGATCCTGAGGTCACTGTAGCAACACGAAAGAGCTCCGTGGACCAAAAATCAACTTGAGATGAGAGGTTAGTCCCTGGCTTTGACTCCAGAGGAATACCACCTTACCACAAGCACCTCAAGAGGAGGCTTCTCTCAGCTCTAGGTATGTGAAAGGGACCCTGAGTTTGCGGCCTCAAGTGGAACGGACACCGCGATGCCCTGACTCGAAACAAGGCCGGATATCCCTGCAGTGAATTGAATGCAGGCTCGTCTTGCATCTCCCAAGATGAAAGGATGTCTGAATCCCCTGTGGAGACCACAGAGAAATACCTAGTTCCCCACCTGATCGCGAACGGAGGCCTCACATCCTTTGAAAACTCCAGAGGTACGCGGAGATCAGTGCCTCCAAAGGAGACGATGCCTGACTCCTCGTGAAACTTGATAGAAGTCCCAGGATTCCTGTGCACGTGGAAAGGGACCCTTGGTCTCCCGCCTCAGCTGGAGAGGCGTCCCAATTGCCCTGCCAAGCCTCGAGGAGAATCCCGAGTTGTCCCTCGCAACTAGGCAGGAGTCCTGACGTCGCTGAACAAACACGTGGGTGGAAGGGCCATCCCCATTGTAACTCGAGAATATACACCAGGTTCACGCCGGAACTCGAGAAAAACCATGAGACTTAACCCTCGCCGCGAGATGAGGCCCGATTCCCCTGCACTGCGTGCAGAGCAATTCCGTGTTGCACATCACACATGAAAGGAGCCTTGATTTCCTTGATTGCACTCCAGAGAAACCCCAAGAACACTGTTTCAAAGCTAGAGGGATCCTGAGGTCACTGTAGCAACACGAAAGAGCTCCGTGGACCAAAAGTCAACTCGAGATGAGAGGTTAGTCCCTGGCTTCGACTCCAGAGAAATACCACCTTACCACAAGCACCTCAAGATGAGGCTTCTCTCAGCTCTAGGTATGTGAGAGGGACCCTGACTTTGCTTCCTCAAGTGGAATGGACACTGCGATGCCCTGACGCAAAATAAGGCCAGATATCCCTGCAGTGACTTGAATGCAGGCTCGTCTTGCATCTCCCAAGATGAAAGGATGTCTGAATCCCCTGTGGAGACCACAGAGAAAGACCTAGTTCCCCACCTCATCGCGACCGGAGGCCTCACATCCTTTGAAAACTTCAGAGTTACGCGGAGATGAGTGCCTCCAAAGGAGACGATGCCTGACTCCTCGTGAAACTTGATAGGAGTCCCAGGATTACTGTGGCACGTGGAAAGGGACCGTTGGTCTCCCGCCTCAGCTGGAGAGGCGTCCCAATTGCCCTGCCAAGCCTCGAGGAGAATCCCGAGTTGTCCCTCGCAACTAGGCAGGAGTCCTGACGTCGCAGAACAAACACGTGGCTGGAAGGGCCATCCCAGTCGTAACTCGAGAATATACCCCAGGTTCCCGCCGCAACTCGAGAAAAACCATGAGACTTCCCCCTCGCCGCGATATGAGGCCCGATTCCCCTGCACTGCGTGCAGAGCAATTCCGTGTTGCACATCACACATGAAAGGAGCCTTGATTTCCTTGATGGCACTCCAGAGAAACATCAAGAACACTGTTTCAAGGCTAGCGGGATCCTGAGGTCACTGTAGCAACACGAAAGAGCTCCGTGGACCAACAATCAACTCGAGATGAGAGGTTAGTCCCTGGCTTCGACTCCAGAGGAATACCACCTTACCACAAGCACCTCAAGAGGAGGCTTCTCTCAGCTCTAGGTATGTGAGAGGGACCCTGATTTTGCGGACTCAAGTGGAATGGACACTGCGATGCCCTTACACGAAATAAGGGCGGATATCCCTGCAGTGAATTGAATGCAGGCTCGTCTTGCATCTCCCAAGATGAAAGGATGTCTGAATCCCCTGTGGAGACCACAGAGAAAGACCTAGTTCCCCACCTCATCGCGACCGGAGGCCTCACATCCTTTGAAAACTTCAGAGGTACGCGGAGATCAGTGCCTCTAATGGAGACGATGCCTGACTCCTCATGAAACTTGATAGGAGTCCCAGGATTCCTGTGGCACGTGGAAAGGGACCCTTGGTCTCCCGCCTCAGCTGGAGAGGCGTCCCAATTGCCCTGCCAAGCCTCGAGGAGAATCCCGAGTTGTCCCTCGCAACTAGGCAGGAGTCCTGCCGTCGCTGAACAAACACGTGTGTGGAAGGGCCATCCCCGTCGTAACTCGAGAATATACCCCAGGTTCCCGCCGGAACTCGAGAAAAACCATGAGACTTCCCCCTCGCCGCGAGATGAGGCCTGATTCCCCTGCCCTGCGTGCAGAGCAATTCCGTGTTGCACATCACACATGAAAGGAGCCTTGATTTTCTTGATGGCACTCAAGAGAAACCCCAAGAAAACTGTTTCAAGGCTAGAGGGATCCTGAGGTCACTGTAGCAACACGAAAGAGCTCTGTGGCCCAAAAATCAACTCGACATGAGAGGTTAGTCCCTGGCTTCGACTCCAGAGGAATACCACCTTACCACAAGCACCTTAAGAGGAGGCTTCTCTCAGCTCTAGGTATGTGAGAGGGACCCTGAGTTTGCGGCCTCAAGTGGAATGGACACCGCAATGCCCTGACTCGAAATAAGGCCGGGTATCCCTGCAGTGACTTGAATGCAGGCTCGTCTTGCATCTCCCAAGACGAAAGGATGTCTGAATCTCCTGTGGAGACCACAGAGAAAGACCTAGTTCCCCACCTCATCGCGACCGGAGGCCTCACATCCTTTGAAAACTCAAGAGGTACGCGGAGATCAGTGCCTCCACAGGAGACGATGCCTGACTCCTCGTGAAACTTGATAGGAGTCCCAGGATTCCTGTGGCACGTGGAAAGGGACCGTTGGTCTCCCGCCTCAGCTGGAGAGGCGTCCCAATTGCCCTGCCAAGCCTCGAGGAGAATCCCGAGTTGTCCCTCGCAACTAGGCAGGAGTCCTGACGTCGCAGAACAAACACGTGGCTGGAAGGGCCATCCCCGTCGTAACTCGAGAATATACCCCAGGTTCCCGCCGCAACTCGAGAAAAACAATGAGACTTCCCCGTCGCCGCGATATGAGGCCCGATTCCCCTGCACTGTGTGCAGAGCAATTCCGTGTTGCACATCACACATGAAAGGAGCCTTGATTTCCTTGATGGCACTCCAGAGAAACCCCAAGAACACTGTTTCAAGGCTAGCGGGATCCTGAGGTCACTGTAGCAACACGAAAGAGCTCCGTGGACCAACAATCAACTCGAGATGAGAGGTTAGTCCCTGGCTTCGACTCCAGAGGAATACCACCTTACCACAAGCACCTCAAGAGGAGGCTTCTCTCAGCTCTAGGTATGTGAGAGGGACCCTGATTTTGCGGACTCAAGTGGAATGGACACTGCGATGCCCTTACACGAAATAAGGGCGGATATCCCTGCAGTGAATTGAATGCAGGCTCGTCTTGCATCTCCCAAGACGAAAGGATGTCTGAATCCCCTGTGGAGACCACAGAGAAAGAACTAGTTCCCCACCTCATCGCGACCGGAGGCCTCACATCCTTTGAAAACTTCAGAGGTACGCGGAGATCAGTGCCTCTAATGGAGACGATGCCTGACTCCTCATGAAACTTGATAGGAGTCCCAGGATTCCTGTGGCACGTGGAAAGGGACCCTTGGTCTCCCGCCTCAGCTGGAGAGGCGTCCCAATTGCCCTGCCAAGCCTCGAGGAGAATCCCGAGTTGTCCCTCGCAACTAGGCAGGAGTCCTGCCGTCGCTGAACAAACACGTGTGTGGAAGGGCCATCCCCGTCGTAACTCGAGAATATACCCCAGGTTCCCGCCGGAACTCGAGAAAAACCATGAGACTTCCCCCTCGCCGCGAGATGAGGCCTGATTCCCCTGCCCTGCGTGCAGAGCAATTCCGTGTTGCACATCACACATGAAAGGAGCCTTGATTTTCTTGATGGCACTCAAGAGAAACCCCAAGAAAACTGTTTCAAGGCTAGAGTGATCCTGAGGTCATTGTAGCAACACGAAAGAGCTCTGTGGCCCAAAAATCAACTCGAGATGAGAGGTTAGTCCCTGGCTTCGACTCCAGAGGAATACCACCTTACCACAAGCACCTTAAGAGGAGGCTTCTCTCAGCTCTAGGTATGTGAGAGGGACCCTGAGTTTGCGGCCTCAAGTGGAATGGACACCGCAATGCCCTGACTCGAAATAAGGCCGGGTATCCCTGCAGTGACTTGAATGCAGGCTCGTCTTGCATCTCCCAAGACGAAAGGATGTCTGAATCCCCTGTGGAGACCACAGAGAAAGACCTAGTTCCCCATCTCATCGCGACCGGAGGCCTCACATCCTTTGAAAACTCCAGAGGTATGAGGAGTTCAGTGCCTCCAAAGGAGACGATGCCTGACTCCTCGTGAAACTTAATAGGAGTCCCAGGATTCCTGTGGCTCGTGGAAAGGGACACTTGGTCTCCCGCCTCAGCGGGAGAGTCGTCCCAATTGCCCTGCCAAGCCTCGAGGAGAATCCCAAGTTGTCCCTCGCAACTAGGCAGGAGTCCTGACGTGGCTGAACAAACACGTGTGTGGAAGGGCCATCCCCGTCGTAACTCGAGAATATACCCCAGGTTCCCGCCGTAACTCGAGAAAAACCATGAGACTTCCCCCTCGCCGCGAGATGAGGCCCGATTCCCTTGCACTGCGTGCAGAGCAATTTCGTGTTGCACATCACACATGAAAGGAGCCTTGATTTCCTTGATGGCACTCCAGAGAAACCCCAAGAACACTGTTTCAAGGCTAGAGGGATCATGAGGTCACTGTAGCAACACGAAAGAGCTCTGTGGACCAAAAAGCAACTCGAAATGAGGGGTTAGTCCCTGGCTTCGACTCCAGAGGAATACCACCTTACCACAAGCACCTCAAGAGGAGGCTTCTCTCAGCTCTAGGTATGTGAGAGGAACCCTGAGTTTTCGGCCTCAAGTGGAATGGACACCGCGATGCCCTGACTCGAAATAAGGCTGGATATCCCTGCAGTGACTTGAATGCAGGCTCGTCTTGCATCTCCCAAAACGAAAGGATGTCTGAATCCCCTGTGGAGACCACAGAGAAAGACCTAGTTCCCCATCTCATCGCTACCGGAGGCCTCACATCCCTTGAAAACTCCAGAGGAACGCGGAGATCAGTGCCTCCAAAGGAGACGATGCCTGACTCCTCGTGAAACTTGATAGGAGTCCCAGGATTCCTGTGGCACGTGGAAAGGGACCCTTGGTCTCCCGCCTCAGCTGGAGAGGCGTCCCAATTGCCCTGCCAAGCCTCGAGGAGAATCCGGAGTTGAATCCTCGCAAATAGGCAGGAGTCTGACGTCGCTGAACAAACACGTGGGTGGAAGGGCCATCCCCGTCGTAACTCGAAAATATACCCCAGGTTCCCGCCGCAACTCGAGAAAAACCATGAGACTTCCCCCTCGCCGCGAGATGAGGCCCGATTCCCCTGCACTGTGTGCAGAGCAATTCCGTGTTGCACATCACACATGAAAGGAGCCTTGATTTCCTTGATGGCACTACAGAGAAACCCCAAGAACACTGTTTCAAGGCTAGAGGGATCCTGAGGTCACTGTAGCAACACGAAAGAGCACCGTGGACCAAAAATCAACTCGAGATGAGAGGTTAGTCCCTGGCTTCGACTCCAGAGGAATACCACCTTACCACAAGCACCTCAAGAGGAGGCTTCTCTCAGCTCTAGCTATGTGAGAGGGACCCTGAGTTTGCTGCCTCAATTGGAATGGACACCGCGATTCCCTGACTCGAAATAAGGCCGGATATCCCTGCAGTGACTTGAATGCAGGCTCGTCTTGCATCTCCCAAGACGAAAGGATGTCTGAATCCCCTGTGGAGACCACAGAGAATGACCTAGTTCCCCACCTCATCGCGACCGGAGGCCTCACATCCTTTGAAAACTCCAGAGGTACGCGGAGATCAGTGCCTCCAAAGGAGACGATGCCTGACTCCTCGTGAAACTTGATAGGAGTCCCAGGATTCCTGTGGCTCGTGGAAAGGGACACTTGGTCTCCCGCCTCAGCTGGAGAGGCGTCCCAATTGCCCTGCCAAGCCTCGAGGAGAATCCCGAGTTGTCCCTCGCAACTAGGCAGGAGTCCTGACGTCGCTGAACAAACACGTGGGTGGAAGGGCCATCCCCGTCGTAACTCGAGAATATACCCCAGGTTCCCGCCGCAACTCGAGAAAAACCATGAGACTTCCCCCTCGCCGCGAGATGAGGCCCGATTCCCCTGCACTGCGTGCAGAGCAATTCCGTGTTGCACATCACACATGAAAGGAGCCTTGATTTCCTTGATGGCACTCCAGAGAAACCCCAAGAACACTGTTTCAAGGCTAGAGGGATCATGAGGTCACTGTAGCAACACGAAAGAGCTCCGTGGACCAAAAATCAATTCGAGATGAGAGGTTAGTCCCTGGCTTCGACTCCAGAGGAATACCACCTTACCACAAGCACCTCAAGAGGAGGCTTCTCTCAGCTCTATGTATGTGAGAGGGACCCTGAGTTAGCGGCCTCAAGTGGAATGGAGACCGCGATGCCCTGACTCGAAATAAGGCCGGATATCCCTGCAGTGACTTGAATGCAGGCTCGTCTTGCATCTCCCAAAACGAAAGGATGTCTGAATCCCCTGTGGAGACCACAGAGAAAGACCTAGTTCCCCATCTCATCGCTACCGGAGGCCTCACATCCCTTGAAAACTCCAGAGGAACGCGGAGATCAGTGCCTCCAAAGGAGACGATGCCTGACTCCTCGTGAAACTTGATAGGAGTCCCAGGATTCCTGTGGCACGTGGAAAGGGACCCTTGGTCTCCCGCCTCAGCTGGAGAGGCGTCCCAATTGCCCTGCCAAGCCTCGAGGAGAATCCCGAGTTGAATCCTCGCAAATAGGCAGGAGTCTGACGTCGCTGAACAAACACGTGGGTGGAAGGGCCATCCCCGTCGTAACTCGAGAATATACCCCAGGTTCCCATCGCAACTCGAGAAAAACCATGAGACTTCCCCCTCGCCGCAAAATAAGGCTGGATACCCTGCACTGTGTGCAGAGCAATTCCGTGTTGCACATCACACATGAAAGGAGCCTTGATTTCTTGATGGCACTCCAGAGAAACCCCAAGAACACTGTTTCAAGGCTAAAGGGATCCTGAGGTCACTGTAGCAACACGAAAGAGCTCCGTGGACCAAAAGTCAACTCGAGATGAGAGGTTAGTCCCTGGCTTCGACTCCAGGGGAATACCACCTTACCACAAGCACTTCAAGAGGAGGCTTCTCTCAGCTCTAGGTATGTGAGAGGGACACTGATTTTGCGGCCTCAAGTGGAATGGACACTGCGATGCCCTGACGCAAAATAAGGCTGGATATCCCTGCAGTGACTTGAATGCAGGCTCGTCTTGCATCTCCCAAGATGAAAGGATGTCTGAATCCCCAGTGGAGACCAAAGAGAAAGACCTAGTTCCCCATCTCATGGCGACCGGAGGCCTCACATCCTTTGAAAACTCCAGAGGTCCGCGGAGATCAGTGCCTCCAAAGGAGACGATGCCTGACTCCTCGTGAAACTTGATAGGAGTCCCAGGATTCCTGTGGCACGTGGAAAGGGACCCTTGGTCTTCCACCTCAGCTGGAGAGGCGTCCCAATTGCCCTGCCAAGCCTCGAGGAGAATCCCGAGTTGTCCCTCGTAACTAGGCAGGAGTCCTGACGTCGCTGAACAAACACGTGGGTGGAAGGGCCATCCCCGTCGTAACTTGATAACATACCCCAGGTTCCCGCCGCAACTCGAGAAAAACCATGAGACTTCCACCTCGCCGCGAGATGAGGCCCGATTCCCCTGCACTGCGTGCAGAGCAATAAAGTGTTGCACATCACACATGAAAGGAGCCTTGATTTCCTTGATGGCACTCCAGAGAAACCCCAAGAACACTGTTTCAAGGCTGGAGGGATCCTGAGGTCCCTGTAGCAGCACGAAAGAGCTCCGTGGACCATGAATCAACTCGAGATGAGAGGTTAGTCCCTGGCTTCGACTCCAGAGGAATACCACCTTACCACAAGCACCTCAAGAGGAGGCTTCTCTCAGCTCTAGCTATGTGATAGGGACCCTGACTTTGCGGCCTCAAGTGGAATGGACACCGCGATTCCCTGGCTCGAAATAAGGCCGGATATCCCTGCAGTGACTTGAATGCAGGCTCGTCTTGCATCTCCCAAGACGAAAGGATGTCTGAATCCCCTGTGGAGACCACAGAGAATGACCTAGTTCCCCCTCATCGCGACCGGAGGCCTCACATCCTTTGAAAACTCCAGAGGTACGCGGAGATCAGTGCCTCCAAAGGAGACGATGCCTGACTCCTCGTGAAACTTGATAGGAGTCCCAGGATTCCTGTGGCACGTGGAAAGGGACCCTTGGTCTCCCACCTCAGCTGGAGAGGCGTCCCAATTGCCCTGCCAAGCCTCGAGGAGAATCCCGAGTTGTCCCTCGCAACTAGGCAGGAGTCTGACGTCGCTGAACAAACACGTGGGTGGTAGGGCCATCCCCGTCGTAACTCGAGAATATACCCCAGGTTACCATCGCAACTCGAGAAAAACCATGAGACTTCCCCCTCGCCGCGAGATGAGGCCCGATTCCCCTGCACTGCGTGCAGAGCAATTCTGTGTTGCACATCACACATGAAAGGAGCCTTGATTTCCTTGATGGCACTCCAGAGAAACCCCAAGAACACTGTTTCAAGGCGAGAGGGATCCGGAGGTCACTGTGGCAACACGAAAGAGCTCCGTGGACCAAAAATCAACTCGAGATGAGAGGTTAGTCCCTGGCTTCGACTCCAGACGAATACCACCTTACCACAAGCACCTCAAGGGAGGCTTCTCTTAGCTCTAGGTATGTGAGAGGGACCCTGAGTTTGCGGCCTCAAGTGGAATGGAAACCGCGATGCCCTGACTCGAAATAAGGCCGGATATCCCTGCCGTGACTTGAATGCAGGCTCGTCTTGCATCTCCCAAGACGAAAGGATGTCTGAATCCCCTGTGGAGACCACAGAGAAAGACCTAATTCCCCACCTCATCGCGACCGGAGGCCTCACATTCTTTGAAAATTCCAGAGGGACGCGGAGATCAGTGCCTCCAAAGGAGACGATGCCTGACTCCTTGTGAAACTTGATAGGAGTCCCAGGATTCCTGTGGCACTTGGAAAGGGACCCTTGGTCTCCCGCCTCAGCTGGAGAGGCATCCCAATTGCCCTGCGAAGCCTCGAGGAGATTCCCGAGTTCTCCCTCGCAACTAGGCAGGAGTCCTGTCGTCGCTGAACAAACACGTGGGTGGAAGGGCCATCCCCGTCGTAACTCGAGAATATACCCCAGGTTCCCGCCGCAACTCGAGAAAAACCATGAGACTTCCCCCTCGCCGCGAGATGAGGCCCGATTCCCCTGCACTGGGTGCAGAGCAATTCCATGTTGCACAAAACACATGAAAGGAGCCTTGATTTTCATGATGGCACTCCAGAGAAACCCCAAGAACACTATTTCAAGGCAAGAGGGACCCTGAGGTCACTGTAGAAACACGAAAGAGCTCTGTGGACCAAAAATCAACTCGAGATGAGAGGTTAGTCCCTGGCTTCGACTCCAGAGGAATACCACCTTACCACAAGCACCTCAAGAGGAGGCTTCTCTCAGCTCTATGTATGTGAGAGGGACCCTGAGTTAGCGGCCTCAAGTGGAATGGAGACCGCGATGCCCTGACTCGAAATAAGGCCGGATATCCCTGCAGTGACTTGAATGCAGGCTCGTCTTGCATCTCCCAAGACGAAAGGATGTCTGAATCCCCTGTGGAGACCACAGAGAAAGACCTAGTTCCCCACCTCTTCGCGACCGGAGGCCTCAAATCCTTTGAAAACTCCAGAGGTACGCGGAGATCAGTGCCTCCAAAGGAGACGATGCCTGACTCCTCGTGAAACTTGATAGGAGTCCCAGGATTCCTGTGGCACGTGGAAAGGGACCCTTGGTCTCCCGCCTCAGCTGGAGAGGCGTCCCAATTGCCCTGCCAAGCCTCGAGGAGAATCCCGAGCTGTCCTTCGCAACTAGGAAGGAGTCCTGACGTCGCTGAAGAAACACTTGGTTGAAAGGGCCATCCCCCTCGTAACTCGAGAATATACCCCAGGTTCCCGCCGCAACTCGAGAAAAACCATGAGACTTCCCCCTCGCCGTGAGATGAGGCCCGATTCCCCTGCACTGCGTGCAGAGCAATTCCGTGTTGCACATCACACATGAAAGGAGCCTTGATTTCCTTGATGGCACTACAGAGAAACCCGAAGAACACTGTTTCAAGGTTGAGGGATCCTGAGGTCACTGTAGCAACATGAAAGAGCTCCGTGGACCAAAAATCAACTCGAGATGAGAGGTTAGTCCCTGGCTTCGACTCCAGAGGAATACCACCTTACCACAAGCACCTCAGGAGGAGGATTCTCTCAGCTCTATGTATGTGAGAGGGACCCTGAGTTTGCGGCCTCAAGTGGAATGGAGACCGCGATGCCCTGACTCGAAATAAGGCCAGATATCCCTGCAGTGACTTGAATGCAGGCTCGTCTTGCATCTCCCAAGACGAAAGGATGTCTGAATCCCCTGTGGAAACCACAGAGAAAGACCTAGTTCACCACCTCATCGCGACCGGAGGCCTCACATTCTTTCAAAACTCCAGAGGTACTCGGAGATCAGTGCCTCCAAAGGAGACGATGCCTGACTCCTCGTGAAACTTGATAGGAGTCCCAGGATTCCTGTGGCACGTGGAAAGGGACCCTTGGTCTCCCGCCTCAGCTGGAGAGGCGTCCCAAGTGCCCTGCCAAGCCTCGAGGAGAATCCCGAGTTGTCCCTCGCAACTAGGCAGGAGTCCTGACGTCGCTGAACAAACACGTGGCTGGAAGGGCCATCCCCTTCGTAACTCGAGAATATACCCCAGGTTCCCGCCGTAACTCGAGAAAAACCATGAGACTTCCCCCTCGCCGCGAGATGAGGCCCGATTCCCCTGCCCTGCGTGCAGAGCAATTCCGTTTTGCACATCACACATGAAAGGAGACTTGATTTCCTTGATGGCACTCCAGAGAAACCCCAAGAACACTGTTTCAAGGCTAGAGGGATACTGAGGTCACTGTAGCAACACGAAAGATCTCCGTGGACCAAAAATCAACTCGAGATGAGAGGTTAGTCCCTGGCTTCGACTCCAGAGGAATACCACCTTACCACAAGCACCTCAAGAGGAGGCTTCTCTCAGCTCTAGGTATGTCAGAGGGACCCTGAGTTTGCAGCCTCAAGTGGAATGGACACCGCGATTCCCTGATACGAAATAAGGCCGGATATCCCTGCAGTGACTTGAATGCAGACTCCTCTTGCATCTCCCAAGACCAAAGGATGTCTGAATTCCCTGTGGAGACCACAGAGAATGACCTAGTTCCCCCCTCATCGCCACCGGAGGCCTCACATCCTTTGAAAACTCCAGAGGTACGCGGAGATCAGTGCCTCCAAAGGAGACGATGCCTGACTCCTCGTGAAATATGATAGGAGTCCCAGGATTCCTGTGGCACGTGGAAAGGGACCCTTGGTCTCCCGCCTCAGCTGGAGAGACGTCCCAATTGCCCTGCCAAGCCTCGAGGAGAATCCCGAGTTGTCCCTCGCAACTAGGCTGGAGTCCTGACGTCGCTGAACAAACACGTGGGTGGAAGGGCCATCCCCGTCGTAACTTGATAATATACCCCAGGTTCCCGCCGCAACTCGAGAAAAACCATGAGACTTCCCCCTCGCCGCGAGATGAGGCCCGATACCCCTGCACTGCGTGCAGAGCAATAAAGTGTTGCACATCACACATGAAAGGAGCCTTGATTTCCTTGATGGCACTCCAGAGAAACCCCAAGAACACTGTTTCAAGGCTAGAGGGATCCTGAGGTCCGTGTAGCAGCACGAAAGAGCTCCGTGGACCATGAATCAACTCGAGATGAGAGGTTAGTCCCTGGCTTCGACTCCAGAGGAATACCACCTTACCACAAGCACCTCAAGAGGAGGCTTCTCTCAGCTCTAGCTATGTGAGAGGGACCCTGACTTTGCGGCCTCAAGTGGAATGGACACCGCGATTCCCTGACTCGAAATAAGGCCGGATATCCCTGCAGTGACTTGAATGCAGGCTCGTCTTGCATCTCCCAAGACGAAAGGATGTCTGAATCCCCTGTGGAGACCACAGAGAATGACCTAGTTTCCCCCTCATCGCGACCGGAGGCCTCACATCCTTTGAAAACTCCAGAGGTACGCGGAGATCAGTGCCTCCAAAGGAGACGATGCCTGACTCCTCGTGAAACTTGATAGGAGTCCCCGGGTTCCTGTGGCACATGGAAAGGGACCCTTGGTCTCCCGCCTCAGCTGGAGAGGCGTCCCAATTGCCCTGCCAAGCGTCGAGGAGAATCCCGAGTTGTCCCTGGCAACTAGGCAGGAGTCTGACGTCGCTGAACAAACACGTGGGTGGTAGGGCCATCCCCGTCGTAACTCGAGAATATACCCCAGGTTACCATCGCAACTCGAGAAAAACCATGAGACTTCCCCCTCGCCGCGAGATGAGGCCCGATTCCCCTGCACTGCGTGCAGAGCAATTCTGTGTTGCACATCACACATGAAAGGAGCCTTGATTTCCTTGATGGCACTCCAGAGAAACCCCAAGAACACTGTTTCAAGGCTAGAGGGATCCGGAGGTCACTGTGGCAACACGAAAGAGCTCCGTGGACCAAAAATCAACTCGAGATGAGAGGTTAGTTCCTGGCTTCGACTCCAGACGAATACCACCTTACCACAAGCACCTCAAGAGGAGGCTTCTCTTAGCTCTAGGTATGTGAGAGGGACCCTAAGTTTGCGGCCTCAAGTGGAATGGAAACCGCGATGCCCTGACTCGAAATAAGGCCGGATATCCCTGCAGTGACTTGAATGCAGGCTCGTCTTGCATCTCCCAAGACGAAAGGTTGTCTGAATCCCCTGTGGAGACCACAGAGAAAGACCTAGTTCTCCACCTCATCGCGACCGGAGGCCTCACAGTCTTTGAAAATTCCAGAGGGACGCGGAGATCAGTGCCTCCAAAGGAGACGATGCCTGACTCCTCGTGAAACTTGATAGGAGTCCCAGGATTCCTGTGGCACTTGGAAAGCGACCCTTGGTCTCCCGCCTCAGCTGGAGAGGCATCCCAATTGCCCTGCGAAGCCTCGAGGAGATTCCCGAGTTCTCCCTCGCAACTAGGCAGGAGTCCTGTCGTCGCTGAACAAACACGTGGGTGGAAGGGCCATCCCCGTCGTAACTCGAGAATATACCCCAGGTTCCCGCCGCAACTCGAGAAAAACCATGAGACTTCCCCCTCGCCGCGAGATGAGGCCCGATTCCCCTGCACTGGGTGCAGAGCAATTCCATGTTGCACAAAACACATGAAAGGAGCCTTGATTTTCAAGATGGCACTCCAGAGAAACCCCAAGAACACTATTTCAAGGCTAGAGGGATACTGAGGTCACTGTAGCAACACGAAAGATCTCCGTGGACCAAAAATCAACTCGAGATGAGAGGTTAGTCCCTGGCTTCGACTCCAGAGGAATACCACCTTACCACAAGCACCTCAAGAGGAGGCTTCTCTCAGCTCTAGCTATGTGACAGGGACCCTGAGTTTGCAGCCTCAAGTGGAATGGACACCGCGATTCCCTGATGCGAAATAAGGCCGGATATCCCTGCAGTGACTTGAATGCAGACTCGTCTTGCATCTCCCAAGACCAAAGGATGTCTGAATTCCCTGTGGAGACCACAGAGAATGACCTAGTTCCCCCCTCATCGCCACCGGAGGCCTCACATCCTTTGAAAACTCCAGAGGTACGCGGAGATCAGTGCCTCCAAAGGAGACGATGCCTGACTCCTCGTGAAACATGATAGGAGTCCCAGGATTCCTGTGGCACGTGGAAAGGGACCCTTGGTCTCCCGCCTCAGCTGGAGAGGCGTCCCAATTGCCCTGCCAAGCGTCGAGGAGAATCACGAGTTGTCCCTCGCAACTAGGCAGGAGTCCTGACGTCGCTGAACAAACACGTGGGTGGAAGGGCCATCCCCATCGTAACTCGAGAATATACCTCAGGTTCCCGCCGCAACTCGAGAAAAACCATGAGACTTCCCCCTCGCCGCGAGATGAGGCCCGATTCCCCTGCACTGCGTGCAGAGCAATTCCGTGTTGCACATCACACATGAAAGGAGTCTTGATTTCCTTGATGGCACTCCAGAGAAAACCCAAGAACACTGTTTCAAGGCTGGAGGGATCCTGAGGTCCCTGTAGCAGCAGGAAAGAGGTCCGTGGACCATGAATCAACTCGAGATGAGAGGATAGTCCCTGGATTCGACTCCAGAGGAATACCACCTTACCACAAGCACCTCAAGAGGAGTCTTCTCTCAGCTCTAGGTATGTGAGAGGGACCCTGATTTTGCGGCCTCAAGTGGAATGGACACTGTGATGCCCTGACGCAAAATAAGGCCGGATATCCCTGCAGTGACTTGAATGCAGGCTCGTCTTGCATCTCCCAAGATGAAAGGATGTCTGAATCCCCTGTGGAGACTGCAGAGAAAGACCTAGTTCCCCACCTCATGGCGACCGGAGGCCTGACATCCTTTGAAAACTCCAGAGGTCCGCGGAGATCAGTGCCTCCAAAGGAGAAGATGCCTGACTCCTCGTGAAACTTGATAGGAGTCCCAGGATTCCTTTGGCACGTGGAAAGGGACCCTTGGTCTCCCGCCTCAGCTGGAGAGACGTCCCAATTGCCCTGCCAAGCCTCGAGGAGAATCCCGAGTTGTCCCTCGCAACAAGGCTGGAGTCCTGACGTCGCTGAACAAACACGTGGGTGGAAGGGCCATCCCCGTCGTAACTTGATAATATACCCCAGGTTCCCGCCGCAACTCGAGAAAAACCATGAGACTTCCCCCTCGCCGCGAGATGAGGCCCGATTCCCCTGCACTGCGTGCAGAGCAATTCCGTGTTGCACATCACACATGAAAGGAGCCTTGATTTCCTTGATGGCACTACAGAGAAACCCCAAGAACACTGTTTCAAGGTTGAGGGATCCTGAGGTCACTGTAGCAAAACGAAAGAGCTCCGTGAACCAAAAATCAACTCGAGATGAGAGGTTAGTCCCTGGCTTCGACTCCAGAGGAATACCACCTAACCACAAGCACCTCAGGAGGAGGATTCTCTCAGCTCTATGTATGTGAGAGGGACCCTGAGTTTGCGGCCTCAAGTGGAATGGAGACCGCGATGCCCTGACTCGAAATAAGGCCGGATATCCCTGCAGTGACTTGAATGCAGGCTCGTCTTGCATCTCCCAAGACGAAAGGATGTCTGAATCCCCTGTGGAGACCACAGAGAAAGACCTAGTTCACCACCTCATCGCGACCGGAGGCCTCACATTCTTTGAAAACTCCAGAGGTACGCGGAGATCAGTGCCTCCAAAGGAGACGATGCCTGACTCCTCGTGAAACTTGATAGGAGTCCCAGGATTCCTGTGGCACGTGGAAAGGGACCCTTGGTCTCCCGCCTCAGCTGGAGAGGCGTCCCAATTGCCCTGCCAAGCCTCGAGGAGAATCCCGAGTTGTCCCTCGCAACTAGGCAGGAGTCCTGACGTCGCTGAACAAACACGTGGCTGGAAGGGCCATCCCCGTCTTAACTCGAGAATATACCCCAGGTTCCCGCCGCAACTCGAGAAAAACCATGAGACTTCCCCCTCGCCGCGAGATGAGGCCCGATTCCCCTGCCCTGCGTGCAGAGCAATTCCGTTTTGCACATCACACATGAAAGGAGACTTGATTTCCTTGATGGCACTCCAGAGAAACCCCAAGAACCCTGTTTCAAGGCTAGAGGGATGCTGAGGTCACTGTAGCAACACGAAAGAGCTCCATGGACCAAAAATCAACTCAAGATGAGAGGTTAAACCCTGGCTTCGACTCCAGAGGAATACCACCTTACCACAAGCACCTCAAGAGGATGCTTCTCTCAGCTCTAGCTATGTGACAGGGACCCTGAGTTTGCAGCCTCAAGTGGAATGGACACCGCGATTCCCTGATGCAAAATAAGGCCGGATATCCCTGCAGTGACTTGAATGCAGACTCGTCTTGCATCTCCCAAGACCAAAGGATGTCTGAATTCCCTGTGGAGACCACAGAGAATGACCTAGTTCCCCCCTCATTGCCACCGGAGGCCTCCCATCCTTTGAAAACTCCAGAGGTACGCGGAGATCAGTGCCTCCAAAGGAGACGATGCCTGACTCCTCGTGAAACTTGATAGGAGTCCCAGGATTCCTGTGGCACGTGGAAAGGGACCCTTGGTCTCCCGCCTCAGCTGGAGAGGCGTCCCAATTGCCCTGCCAAGCCTCGAGGAGAATCACGAGTTGTCCCTCGCAACTAGGCAGGAGTCCTGACGTCGCAGAACAAACACGTGGCTGGAAGGGCCATCCCAGTCGTAACTCGAGAATATACCCCAGGTTCCCGCCGCAACTCGAGAAAAACCATGAGACTTCCCCCTCGCCGCGATATGAGGCCCGATTCCCCTGCACTGCGTGCAGAGCAATTCCGTGTTGCACATCACACATGAAAGGAGCCTTGATTTCCTTGATGGCACTCCAGAGAAAAGCCAAGAACACTGTTTCAAGGCTAGCGGGATCCTGAGGTCACTGTAGCAACACGAAAGAGCTCCGTGGACCAACAATCAACTCGAGATGAGAGGTTAGTCCCTGGCTTCGACTCCAGAGGAATACCACCTTACCACAAGCACCTCAAGAGGAGGCTTCTCTCAGCTCTAGGTATGTGAGAGGGACCCTGATTTTGCGGACTCAAGTGGAATGGACACTGCGATGCCCTTACACGAAATAAGGGCGGATATCCCTGCAGTGAATTGAATGCAGGCTCGTCTTGCATCTCCCAAGATGAAAGGATGTCTGAATCCCCTGTGGAGACCACAGAGAAAGACCTAGTTCCCCACCTCATCGCGACCGGAGGCCTCACATCCTTTGAAAACTTCAGAGGTACGCGGAGATCAGTGCCTCTAATGGAGACGATGCCTGACTCCTCATGAAACTTGATAGGAGTCCCAGGATTCCTGTGGCACGTGGAAAGGGACCCTTGGTCTCCCGCCTCAGCTGGAGAGGCGTCCCAATTGCCCTGCCAAGCCTCGAGGAGAATCCCGAGTTGTCCCTCGCAACTAGGCAGGAGTCCTGCCGTCGCTGAACAAACACGTGTGTGGAAGGGCCATCCCCGTCGTAACTCGAGAATATACCCCAGGTTCCCGCCGGAACTCGAGAAAAACCATGAGACTTCCCCCTCGCCGCGAGATGAGGCCTGATTCCCCTGCCCTGCGTGCAGAGCAATTCCGTGTTGCACATCACACATGAAAGGAGCCTTGATTTTCTTGATGGCACTCAAGAGAAACCCCAAGAAAACTGTTTCAAGGCTAGAGGGATCCTGAGGTCACTGTAGCAACACGAAAGAGCTCCGTGGCCCAAAAATCAACTCGACATGAGAGGTTAGTCCCTGGCTTCGACTCCAGAGGAATACCACCTTACCACAAGCACCTTAAGAGGAGGCTTCTCTCAGCTCTAGGTATGTGAGAGGGACCCTGAGTTTGCGGCCTCAAGTGGAATGGACACCGCAATGCCCTGACTCGAAATAAGGCCGGGTATCCCTGCAGTGACTTGAATGCAGGCTCGTCTTGCATCTCCCAAGACGAAAGGATGTCTGAATCCCCTGTGGAGACCACAGAGAAAGACCTAGTTCCCCACCTCATCGCGACCGGAGGCCTCACATCCTTTGAAAACTCAAGAGGTACGCGGAGATCAGTGCCTCCACAGGAGACGATGCCTGACTCCTCGTGAAACTTGATAGGAGTCCCAGGATTCCTGTGGCACGTGGAAAGGGACCGTTGGTCTCCCGCCTCAGCTGGAGAGGCGTCCCAATTGCCCTGCCAAGCCTCGAGGAGAATCCCGAGTTGTCCCTCGCAACTAGGCAGGAGTCCTGACGTCGCAGAACAAACACGTGGCTGGAAGGGCCATCCCCGTCGTAACTCGAGAATATACCCCAGGTTCCCGCCGCAACTCGAGAAAAACAATGAGACTTCCCCGTCGCCGCGATATGAGGCCCGATTCCCCTGCACTGTGTGCAGAGCAATTCCGTGTTGCACATCACACATGAAAGGAGCCTTGATTTCCTTGATGGCACTCCAGAGAAACCCCAAGAACACTGTTTCAAGGCTAGCGGGATCCTGAGGTCACTGTAGCAACACGAAAGAGCTCCGTGGACCAACAATCAACTCGAGATGAGAGGTTAGTCCCTGGCTTCGACTCCAGAGGAATACCACCATACCAAAAGCACCTCAAGAGGAGGCTTCTCTCAGCTCTAGGTATGTGAGAGGGACCCTGATTTTGCGGACTCAAGTGGAATGGACACTGCGATGCCCTTACACGAAATAAGGGCGGATATCCCTGCAGTGAATTGAATGCAGGCTCGTCTTGCATCTCCCAAGACGAAAGGATGTCTGAATCCCCTGTGGAGACCACAGAGAAAGAACTAGTTCCCCACCTCATCGCGACCGGAGGCCTCACATCCTTTGAAAACTTCAGAGGTACGCGGAGATCAGTGCCTCTAATGGAGACGATGCCTGACTCCTCATGAAACTTGATAGGAGTCCCAGGATTCCTGTGGCACGTGGAAAGGGACCCTTGGTCTCCCGCCTCAGCTGGAGAGGCGTCCCAATTGCCCTGCCAAGCCTCGAGGAGAATCCCGAGTTGTCCCTCGCAACTAGGCAGGAGTCCTGCCGTCGCTGAACAAACACGTGTGTGGAAGGGCCATCCCCGTCGTAACTCGAGAATATACCCCAGGTTCCCGCCGGAACTCGAGAAAAACCATGAGACTTCCCCCTCGCCGCGAGATGAGGCCTGATTCCCCTGCCCTGCGTGCAGAGCAATTCCGTGTTGCACATCACACATGAAAGGAGCCTTGATTTTCTTGATGGCACTCAAGAGAAACCCCAAGAAAACTGTTTCAAGGCTAGAGTGATCCTGAGGTCACTGTAGCAACACGAAAGAGCTCTGTGGCCCAAAAATCAACTCGAGATGAGAGGTTAGTCCCTGGCTTCGACTCCAGAGGAATACCACCTTACCACAAGCACCTTAAGAGGAGGCTTCTCTCAGCTCTAGGTATGTGAGAGGGACCCTGAGTTTGCGGCCTCAAGTGGAATGGACACCGCAATGCCCTGACTCGAAATAAGGCCGGGTATCCCTGCAGTGACTTGAATGCAGGCTCGTCTTGCATCTCCCAAGACGAAAGGATGTCTGAATCCCCTGTGGAGACCACAGAGAAAGACCTAGTTCCCCATCTCATCGCGACCGGAGGCCTCACATCCTTTGAAAACTTAAGAGGAACGCGCAGATCAGTGCCTCCAAAGAAGACGATGCCTGACTCCTCGAGAAACTTGATAGGAGTCCCAGTATTCCTGTGGCACGTGGAAAGGGACCCTTGGTCTCCCGCCTCAGCTGGAGAGGCGTCCCAATTGCCCTACCAAGCCTCGAGGAGAATCCCGAGTTGTCCCTCGCAACTAGGCAGGAGTCCTGCCGTCGCTGAACAAACACGTGGGTGGACGGGCCATCCCCGTCGTAACTCGAGAATATACCCCAGGTTCCCGCCGCAACTCCAGAAAAATCATGAGACTTCCCCCTCGCCGCGATACGAGGCCCGATTCCACTGCACTGCGTGCAGAGCAATTCCGTGTTGCACATCACACATGAAAGGAGCCTTGATTTCCTTGATGGCACTCCAGAGAAAACCCAAGAACACTGTTTCAAGGCTCGAGGGATCCTCAGGTCACTGTAGCAACACGAAAGAGCTCCGTGGACCAAAAATCAACTCGAGATGAGAGGTTAGTCCTTGGCTTGGACTCCAGAGGAATACCACCTTACCACAAGCACCTCAAGAGGAGGCTTCTCTCAGCTCTAGGTATGTGAGAGGGACCCTGACTTTGCGGCCTCAAGTGGAATGGACACCGCGATGCCCTGACGCAAAATAAGGCCAGATATCCCTGCAGTGACTTGAATGCAGGCTCGTCTTGCATCTCCCAAGACGAAAGGATGTCTGAATCCTCTGTGGAGACCACAGAGAAAGACCTAGTTACCCACCTCATCGCGACCGGAGGCCTCACATCCTTTGAAAACTCCAGAGGTATGAGGAGTTCAGTGCCTCCAAAGGAAACGATGCCTGACTCCTCGTGAAACTTAATAGGAGTCCCAGGATTCCTGTGGCTCGTGGAAAGGGACACTTGGTCTCCCGCCTCAGCGGGAGAGTCGTCCCAATTGCCCTGCCAAGCCTCGAGGAGAATCCCAAGTTGTCCCTCGCAACTAGGCAGGAGTCCTGACGTGGCTGAACAAACACGTGTGTGGAAGGGCCATCCCCGTCGTAACTCGAGAATATACCACAGGTTCCCGCCGTAACTCGAGAAAAACCATGAGACTTCCCCCTCGCCGCGAGATGAGGCCCGATTCCCTTGCACTGCGTGCAGAGCAATTTCGTGTTGCACATCACACATGAAAGGAGCCTTGATTTCCTTGATGGCACTCCAGAGAAACCCCAAGAACACTGTTTCAAGGCTAGAGGGATCATGAGGTCACTGTAGCAACACGAAAGAGCTCTGTGGACCAAAAAGCAACTCGAAATGAGGGGTTAGTCCCTGGCTTCGACTCCAGAGGAATACCACCTTACCACAAGCACCTCAAGAGGAGGCTTCTCTCAGCTCTAGGTATGTGAGAGGGACCCTGAGTTTTCGGCCTCAAGTGGAATGGACACCGCGATGCCCTGACTCGAAATAAGGCTGGATATCCCTGCAGTGACTTGAATGGAGGCTCGTCTTGCATCTCCCAAAACGAAAGGATGTCTGAATCCCCTGTGGAGACCACAGAGAAAGACCTAGTTCCCCATCTCATCGCTACCGGAGGCCTCACATCCCTTGAAAACTCCAGAGGAACGCGGAGATCAGTGCCTCCAAAGGAGACGATGCCTGACTCCTCGTGAAACTTGATAGGAGTCCCAGGATTCCTGTGGCACGTGGAAAGGGACCCTTGGTCTCCCGCCTCAGCTGGAGAGGCGTCCCAATTGCCCTGCCAAGCCTCGAGGAGAATCCGGAGTTGAATCCTCGCAAATAGGCAGGAGTCTGACGTCGCTGAACAAACACGTGGGTGGAAGGGCCATCCCCGTCGTAACTCGAAAATATACCCCAGGTTCCCGCCGCAACTCGAGAAAAACCATGAGACTTCCCCCTCGCCGCGAGATGAGGCCCGATTCCCCTGCACTGTGTGCAGAGCAATTCCGTGTTGCACATCACACATGAAAGGAGCCTTGATTTCCTTGATGGCACTACAGAGAAACCCCAAGAACACTGTTTCAAGGCTAGACGGATCCTGAGGTCACTGTAGCAACACGAAAGAGCACCGTGGACCAAAAATCAACTCGAGATGAGAGGTTAGTCCCTGGCTTCGACTCCAGAGGAATACCACGTTACCACAAGCACCTCAAGAGGAGGCTTCTCTCAGCTCTAGCTATGTGAGAGGGACCCTGAGTTTGCTGCCTCAATTGGAATGGACACCGCGATTCCCTGACTCGAAATAAGGCCGGATATCCCTGCAGTGACTTGAATGCAGGCTCGTCTTGCATCTCCCAAGACGAAAGGATGTCTGAATCCCCTGTGGAGACCACAGAGAATGACCTAGTTCCCCACCTCATCGCGACCGGAGGCCTCACATCCTTTGAAAACTCCAGAGGTACGCGGAGATCAGTGCCTCCAAAGGAGACGATGCCTGACTCCTCGTGAAACTTGATAGGAGTCCCAGGATTCCTGTGGCTCGTGGAAAGGGACACTTGGTCTCCCGCCTCAGCTGGAGAGGCGTCCCAATTGCCCTGCCAAGCCTCGAGGAGAATCCCGAGTTGTCCCTCGCAACTAGGCAGGAGTCCTGACGTCGCTGAACAAACACGTGGCTGGAAGGGCCATCCCCGTCGTAACTCGAGAATATACCCCAGGTTCCCGCCGCAACTCGAGAAAAACCATGAGACTTCCCCCTCGCCGCGAGATGAGGCCCGATTCCCCTGCACTGCGTGCAGAGCAATTCCGTGTTGCACATCACACATGAAAGGAGCCTTGATTTCCTTGATGGCACTCCAGAGAAACCCCAAGAACACTGTTTCAAGGCTAGAGGGATCATGAGGTCACTGTAGCAACACGAAAGAGCTCCGTGGACCAAAAATCAATTCGAGATGAGAGGTTAGTCCCTGGCTTCGACTCCAGAGGAATACCACCTTACCACAAGCACCTCAAGAGGAGGCTTCTCTCAGCTCTATGTATGTGAGAGGGACCCTGAGTTAGCGGCCTCAAGTGGAATGGAGACCGCGATGCCCTGACTCGAAATAAGGCCGGATATCCCTGCAGTGACTTGAATGCAGGCTCGTCTTGCATCTCCCAAAACGAAAGGATGTCTGAATCCCCTGTGGAGACCACAGAGAAAGACCTAGTTCCCCATCTCATCGCTACCGGAGGCCTCACATCCCTTGAAAACTCCAGAGGAACGCGGAGATCAGTGCCTCCAAAGGAGACGATGCCTGACTCCTCGTGAAACTTGATAGGAGTCCCAGGATTCCTGTGGCACGTGGAAAGGGACCCTTGGTCTCCCGCCTCAGCTGGAGAGGCGTCCCAATTGCCCTGCCAAGCCTCGAGGAGAATCCCGAGTTGAATCCTCGCAAATAGGCAGGAGTCTGACGTCGCTGAACAAACACGTGGGTGGAAGGGCCATCCCCGTCGTAACTCGAGAATATTCCCCAGGTTCCCATCGCAACTCGAGAAAAACCATGAGACTTCCCCCTCGCCGCAAAATAAGGCTGGATACCCTGCACTGTGTGCAGAGCAATTCCGTGTTGCACATCACACATGAAAGGAGCCTTGATTTCTTGATGGCACTCCAGAGAAACCCCAAGAACACTGTTTCAAGGCGAGAGGGATCCGGAGGTCACTGTGGCAACACGAAAGAGCTCCGTGGACCAAAAATCAACTCGAGATGAGAGGTTAGTCCCTGGCTTCGACTCCAGACGAATACCACCTTACCACAAGCACCTCAAGGGAGGCTTCTCTTAGCTCTAGGTATGTGAGAGGGACCCTGAGTTTGCGGCCTCAAGTGGAATGGAAACCGCGATGCCCTGACTCGAAATAAGGCCGGATATCCCTGCCGTGACTTGAATGCAGGCTCGTCTTGCATCTCCCAAGACGAAAGGATGTCTGAATCCCCTGTGGAGACCACAGAGAAAGACCTAATTCCCCACCTCATCGCGACCGGAGGCCTCACATTCTTTGAAAATTCCAGAGGGACGCGGAGATCAGTGCCTCCAAAGGAGACGATGCCTGACTCCTTGTGAAACTTGATAGGAGTCCCAGGATTCCTGTGGCACTTGGAAAGGGACCCTTGGTCTCCCGCCTCAGCTGGAGAGGCATCCCAATTGCCCTGCGAAGCCTCGAGGAGATTCCCGAGTTCTCCCTCGCAACTAGGCAGGAGTCCTGTCGTCGCTGAACAAACACGTGGGTGGAAGGGCCATCCCCGTCGTAACTCGAGAATATACCCCAGGTTCCCGCCGCAACTCGAGAAAAACCATGAGACTTCCCCCTCGCCGCGAGATGAGGCCCGATTCCCCTGCCCTGCGTGCAGAGCAATTCCGTTTTGCACATCACACATGAAAGGAGACTTGATTTCCTTGATGGCACTCCAGAGAAACCCCAAGAACACTGTTTCAAGGCTAGAGGGATACTGAGGTCACTGTAGCAACACGAAAGATCTCCGTGGACCAAAAATCAACTCGAGATGAGAGGTTAGTCCCTGGCTTCGACTCCAGAGGAATACCACCTTACCACAAGCACCTCAAGAGGAGGCTTCTCTCAGCTCTAGGTATGTCAGAGGGACCCTGAGTTTGCAGCCTCAAGTGGAATGGACACCGCGATTCCCTGATACGAAATAAGGCCGGATATCCCTGCAGTGACTTGAATGCAGACTCCTCTTGCATCTCCCAAGACCAAAGGATGTCTGAATTCCCTGTGGAGACCACAGAGAATGACCTAGTTCCCCCCTCATCGCCACCGGAGGCCTCATATCCTTTGAAAACTCCAGAGGTACGTGGAGATCAGTGCCTCCAAAGGAGACGATGCCTGACTCCTCGTGAAATATGATAGGAGTCCCAGGATTCCTGTGGCACGTGGAAAGGGACCCTTGGTCTCCCGCCTCAGCTGGAGAGACGTCCCAATTGACCTGCCAAGCCTCGAGGAGAATCCCGAGTTGTCCCTCGCAACTAGGCTGGAGTCCTGACGTCGCTGAACAAACACGTGGGTGGAAGGGCCATCCCCGTCGTAACTTGATAATATACCCCAGGTTCCCGCCGCAACTCGAGAAAAACCATGAGACTTCCCCCTCGCCGCGAGATGAGGCCCGATACCCCTGCACTGCGTGCAGAGCAATAAAGTGTTGCACATCACACATGAAAGGAGCCTTGATTTCCTTGATGGCACTCCAGAGAAACCCCAAGAACACTGTTTCAAGGCTAGAGGGATCCTGAGGTCCGTGTAGCAGCACGAAAGAGCTCCGTGGACCATGAATCAACTCGAGATGAGAGGTTAGTCCCTGGCTTCGACTCCAGAGGAATACCACCTTACCACAAGCACCTCAAGAGGAGGCTTCTCTCAGCTCTAGCTATGTGAGAGGGACCCTGACTTTGCGGCCTCAAGTGGAATGGACACCGCGATTCCCTGACTCGAAATAAGGCCGGATATCCCTGCAGTGACTTGAATGCAGGCTCGTCTTGCATCTCCCAAGACGAAAGGATGTCTGAATCCCCTGTGGAGACCACAGAGAATGACCTAGTTTCCCCCTCATCGCGACCGGAGGCCTCACATCCTTTGAAAACTCCAGAGGTACGCGGAGATCAGTGCCTCCAAAGGAGACGATGCCTGACTCCTCGTGAAACTTGATAGGAGTCCCCGGGTTCCTGTGGCACATGGAAAGGGACCCTTGGTCTCCCGCCTCAGCTGGAGAGGCGTCCCAATTGCCCTGCCAAGCGTCGAGGAGAATCCCGAGTTGTCCCTGGCAACTAGGCAGGAGTCTGACGTCGCTGAACAAACACGTGGGTGGTAGGGCCATCCCCGTCGTAACTCAAGAATATACCCCAGGTTACCATCGCAACTCGAGAAAAACCATGAGACTTCCCCCTCGCCGCGAGATGAGGCCCGATTCCCCTGCACTGCGTGCAGAGCAATTCTGTGTTGCACATCACACATGAAAGGAGCCTTGATTTCCTTGATGGCACTCCAGAGAAACCCCAAGAACACTGTTTCAAGGCGAGAGGGATCAGGAGGTCACTGTGGCAACACGAAAGAGCTCCGTGGACCAAAAATCAACTCGAGATGAGAGGTTAGTTCCTGGCTTCGACTCCAGACGAATACCACCTTACCACAAGCACCTCAAGAGGAGGCTTCTCTTAGCTCTAGGTATGTGAGAGGGACCCTAAGTTTGCGGCCTCAAGTGGAATGGAAACCGCGATGCCCTGACTCGAAATAAGGCCGGATATCCCTGCAGTGACTTGAATGCAGGCTCGTCTTGCATCTCCCAAGACGAAAGGTTGTCTGAATCCCCTGTGGAGACCACAGAGAAAGACCTAGTTCCCCACCTCATCGCGACCGGAGGCCTCACAGTCTTTGAAAATTCCAGAGGGACGCGGAGATCAGTGCCTCCAAAGGAGACGATGCCTGACTCCTCGTGAAACTTGATAGGAGTCCCAGGATTCCTGTGGCACTTGGAAAGCGACCCTTGGTCTCCCGCCTCAGCTGGAGAGGCATCCCAATTGCCCTGCGAAGCCTCGAGGAGATTCCCGAGTTCTCCCTCGCAACTAGGCAGGAGTCCTGTCGTCGCTGAACAAACACGTGGGTGGAAGGGCCATCCCCGTCGTAACTCGAGAATATACCCCAGGTTCCCGCCGCAACTCGAGAAAAACCATGAGACTTCCCCCTCGCCGCGAGATGAGGCCCGATTCCCCTGCACTGGGTGCAGAGCAATTCCATGTTGCACAAAACACATGAAAGGAGCCTTGATTTTCAAGATGGCACTCCAGAGAAACCCCAAGAACACTGTTTCAAGGCTAGAGGGATACTGAGGTCACTGTAGCAACACGAAAGATCTCCGTGGACCAAAAATCAACACGAGATGAGTGGTTAGTCCCTGGCTTCGACTCCAGAGGAATACCACCTTACCACAAGCACCTCAAGAGGAGGCTTCTCTCAGCTCTAGCTATGTGACAGGGACCCTGAGTTTGCAGCCTCAAGTGGAATGGACACCGCGATTCCCTGATGCGAAATAAGGCCGGATATCCCTGCAGTGACTTGAATGCAGACTCGTCTTGCATCTCCCAAGACCAAAGGATGTCTGAATTCCCTGTGGAGACCACAGAGAATGACCTAGTTCCCCCCTCATCGCCACCGGTGGCCTCACATCCTTTGAAAACTCCAGAGGTACGCGGAGATCAGTGCCTCCAAAGGAGACGATGCCTGACTCCTCGTGAAACATGATAGGAGTCCCAGGATTCCTGTGGCACGTGGAAAGGGACCCTTGGTCTCCCGCCTCAGCTGGAGAGGCGTCCCAATTGCCCTGCCAAGCCTCGAGGAGAATCACGAGTTGTCCCTCGCAACTAGGCAGGAGTCCTGACGTCGCTGAACAAACACGTGGGTGGAAGGGCCATCCCCATCGTAACTCGAGAATATACCTCAGGTTCCCGCCGCAACTCGAGAAAAACCATGAGACTTCCCCCTCGCCGCGAGATGAGGCCCGATTCCCCTGCACTGCGTGCAGAGCAATTCCGTGTTGCACATCACACATGAAAGGAGTCTTGATTTCCTTGATGGCACTCCAGAGAAAACCCAAGAACACTGTTTCAAGGCTGGAGGGATCCTGAGGTCCCTGTAGCAGCAGGAAAGAGGTCCGTGGACCATGAATCAACTCGAGATGAGAGGATAGTCCCTGGATTCGACTCCAGAGGAATACCACCTTACCACAAGCACCTCAAGAGGAGTCTTCTCTCAGCTCTAGGTATGTGAGAGGGACCCTGATTTTGCGGCCTCAAGTGGAATGGACACTGTGATGCCCTGACGCAAAATAAGGCCGGATATCCCTGCAGTGACTTGAATGCAGGCTCGTCTTGCATCTCCCAAGATGAAAGGATGTCTGAATCCCCTGTGGAGACTGCAGAGAAAGACCTAGTTCCCCACCTCATGGCGACCGGAGGCCTGACATCCTTTGAAAACTCCAGAGGTCCGCGGAGATCAGTGCCTCCAAAGGAGAAGATGCCTGACTCCTCGTGAAACTTGATAGGAGTCCCAGGATTCCTTTGGCACGTGGAAAGGGACCCTTGGTCTCCCGCCTCAGCTGGAGAGACGTCCCAATTGCCCTGCCAAGCCTCGAGGAGAATCCCGAGTTGTCCCTCGCAACAAGGCTGGAGTCCTGACGTCGCTGAACAAACACGTGGGTGGAAGGGCCATCCCCGTCGTAACTTGATAATATACCCTAGGTTCCCGCCGCAACTCGAGAAAAACCATGAGACTTCCCCCTCGCCGCGAGATGAGGTCCGATTCCCCTGCACTGCGTGCAGAGCAATTCCGTGTTGCACATCACACATGAAAGGAGCCTTGATTTCCTTGATGGCACTACAGAGAAACCCCAAGAACACTGTTTCAAGGTTGAGGGATCCTGAGATCACTGTAGCAAAACGAAAGAGCTCCGTGAACCAAAAATCAACTCGAGATGAGAGGTTAGTCCCTGGCTTCGACTCCAGAGGAATACCACCTTACCACAAGCACCTCAGGAGGAGGATTCTCTCAGCTCTATGTATGTGAGAGGGACCCTGAGTTTGCGGCCTCAAGTGGAATGGAGACCGCGATGCCCTGACTCGAAATAAGGCCGGATATCCCTGCAGTGACTTGAATGCAGGCTCGTCTTGCATCTCCCAAGACGAAAGGATGTCTGAATCCCCTGTGGAGACCACAGAGAAAGACCTAGTTCACCACCTCATCGCGACCGGAGGCCTCACATTCTTTGAAAACTCCAGAGGTACGCGGAGATCAGTGCCTCCAAAGGAGACGATGCCTGACTCCTCGTGAAACTTGATAGGAGTCCCAGGATTCCTGTGGCACGTGGAAAGGGACCCTTGGTCTCCCGCCTCAGCTGGAGAGGCGTCCCAATTGCCCTGCCAAGCCTCGAGGAGAATCCCGAGTTGTCCCTCGCAACTAGGCAGGAGTCCTGACGTCGCTGAACAAACACGTGGCTGGAAGGGCCATCCCCGTCGTAACTCGAGAATATACCCCAGGTTCCCGCCGCAACTCGAGAAAAACCATGAGACTTCCCCCTCGCCGCGAGATGAGGCCCGATTCCCCTGCCCTGCGTGCAGAGCAATTCCGTTTTGCACATCACACATGAAAGGAGACTTGATTTCCTTGATGGCACTCCAGAGAAACCCCAAGAACACTGTTTCAAGGCTAGAGGGATACTGAGGTCACTGTAGCAACACGAAAGAGCTCCATGGACCAAAAATCAACTCAAGATGAGAGGTTAGTCCCTGGCTTCGACTCCAGAGGAATACCACCTTACCACAAGCACCTCAAGAGGATGCTTCTCTCAGCTCTAGCTATGTGACAGGGACCCTGAGTTTGCAGCCTCAAGTGGAATGGACACCGCGATTCCCTGATGCAAAATAAGGCCGGATATCCCTGCAGTGACTTGAATGCAGACTCGTCTTGCATCTCCCAAGACCAAAGGATGTCTGAATTCCCTGTGGAGACCACAGAGAAGGACCTAGTTCCCCCCTCATTGCCACCGGAGGCCTCCCATCCTTTGAAAACTCCAGAGGTACGCGGAGATCAGTGCCTCCAAAGGAGACGATGCCTGACTCCTCGTGAAACTTGATAGGAGTCCCAGGATTCCTGTGGCACGTGGAAAGGGACCCTTGGTCTCCCGCCTCAGCTGGGGAGGCGTCCCAATTGCCCTGCCAAGCCTCGAGGAGAATCACGAGTTGTCCCTCGCAACTAGGCAGGAGTCCTGACGTCGCTGAACAAACACGTGGGTGGAAGGGCCATCCCCGTCGTAACTCGAGAATATACCTCAGGTTCCCGCCGCAACTCGAGAAAAACCATGAGACTTCCCCCTCGCCGCGAGATGAGGCCCGATTCCCCTGCACTGCGTGCAGAGTAATTCCGTGTTGCACATCACACATGAAAGGAGTCTTGATTTCCTTGATGGCACTCCAGAGAAACCCCAAGAACACTGTTTCAAGGCTAGAGGGATCCTGAGGTCCCTGTAGCAGCACGAAAGAGCTCCGTGGACCATGAATCAACTCGAGATGAGAGGTTAGTCCCTGGATTCGACTCCAGAGGAATACCACCTTACCACAAGCACCTCAAGAGGAGTCTTCTCTCAGCTCTAGGTATGTGAGAGGGACCCTGATTTTGCGGACTCAAGTGGAATGGACACTGTGATGCCCTGACGGAAAATAAGGCCGGATATCCCTGCAGTGACTTGAATGCAGGCTCGTCTTGCATCTCCCAAGATGAAAGGATGTCTGAATCCCCTGTGGAGACCACAGAGAAAGAACTAGCTCCCAACCTCATGGCGACCGGAGGCCTCACATCCTTTGAAAACTCCAGAGGTCCGCGGAGATCAGTGCCTCCAAAGGAGAAGATGCCTGACTCCTCGTGAAACTTGATAGGAGTCCCAGGATTCCTTTGGCACGTGGAAAGGGACCCTTGGTCTCCCGCCTCAGCTGGAGAGACGTCCCAATTGCCCTGCCAAGCCTCGAGGAGAATCCCGAGTTGTCCCTCGCAACAAGGCTGGAGTCCTGACGTCGCTGAACAAACACGTGGGTGGAAGGGCCATCCCCGTCGTAACTTGATAATATACCCTAGGTTCCCGCCGCAACTCGAGAAAAACCATGAGACTTCCCCCTCGCCGCGAGATGAGGTCCGATTCCCCTGCACTGCGTGCAGAGCAATTCCGTGTTGCACATCACACATGAAAGGAGCCTTGATTTCCTTGATGGCACTACAGAGAAACCCCAAGAACACTGTTTCAAGGTTGAGGGATCCTGAGATCACTGTAGCAAAACGAAAGAGCTCCGTGAACCAAAAATCAACTCGAGATGAGAGGTTAGTCCCTGGCTTCGACTCCAGAGGAATACCACCTTACCACAAGCACCTCAGGAGGAGGATTCTCTCAGCTCTATGTATGTGAGAGGGACCCTGAGTTTGCGGCCTCAAGTGGAATGGAGACCGCGATGCCCTGACTCGAAATAAGGCCGGATATCCCTGCAGTGACTTGAATGCAGGCTCGTCTTGCATCTCCCAAGACGAAAGGATGTCTGAATCCCCTGTGGAGACCACAGAGAAAGACCTAGTTCACCACCTCATCGCGACCGGAGGCCTCACATTCTTTGAAAACTCCAGAGGTACGCGGAGATCAGTGCCTCCAAAGGAGACGATGCCTGACTCCTCGTGAAACTTGATAGGAGTCCCAGGATTCCTGTGGCACGTGGAAAGGGACCCTTGGTCTCCCGCCTCAGCTGGAGAGGCGTCCCAATTGCCCTGCCAAGCCTCGAGGAGAATCCCGAGTTGTCCCTCGCAACTAGGCAGGAGTCCTGACGTCGCTGAACAAACACGTGGCTGGAAGGGCCATCCCCGTCGTAACTCGAGAATATACCCCAGGTTCCCGCCGCAACTCGAGAAAAACCATGAGACTTCCCCCTCGCCGCGAGATGAGGCCCGATTCCCCTGCCCTGCGTGCAGAGCAATTCCGTTTTGCACATCACACATGAAAGGAGACTTGATTTCCTTGATGGCACTCCAGAGAAACCCCAAGAACACTGTTTCAAGGCTAGAGGGATACTGAGGTCACTGTAGCAACACGAAAGAGCTCCATGGACCAAAAATCAACTCAAGATGAGAGGTTAGTCCCTGGCTTCGACTCCAGAGGAATACCACCTTACCACAAGCACCTCAAGAGGATGCTTCTCTCAGCTCTAGCTATGTGACAGGGACCCTGAGTTTGCAGCCTCAAGTGGAATGGACACCGCGATTCCCTGATGCAAAATAAGGCCGGATATCCCTGCAGTGACTTGAATGCAGACTCGTCTTGCATCTCCCAAGACCAAAGGATGTCTGAATTCCCTGTGGAGACCACAGAGAAGGACCTAGTTCCCCCCTCATTGCCACCGGAGGCCTCCCATCCTTTGAAAACTCCAGAGGTACGCGGAGATCAGTGCCTCCAAAGGAGACGATGCCTGACTCCTCGTGAAACTTGATAGGAGTCCCAGGATTCCTGTGGCACGTGGAAAGGGACCCTTGGTCTCCCGCCTCAGCTGGGGAGGCGTCCCAATTGCCCTGCCAAGCCTCGAGGAGAATCACGAGTTGTCCCTCGCAACTAGGCAGGAGTCCTGACGTCGCTGAACAAACACGTGGGTGGAAGGGCCATCCCCGTCGTAACTCGAGAATATACCTCAGGTTCCCGCCGCAACTCGAGAAAAACCATGAGACTTCCCCCTCGCCGCGAGATGAGGCCCGATTCCCCTGCACTGCGTGCAGAGTAATTCCGTGTTGCACATCACACATGAAAGGAGTCTTGATTTCCTTGATGGCACTCCAGAGAAACCCCAAGAACACTGTTTCAAGGCTAGAGGGATCCTGAGGTCCCTGTAGCAGCACGAAAGAGCTCCGTGGACCATGAATCAACTCGAGATGAGAGGTTAGTCCCTGGATTCGACTCCAGAGGAATACCACCTTACCACAAGCACCTCAAGAGGAGTCTTCTCTCAGCTCTAGGTATGTGAGAGGGACCCTGATTTTGCGGACTCAAGTGGAATGGACACTGTGATGCCCTGACGGAAAATAAGGCCGGATATCCCTGCAGTGACTTGAATGCAGGCTCGTCTTGCATCTCCCAAGATGAAAGGATGTCTGAATCCCCTGTGGAGACCACAGAGAAAGAACTAGCTCCCAACCTCATGGCGACCGGAGGCCTCACATCCTTTGAAAACTCCAGAGGTCCGCGGAGATCAGTGCCTCCAAAGGAGAAGATGCCTGACTCCTCGTGAAACTTGATAGGAGTCCCAGGATTCCTGTGGCACGTGGAAAGGGACACTTGGTCTCCCACCTCACCTGGAGAGGCGTCCCAATTGCCCTGCCAAGCCTCGAGGAGAATCCCGAGTTGTCCCTCGCAACTAGGCTGGAGTCCTGACGTCGCTGAACAAACACGTGGTTGAAAGGGCCATCCCCGTCGTAATTTGAGAATATACCCCAGGTTCCCGCCGCAACTCGAGAAAAACCATGAGACTTCCCCCTCGCCGCGAGATGAGGCCCGATTCCCCTGCACTGCGTGCAGAGCAAAAAAGTGTTGCACATCACACATGAAAGGAGCCTTGATTTCCTTGATGGCCCTCCAGAGAAACCCCAAGAACACTGTTTCAAGGCTAGAGGGATCCTGAGGTCACTGTAGCAACACAAAAGGGCTCCATGGACCAAAAATCAACTCGAGATGAGAGGTTAGTCCCTGGCTTCGACTCCAGAGGAATAGCACCTTACCACAAGCACCTCAAGAGGAGGCTTCTCTCAACTCTAGCTATGTGAGAGGGACCCTGAGTTTGCGGCCTCAAGTGGAATGGACACTGTGATGCCCTGACGCAAAATAAGGCCGGATATCCCTGCAGTGACTTGAATGCAGGCTCGTCTTGCATCTCCCAAGACGAAAGGATGTCTGAATCCCCTGTGGAGACCACAGAGAAAGACCTAGTTCCCCACCTCATCGCGACCGGAGGCCTCACATCCTTTGAAAACTTCAGAGGTACGCGGAGATCAGTGCCTCTAATGGAGACGATGCCTGACTCCTCATGAAACTTGATAGGAGTCCCAGGATTCCTGTGGCACGTGGAAAGGGACCCTTGGTCTCCCGCCTCAGCTGGAGAGGCGTCCCAATTGCCCTGCCAAGCCTCGAGGAGAATCCCGAGTTGTCCCTCGCAACTAGGCAGGAGTCCTGCCGTCGCTGAACAAACACGTGGGTGGAAGGGCCATCCCCGTCGTAACTCGAGAATATACCCCAGGTTCCCGCCGCAACTCGAGAAAAACCATGAGACTTCCCCCTCGCCGCGAGATGAGGCCTGATTCCCCTGCCCTGCGTGCAGAGCAATTCCGTGTTGCACATCACACATGAAAGGAGCCTTGATTTTCTTGATGGCACTCAAGAGAAACCCCAAGAAAACTGTTTCAAGGCTAGAGGGATCCTGAGGTCACTGTAGCAACACGAAAGAGCTCTGTGGCCCAAAAATCAACTCGAGATGAGAGGTTAGTCCCTGGCTTCGACTCCAGAGGAATACCACCTTACCACAAGCACCTTAAGAGGAGGCTTCTCTCAGCTCTAGGTATGTGAGAGGGACCCTGAGTTTGCGGCCTCAAGTGGAATGGACACCGCAATGCCCTGACTCGAAATAAGGCCGGGTATCCCTGCAGTGACTTGAATGCAGGCTCGTCTTGCATCTCCCAAGATGAAAGGATGTCTGAATCCCCTGTGGAGACCACAGAGAAAGACCTAGTTCCCCATCTCATCGCGACCGGAGGCCTCACATCCTTTGAAAACTCAAGAGGAACGCGCAGATCAGTGCCTCCAAAGGAGACGATGCCTGACTCCTCGAGAAACTTGATAGGAGTCCCAGTATTCCTGTGGCACGTGGAAAGGGACCCTTGGTCTCCCGCCTCAGCTGGAGAGGCGTCCCAATTGCCCTGCCAAGCCTCGAGGAGAATCCCGAGTTGTCCCTCGCAACTAGGCAGGAGTCCTGCCGTCGCTGAACAAACACGTGGGTGGAAGGGCCATCCCCGTCGTAACTCGAGAATATACCCCAGGTTCCGGCCGCAACTCGAGAAAAACCATGAGACTTCCCCCTCGCCGCGATATGAGGCCCGATTCCACTGCACTGCGTGCAGAGCAATTCCGTGTTGCACATCACACATGAAAGGAGCCTTGATTTCCTTGATGGCACTCCAGAGAAAACCCAAGAACACTGTTTCAAGGCTCGATGGATCCTCAGGTCACTGTAGCAACACGAAAGAGCTCCGTGGACCAAAAATCAACTCGAGATGAGAGGTTAGTCCCTGGCTTTGACTCCAGAGGAATACCACCTTACCACAAGCACCTCAAGAGGAGGCTTCTCTCAGCTCTAGGTATGTGAAAGGGACCCTGAGTTTGCGGCCTCAAGTGGAATGGACACCGCGATGCCCTGACTCGAAATAAGGCCGGATATCCCTGCAGTGACTTGAATGCAGGCTCGTCTTGCATCTCCCAAGACGAAAGGATGTCTGAATCCCCTGTGGAGACCACAGAGAAATACCTAATTCCCCACCTGATCGCGAACGGAGGCCTCACATCCTTTGAAAACTCCAGAGGTACGCGGAGATCAGTGCCTCCAAAGGAGACGATGCCTGACTCCTCGTGAAACTTGATAGAAGTCCCAGGATTCCTGTGCACGTGGAAAGGGACCCTTGGTCTCCCGCCTCAGCTGGAGAGGCGTCCCAATTGCCCTGCCAAGCCTCGAGGAGAATCCCGAGTTGTCCCTCGCAACTAGGCAGGAGTCCTGACGTCGCTGAACAAACACGTGGGTGGAAGGGCCATCCCCATTGTAACTCGAGAATATACACCAGGTTCCCGCCGGAACTCGAGAAAAACCATGAGACTTAACCCTCGCCGCGAGATGAGGCCCGATTCCCCTGCACTGCGTGCAGAGCAATTCCGTGTTGCACATCACACATGAAAGGAGCCTTGATTTCCTTGATTGCACTCCAGAGAAACCCCAAGAACACTGTTTCAAAGCTAGAGGGATCCTGAGGTCACTGTAGCAACACGAAAGAGCTCCGTGGACCAAAAGTCAACTCGAGATGAGAGGTTAGTCCCTGGCTTCGACTCCAGAGGAATACCACCTTACCACAAGCACCTCAAGATGAGGCTTCTCTCAGCTCTAGGTATGTGAGAGGGACCCTGACTTTGCTTCCTCAAGTGGAATGGACACTGCGATGCCCTGACGCAAAATAAGGCCAGATATCCCTGCAGTGACTTGAATGCAGGCTCGTCTTGCATCTCCCAAGATGAAAGGATGTCTGAATCCCCTGTGGAGACCACAGAGAAAGACCTAGTTCCCCACCTCATCGCGACCGGAGGCCTCACATCCTTTGAAAACTTCAGAGGTACGCGGAGATCAGTGCCTCCAAAGGAGACGATGCCTGACTCCTCGTGAAACTTGATAGGAGTCCCAGGATTCCTGTGGCACGTGGAAAGGGACCGTTGGTCTCCCGCCTCAGCTGGAGAGGCGTCCCAATTGCCCTGCCAAGCCTCGAGGAGAATCCCGAGTTGTCCCTCGCAACTAGGCAGGAGTCCTGACGTCGCAGAACAAACACGTGGCTGGAAGGGCCATCCCAGTCGTAACTCGAGAATATACCCCAAGTTCCCGCCGCAACTCGAGAAAAACCATGAGACTTCCCCCTCGCCGCGATATGAGGCCCGATTCCCCTGCACTGCGTGCAGAGCAATTCCGTGTTGCACATCACACATGAAAGGAGCCTTGATTTCCTTGATGGCACTCCAGAGAAAAGCCAAGAACACTGTTTCAAGGCTAGAGGGATCCTGAGGTCACTGTAGCAACACGAAAGAGCTCCGTGGACCAACAATCAACTCGAGATGAGAGGTTAGTCCCTGGCTTCGACTCCAGAGGAATACCACCTTACCACAAGCACCTCAAGATGAGGCTTCTCTCAGCTCTAGGTATGTGAGAGGGACCCTGATTTTGCGGACTCAAGTGGAATGGACACTGCGATGCCCTTACACGAAATAAGGGCGGATATCCCTGCAGTGAATTGAATGCAGGCTCGTCTTGCATCTCCCAAGATGAAAGGATGTCTGAATCCCCTGTGGAGACCACAGAGAAAGACCTAGTTCCCCACCTCATCGCGACCGGAGGCCTCACATCCTTTGAAAACTTCAGAGGTACGCGGAGATCAGTGCCTCTAATGGAGACGATGCCTGACTCCTCATGAAACTTGATAGGAGTCCCAGGATTCCTGTGGCACGTGGAAAGGGACCCTTGGTCTCCCGCCTCAGCTGGAGAGGCGTCCCAATTGCCCTGCCAAGCCTCGAGGAGAATCCCGAGTTGTCCCTCGCAACTAGGCAGGAGTCCTGCCGTCGCTGAACAAACACGTGTGTGGAAGGGCCATCCCCGTCGTAACTCGAGAATATACCCCAGGTTCCCGCCGGAACTCGAGAAAAACCATGAGACTTCCCCCTCGCCGCGAGATGAGGCCTGATTCCCCTGCCCTGCGTGCAGAGCAATTCCGTGTTGCACATCACACATGAAAGGAGCCTTGATCTTCTTGATGGCACTCAAGAGAAACCCCAAGAACACTGTTTCAAGGCTAGAGGGATCCTGAGGTCACTGTAGCAACACGAAAGAGCTCCGTGGCCCAAAAATCAACTCGACATGAGAGGTTAGTCCCTGGCTTCGACTCCAGAGGAATACCACCTTACCACAAGCACCTTAAGAGGAGGCTTCTCTCAGCTCTAGGTATGTGAGAGGGACCCTGAGTTTGCGGCCTCAAGTGGAATGGACACCGCAATGCCCTGACTCGAAATAAGGCCGGGTATCCCTGCAGTGACTTGAATGCAGGCTCGTCTTGCATCTCCCAAGACGAAAGGATGTCTGAATCCCCTGTGGAGACCACAGAGAAAGACCTAGTTCCCCACCTCATCGCGACCGGAGGCCTCACATCCTTTGAAAACTCAAGAGGTACGCGGAGATCAGTGCCTCCACAGGAGACGATGCCTGACTCCTCGTGAAACTTGATAGGAGTCCCAGGATTCCTGTGGCACGTGGAAAGGAACCGTTGGTCTCCCGCCTCAGCTGGAGAGGCGTCCCAATTGCCCTGCCAAGCCTCGAGGAGAATCCCGGGTTGTCCCTCGCAACTAGGCAGGAGTCCTGCCGTCGCTGAACAAACACGTGTGTGGAAGGGCCATCCCCGACGTAACTCGAGAATATACCCCAGGTTCCCGCCGGAACTCGAGAAAAACCATGAGACTTCCCCCTCGCCGCGAGATGAGGCCTGATTCCCCTGCCCTGCGTGCAGAGCAATTCCGTGTTGCACATCACACATGAAAGGAGCCTTGATTTTCTTGATGGCACTCAAGAGAAACCCCAAGAAAACTGTTTCAAGGCTAGAGTGATCCTGAGGTCACTGTAGCAACACGAAAGAGCACCGTGGACCAAAAATCAACTCGAGATGAGAGGTTAGTCCCTGGCTTCGACTCCAGAGGAATACCACCTTACCACAAGCACCTCAAGAGGAGGCTTCTCTCAGCTCTATGTATGTGAGAGGGACCCTGAGTTTGCGGCCTCAAGTGGAATGGAGACCGCGATGCCCTGACTCGAAATAAGGCCGGAAATCCCTGCAGTGACTTGAATGCAGGCTCGTCTTGCATCTCCCAAGATGAAAGGATGTCTGAATCCCCTGTGGAGACCACAGAGAAAGACCTAGTTCCCCATCTCATCGCGACCGGAGGCCTCACATCCCTTTAAAACTCCAGAGGAACGCGCAGATCAGTGCCTCCAAAGGAGACGATGCCTGACTCCTCGTGAAACTTGATAGGAGTCCCAGGATTCCTGTGGCACGTGGAAAGGGACCCTTGGTCTCCCGCCTCAGCTGGAGAGGCGTCCCAATTGCCCTGCCAAGCCTCGAGGAGAATCCCGAGTTGTCCCTCGCAACTAGGCAGGAGTCCTGTCGTCGCTGAACAAACACGTGGGTGGAAGGGCCATCCCCGTCGTAACTCGAGAATATACCCCAGGTTCCCATCGCAACTCGAGAAAAACCATGAGATTTCCCCCTCGCCGCAAAATAAGGCTCGATACCCTGCACTGCGTGCAGAGCAATTCCGTGTTGCACATCACACATGAAAGGAGCCTTGATTTCCTTGATGGCACTCCACAGAAACCCCAAGAACACTGTTTCAAGGCTAGAGGGATCCTGAGGTCACTGTAGCAACACGAAAGAGCTCCGTGGACCAAAAGTCAACTCGAGATGAGAGGTTAGTCCCTGGATTCGAATCCAGAGGAATACCACCTTACCACAAGCACCTCAAGAGGAGGCTTCTCTCAGCTCTAGCTATGTGAGAGGGACCCTGATTTTGCGGCCTCAAGTGGAATGGACACTGTGATGCTCTGACGCAAAATAAGGCCGGATATCCCTGCAGTGACTTGAATGCAGCCTCGTCTTGCATCTCCCAAGATGAAAGGATGTCTGAATCCCCTGTGGAGACCACAGAGAAAGACCTAGTTCCCCACCTCATCACGACCGGAGGCCTCACATCCTTTGAAAACTCCAGAGGTCCGCGGAGATCAGTGCCTCCAAAGGAGACGATGCCTGACTCCTCGTGAAACTTGATAGGAGTCCCAGGATTCCTGTGGCACGTGGAAAGGGACCCTTGGTCTCCCGCCTCAGCTGGAGAGGCGTCCCAATTGCCCTGCCAAGCCTCGAGGAGAATCCCGAGTTGTCCCTCGCAACTAGGCAGGAGTCCTGCCGTCGCTGAACAAACACGTGGGTGGAAGGGCCATCCCCGTCGTAACTCGAGAATATACCCCAGGTTCCCGCCGCAACTCGAGAAAAACCATGAGACTTCCCCCTCGCCGCGAGATGAGGCCTGATTCCCCTGCCCTGCGTGCAGAGCAATTCCGTGTTGCACATCACACATGAAAGGAGCCTTGATTTTCTTGATGGCACTCAAGAGAAACCCCAAGAAAACTGTTTCAAGGCTAGAGGGATCCTGAGGTCACTGTAGCAACACGAAAGAGCTCTGTGGCCCAAAAATCAACTCGAGATGAGAGGTTAGTCCCTGGCTTCGACTCCAGAGGAATACCACCTTACCACAAGCACCTTAAGAGGAGGCTTCTCTCAGCTCTAGGTATGTGAGAGGGACCCTGAGTTTGCGGCCTCAAGTGGAATGGACACCGCAATGCCCTGACTCGAAATAAGGCCGGGTATCCCTGCAGTGACTTGAATGCAGGCTCGTCTTGCATCTCCCAAGATGAAAGGATGTCTGAATCCCCTGTGGAGACCACAGAGAAAGACCTAGTTCCCCATCTCATCGCGACCGGAGGCCTCACATCCTTTGAAAACTCAAGAGGAACGCGCAGATCAGTGCCTCCAAAGGAGACGATGCCTGACTCCTCGAGAAACTTGATAGGAGTCCCAGTATTCCTGTGGCACGTGGAAAGGGACCCTTGGTCTCCCGCCTCAGCTGGAGAGGCGTCCCAATTGCCCTGCCAAGCCTCGAGGAGAATCCCGAGTTGTCCCTCGCAACTAGGCAGGAGTCCTGCCGTCGCTGAACAAACACGTGGGTGGAAGGGCCATCCCCGTCGTAACTCGAGAATATACCCCAGGTTCCGGCCGCAACTCGAGAAAAACCATGAGACTTCCCCCTCGCCGCGATATGAGGCCCGATTCCACTGCACTGCGTGCAGAGCAATTCCGTGTTGCACATCACACATGAAAGGAGCCTTGATTTCCTTGATGGCACTCCAGAGAAAACCCAAGAACACTGTTTCAAGGCTCGATGGATCCTCAGGTCACTGTAGCAACACGAAAGAGCTCCGTGGACCAAAAATCAACTCGAGATGAGAGGTTAGTCCCTGGCTTTGACTCCAGAGGAATACCACCTTACCACAAGCACCTCAAGAGGAGGCTTCTCTCAGCTCTAGGTATGTGAAAGGGACCCTGAGTTTGCGGCCTCAAGTGGAATGGACACCGCGATGCCCTGACTCGAAATAAGGCCGGATATCCCTGCAGTGACTTGAATGCAGGCTCGTCTTGCATCTCCCAAGACGAAAGGATGTCTGAATCCCCTGTGGAGACCACAGAGAAATACCTAATTCCCCACCTGATCGCGAACGGAGGCCTCACATCCTTTGAAAACTCCAGAGGTACGCGGAGATCAGTGCCTCCAAAGGAGACGATGCCTGACTCCTCGTGAAACTTGATAGAAGTCCCAGGATTCCTGTGCACGTGGAAAGGGACCCTTGGTCTCCCGCCTCAGCTGGAGAGGCGTCCCAATTGCCCTGCCAAGCCTCGAGGAGAATCCCGAGTTGTCCCTCGCAACTAGGCAGGAGTCCTGACGTCGCTGAACAAACACGTGGGTGGAAGGGCCATCCCCATTGTAACTCGAGAATATACACCAGGTTCCCGCCGGAACTCGAGAAAAACCATGAGACTTAACCCTCGCCGCGAGATGAGGCCCGATTCCCCTGCACTGCGTGCAGAGCAATTCCGTGTTGCACATCACACATGAAAGGAGCCTTGATTTCCTTGATTGCACTCCAGAGAAACCCCAAGAACACTGTTTCAAAGCTAGAGGGATCCTGAGGTCACTGTAGCAACACGAAAGAGCTCCGTGGACCAAAAGTCAACTCGAGATGAGAGGTTAGTCCCTGGCTTCGACTCCAGAGGAATACCACCTTACCACAAGCACCTCAAGATGAGGCTTCTCTCAGCTCTAGGTATGTGAGAGGGACCCTGACTTTGCTTCCTCAAGTGGAATGGACACTGCGATGCCCTGACGCAAAATAAGGCCAGATATCCCTGCAGTGACTTGAATGCAGGCTCGTCTTGCATCTCCCAAGATGAAAGGATGTCTGAATCCCCTGTGGAGACCACAGAGAAAGACCTAGTTCCCCACCTCATCGCGACCGGAGGCCTCACATCCTTTGAAAACTTCAGAGGTACGCGGAGATCAGTGCCTCCAAAGGAGACGATGCCTGACTCCTCGTGAAACTTGATAGGAGTCCCAGGATTCCTGTGGCACGTGGAAAGGGACCGTTGGTCTCCCGCCTCAGCTGGAGAGGCGTCCCAATTGCCCTGCCAAGCCTCGAGGAGAATCCCGAGTTGTCCCTCGCAACTAGGCAGGAGTCCTGACGTCGCAGAACAAACACGTGGCTGGAAGGGCCATCCCAGTCGTAACTCGAGAATATACCCCAAGTTCCCGCCGCAACTCGAGAAAAACCATGAGACTTCCCCCTCGCCGCGATATGAGGCCCGATTCCCCTGCACTGCGTGCAGAGCAATTCCGTGTTGCACATCACACATGAAAGGAGCCTTGATTTCCTTGATGGCACTCCAGAGAAAAGCCAAGAACACTGTTTCAAGGCTAGAGGGATCCTGAGGTCACTGTAGCAACACGAAAGAGCTCCGTGGACCAACAATCAACTCGAGATGAGAGGTTAGTCCCTGGCTTCGACTCCAGAGGAATACCACCTTACCACAAGCACCTCAAGATGAGGCTTCTCTCAGCTCTAGGTATGTGAGAGGGACCCTGATTTTGCGGACTCAAGTGGAATGGACACTGCGATGCCCTTACACGAAATAAGGGCGGATATCCCTGCAGTGAATTGAATGCAGGCTCGTCTTGCATCTCCCAAGATGAAAGGATGTCTGAATCCCCTGTGGAGACCACAGAGAAAGACCTAGTTCCCCACCTCATCGCGACCGGAGGCCTCACATCCTTTGAAAACTTCAGAGGTACGCGGAGATCAGTGCCTCTAATGGAGACGATGCCTGACTCCTCATGAAACTTGATAGGAGTCCCAGGATTCCTGTGGCACGTGGAAAGGGACCCTTGGTCTCCCGCCTCAGCTGGAGAGGCGTCCCAATTGCCCTGCCAAGCCTCGAGGAGAATCCCGAGTTGTCCCTCGCAACTAGGCAGGAGTCCTGCCGTCGCTGAACAAACACGTGTGTGGAAGGGCCATCCCCGTCGTAACTCGAGAATATACCCCAGGTTCCCGCCGGAACTCGAGAAAAACCATGAGACTTCCCCCTCGCCGCGAGATGAGGCCTGATTCCCCTGCCCTGCGTGCAGAGCAATTCCGTGTTGCACATCACACATGAAAGGAGCCTTGATCTTCTTGATGGCACTCAAGAGAAACCCCAAGAACACTGTTTCAAGGCTAGAGGGATCCTGAGGTCACTGTAGCAACACGAAAGAGCTCCGTGGCCCAAAAATCAACTCGACATGAGAGGTTAGTCCCTGGCTTCGACTCCAGAGGAATACCACCTTACCACAAGCACCTTAAGAGGAGGCTTCTCTCAGCTCTAGGTATGTGAGAGGGACCCTGAGTTTGCGGCCTCAAGTGGAATGGACACCGCAATGCCCTGACTCGAAATAAGGCCGGGTATCCCTGCAGTGACTTGAATGCAGGCTCGTCTTGCATCTCCCAAGACGAAAGGATGTCTGAATCCCCTGTGGAGACCACAGAGAAAGACCTAGTTCCCCACCTCATCGCGACCGGAGGCCTCACATCCTTTGAAAACTCAAGAGGTACGCGGAGATCAGTGCCTCCACAGGAGACGATGCCTGACTCCTCGTGAAACTTGATAGGAGTCCCAGGATTCCTGTGGCACGTGGAAAGGAACCGTTGGTCTCCCGCCTCAGCTGGAGAGGCGTCCCAATTGCCCTGCCAAGCCTCGAGGAGAATCCCGGGTTGTCCCTCGCAACTAGGCAGGAGTCCTGCCGTCGCTGAACAAACACGTGTGTGGAAGGGCCATCCCCGACGTAACTCGAGAATATACCCCAGGTTCCCGCCGGAACTCGAGAAAAACCATGAGACTTCCCCCTCGCCGCGAGATGAGGCCTGATTCCCCTGCCCTGCGTGCAGAGCAATTCCGTGTTGCACATCACACATGAAAGGAGCCTTGATTTTCTTGATGGCACTCAAGAGAAACCCCAAGAAAACTGTTTCAAGGCTAGAGTGATCCTGAGGTCACTGTAGCAACACGAAAGAGCACCGTGGACCAAAAATCAACTCGAGATGAGAGGTTAGTCCCTGGCTTCGACTCCAGAGGAATACCACCTTACCACAAGCACCTCAAGAGGAGGCTTCTCTCAGCTCTATGTATGTGAGAGGGACCCTGAGTTTGCGGCCTCAAGTGGAATGGAGACCGCGATGCCCTGACTCGAAATAAGGCCGGAAATCCCTGCAGTGACTTGAATGCAGGCTCGTCTTGCATCTCCCAAGATGAAAGGATGTCTGAATCCCCTGTGGAGACCACAGAGAAAGACCTAGTTCCCCATCTCATCGCGACCGGAGGCCTCACATCCCTTTAAAACTCCAGAGGAACGCGCAGATCAGTGCCTCCAAAGGAGACGATGCCTGACTCCTCGTGAAACTTGATAGGAGTCCCAGGATTCCTGTGGCACGTGGAAAGGGACCCTTGGTCTCCCGCCTCAGCTGGAGAGGCGTCCCAATTGCCCTGCCAAGCCTCGAGGAGAATCCCGAGTTGTCCCTCGCAACTAGGCAGGAGTCCTGTCGTCGCTGAACAAACACGTGGGTGGAAGGGCCATCCCCGTCGTAACTCGAGAATATACCCCAGGTTCCCATCGCAACTCGAGAAAAACCATGAGATTTCCCCCTCGCCGCAAAATAAGGCTCGATACCCTGCACTGCGTGCAGAGCAATTCCGTGTTGCACATCACACATGAAAGGAGCCTTGATTTCCTTGATGGCACTCCACAGAAACCCCAAGAACACTGTTTCAAGGCTAGAGGGATCCTGAGGTCACTGTAGCAACACGAAAGAGCTCCGTGGACCAAAAGTCAACTCGAGATGAGAGGTTAGTCCCTGGATTCGAATCCAGAGGAATACCACCTTACCACAAGCACCTCAAGAGGAGGCTTCTCTCAGCTCTAGCTATGTGAGAGGGACCCTGATTTTGCGGCCTCAAGTGGAATGGACACTGTGATGCTCTGACGCAAAATAAGGCCGGATATCCCTGCAGTGACTTGAATGCAGCCTCGTCTTGCATCTCCCAAGATGAAAGGATGTCTGAATCCCCTGTGGAGACCACAGAGAAAGACCTAGTTCCCCACCTCATCACGACCGGAGGCCTCACATCCTTTGAAAACTCCAGAGGTCCGCGGAGATCAGTGCCTCCAAAGGAGACGATGCCTGACTCCTCGTGAAACTTGATAGGAGTCCCAGGATTCCTGTGGCACGTGGAAAGGGACCCTTGGTCTCCCGCCTCAGCTGGAGAGGCGTCCCAATTGCCCTGCCAAGCCTCGAGGAGAATCCCGAGTTGTCCCTCGCAACTAGGCATGAATCCTGACGTCGCTGAACAAACACGTGGGTGGAAGGGCCATCCCCGTCGTAACTCGAGAATATACCCCCGGTTCCCGCCGCAACTCGAGAAAAACCATGAGACTTCCCCCTCGCCGCGAGATGAGGCCCGATTCCCCTGCACTGCGTGCAGAGCAATTCCGTCTTGCACATCACACATGAAAGGAGCCTTGATTTCCTTGATGGCACTCCAGAGAAACCCCAAGAACACTGTTTCAAGGCTAGAGGGATCCTGAGGTCACTGTAGCAACACGAAAGAGCACCGTGGACCAAAAATCAACTCGAGATGAGAGGTTAGTTCCTGGCTTCGACTCCAGAGGAATACCACCTTACCACAAGCACCTCAAGAGGAGGCTTCTCTCAGCTCTAGCTATGTGAGAGGGACCCTGAGTTTGCTGCCTCAAGTGGAATGGACACCGCGATTCCCTGACGCGAAATAAGGCCGGATATCCCTGCAGTGACTTGAATGCAGTCTCGTCTTGCATCTCCCAAGACGAAAGGATGTCTGAATCCCCTGTGGAGACCACAGAGAATGACCTAGTTCCCCACTTCATCGCGACCGGAGGCCTCACATCCTTTGAAAACTCCAGAGGTATGCGGAGATCAGTGCCTCCAAAGGAGACGATGCCTGACTCCTCGTGAAACTTGATAGGAGTCCCAGGATTCCTGTGGCTCGTGGAAAGGGACACTTGGTCTCCCGCCTCAGCTGGAGAGGCGTCCCAATTGCCCTGCCAAGCCTTGATTAGAATCCCGAGTTGTCCCTCGCAACTAGGCAGGAGTCCTGACGTCGCTGAACAAACACGTGGGTGGAAGGGCCATCCCCGTCGTAACTCGAGAATATACCCCAGGTTCCCGCCGCAACTCGAGAAAAACCATGAGACTTCCCCCTCGCCGCGAGATGAGGCCCGATTCCCCTGCACTGCGTGCAGAGCAATTCCGTGTTGCACATCACACATGAAAGGGGCCTTGATTTCCTTGATGGCACTCCAGAGAAACCCCAAGAACACTGTTTCAAGGCTAGAGGGATCATGAGGTCACTGTAGCAACACGAAAGAGCTCCGTGGACCAAAAAGCAACTCGAGATGAGGGGTTAGTCCCTGGCTTCGACTCCAGAGGAATACCACCTTACCACAAGCACCTCAAGAGGAGGCTTCTCTCAGCTCTAGGTATGTGAGAGGGACCCTGAGTTTGCGGCCTCAAGTGGAATGGACACCGCGATGCCCTGACTCGAAATCAGGCCGGATATCCCTGCAGTGACTTGAATGCAGGCTCGTCTTGCATCTCCCAAAACGAAAGGATGTCTGAATCCCCTGTGGAGACCACAGAGAAAGACCTAGTTCCCCATCTCATCGCTACCGGAGGCCTCACATCCCTTGAAAACTCCAGAGGAACGCGGAGATCAGTGCCTCCAAAGGAGACGATGCCTGACTCCTCGTGAAACTTGATAGGAGTCCCAGGATTCCTGTGGCACGTGGAAAGGGACCCTTGGTCTCCCGCCCCAGCTGGAGAGGCGTCCCAATTGCCCTGCCAAGCCTCGAGGAGAATCCCGAGTTGAATCCTCGCAAATAGGCAGGAGTCTGACGTCGCTGAACAAACACGTGGGTGGAAGGGCCATCCCCGTCGTAACTCGAAAATATACCCCAGGTTCCCGCCGCAACTCGAGAAAAACCATGAGACTTCCCCCTCGCCGCAAAATAAGGCTGGATACCCTGCACTGTGTGCAGAGCAATTCCGTGTTGCACATCACACATGAAAGGAGCCTTGATTTCTTGATGGCACTCCACAGAAACCCCAAGAACACTGTTTCAAGGCTAGAGGGATCCTGAGGTCACTGTAGCAACACGAAAGAGCTCCGTGGACCAAAAGTCAACTCGAGATGAGAGATTAGTCCCTGGCTTCGACTCCAGGGGAATACCACCTTACCACAAGCACTTCAAGAGGAGGCTTCTCTCATCTCTAGGTATGTGAGAGGGACACTAATTTTGCGGCCTCAAGTGGAATGGACACTGCGATGCCCTGACGCAAAATAAGGCTGGATATCCCTGCAGTGACTTGAATGCAGGCTCGTCTTGCATCTCCGAAAATGAAAGGATGTCTGAATCCCCTGTGGAGACCACAGAGAAAGACCTAGTTCCCCACCTCATCGCGACCGGAGGCCTCACATCCTTTGAAAACTCCAGAGGTCCGCGGAGATCAGTGCCTCCAAAGGAGACGATGCCTGACTCCTCGTGAAACTTGATAGGAGTCCCAGGATTCCTGTGGCACGTGGAAAGGGACCCTTGGTCTCCTGCCTCAGCTGGAGAGGCGTCCCAATTGCCCTGCCAAGCCTCGAGGAGAATCCCGAGTTGTCCCTCGCAAATAGGCAGGAGTCCTGACGTCGCTGAACAAACACGTGGGTGGAAGGGCCATCCCCGTCGTAACTCGAGAATATACCCCAGGTTCCCGCCGCAACTCGAGAAAAACCATGAGACTTCCCCCTCGCCGCGAGATGAGGCCCGATTCCCCTGCACTGCGTGCAGAGCAATTCCGTGTTGCACATCACACATGAAAGGAGCCTTGATTTCCTTGATGGCACTCCAGAGAAACCCCAAGAACACTGTTTCAAGGCTGGAGGGATCCTGAGGTCCCTGTAGCAGCACGAAAGAGCTCCGTGGACCATGAATCAACTCGAGATGAGAGGTTAGTCCCTGGCTTCGACTCCAGAGGAATACCACCTTACCACAAGCACCTCAAGAGGAGGCTTCTCTCAGCTCTAGCTATGTGAGAGGGACCCTGACTTTGCGGCCTCAAGTGGAATGGACACCGCGATACCCTGACGCGAAATAAGGCCGGATATCCCTGCAGTGACTTGAATGCAGGCTCGTCTTGCATCTCCCAAGACGAAAGGATGTCTGAATCCCCTGTGGAGACCACAGAGAAAGACCTAGTTCCCCACCTCATTGCGACCGGAGGCCTCAAATCCTTTGAAAACTCCAGAGGTACGCGGAGATCAGTGCCTCCAAAGGAGACGATGCCTGACTCCTCGTGAAACTTGATAGGAGTCCCAGGATTCCTGTGGCACGTGGAAAGGGACCCTTGGTCTCCCGCCTCAGCTGGAGAGGCGTCCCAATTGCCCTGCCAAGCCTCGAGGAGAATCCCGAGCTGTCCTTCGCAACTAGGAAGGAGTCCTGACGTCGCTGAAGAAACACTTGGTTGAAAGGGCCATCCCCCTCGTAACTCGAGAATATACCCCAGGTTCCCGCCGCAACTCGAGAAAAACCGTGAGACTTCCCACTCGCCGCGAGATGAGGCCCGATTCCCCTGCACTGCGTGCAGAGCAATTCCGTGTTGCACATCACACATGAAAGGAGCCTTGATTTCCTTGATGGCACTACAGAGAAACCCCAAGAACACTGTTTCAAGGTTGAGGGATCCTGAGGTCACTGTAGCAACATGAAAGAGCTCCGTGGACCAAAAATCAACTCGAGATGAGAGGTTAGTCCCTGGCTTCGACTCCAGAGGAATACCACCTTACCACAAGCACCTCAGGAGGAGGATTCTCTCAGCTCTATGTATGTGAGAGGGACCCTGAGTTTGCGGCCTCAAGTGGAATGGAGACCGCGATGCCCTGACTCGAAATAAGGCCGGATATCCCTGCAGTGACTTGAATGCAGGCTCGTCTTGCATCTCCCAAGACGAAAGGATGTCTGAATCCCCTGTGGAGACCACAGAGAAAGACCTAGTTCACCACCTCATCGCGACCGGAGGCCTCACATTCTTTCAAAACTCCAGAGGTACGCGGAGATCAGTGCCTCCAAAGGAGACGATGCCTGACTCCTCGTGAAACTTGATAGGATTCCCAGGATTCCTGTGGCACGTGGAAAGGGACCCTTGGTCTCCCGCCTCAGCTGGAGAGGCGTCCCAAGTGCCCTGCCAAGCCTCGAGGAGAATCCCGAGTTGTCCCTCGCAACTAGGCAGGAGTCCTGACGTCGCTGAACAAACACGTGGCTGGAAGGGCCATCCCCTTCGTAACTCGAGAATATACCCCAGGTTCCCGCCGTAACTCGAGAAAAACCATGAGACTTCCCCCTCGCCGCGAGATGAGGCCCGATTCCCCTGCCCTGCGTGCAGAGCAATTCCGTTTTGCACATCACACATGAAAGGAGACTTGATTTCCTTGATGGCACTCCAGAGAAACCCCAAGAACACTGTTTCAAGGCTAGAGGGATACTGAGGTCACTGTAGCAACACGAAAGATCTCCGTGGACCAAAAATCAACTCGAGATGAGAGGTTAAACCCTGGCTTCGACTCCAGAGGAATACCACCTTACCACAAGCACCTCAAGAGGAGGCTTCTCTCAGCTCTAGCTATGTGACAGGGACCCTGAGTTTGCAGCCTCAAGTGGAATGGACACCGCGATTCCCTGATGCGAAATAAGGCCGGATATCCCTGCAGTGACTTGAATGCAGACTCGTCTTGCATCTCCCAAGACCAAAGGATGTCTGAATTCCCTGTGGAGACCACAGAGAATGACCTAGTTCCCCCCTCATCGCCACCGGAGTCCTCACATCCTTTGAAAACTCCAAAGGTACGCGGAGATCAGTGCCTCCAAAGGAGACGATGCCTGACTCCTCGTGAAACATGATAGGAGTCCCAGGATTCCTGTGGCACGTGGAAAGGGACCCTTGGTCTCCCGCCTCAGCTGGAGAGGCGTCCCAATTGCCCTGCCAAGCCTCGAGGAGAATCACGAGTTGTCCCTCGCAACTAGGCAGGAGTCCTGACGTCGCTGAACAAACACGTGGGTGGAAGGGCCATCCCCGTCGTAACTCGAGAATATACCTCAGGTTCCCGCCGCAACTCGAGAAAAACCATGAGACTTCCCCCTCGCCGCGAGATGAGGCCCGATTCCCCTGCACTGCGTGCAGAGCAATTCCGTGTTGCACATCACACATGAAAGGAGTCTTGATTTCCTTGATGGCACTCCAGAGAAAACCCAAGAACACTGTTTCAAGGCTGGAGGGATCCTGAGGTCCCTGTAGCAGCACGAAAGAGGTCCGTGGACCATGAATCAACTCGAGATGAGAGGTTAGTCCCTGGATTAGACTCCAGAGGAATACCACCTTACCACAAGCACCTCAAGAGGAGTCTTCTCTCAGCTCTAGGTATGTGAGAGGGACCCTGATTTTGCGGCCTCAAGTGGAATGGACACTGTGAAGCCCTGACGCAAAATAAGGCCGGATATCCCTGCAGTGACTTGAATGCAGGCTCGTCTTGCATCTCCCAAGATGAAAGGATGTCTGAATCCCCTGTGGAGACTGCAGAGAAAGACCTAGTTCCCCACCTCATGGCGACCGGAGGCCTGACATCCTTTGAAAACTCCAGAGGTCCGCGGAGATCAGTGCCTCCAAAGGAGAAGATGCCTGACTCCTCGTGAAACTTGATAGGAGTCCCAGGATTCCTTTGGCACGTGGAAAGGGACCCTTGGTCTCCCGCCTCAGCTGGAGAGACGTCCCAATTGCCCTGCCAAGCCTCGAGGAGAATCCCGAGTTGTCCCTCGCAACTAGGCTGGAGTCCTGACGTCGCTGAACAAACACGTGGGTGGAAGGGCCATCCCCGTCGTAACTTGATAATATACCCCAGGTTCCCGCCGCAACTCGAGAAAAACCATGAGACTTCCCCCTCGCCGCGAGATGAGGCCCGATACCCCTGCACTGCGTGCAGAGCAATTCCGTGTTGCACATCACACATGAAAGGAGCCTTGATTTCCTTGATGGCACTCCAGAGAAACCCCAAGAACACTGTTTCAAGGCTAGAGGGATCCTGAGGTCCGTGTAGCAGCACGAAAGAGCTCCGTGGACCATGAATCAACTCGAGATGAGAGGTTAGTCCCTGGCTTCGACTCCAGAGGAATACCACCTTACCACAAGCACCTCAAGAGGAGGCTTCTCTCAGCTCTAGCTATGTGAGAGGGACCCTGAGTTTGCGGCCTCAAGTGGAATGGAAACCGCGATTCCCTGACGCGAAATAAGGCCGGATATCCCTGCAGTGACTTGAATGCAGGCTCGTCTTGCATCTCCCAAGACGAAAGGATGTCTGAATCCCCTGTGGAGACCACAGAGAATGACCTAGTTTCCCCCTCATCGCGACCGGAGGCCTCACATCCTTTGAAAACTCCAGAGGTACGCGGAGATCAGTGCCTCCAAAGGAGACGATGCCTGACTCCTCGTGAAACTTGATAGGAGTCCCCGGGTTCCTGTGGCACATGGAAAGGGACCCTTGGTCTCCCGCCTCAGCTGGAGAGGCGTCCCAATTGCCCTGCCAAGCCTCGAGGAGAATCCCGAGTTGTCCCTGGCAACTAGGCAGGAGTCTGACGTCGCTGAACAAACACGTGGGTGGTAGGGCCATCCCCGTCGTAACTCGAGAATATACCTCAGGTTACCATCGCAACTCGAGAAAAACCATGAGACTTCCCCCTCGCCGCGAGATGAGGCCCGATTCCCCTGCACTGCGTGCAGAGCAATTCTGTGTTGCACATCACACATGAAAGGAGCCTTGATTTCCTTGATGGCACTCCAGAGAAACCCCAAGAACACTGTTTCAAGGCGAGAGGGATCCGGAGGTCACTGTGGCAACACGAAAGAGCTCCGTGGACCAAAAATCAACTCGAAATGAGAGGTTAGTTCCTGGCTTCGACTCCAGACGAATACCACCTTACCACAAGCACCTCAAGAGGAGGCTTCTCTTAGCTCTAGGTATGTGAGAGGGACCCTGAGTTTGCGGCCTCAAGTGGAATGGAAACCGCGATGCCCTGACTCGAAATAAGGCCGGATATCCCTGCAGTGACTTGAATGCAGGCTCGTCTTGCATCTCCCAAGACGAAAGGTTGTCTGAATCCCCTGTGGAGACCACAGAGAAAGACCTAGTTCCCCACCTCATCGCGACCGGAGGCCTCACATTCTTTGAAAATTCCAGAGGGACGCGGAGATCAGTGCCTCCAAAGGAGACGATGCCTGACTCCTCATGAAACTTGATAGGAGTCCCAGGATTCCTGTGGCACGTGGAAAGGGACACTTGGTCTCCCGCCTCAGCTGGAGAGGCGTCCCAATTGCCCTGCCAAGCCTCGAGGAGAATCCCGAGCTGTCCCTCGCAACTAGGCAGGAGTCCTGACGTCGCTGAAGAAACACGTGGGTGGAAGGGCCATCCCCGTCGTAACTCGAGAATATACCCCAGGTTCCCGCCGCAACTCGAGAAAAACCATGAGACTTCCCCCTCGCCGCGAGATGAGGCCCGATTCCCCTGCACTGCGTGCAGAGCAATTCCGTGTTGCACATCACACATGAAAGGAGCCTTGATTTCCTTGATGGCACTACAGTGAAACCCCAAGAACACTGTTTCAAGGTTGAGGGATCCTGAGGTCACTGTAGCAAAACAAAAGAGCTCCGTGAACCAAAAATCAACTCGAGATGAGCGGTTAGTCCCTGGCTTCGACTCCAGAGGAATACCACCTTACCACAAGCACCTCAGGAGGAGGATTCTCTCAGCTCTATGTATGTGAGAGGGACCCTGAGTTTGCGGCCTCAAGTGGAATGGAGACCGCGATGCCCTGACTCGAAATAAGGCCGGATATCCCTGCAGTGACTTGAATGCAGGCTCGTCTTGCATCTCCCAAGACGAAAGGATGTCTGAATCCCCTGTGGAGACCACAGAGAAAGACCTAGTTCACCACCTCATCGCGACCGGAGGCCTCACATTCTTTGAAAACTCCAGAGGTACGCGGAGATCAGTGCCTCCAAAGGAGACGATGCCTGACTCCTCGTGAAACTTGATAGGCGTCCCAGGATTCCTGTGGCACGTGGAAAGGGACCCTTGGTCTCCCGCCTCAGCTGGAGAGGCGTCCCAATTGCCCTGCCAAGCCTCGAAGAGAATCCCGAGTTGTCCCTCGCAACTAGGCAGGAGTCCTGACGTCGCTGAACAAACACGTGGCTGGAAGGGCCATCCCCGTCGTAACTCGAGAATATACCCCAGGTTCCCGCCGCAACTCGAGAAAAACCATGAGACTTCCCCCTCGCCGCGAAATGAGGCCCGATTCCCCTGCCCTGCGTGCAGAGCAATTCCGTTTTGCACATCACACATGAAAGGAGACTTGATTTCCTTGATGGCACTCCAGAGAAACCCCAAGAACACTGTTTCAAGGCTAGAGGGATACTGAGGTCACTGTAGCAACACGAAAGAGCTCCATGGACCAAAAATCAACTCAAGATGAGAGGTTAGTCCCTGGCTTCGACTCCAGAGGAATACCACCTTACCACAAGCACCTCAAGAGGATGCTTCTCTCAGCTCTAGCTATGTGACAGGGACCCTGAGTTTGCAGCCTCAAGTGGAATGGACACCGCGATTCCCTGATGCAAAATAAGGCCGGATATCCCTGCAGTGACTTGAATGCAGACTCGTCTTGCATCTCCCAAGACCAAAGGATGTCTGAATTCCCTGTGGAGACCACAGAGAATGACCTAGTTCCCCCCTCATTGCCACCGGAGGCCTCCCATCCTTTGAAAACTCCAGAGGTACGCGGAGATCAGTGCCTCCAAAGGAGACGATGCCTGACTCCTCATGAAACTTGATAGGAGTCCCAGGATTCCTGTGGCACGTGGAAAGGGACCCTTGGTCTCCCGCCTCAGCTGGAGAGGCGTCCCAATTGCCCTGCCAAGCCTCGAGGAGAATCACGAGTTGTCCCTCGCAACTAGGCAGGAGTCCTGACGTCGCTGAACAAACACGTGGGTGGAAGGGCCATCCCCGTCGTAACTCGAGAATATACCTCAGGTTCCCGCCGCAACTCGAGAAAAACCATGAGACTTCCCCCTCGCCGCGAGATGAGGCCCGATTCCCCTGCACTGCGTGCAGAGTAATTCCGTGTTGCACATCACACATGAAAGGAGTCTTGATTTCCTTGATGGCACTCCAGAGAAAACCCAAGAACACTGTTTCAAGGCTAGAGGGATCCTGAGGTCCCTGTAGCAGCACGAAAGAGCTCCGTGGACCATGAATCAACTCGAGATGAGAGGTTAGTCCCTGGATTCGACTCCAGAGGAATACCACCTTACCACAAGCACCTCAAGAGGAGTCTTCTCTAAGCTCTAGGTATGTGAGAGGGACCCTGATTTTGCGGCCTCAAGTGGAATGGACACTGTGATGCCCTGACGGAAAATAAGGCCGGATATCCCTGCAGTGACTTGAATGCAGGCTCGTCTTGCATCTCCCAAGATGAAAGGATGTCTGAATCCCCTGTGGAGACTGCAGAGAAAGAACTAGCTCCCAACCTCATGGCGACCGGAGGCCTCACATCCTTTGAAAACTCCAGAGGTCCGCGGAGATCAGTGCCTCCAAAGGAGACGATGCCTGACTCCTCGTGAAACTTGATAGGAGTCCCAGGATTCCTGTGGCACGTGGAAAGGGACACTTGGTCTCCCACCTCAGCTGGAGAGGCGTCCCAATTGCCCTGCCAAGCCTCGAGGAGAATCCCGAGTTGTCCCTCGCAACTAGGCTGGAGTCCTGACGTCGCTGAACAAACACGTGGGTGAAAGGGCCATCCCCGTCGTAATTTGAGAATATACCCCAGGTTCCCGCCGCAACTCGAGAAAAACCATGAGACTTCCCCCTCGCCGCGAGATGAGGCCCGATTCCCCTGCACTGCGTGCAGAGAAATAAAGTGTTGCACATCACACATGAAAGGAGCCTTGATTTCCTTGATGGCCCTCCAGAGAAACCCCAAGAACACTGTTTCAAGGCTAGAGGGATCCTGAGGTCACTGTAGCAACACGAAAGAGCTCCGTAGACCAAAAATCAACTCGAGATGAGAGGTTAGTCCCTGGCTTCGACTCCAGAGGAATACCACGTTACCACAAGCACCTCAAGAGGAGGCTTCTCTCAGCTCTAGGTATGTGAGAGGGACCCTGAGTTTGCTGCCTCAAGTGGAATGGACACCGCGATTCCCTGACGCGAAATAAGGCCGGATATCCCTGCAGTGACTTGAATGCAGGCTCGTCTTGCATCTCCCAAGACGAAAGGATGTCTGAATCCCCTGTGGAGACCACAGAGAATGACCTAGTTCCCCACCTCATCGCGACCGGAGGCCTCACATCCTTTGAAAACTCCAGAGGTACGCGGAGATCAGTGCCTCCAAAGGAGACGATGCCTGACTCCTCGTGAAACTTGATAGGAGTCCCAGGATTCCTGTGGCACGTGGAAAGGGACCCTTGGTCTCCCGCCTCAGCTGGAGAGGCGTCCCAATTGCCCTGCCAAGCCTCGAGGAGAATCCCGAGTTGTCCCTCGCAACTAGGCAGGAGTCCTGACGTCGCTGAACAAACACGTGGGTGGAAGGGCCATCCCCGTCGTAACTCGAGAATATACCTCAGGTTCCCGCCGCAACTCGAGAAAAACCATGAGACTTCCCCCTCGCCGCGAGATGAGGCCCGATTCCCCTGCACTGCGTGCAGAGCAATTCCGTGTTGCACATCACACATGAAAGGAGTCTTGATTTCCTTGATGGCACTCCAGAGAAACCCCAAGAACACTGTTTCAAGGCTGGAGGGATCCTGAGGTCACTGTAGCAGCACGAAAGAGCTCCGCGACCATGAATCAACTCGAGATGAGTGGTTAGTCCCTAGATTCGACTCCAGAGGAATACCACCTTACCACAAGCACCTCAAGAGGAGTCTTCTCTCAGCTCTAGGTATGTGAGAGGGACTCTGATTTTGCGGCCTCAAGTGGAATGGACACTGCGATGCCCTGACTCGAAATAAGGCCGGATATCCCTGCAGTGACTTGAATGCAGGCTCGTCTTGCATCTCCCAAGATGAAAGGATGTCTGAATCCCCTGTGGAGACTGCAGAGAAAGACCTAACTCCCAACCTCATGGCGACCGGAGGCCTCACATTCTTTGAAAACTCCAGAGGTCCGCGGAGATCAGTGCCTCCAAAGGAGAAGATGCCTGATTCCTCGTGAAACTTGATAGGAGTCCCAGGATTCCTGTGGCACGTGGAAAGGGACACTTGGTCTCCCACCTCAGCTGGAGAGGCGTCCCAATTGCCCTGCCAAGCCTCGAGGAGAATCCCGAGTTGTCCCTCGCAACTAGGCTGGAGTCCTGACGTCGCTGAACAAACACGTGGGTGGAAGGGCCATCCCCGTCGTAATTTGAGAATACACCCCAGGTTCCCGCCGCAACTCGAGAAAAACCATGAGACTTCCCCCTCGCCGCGAGATGAGGCCCGATTCCCCTGCACTGCGTGCAGAGAAATAAAGTGTTGCACATCACACATGAAAGGAGCCTTGATTTCCTTGATGGCCCTCCAGAGAAACCCCAAGAACACTGTTTCAAGGCTCGAGGGATCCTCAGGTCACTGTAGCAACACGAAAGAGCTCCGTGGACCAAAAATCAACTCGAGATGAGAGGTTAGTCCCTGGCTTCGACTTCAGAGGAATACCACGTTACCACAAGCACCTCAAGAGGAGGCTTCTCTCAGCTCTAGCTATGTGAGAGGGACCCTGAGTTTGCTGCCTCAAGTGGAATGGACACCGCGATGCCCTGACGCGAAATAAGGCCGGATATCCCTGCAGTGACTTGAATGCAGGCTCGTCTTGCCTCTCCCAAGACGAAAGGATGTCTGAATCCCCTGTGGAGACCACAGAGAATGACCTAGTTCCCCACCTCATCGCGACCGGAGGCCTCACATCCTTTGAAAACTCCAGAGGTACGCGGAGATCAGTGCCTCCAAAGGAGACGATGCCTGACTCCTCGTGAAACTTGATAGGAGTCCCAGGATTCCTGTGGCACGTGGAAAGGGACCCTTGGTCTCCCGCCTCAGCTGGAGAGGCGTCCCAATTGCCCTGCCAGGCCTCGAGGAGAATCCCGAGTTGTCCCTCGCAACTAGGCAGGAGTCCTGCCATCGCTGAACAAACACGTGGGTGGAAGGGCCATCCCCATCGTAACTCGAGAATATACCCCAGGTTCCCGCCGCAACTCGAGAAAAACCATGAGACTTCCCCTTTGCCGCGAGATGAGGACCGATTCCCCTGCACTGCGTGAAGAGCAATTCCGTGTTGCACATCACACATGAAAGGAGCCTTGATTTCCTTGATGGCACTCCAGAGAAACCCCAAGAACACTGTTTCAAGGCTAGAGGGATCCTGAGGTCACTGTAGCCACACGAAAGAACTCCGTGGCCCAAAAATCAACTCGAGATGAGAGGATAGTCCCTGGCTTCGACTCCATAGGAATACCACCTTACCACAAGCACCTCAAGAGGAGGCTTCTCTCAGCTCTAGGTATGTGAGAAGGACCCTGAGTTTGCGGCCTCAAGTGGAATGGACACCGCGATGCCCTGACTCGAAATACGGCCGGAAATCCCTGCAGTGACTTGAATGCAGGCTCGTCTTGCATCTCCCAAGACGAAAGGATATCTGAATCCCCTGTGGAGACCACAGAGAAAGACCTAGTTCCCCACCTCATCGCGACCAGAGGCCTCACATCCTTTGAAAACTCCAGAGGTACACGGAGATCAGTGCCTCCAAAGGAGACGATGCCTGACTCCTCTTGAAACTTGATACGAGTCCCAGGATTCCTGTGGCACGTCGAAAGGAACCCTTGGTCTCCCGCCTCAGCTGGAGAGGCGTCCCAATTGCCCTGCCAAGCCTCGAGGAGAATCTGGAGTTGTCCCTCGCAACTAGGCAGGAGTCCTGCCGTCTCTGAACAAACACATGGGTGGGAGGGCCATCCCCGTCGTAACTCGAGAATATACCCCAGGTTCCCGCCGCAACTCGAGAAAAACCATGAGACTTCCCCCTCGGCGCGAGATGAGGCCCGATTCCCCTGCACTGCGTGCAGAGCAATTCCCTGTTGCACATCACACATGAAAGGAGCCTTGATTTCCTTGATGGCCCTCCAGAGAAACCCCAAGAACACTGTTTCAAGGCTAGAGGGATCCTGAGGTCACTGTAGCAACACGAAAGAGCTCCGTGGACCAAGAATCAACTCGAGATGTGAGGTTAGTCCCTGGCTTCGACTCCAAAGGAATACCACCTTACCACAAGCCCCTCAAGAGGAGGCTTCTCTCAGCTCTAGGTATGTGAGAGGGACCCTGAGTTTGCGGCCTCAAGTGGAATGGACACCGCGATGCCCTGACTCGAAATAAGGCCGGATATCCCTGCAGTGACTTGAATGCAGGCTCGTCTTGCATCTCCCAAGACGAAAGGATGTCTGAATCCCCTGTGGAGACCACAGAGAAAGACCTAGTTCCCTACCTCATCGCGACCGGAGGCGTTACATCCTTTGAAAACTCCAGAGGTACGCGGAGATCAGCGCCTCCAAAGGAGACGATGCCTGACTCCTCGGGAAACTTGATAGGAGTCCCAGGATTCCTGTGGCACGTGGAAAGGGACCCTTGGTCTCCCGCCTCAGCTGGAGAGGCGTCCCAATTGCCCTGCCAAGCCTCGAGGAGAATCCCGATTTATCCCTCGAAACTAGGCAGGAGTCCTGACGTCGTTGAACAAACACGTGTGTGGAAGCGCCATCCCCGTCGTAACTCGAGAATATACCCCAGGTTCCCGCCGCAACTCGAGAAAAACCATGAGACTTCCCCCTCACCCCCATATGAGGCCCGATTCCCCTGCACTGCGTGCAGAGCAATTCCGTGTTGCACATCACACATGAAAGGAGCCTTGATTTCCTTGATGGCACTCCAGAGAAACCCCAAGAACACTGTTTCAAGGCTAGAGGGATCCTGAGGTCACTGTAGCAACACGAAAGAGCTCCGTGGACCAAAAATCAACTCGAGATGAGAGGTTAGTCCCTGGCTTCGACTCCAGAGGAATACCAGCTTACCACAAGCACCTCAAGTGGAGGCTTCTCTCAGCTCTAGGTATGTGAGAGGGACCCTGAGTTTGCGGCCTCAAGTGGAATGGACACTGCGATGCCCTGACGCGAAATAAGGCCGGATATGCCTGCAGTGACTTGAATGCAGGCTCATCTTGCATCTCCCAAGATGAAAGGATGTCTGAATCACCTGTGGAGACCACAGAGAAAGACCGAGTTCCCCACCTCATCGCGACCGGAGGCCTCACATCCTTTGAAAACTCCAGAGTTACGCAGAGACAGTGCCTCCAAAGGAGACGATGCCTGACATCTCGTGAAATTTGATAGGAGTCCCAGGATTCCTGTGGCACGTGGAAAGGGACCCTTGGTCTCCCGCCTCAGCTGGAGAGGCGTCCCAATTGCCCTGCCAAGCCTCGAGGAGAATCCCGAGTTGTCCCTCGCAACTAGGCAGGAGTCCTGAGGTCGCTGAACAAACACGTGGGTGGAAGGGCCATCCCCGTCGTAACTCGAGAATATACCCCAGGTTCCCGCCGCAACTCGAGAAAAACCATGAGACTTCCCCTTTGCCGCGAGATGAGGACCGATTCCCCTGCACTGCGTGCAGAGCAATTCCGTGTTGCACATCACACATGAAAGGAGCCTTGATTTCCGTGATAGCACTCCAGAGAAACCCAAAGAAAACTGTTTCAAGGCTAGCGGGATCCTGAGGTCACTGTAGCCACACGAAAGAACTCCGTGGCCCAAAAATCAACTCGAGATGAGAGGATAGTCCCTGGCTTCGACTCCATAGGAATACCACCTTACCACAAGCACCTCAAGAGGAGGCTTCTCTCAGCTCTAGGTATGTGAGAAGGACCCTGAGTTTGCGGCCTCAAGTGGAATGGACACCGCGATGCCCTGACTCGAAATAAGGCCGGATATCCCTGCAGTTACTTGAATGCAGACTCGTCTTGCATCTCCCAAGACGAAAGGATGTCTGAATCCCCTGTGGAGACCACAGAGAAAGACCTAGGTCCCCACCTCATCGCGACCGGAGGCCTCACATCCTTTGAAAACTTCAGAGGTACGCGGAGATCAGTGCCTCCAAAGGAGACGATGCCTGACTCCTCGTGAAACTTGATAGGAGTCCCAGGATTCCTGTGCACGTGGAAAGGAACACTTGGTCTCCCGCCTCAGCTGGAGAGGCGTCCCAGTTGCCCTGCCAAGCCTCGAGAAGAATCGCGAGTTGTCCCTCGCAACTAGGCAGGAGTCCTGACTTCGCTGAACAAACACGTGGGTGAAAGGGCCATCCCCGTCGTAACTCGAGAATATACCCCAGGTTCCCGCCACAACTCGAGAAAAACCATTAGACTTCCCCCTCGCCGCGAGATGAGGCCCGATTCCCCTGCACTGCGTGCAGAGCAATTCCGTGTTGCACATCATATATGAAAGGAGCCTTGATTTCCTTGATGGCACTCCAGAGAAACCCCAAGAACACTGTTTCAAGGCTAGAGGGATCCTGAGGTCACTGTAGCAACACGAAAGAGCTCCGTGGACCACAAATCAACTCGAGATGAGAGGTTAGTCCCCGGCTTCGACTCCAGAGGTATACCACCTCACCACAAGCACCTCAAGAGGAGGCTTCTCTCAGCTCTAGGTATGTGAGAGGGACACTGAGTTTGCGGCCTCAAGTGGAATGGACACCGCGATGCCCTGACTCGAAATACGGCCGGAAATCCCTGCAGTGACTTGAATGCAGGCTCGTCTTGCATCTCCCAAGACGAAAGGATATCTGAATCCCCTGTGGAGACCACAGAGAAAGACCTAGTTCCCCACCTCATCGCGACCGGAGGCCTCACTTCCTTTGAAAACTCCAGAGGTACGCGGAGATCAGTGCCTCCAAAGGAGACGATGCCTGACTCCTCTTGAAACTTGATAGGAGTCCCAGGATTCCTGTGGCACGTGGATAGGGACCCTTGGTCTCCCGCCTCAGCTGGAGAGGCGTCCCAATTGCCCTGCCAAGCCTCGAGGAGAATCTGGAGTTGTCCCTCGCAACTAGGCAGGAGTCCTGCCGTCTCTGAACAAACACATGGGTGGGAGGGCCATCCCCGTCGTAACTCGAGAATATACCCCAGGTTCCCGCCGCAACTCGAGAAAAACCATGAGACTTCCCCCTCGGCGCGAGATGAGGCCCGATTCCCCTGCACTGCGTGCAGAGCAATTCCGTGTTGCACATCACACATGAAAGGAGCCTTGATTTCCTTGATGGCACTCCAGAGAAACCCCAAGAACACTGTTTCAAGGCTAGAGGGATCCTGAGGTCACTGTAGCAACACGAAAGAGCTCCGTGGACCAAGAATCAACTCGAGATGTGAGGTTAGTCCTTGGCTTCGACTCCAAAGGAATACCACCTTACCACAAGCCCCTCAAGAGGAGGCTTCTCTCAGCTCTAGGTATGTGAGAGGGACCCTGAGTTTGCGGCCGCAAGTGGAATGGACACCGCGATGCCTTGACTCGAAATAAGGCCGGATATCCCTGCAGTGACTTGAATGCAGGCTCGTCTTGCATCTCCCAAGACGAAAGGATGTCTGAATCCCCTGTGGAGACCACAGAGAAAGACCTAGTTCCCTACCTCATCGCGACCGGAGGCGTTACATCCTTTGAAAACTCCAGAGGTACGCGGAGATCAGCGCCTCCAAAGGAGACGATGCCTGACTCCTCGGGAAACTTGATAGGAGTCCCAGGATTCCTGTGGCACGTGGAAAGGGACCCTTGGTCTCCCGCCTCAGCTGGAGAGGCGTCCCAATTGCCCTGCCAAGCCTCGAGGAGAATCCCGATTTATCCCTCGAAACTAGGCAGGAGTCCTGACGTCGTTGAACAAACACGTGTGTGGAAGGGCCATCCCCGTCGTAACTCGAGAATATACCCCAGGTTCCCGCCGCAACTCGAGAAAAACCATGAGACTTCCCCCTCGCCGCGAGATGAGGCCCGATTGCCCTGCACTGCGTGCAGAGCAATTCCGTCTTGCACATCACACATGAAAGGAGACTTGATTTCCTTGATGGCACTCCAGAGAAACCCCAAGAACACTGTTTCAAGGCTAGAGGGATCCTGAGGTCACTGTAGCAACACGAAAGAGCTCCGTGGACCACAAATCAACTCGAGATGAGAGGTTAGTCCCCGGCTTTGACTCCAGAGGAATACCACCTCACCACAAGCACCTCAAGAGGAGGCTTCTCTCAGCTCTAGGTATGTGAGAGGGACCCTGAGTTTGCGGCCTCAAGTGGAATGGACACCGCGATGCCCTGACTCGAAATACGGCCGGATATCCCTGCAGTGACTTGAATGCAGGCTCGTCTTGCATCTCCCAAGACGAAAGGATTTCTGAATCCCCTGTGGAGACCACAGAGAAAGATCTAGTTCCCCACCTCATCACGACCGGAGGCCTCACATCCTTTGAAAACTCCAGAGGTATGCGGAGATCAGTGCCTCCAAAGGAGACGATGCCTGACTCCTCGTGAAACTTGATAGGAGTCCCAGGATTCCTGTGGCACATGGAAAGGGACACTTGGTTTCCCGCCTCAGCTGGAGAGGCGTCCCAATTGCCCTGCCAAGCCTCGAGGAGAATCCCGAGTTGTCCCTCGCAAATAGGCAGGAGTCCTGACGTTGCTGAACAAACACGTGGCTTGAAGGGCCATCCCCGTCATAACCCGAGAATATACCCCAGGTTCCCGCCGCAACTCGCGAAAAACCATGAGACTTCCCCCTCGCCCCCAGATGAGGCCCGATTCCCCTGCACTGCGTGCAGAGCAATTCCGTGTTGCACATCACACATGAAAGGAGTCTTAATTTCCTTGATGGCACTCCAGAGAAACCCAAAGAACACTGTTTCAAGGCTAGAGGGATCCTGAGGTCACTGTAGCAACACGAAAGAGCCCCGTGGACCAAGAATCAACTCGAGATGAGAGGTTAGTCCCTGGCTTCGACTCCAGAGGAATACCACCTTACACAAGCACCTCAAGAGGAGGCTTCTCTCAGCTCTAGGTATGTGAGAGGGACCCTAAGTTTGCGGCCTCAAGTGGAATGGACACCGCGATGCCCTGACGCGAAATAAGGCCGGATATCCCTGCAGTGACTTGAATGCAGGCTCGTCTTGCATCTCCCAAGATGAACTAATGTCTGAATCCCCTGTGGAGACCACAGAGAAAGACCTAGTTTCCCACCTCATAGCGACCGGAGGCCTCACATCCTTTGAAAACTCCTTAGGAAGGCGGAGATCAGTGCCTCCAAAGGAGACGATGCCTGACTCCTCGTGAAACTTGATAGGAGTCCCAGGATTCCTGTGGCACGTGGATAGGGACCCTTGGTCTCCCGCCTCAGCTGGAGAGGCGTCCCAATTGCCCTGCCAAGCCTCGAGGAGAATCCCGAGTTGTCCCTCGCAACTAGGCAGGAGTCCTGACGTCGCTGAACAAACACCTGGGTGGAAGGGCCATCCCCGTCGTAACTCGAGAATATACCCCAGGTTCCCGCCGCAACTCGAGAAAAACCATGAGACTTCCCCTTTGCCGCGAGATGAGGACCGATTCCCCTGCACTGCGTGAAGAGCAATTCCGTGTTGCACATCACACATGAAAGGAGCCTTGATTTCCTTGATGGCACTCCAGAGAAACCCCAAGAACACTGTTTCAAGGCTAGAGGGATCCTGAGGTCACTGTAGCCACACGAAAGAACTCCATGGCCCAAAAATCAACTCGAGATGAGAGGATAGTCCCTGGCTTCGACTCCATAGGAATACCACCTTACCACAAGCACCTCAAGAGGAGGCTTCTCTCAGCTCTAGGTATGTGAGAAGGACCCTGAGTTTGCGGCCTCAAGTGGAATGGACACCGCGATGCCCTGACTCGAAATAAGGCCGGATATCCCTGCAGTAACTTGAATGCAGGCTCGTCTTGCATCTGCCAAGACGAAAGGATGTCTGAATCCCCTGTGGAGACCACAGAGAAAGACCTAGTTCCCCACCTCATCGCGACCGGAGGCCTCACATCCTTTGAAAACTTCAGAGGTACGCGGAGATCAGTGCCTCCAAAGGAGACGATGCCTGACTCCTCGTGAAACTTGATAGGAGTCCCAGGATACCTGTGCACGTGGAAAGGAACACTTGGTCTCCCGTCTCAGCTGGAGAGGCCTCCCAATTGCCCTGCCAAGCCTCCAGGAGAATCCCGAGTTGTCTGTCGCAACTAGGCAGGAGTCCTGCCGTCGCTGACCAAACACGTGGTTGGAAGCGCCATCCCCGTCGTAACTCGAGAATATACCCCAGGTTCCCGCCGCAACTCGAGAAAAACCATGAGACTTCCCCCTCACCCCCATATGAGGCCCGATTCCCCTGCACTGCGTGCAGAGCAATTCCGTGTTGCACATCACACATGAAAGGAGCCTTGATTTCCTTGATGGCACTCCAGAGAAACCCCAAGAACACTGTTTCAAGGCTAGAGGGATCCTGAGGTCACTGTAGCAACACGAAAGAGCTCCGTGGACCAAAAATCAACTCGAGATGAGAGGTTAGTCCCTGGCTTCGACTCCAGAGGAATACCAGCTTACCACAAGCACCTCAAGTGGAGGCTTCTCTCAGCTCTAGGTATGTGAGAGGGACCCTGAGTTTGCGGCCTCAAGTGGAATGGACACTGCGATGCCCTGACGCGAAATAAGGCCGGATATGCCTGCAGTGACTTGAATGCAGGCTCATCTTGCATCTCCCAAGATGAAAGGATGTCTGAATCACCTGTGGAGACCACAGAGAAAGACCGAGTTCCCCACCTCATCGCGACCGGAGGCCTCACATCCTTTGAAAACTCCAGAGTTACGCAGAGACAGTGCCTCCAAAGGAGACGATGCCTGACATCTCGTGAAATTTGATAGGAGTCCCAGGATTCCTGTGGCACGTGGAAAGGGACCCTTGGTCTCCCGCCTCAGCTGGAGAGGCGTCCCAATTGCCCTGCCAAGCCTCGAGGAGAATCCCGAGTTGTCCCTCGTAACTAGGCAGGAGTCCTGAGGTCGCTGAACAAACACGTGGGTGGAAGGGCCATCCCCGTCGTAACTCGAGAATATACCCCAGGTTCCCGCCGCAACTCGAGAAAAACCATGAGACTTCCCCTTTGCCGCGAGATGAGGACCGATTCCCCTGCACTGCGTGCAGAGCAATTCCGTGTTGCACATCACACATGAAAGGAGCCTTGATTTCCGTGATAGCACTCCAGAGAAACCCAAAGAAAACTGTTTCAAGGCTAGCGGGATCCTGAGGTCACTGTAGCCACACGAAAGAACTCCGTGGCCCAAAAATCAACTCGAGATGAGAGGATAGTCCCTGGCTTCGACTCCATAGGAATACCACCTTACCACAAGCACCTCAAGAGGAGGCTTCTCTCAGCTCTAGGTATGTGAGAAGGACCCTGAGTTTGCGGCCTCAAGTGGAATGGACACCGCGATGCCCTGACTCGAAATAAGGCCGGATATCCCTGCAGTTACTTGAATGCAGACTCGTCTTGCATCTCCCAAGACGAAAGGATGTCTGAATCCCCTGTGGAGACCACAGAGAAAGACCTAGGTCCCCACCTCATCGCGACCGGAGGCCTCACATCCTTTGAAAACTTCAGAGGTACGCGGAGATCAGTGCCTCCAAAGGAGACGATGCCTGACTCCTCGTGAAACTTGATAGGAGTCCCAGGATTCCTGTGCACGTGGAAAGGAACACTTGGTCTCCCGCCTCAGCTGGAGAGGCGTCCCAATTGCCCTGCCAAGCCTCGAGAAGAATCGCGAGTTGTCCCTCGCAACTAGGCAGGAGTCCTGACGTCGCTGAACAAACACGTGGGTGAAAGGGCCATCCCCGTCGTAACTCGAGAATATACCCCAGGTTCCCGCCACAACTCGAGAAAAACCATTAGACTTCCCCCTCGCCGCGAGATGAGGCCCGATTCCCCTGCACTGCGTGCAGAGCAATTCCGTGTTGCACATCATATATGAAAGGAGCCTTGATTTCCTTGATGGCACTCCAGAGAAACCCCAAGAACACTGTTTCAAGGCTAGAGGGATCCTGAGGTCACTGTAGCAACACGAAAGAGCTCCGTGGACCACAAATCAACTCGAGATGAGAGGTTAGTCCCCGGCTTCGACTCCAGAGGTATACCACCTCACCACAAGCACCTCAAGAGGAGGCTTCTCTCAGCTCTAGGTATGTGAGAGGGACACTGAGTTTGCGGCCTCAAGTGGAATGGACACCGCGATGCCCTGACTCGAAATACGGCCGGAAATCCCTGCAGTGACTTGAATGCAGGCTCGTCTTGCATCTCCCAAGACGAAAGGATATCTGAATCCCCTGTGGAGACCACAGAGAAAGACCTAGTTCCCCACCTCATCGCGACCAGAGGCCTCACATCCTTTGAAAACTCCAGAGGTACACGGAGATCAGTGCCTCCAAAGGAGACGATGCCTGACTCCTCTTGAAACTTGATACGAGTCCCAGGATTCCTGTGGCACGTGGATAGGGACCCTTGGTCTCCCGCCTCAGCTGGAGAGGCGTCCCAATTGCCCTGCCAAGCCTCGAGGAGAATCTGGAGTTGTCCCTCGCAACTAGGCAGGAGTCCTGCCGTCTCTGAACAAACACATGGGTGGGAGGGCCATCCCCGTCGTAACTCGAGAATATACCCCAGGTTCCCGCCGCAACTCGAGAAAAACCATGAGACTTCCCCCTCGGCGCGAGATGAGGCCCGATTCCCCTGCACTGCGTGCAGAGCAATTCCGTGTTGCACATCACACATGAAAGGAGCCTTGATTTCCTTGATGGCACTCCAGAGAAACCCCAAGAACACTGTTTCAAGGCTAGAGGGATCCTGAGGTCACTGTAGCAACACGAAAGAGCTCCGTGGACCAAGAATCAACTCGAGATGTGAGGTTAGTCCCTGGCTTCGACTCCAAAGGAATACCACCTTACCACAAGCCCCTCAAGAGGAGGCTTCTCTCAGCTCTAGGTATGTGAGAGGGACCCTGAGTTTGCGGCCGCAAGTGGAATGGACACCGCGATGCCCTGACTCGAAATAAGGCCGGATATCCCTGCAGTGACTTGAATGCAGGCTCGTCTTGCATCTCCCAAGACGAAAGGATGTCTGAATCCCCTGTGGAGACCACAGAGAAAGACCTAGTTCCCTACCTCATCGCGACCGGAGGCGTTACATCCTTTGAAAACTCTAGAGGTACGCGGAGATCAGCGCCTCCAAAGGAGACGATGCCTGACTCCTCGGGAAACTTGATAGGAGTCCCAGGATTCCTGTGGCACGTGGAAAGGGACACTTGGTCTCCCGCCTCAGCTGGAGAGGCGTCCCAATTGCCCTGCCAAGCCTCGAGGAGAATCCCGATTTATCCCTCGAAACTAGGCAGGAGTCCTGACGTCGTTGAACAAACACGTGTGTGGAAGGGCCATCCCCGTCGTAACTCGAGAATATACCCCAGGTTCCCGCCGCAACTCGAGAAAAACCATGAGACTTCCCCCTCGCCGCGAGATGAGGCCCGATTGCCCTGCACTGCGTGCAGAGCAATTCCGTCTTGCACATCACACATGAAAGGAGACTTGATTTCCTTGATGGCACTCCAGAGAAACCCCAAGAACACTGTTTCAAGGCTAGAGGGATCCTGAGGTCACTGTAGCAACACGAAAGAGCTCCGTGGACCACAAATCAACTCGAGATGAGAGGTTAGTCCCCGGCTTTGACTCCAGAGGAATACCACCTCACCACAAGCACCTCAAGAGGAGGCTTCTCTCAGCTCTAGGTATGTGAGAGGGACCCTGAGTTTGCGGCCTCAAGTGGAATGGACACCGCGATGCCCTGACTCGAAATACGGCCGGAAATCCCTGCAGTGACTTGAATGCAGGCTCGCCTTGCATCTCCCAAGACGAAAGAATTTCTGAATCCCCTGTGGAGACCACAGAGAAAGACCTAGTTCCCCACCTCATCGCCACCGGAGGCGTTACATCCTTTGAAAACTCCAGAGGTACGCGGAGATCAGTGCCTCCAAAGGAGACGATGCGTGACTCCTCGTGAAACGTGATAGGAGTCCCAGGATTCCGGTGGCACGTGGAAAGGAACACTTGGTCTCCCGCCTCAGCTGGAGAGGAGTCCCAATTGCCCTGCCAAGCCTCGAGGAGAATCCCCAGTTATCCCTCGAAACTAGGCAGGAGTCCTGACGTCGCTGAACAAACACGTGGGTGGAAGGGCCATCCCCGTCGTAACTCGAGAATATACCCCAGGTTCCCGCCGCAACTCGAGAAAAACCATGAGACTTCCCCCTCGCCGCGAGATGAGGCCCGATTGCCCTACACTGCGTGCAGAGCAATTCCGTCTTGCACATCACACATGAAAGGAGCCTTGATTTCCTTGATGGCACTCCAGAGAAACCCCAAGAACACTGTTTCAAGGCTAGAGGAATCCTGAGGTCACTGTAGCAAGACGAAAGAGCTCCGTGGACCACAAATCAACTCGAGATGAGAGGTTAGTCCCCGACTTTGACTCCAGAGGAATACCACCTCACCACAAGCACCTCAAGAGGAGGCTTCTCTCAGCTCTAGGTATGTGAGAGGGACCCTGAGTTTGCGGCCTCAAGTGGAATGGACACCGCGATGCCCTGACTCGAAATACGGCCGGATATCCCTGCAGTGACTTGAATGCAGGCTCGTCTTGCATCTCCCAAGACGAAAGGATTTCTGAATCCCCTGTGGAGACCACAGAGAAAGATCTAGTTCCCCACCTCATCACGACCGGAGGCCTCACATCCTTTGAAAACTCCAGAGGTATGCGGAGATCAGTGCCTCCAAAGAAGACGATGCCTGACTCCTCGTGAAACTTGATAGGAGTCCCAGGATTCCTGTGGCACATGGAGAGGGACACTTGGTTTCCCGCCTCAGCTGGAGAGGCGTCCCAATTGCCCTGCCAAGCCTCGAGGAGAATCCCGAGTTGTCCCTCGCAAATAGGCAGGAGTCCTGACGTTGCTGAACAAACACGTGGCTTGAAGGGCCATCCCCGTCATAACCCGAGAATATACCCCAGGTTCCCGCCGCAACTCGCGAAAAACCATGAGACTTCCCCCTCGCCCCGAGATGAGGCCCGATTCCCCTGCACTGCGTGCAGAGCAATTCCGTGTTGCACATCACACATGAAAGGAGTCTTAATTTCCTTGATGGCACTCCAGAGAAACCCAAAGAACACTGTTTCAAGGCTAGAGGGATCCTGAGGTCACTGTAGCAACACGAAAGAGCTCCGTGGACCAAGAATCAACTCGAGATGTGAGGTTAGTCCCTGGCTTCGACTCCAGAGGAATACCACCTTACCACAAGCACCTCAAGAGGAGGCTTCTCTCAGCTCTAGGTATGTGAGAGGGACCCTAAGTTTGCGGCCTCAAGTGGAATGGACACCGCGATGCCCTGACTCGAAATAAGGCCGGATATCCCTGCAGTGACTTGAATGCAGGCTCGTCTTGCATCTCCCAAGATGAACTAATGTCTGAATCCCCTGTGGAGACCACAGAGAAAGACCTAGTTTCCCACCTCATAGCGACCGGAGGCCTCACATCCTTTGAAAACTCCTTAGGAAGGCGGAGATCAGTGCCTCCAAAGGAGACGATGCCTGACTCCTCGTGAAACTTGATAGGAGTCCCAGGATTCCTGTGGCACGTGGATAGGGACCCTTGGTCTCCCGCCTCAGCTGGAGAGGCGTCCCAATTGCCCTGCCAAGCCTCGAGGAGAATCCCGAGTTGTCCCTCGCAACTAGGCAGGAGTCCTGACGTCGCTGAACAAACACCTGGGTGGAAGGGCCATCCCTGTCGTAACTCGAGAATATACCCCAGGTTCCCGCCGCAACTCGAGAAAAACCATGAGACTTCCCCCTCGCCGCGAGATGAGGCCCGATTCCCCTGCACTGCTTGCAGAGCAATTCCGTGTTGCACATCACACATGAAAGGAGCCTTGATTTCCTTGGTGGCACTCCAGAGAAAACCCAAGAACACTGTTTCAAGGCTAGCGGGATCCTGAGGTCACTGTAGCAACACGAAAGAGCTCAGTGGACCAAGAATTAACTCGAGATGAGAGGTTAGTCACTGGCTTCGACTCCAGAGGAATACCACCTTACCACAAGCACCTCAAGAGGAGGCTTCTCTCAGCTCTAGGTATGTGAGAGGTACCCTGATTTTGCGGCCTCAAGTGGAATGGACACTGCAATGCCCTGACGCGAAATAACGCCGGATATCCCTGCAGTGACTTGAATGCAGGCTCGTCTTGCATCTCCCAAGATGAAAGGATGTCTGAATCCCCTGTGGAGACCACAGAGAAAGACCTAGTTTCCCACCTCATGGCGACCGGAGGCCTCACATCCTTTGAAAACTCCAGAGGTACGCGGAGATCAGTGCCTCCAAAGGAGACGATGCCTGACTCCTCGTGATACTTGATAGGAGTCCCAGGACTCCCGTGGCACGTGGATAGGGACCCTTGGCCTCCCGCCTCAGCTGGAGAGGCGTCCCAATTGCCCTGCCAAGCCTCGAGGAGAATCCCGAGTTGTCCCTCGCAACTAGGCAGGAGTCCTGACGTCACTGAACAAACACGTGGCTGGAAGGGCCATCCCCGTCATAACTCGAGAATATACCCCAGGTTCCCGCCGCAACTCGAGAAAAACCATGAGACTTCCACCTCGCCGCGAGATGAGGCCCGATTCCCCTACACTGCGTGCAGAGCATTTCAGTTTTGCACATCACACATGAAAGGAGCCTTGATTTCCTTGATGGCACTCCAGAGAAACCCCAAGAACACTGTTTCAAGGCTAGAGGGATCCTGAGGTCACTGTAGCAACACGAAAGAGCTCCGTGGCCCAAAAATCAACTCGAGATGAGAGGTTAGTCACTGGCTTCGACTCCAGAGGAATACCACCTTAACACAAGCACCTCAAGAGGAGGCTTCTCTCAGCTCTAGGTATGTGAGAGGGACCCTGAGTTTGCGGCCCCAAGTGGAATGGACTCCGCGATGCCCTGATTCGAAATAAGCCCGGATATCCCTGCAGTGACTTGAATGCAGGCTCGTCTTGCATCTCCCAAGACGAAAGGATGTCTGAATCCCCTGTGGAGACCACAGAGAAAGACCTAGTTCCCCACCTCATCGCGACCGGAGGCCTCACATCCTTTGAAAACTTCAGAGGTACGCGGAGATCAGTGCCTCCAAAGGAGACGATGCCTGACTCCTCGTGAAACTTGATAGGAGTCCCAGGATTCCTGTGCACGTGGAAAGGGACCCTTGGTCTCCCGCCTCAGCTGGAGAGGCGTCCCAATTGCCCTGCCAAGCCTCGAGGAGAATCCCGAGTTCTCCCTCGCAACTAGGCAGGAGTCCTGCCTTCGCTGAACAAACACGGGGTTGAAAGGGCCATCCCCGTCGTAACTCGAGAATATACCCCAGGTTCCCGCCGCAACTCGAAAAAACCATGAGACTTCCCCCTCGCCGCGAGATGAGGCCCGATTCCCCTGCACTGCGTGCAGAGCAATAAAGTGTTGCACATCACACATGAAAGGAGCCTTGATTTCCTTGATGGCACTCCAGAGAAACCCCAAGAACACTGTTTCAAGGCTAGAGGGATCCTGAGGTCACTGTAGCAACACGAAAGAGCTCCGTGGCCCAAAAATCAACTCGAGATGAGAGGTTAGTCCCTGGTTTCGACTCCAGAGGAATACCACCTTACCACAAGTACCTCAAGAGGAGGCTTCTCTCAGCTCTAGGTATGTGAGAGGGACACTGAGTTTGCGGCCTCAAGTGGAATGGACACCGCGATGCCCTGACTCGAAATAAGGCCGGATATCCCTGCAGTGACTTGAATGCAGGCTCGTCTTGCATCTCCCAAGACGAAAGGATGTCTGAATCCCCTGTGGAGACCTCAGAGAAAGACCCAGTTCCCCACCTCATGGCGACCGGAGGCCTCACATCCTTTGAAAACTCCAGAGGTACGCGGAGATCAGTGCCTCCAAAGGAGACGATGCCTGACTCCTCGTGAAACTTGATAGGAGACCCAGGATTCCTGTGGCATGTGGAAAGGGACCCTTGGTCTCCCGCCTCAGCTGGAGAGGCGTCCCAATTGCCCTGCCAAGCCTCGAGGAGAATCCCGAGTTGTCCCTCGCAACTAGGCAGGAGTCCTGACGTCGCTGAAGAAACACGTGTGTGGAAGGGCCATCCCCGTCGTAACTCGAGAATATACCCCAGGTTCCCACCGCAACTCGAGAAAACCCATGAGACTTCCCCCTCGCCGCGAGATGAGGCCCGATTCCCCTGCACTGCGTGCAGAGCAATTCAGTGTTGCACATCACACATGAAAGGAGCCTTGATTTCCTTGATGGCACTCCAGAGAAAACCCAAGAACACTGTTTCAAGGCTAGAGGGATCCAGAGGTCACTGTAGCAACACGAAAGAGCTCCGTGGCCCAAAAATCAACTCGAGATGAGAGGTTAGTCCCTGGCTTCGACTCCAGAGGAATACCACCTTAACACAAGCACATCAAGAGGAGGCTTCTCTCAGCTCTAGGTATGTGAGAGGGACCCTGAGTTTGCAGCCTCAAGTGGAATGGACACCGCGATGCCCTGACTCGAAATAAGGCCGAATATCCCTGCAGTGACTTGAATGCAGGCTCGTCTTGCATCTCCCAAGACGAAAGGATGTCTGAATCCCCTGTGGAGACCACAGAGAAAGACCTAGTTCCCCACCTCATCGCGACCGGAGGCCTCACATCCTTTGAAAACTCCAGAGGTACGCGGAGATCAGTGCCTCCAAAGGAGACGATGTCTGACTCCTCATGAATCTTGATACGAGTCCCAGGATTCCTGTGGCACGTGGAAAGGGACCTTTGGTCTCCCGCCTCAGCTGGAGTGGCGTCCCAATTGCCCTGCCAAGCCTCGAGGAGAATCCCGAGTTCTCCCTCGCAACTAGGCAGGAGTCCTGACGTCGCTGAACAAACACGTGGGTGGAAGGACCATCCCTGTCGTAACTCGAGAATATACCCCAGGGTCCAGCCGCAACTCGAGAAAAACCATGAGAATTCCCCCTCGCCGCGAGATGAGGCCCGATTCCCCTGCACTGCGTTGAGAGCAATTCCGTGTTGCACATCACACATGAAAGGAGCCTTGATTTCCTTGATGGCACTCCAGAGAAACCCCAAGAACACTGTTTCAAGGCTAGAGGGATCCTGAGGTCACTGTAGCAACACGAAAGAGCTCCGTGGACCAAAAATCAACTCGAGATGAGAGGTTAGTCCCTGGCTTCGACTCCAGAGGAATACCACCTTACCACAAGCACCTCAAGAGGAGGCTTCTCTTAGCTCTAGGTATGTGAGAGGGACCCTGAGTTTGCGGCTTCAAGTGGAATGGACACCGCGATGCCCTGACTCGAAATAAGGCCGGATATCCCTGCAGTGACTTGAATGCAGGCTCGTCTTGCATCTCCCAAGACGAAAGGATGTCTGAATCCCCTGTGGAGACCACAGAGAAAGACCTAGTTTCCCACCTCATCGCGACCGGAGGCCTCACATTCTTTGAAAACTCCAGAGGTACGCGGAGATCAGTGCCTCCAAAGGAGACGATGCCTGACTCCTCGTGAAACTTGATAGGAGTCCCAGGATACCTGTGGCACGTGGTAAGGGACCCTTGGTCTCCCGCCTCAGCTAGAGAGGCGTCCCAATACCCTGCCAAGCCTCGAGGAGAATCCCGAGTTGTCCCTCGCAACTAGGCAGGAGTCCTGACGTCGCTGAACAAACACGTGTGTGGAAGGGCCATCCCCGTCGTAACTCGAGAATATACCCCAGGTTCCCGCCGCAACTCGAGAAAAACCATGAGACTTCCCCCTCGCCGCGAGATGAGGCCCGATTCCCATGCACTGCGTGCAGAGCAATTCCGTCTTGCACATCACACATGAAAGGAGCCTTGATTTCCTTGATGGCACTCCAGAGAAACCCCAAGAACACTGTTTCAAGACTAGAGGGATCCTGAGGTCACTGTAGCAACACGAAAGAGCTCCGTGGACCAAAAATCAACTCGAGATGAGAGGTTAGTCCCTGGCTTCGACTCCAGAGGAATACGACCTTACCACAAGCACCTCAAGAGGAGGCTTCTCTCAGCTCTAGGTATGTGAGAGGGACCCTGAGTTTGCGGCCTCAAGTGGAATGGACACCGCGATGCCCTGACTCGAAATAAGGCTGGATATCCCTGCAGTGACTTGAATGCAGGCTCGTCTTGCATCTCACAAGATGAAACGTTGTCTGAATCCCCTGTGGAGACCACAGAGAAAGACCTAGTTCCCCACCTCATCGCGACCGGAGGCCTCACATTCTTTGAAAATTCCAGAGGTATGCGGAGATCAGTGCCTCCAAAGGAGACGATGCCTGACTCCTCGTGAAACTTGATAGGATTCCCAGGATTCCTGTGGCACGTGGAAAGGGACCCTTGGTCTCCCGCCTCAGCTGGAGAGGCGTCCCAATTGGCCTGCCAAGCCTCGAGGAGAATCCCGAGTTGTCCCTCGCAACAAGGCAGGAGTCCTGACGTCGTTGAACAAACACGTGGGTGTAAGGGCCATCCCCGTCGTAACTCGAGAATATACCCCAGGTTCCCGCCGCAACTCGAGAAAAACCATGAGACTTCCCCCTCGCCGCGAGATGAGGCCCGATTCCCCTGCACTGCGTGCAGAGCAATTCCGTGTTGCACATCACACATGAAAGGAGCCTTGATTTCCTTGGTGGCACTCCAGAGAAACCCCAAGAACACTGTTTCAAGGCTAGAGGGATCATGAAGTCACTGTAGCCACATGAAAGAGCTCCGTGGACCAAAAATCAACTCGAGATGAGAGGTTAGTCCCTGGCTTCGACTCCAGAGGAAACCACCTTACCACAAGCACCTCAAGAGGAGGCTTCTCTCAGCTCTAGGTATGTGAGAGGGACACTGATTTTGCGGCCTCAAGTGGAATGGACACCGCGATGCCCTGACTCGAAATAAGGCCGGATATCCCTGCAGTGACTTGTATACAGGCTCGTCTTGCATCTCCCAAGACGAAAGGATGTCTGAATCCCCTGTGGAGACCTCAGAGAAAGATCTAGTTCCCCACCGCATCGCGACCGGAGGCCTCACATCCTTTGAAAATTCCAGAGGTACGCGGAGATCAGTGCCTCCAAAGGAGACGATGCCTGACTCCTCGTGAAACTTGATAGGAGTCCCAGGATTCCTGTGGCATGTGGAAAGGGACCCTTGGTCTCCCGCCTCAGCTGGAGAGGCGTCCCAATTGCCCTGCCAAGCCTCGAGCAGAATCCCGAGTTGTCCCTCGCAACTAGGCAGGAGTCCTGACGTCGCTGAACAAACACGTGTGTGGAAGGGCCATCCCCGTCGTAACTCGAGAATATACCCCAGGTTCCCACCGCAACTCGAGAAAACCCATGAGACTTCCCCCTCGCCCCGAGATGAGGCCCGATTCCCCTGCACTGCGTGCAGAGCAATTGAGTGTTGCACATCACACATGAAAGGAGCCTTGATTTCCTTGATGGCACTCCAGAGAAACCCCAAGAACACTGTTTCAAGGCTAGAGGGATCCAGAGGTCACTGTAGCAACACGAAGGAGTTCCGTGGCCCAAAAATCAACTCGAGATGAGAGGTTAGTCCCTGGCTTCGACTCCAGAGGAATACCACCTTAACACAAGCACATCAAGAGGAGGCTTCTCTCATCTCTAGCTATGTGCGAGGGACCCTGAGTTTGTGGCCTCAAGTGGAATGGACACCGCGATGCCCTGACTCGAAATAAGGCCGGATATCCCTGCAGTGACTTGAATGCAGGCTGGTCTTGCATCTCCCAAGATGAAAGGATGTTGAATCCCCTGTGGAGACCACAGAGAACGACCTAGTTCCCCACCTTATCGCGACTGGAGGCCTCACATCCTTTGAAAACTCCAGAGGTACGCGGAGATCAGTGCCTCCAAAGGAGACGATGCCTGACTCCTCGTGAAACTTAATAGAAGTCCCAGGATTCCTGTGGCACATGGAAAGGGACCCTTGGTCTCCCCCCTCAGCTGGAGAGGCGTCCCAATTGCCCTGCCAAGCCTCGAGGAGAATCCAGAGTTGTCCCTCGCAACTAGGCAGGAGTCCTGACGTCGCTGAACAAACACGTGTGTGGAAGGGCCATCCCCGTCGTAACTCGAGAATAAACCCCAGGTTTCCACCGCAACTCGAGAAAAACCATGAGACTTCCCCCTCGCCGCGAGATGAGGCCCGATTCCCCTGCACTGCGTGCAGAGCAATTCCGTGTTGCACATCACACATGAAAGGAGCCTTGATTTCCTTGATGGCACTCCAGAGAAACCCCAAGAACACTGTTTCAAGGCTAGAGGGATCCTGAGGTCACTGTAGCAACACGAAAGAGCTCCATGGACCAAAAATCAACTCGAGATTAGAGGTTAGTCCCTGGCTTCGACTCCAGAGGAAACCACCTTACCACAAGCACCTCAAGAGGAGGCTTCTCTCAGCTCTAGGTATGTGAGAGGGACCCTGAGTTTTCGGCCTCAATTGGAATGGACACCGCGATGCCCTGACTCGAAATAAGGCCGGATATCCCTGCAGTGACTTGAATGCAGGCTCGTCTTGCATCTCCCAAGACGAAAGGATGTCTGAATCCCCTGTGGAGACCACAGAGAAAGACCTAATTCCCTACCTCATCGCGACCGGAGGCCTCACATCCTTTGAAAACTCCAGAGGAACGCGAAGTACAGTGCCTCCAAAGGAGACGATGCCTGACTCCTCGTGAAACTTGATAGGAGTCCCAGGATTCCTGTGCAGGCGGATAGGGACAGTTGGTCTCCCGCCTCAGCTGGAGAGGCGTCCCAATTGCCCTGCCAAGCCTCGAGGAGAATCCCGAGTTGTCCCTCGCAACTAGGCAGGAGTCCTGCCGTCACTGATCAAACACCTGTGTGGAAGGGCCATCCCCGTCGTAACTCGAGAATATACCCCAGGTTACCGCTGCAACTCGAGAAATACCATGAGACTTCCCCCTCGCCGTGAGATGAGGTCCGATTCCCCTGCACTGCATGCAGAGCAATACCGTGTTGCACATCACACATGAAAGGAGCCTTGATTTCCTTGATGGCACTCCAGAGAAACCCCAAGAACACTGTTTCAAGGCTAGAGGGATCCTGAGGTCACTGTAGCAACACGAAAGAGCTCCGTGGACAAAAATCAACTCGAGATGAGAGGTTAGTCCCTGGCTTCGACTCCAGAGGAATACCACCTTACCACAAGCACCTCAAGAGGAGGCTTCTCTCAGCTCTAGGTATGTGAGAGGGACCCTGAGTTTGCGGCCTCAAGTGGAATGGACCCCGCGATGCCCTGGCTCGAAATAAGGCCGGATATCCCTGCAGTGACTTGAATGCAGGCTCGTCTTGCATCTCCCAAGACGAAAGGATGTCTGAATCCCCTGTGGAGACAACAGAGAAAGACCTAGTTCCCCACCTCATCGCGACCGGAGGCCTCACATCCTTTGAAAACTCCAGAGGTACGCGGAGATCAGTGCCTCCAAAGGAGACGATGCCTGACTCCTCCTGAAACTTGATAGGAGTCCCAGGATTCCTGTGAACGTGGATAGGGACCCTTGGTCTCCCGCCTCAGCTGGAGAGGCGTCCAAATTGCCCTGCCAAGCCTCGAGGAGAATCCCGAGTTGACCCTCGCAACTAGGCAGGAGTCCTGACGTCGCTGAACAAACTCGTGGGTGGAAGGGCCATCCCCGTCGTAACTCGAGAATATACCCCAGGTTCCCGCCGAAACGCGAGAAAAACCGTGAGACTTCCCCCTCGCCGCAAGATGAGGCCCGATTCCCCTGCACTGCATGCAGAGCAATTCCGTGTTGCATATCACACATGAAAGGAGCCTTGATTTCCTTGATGGCACCCCAGAGAATCCCCAAGAACACTGTTTCAAGGCTAGAGGCATCCTGAGGTCACTGTAGCAACACGAAAGAGCTCCGTGGACCAAAAATCAACTCGAGATGAGAGGTTAGTCCCTGGCTTCGACTCCAGAGGAATACCACCTTACCACAAGCACCTCAAGAAGAGGCTTCTCTCAGCTCTAGGTATGTGAGAGGGACCCTGAGTTTGCGGCCTCAAGTGGAATGGACACCCCGACGCCCTGACTCGAAATAAGGCCGGATATCCCTGCAGTGACTTGAATGCAGGCTCGTCTTGCATCTCCCAAGTCGAAAGGATGTCTGAATCTCCTGTGGAGACCACAGAGAAAAACCTAGTTCCCCACCTCATCGCGACCGGAGGCCTCACATCCTTGGAAAACTCCAGAGGTACGCGGAGATCAGTGCCTCCAAAGGAGACGATGCCTGATTCCTCGTGAAACTTGATAGGAGTCCCAGGATTCCTGTGGCACGTGGAAAGGGACCCTTGGTCTTCCGCCTCAGTTGGAGAGGCGTCCCAATTGCCCTGCCAAGCCTCGAGGAGAATCCCGAGTTGTCCCTGGCAACTAGGCAGGAGTCCTGACGACGCTGATCAAACACGTGTGTGGAAGGGCCATCCCCGTCATAACTCGAGAATATACCCCAGGTTCCGGCCGCAACTCGAGAAAAACCATGAGACCTCGCTCTCGACGCGAGATGAGGCCAGATTCCCCTGCACTGCGTGGAGAGCAATTCCGTGTTGCATATCACACATGAAAGGATCCTTGATTTCCTTGATGGCACTCCAGAGAAACCCCAAGAACACTGTTTCAAGGCTAGAGGGATCCTGAGGTCACTGTAGCAACACGAAAGAGCTCCGTGGACCAAAAATCAACTCGAGATGAGAGGTTAGTCACTGGCTTTGACTCCAGAGGAAACCACCTTACCACAAGCACCTCAAGAGGAGGCTTCTCTCAGCTCTAGGTATGTGAGAGGGACCCTGAGTTTGCGGCCTCAAGTGGAAGGGACACCGCGATGCCCTGACTCGAAATAAGGCCGGATATCCCTGCAGTGACTTGAATGCAGGCTCGTCTTGCATCTCCCAAGATGAAAGGATGTCTGAATCCCCTGTGGAGACCACAGAGAAAGACCTAGTTCCCCACCTCATCGCGAGCGGAGGCCTCACATACTTTGAAAACTCCAGAGGTACACTAAGATCAGTGCCTCCAAAGGAGATGATGCCTGACTCCTCGTGAAACTTGATAGGAGTCCCAGAATTCCTGTGGCACGTGGAAAGGGACCCTTGGTCTCCCGCCTCAGCTGGAGAGGCGTCCCAATTGCCCTGCCAAGCTTCGAGGAGAATCCCGAGTGGTCCCTCGCAACTAGGCAGGAGTCCTGACGTCGCTGAACAAACTTGTGGGTGGAAGGGCCATCCCCGTCGTAACTCGAGAATATACCCCAGGTTCCCGCCGCAACTCGAGAAAAACCATGAGACTTCCCCCTCGCCGCCAGATGAGGCCCGATTCCCCTGCACTGCGTGCAGAGCAATTCTGTGTTGCATATCACACATGAAAGGAGCCTTGATTTCCTTGATGGCACTCCAGAGAAACCCCAAGAACACTGTTTCAAGGCTAGAGGGATCCTGAGGTCACTGTAGCAACACGAAAGAGCTCCGTGGACCAAAATTCAACTCGAGATGAGAGGTTTGTCCCTGGCTTCGACTCCAGAGGAATAGCACCTTACCACAAGCACCTCAAGAGGAGGCTTCTCTCAGCTCTAGCTATGTGAGAGGGACCCTGAGTTTGCGGCCTCAAGTGGAATGGACACCGCGATGCCCTGACTCGAAATAAGGCCGGATATCCCTGCAGTGACTTGAATGCAGGCTCGTCTTGCATCTCCCAAGATGAAAGGATGATTGAATCCCCTGTGGAGACCACAGAGAAAGACCTATTTCCCCACCTCATCGCGACCGGAGGCCTCACATCCTTTGAAAACTCCAGAGGTACGCGGAGATCAGTGCCTCCAAAGGAGACGATGCCTGACTCCTCGTGAAACTTGATAGGAGTCCCAGGATTCCTGTGGCACGTGGAAAGGGACACTTGGTCTCCCGCCTCAGCTGGAGAGGCGTCCCAATTGCCCTGCCAAGCCTCGAGGAGAATCCCGAGTTGTCCCTCGCAACTAGGCAGGAGTCCTGACGTCGCTGAACAAACACGTGGGTGGAAGGGCCATCCCCGTCGTAAGTCGAGAATATACCCCAGGTTCCCACCGCAATTCGAGAAAAACCATGAGACTTCCCCATCGCCGCAAGATGAGGCCCGATTCCCCTGCACTGCATTCAAAGCAATTCCGTGTTGCACATCAAACATGAAAGGAGCCTTGATTTCCTTGATGGCACTCCAGAGAAACCCCAAGAACACTGTTTCAAGGCTAGAGGGATCCTGAGGTCACTGTAGCAACACGAAAGAGCTCCGTGGACCAAAAATCAACTCGAGATGAGAGGTTAGTCACTGGCTTCGACTCCAGAGGAATACCACCTTACCACAAGCACCTCAAGAGGAGGCTTCTCTCAGCTCTAGGTATGTGAGAGGGACCCTGATTTTGCGGCCTCAAGTGGAATGGACACTGCGATGCCCTGACGCGAAATAACGCCGGATATCCCTGCAGTGACTTGAATGCAGGCTCGTCTTGCATCTCCCAAGATGAAAGGATGTCTGAATCCCCTGTGGAGACCACAGAGAAAGACCTAGTTCCCCACCTCATGGCGACCGGAGGCCTCACATCCTTTGAAAACTCCAGAGGTACGCAGAGATCAGTGCCTCCAAAGGAGACGATGCCTGACTCCTCGTGAAACTTGATAGGAGTCCCAGGATTCCTGTGGCACGTGGAAAGGGACACTTGGTCTCCCGCCTCAGCTGGAGAGGCGTCCCAATTGCCCTGCCAAGCCTCGAGGAGAATCCCGAGTTGTCCCTCGGAACTAGGCAGGAGTCCTAACGTCGCTGAACAAACACGTGGGTGGAAGGGCCATCCCCGTCGTAACTCGAGAATATACCCCAGGTTCCGGCCGCAACTCGAGAAAAACCATGAGACTTCCCCCTCGCCGCGAGATGAGGCCCGATTCCCCTGCTCTGTGTGCAGAGCAATTCCGTGTTGCACATCACACATGAAAGGAGCCTTGATTTCCTTGATGGCACTCCAGAGAAACCCCAAGAACACTGTTTCAAGGCTAGAGGGATCCTGAGGTCACTGTAGCAACAGGAAAGAGCTCCTTGGACCAAAAATCAACTCGAGATGAGAGGTTAGTCCCTGGCTTCGACTCCAGAGGAATACCACCTCACCACAAGCACCTCAAGAGGAGGATTCTCTCAGCTCTAGGTATGTGAGAGGGACCCTGAGTTTGCGGCCTTAAGTGGAATGGACACCGCGATGCCCTGACTCGAAATAAGGCCGGATATCCCTGCAGTGACTTGAATGCAGGCTCGGCTTTCATCTCGCAAGACGAAAGCATGTCTGTATCCCCTGTGGAGACCACAGTGAAAGACCTAGTTCCCCACCTCATCGCCACCGGAGGCCTCACATCCTTTGAAAACTCCAGAGGTACGCGGAGATCAGTGCCTCCAAAGGAGACGATGCCTGACTCGTCGTGAAACTTGATAGGAGTCCCAGGATTCCTGTGGCACGTGGAAAGGGACACTTGGTCTCCCGCCTCAGCTGGAGAGGCGTTCCAATTGCCCTGCCAATCCTCGAGGAGAATCCCGAGTTGTCCCTCGCAACTAGGCAGGAGTCCTGAGGTCGCTGAACAAACACGTGGGTGGAAGGGCCATCCCCGTCGTAACTCGAGAATATACCCCAGGTTCCCGCCGCAACTCGAGAAACACCATGAGACTTCCCACTCGCCGCGAGATGAGGCCCGATTCCCCTGCACTGCGTGCAGAGCAATTCCGTGTTGCACATCAAACATGAAAGGAGCCTTGATTTCCGTGATGGCCCTCCAGAGAATCCCCAAGAACACTGTTTCAAGGCTAGAGGGATCCTGAGGTCACTGTAGCAACAGGAAAGAGCTCCGTGGACCAAAAATCAACTCGAGATGAGAGGTTAGTCCCTGGCTTTGACTCCAGGAATACCACTTTACCACAAGCACCTCAAGAGGAGGTTTGTCTCAGCTCTAGGTATGTGTGAGGGACCCTGAGTTTGCGGTCTCAAGTGGAATGGACACTGCGATGCCCTGACGGGAAATAAGGACGGATGTCCTTGCAGTGACTTGAATGCAGGCTCGTCTTGCATCTCCCAAGATGAAAGGATGTGTGAATCCCCTGTGTAGACCACAGAGAAAGACCTAGTTCCCCACCTCATCGCCACCGGAGGCCTCACATCCTTTGAAAACTCCAGAGGTAGGCGGAGATCAGTGCCTCCAAAGGAGACGATGCCTGACTCCTCGTGAAACTTGATAGGAGTCCCAGGATTCCTGTGGCACGTGGAAAGGGACCCTTGGACTAATGCCTCAGCTGGAGAGGCGTCCCAATGGCCCTGCCAAGCCTCGAGGAGAATCCCGAGTTGTCCCTCGCAACTAGGCAGGAGTCCTGACGTCGCTGAACAAACACGTGTGTCGAAGGGCCATCCCCGTCGTAACTCGAGAATATACCCCAGGTTCCCGCCGCAACTCGAGAAAAACCATGAGACTTCCCCCTCGCCGCGAGATGTGGCCAGATTCCCCTGCACTGCGTGAAGAGCAATTCCGTGTTGCACATCACACATGAAAGGAGCCTTGATTTCCGTGAAGGCACTCCAGAGAAACCCCAAGAACACTGTTTCAAGGCTAGAGGGATCCTGAGGTCACTGTAGCAACACGAAAGAGCTCCGTGGACTAAAAATCAACTCGAGATGAGAGGTTAGTCCCTGGCTTCGACACCAGAGGAATACCACCTTACCACAAGCACCTCAAGAGGAGGCTTCTCTCAGCTCTAGCTATGTGAGAGGGACCCTGAGTTTGCGGCCTCAAGTGGAATGAACACCGCGATGACTTGACTCGAAATAAGGCCGGATATCCCTGCAGTGACTTGAATGCAGGCTCGTCTTGCATCTCCCAAGATGAAAGGATGTCTGAATCCCCTGTGGAGACCACAGAGAAAGACCTAGTTCCCCACCTCATCGCGACCGGAGGCCTCACATCCTTTGAAAACTCCAGAGGTACGCGGAGATCAGTGCCTCCAAAGGAGACGATGCCTGACTCCTCGTGAAACTTGATAGGAGTCCCAGGATTCCTGTGGCACGTGGATAGGGACCCTTGGTCTCCCGCCTCAGCTGGAGAGGCGTCCCAATTGCCCTGCCAAGCCTCGAGGAGAATCCCGAGTTGACCCTCGTAACTAGGCAGGAGTCCTGACGTCGCTGAACAAACACGTGGGTGGAAGGGCCATCCCCGTCGTAACTCGAGAATATACCCCAGGTTCCCGCCGCAACTCGAGAAAAACCATGAGACTTCCCCCTCGCCGCGAGATGAGGCCCGATTCCCCTGCACTGCGTGCAGAGCAATTCCGTGTTGCACATCACACATGAAAGGAGCCTTGATTTCCTTGATGGCACTCCAGAGAAACCCCAAGAACACTGTTTCAAGGCTAGAGGGATCCTGAGGTCACTGTAGCAACACGAAAGAGCTCCATGGACCAAAAATCAACTCGAGATTAGAGGTTAGTCCCTGGCTTCGACTCCAGAGGAAACCACCTTACCACAAGCACCACAAGAGGAGGCTTCTCTCAGCTCTAGGTATGTGAGAGGGACCCTGAGTTTTCGGCCTCAATTGGAATGGACACCGCGATGCCCTGACTCGAAATAAGGCCGGATATCCCTGCAGTGACTTGAATGCAGGCTCGTCTTGCATCTCCGAAGACGAAAGGATGTCTGAATCCCCTGTGGAGACCACAAAGAAAGACCTAATTCCCTACCTCATCGCGACCGGAGGCCTCACATCCTTTGAAAACTCCAGAGGAACGCGAAGTACAGTGCCTCCAAAGGAGACGATGCCTGACTCCTCGTGAAACTTGATAGGAGTCCCAGGATTCCTGTGCAGGTGGATAGGGACAGTTGGTCTCCCGCCTCAGCTGGAGAGGCGTCCCAATTGCCCTGCCAAGCCTCGAGGAGAATCCCGAGTTGTCCCTCGCAACTAGGCAGGAGTCCTGCCGTCACTGATCAAACACCTGTGTGGAAGGGCCATCCCCGTCGTAACTCGAGAATATACCCCAGGTTACCGCTGCAACTCGAGAAATACCATGAGACTTCCCCCTCGCCGTGAGATGAGGTCCGATTCCCCTGCACTGCATGCAGAGCAATACCGTGTTGCACATCACACATGAAAGGAGCCTTGATTTCCTTGATGGCACTCCAGAGAAACCCCAAGAACACTGTTTCAAGGCTAGAGGGATCCTGAGGTCACTGTAGCAACACGAAAGAGCTCCGTGGACAAAAATCAACTCGAGATGAGAGGTTAGTCCCTGGCTTCGACTCCAGAGGAATACCACCTTACCACAAGCACCTCAAGAGGAGGCTTCTCTCAGCTCTAGGTATGTGAGAGGGACCCTGAGTTTGCGGCCTCAAGTGGAATGGACCCCGCGATGCCCTGGCTCGAAATAAGGCCGGATATCCCTGCAGTGACTTGAATGCAGGCTCGTCTTGCATCTCCCAAGACGAAAGGATGTCTGAATCCCCTGTGGAGACAACAGAGAAAGACCTAGTTCCCCACCTCATCGCGACCGGAGGCCTCACATCCTTTGAAAACTCCAGAGGTACGCGGAGATCAGTGCCTCCAAAGGAGACGATGCCTGACTCCTCCTGAAACTTGATAGGAGTCCCAGGATTCCTGTGAACGTGGATAGGGACCCTTGGTCTCCCGCCTCAGCTGGAGAGGCGTCCAAATTGCCCTGCCAAGCCTCGAGGAGAATCCCGAGTTGACCCTCGCAACTAGGCAGGAGTCCTGACGTCGCTGAACAAACTCGTGGGTGGAAGGGCCATCCCCGTCGTAACTCGAGAATATACCCCAGGTTCCCGCCGAAACGCGAGAAAAACCGTGAGACTTCCCCCTCGCCGCAAGATGAGGCCCGATTCCCCTGCACTGCATGCAGAGCAATTCCGTGTTGCATATCACACATGAAAGGAGCCTTGATTTCCTTGATGGCACCCCAGAGAATCCCCAAGAACACTGTTTCAAGGCTAGAGGCATCCTGAGGTCACTGTAGCAACACGAAAGAGCTCCGTGGACCAAAAATCAACTCGAGATGAGAGGTTAGTCCCTGGCTTCGACTCCAGAGGAATACCACCTTACCACAAGCACCTCAAGAAGAGGCTTCTCTCAGCTCTAGGTATGTGAGAGGGACCCTGAGTTTGCGGCCTCAAGTGGAATGGACACCCCGACGCCCTGACTCGAAATAAGGCCGGATATCCCTGCAGTGACTTGAATGCAGGCTCGTCTTGCATCTCCCAAGTCGAAAGGATGTCTGAATCTCCTGTGGAGACCACAGAGAAAAACCTAGTTCCCCACCTCATCGCGACCGGAGGCCTCACATCCTTGGAAAACTCCAGAGGTACGCGGAGATCAGTGCCTCCAAAGGAGACGATGCCTGATTCCTCGTGAAACTTGATAGGAGTCCCAGGATTCCTGTGGCACGTGGAAAGGGACCCTTGGTCTTCCGCCTCAGTTGGAGAGGCGTCCCAATTGCCCTGCCAAGCCTCGAGGAGAATCCCGAGTTGTCCCTGGCAACTAGGCAGGAGTCCTGACGACGCTGATCAAACACGTGTGTGGAAGGGCCATCCCCGTCATAACTCGAGAATATACCCCAGGTTCCGGCCGCAACTCGAGAAAAACCATGAGACCTCGCTCTCGACGCGAGATGAGGCCAGATTCCCCTGCACTGCGTGGAGAGCAATTCCGTGTTGCATATCACACATGAAAGGATCCTTGATTTCCTTGATGGCACTCCAGAGAAACCCCAAGAACACTGTTTCAAGGCTAGAGGGATCCTGAGGTCACTGTAGCAACACGAAAGAGCTCCGTGGACCAAAAATCAACTCGAGATGAGAGGTTAGTCCCTGGCTTTGACTCCAGAGGAAACCACCTTACCACAAGCACCTCAAGAGGAGGCTTCTCTCAGCTCTAGGTATGTGAGAGGGACCCTGAGTTTGCGGCCTCAAGTGGAAGGGACACCGCGATGCCCTGACTCGAAATAAGGCCGGATATCCCTGCAGTGACTTGAATGCAGGCTCGTCTTGCATCTCCCAAGATGAAAGGATGTCTGAATCCCCTGTGGAGACCACAGAGAAAGACCTAGTTCCCCACCTCATCGCGAGCGGAGGCCTCACATACTTTGAAAACTCCAGAGGTACACTAAGATCAGTGCCTCCAAAGGAGACGATGTCTGACTCCTCATGAATCTTGATACGAGTCCCAGGATTCCTGTGGCACGTGGAAAGGGACCCTTGGTCTCCCGCCTCAGCTGGAGAGGCGTCCCAATTGCCCTGCCAAGCTTCGAGGAGAATCCCGAGTGGTCCCTCGCAACTAGGCAGGAGTCCTGACGTCGCTGAACAAACTTGTGGGTGGAAGGGCCATCCCCGTCGTAACTCGAGAATATACCCCAGGTTCCCGCCGCAACTCGAGAAAAACCATGAGACTTCCCCCTCGCCGCCAGATGAGGCCCGATTCCCCTGCACTGCGTGCAGAGCAATTCTGTGTTGCATATCACACATGAAAGGAGCCTTGATTTCCTTGATGGCACTCCAGAGAAACCCCAAGAACACTGTTTCAAGGCTAGAGGGATCCTGAGGTCACTGTAGCAACACGAAAGAGCTCCGTGGAACAAAATTCAACTCGAGATGAGAGGTTTGTCCCTGGCTTCGACTCCAGAGGAATAGCACCTTACCACAAGCACCTCAAGAGGAGGCTTCTCTCAGCTCTAGCTATGTGAGAGGGACCCTGAGTTTGCGGCCTCAAGTGGAATGGACACCGCGATGCCCTGACTCGAAATAAGGCCGGATATCCCTGCAGTGACTTGAATGCAGGCTCGTCTTGCATCTCCCAAGATGAAAGGATGATTGAATCCCCTGTGGAGACCACAGAGAAAGACCTATTTCCCCACCTCATCGCGACCGGAGGCCTCACATCCTTTGAAAACTCCAGAGGTACGCGGAGATCAGTGCCTCCAAAGGAGACGATGCCTGACTCCTCGTGAAACTTGATAGGAGTCCCAGGATTCCTGTGGCACGTGGAAAGGGACACTTGGTCTCCCGCCTCAGCTGGAGAGGCGTCCCAATTGCCCTGCCAAGCCTCGAGGAGAATCCCGAGTTGTCCCTCGCAACTAGGCAGGAGTCCTGACGTCGCTGAACAAACACGTGGGTGGAAGGGCCATCCCCGTCGTAAGTCGAGAATATACCCCAGGTTCCCGCCGCAATTCGAGAAAAACCATGAGACTTCCCCATCGCCGCAAGATGAGGCCCGATTCCCCTGCACTGCATTCAAAGCAATTCCGTGTTGCACATCAAACATGAAAGGAGCCTTGATTTCCTTGATGGCACTCCAGAGAAACCCCAAGAACACTGTTTCAAGGCTAGAGGGATCCTGAGGTCACTGTAGCAACACGAAAGAGCTCCGTGGACCAAAAATCAACTCGAGATGAGAGGTTAGTCACTGGCTTCGACTCCAGAGGAATACCACCTTACCACAAGCACCTCAAGAGGAGGCTTCTCTCAGCTCTAGGTATGTGAGAGGGACCCTGATTTTGCGGCCTCAAGAGGAATGGACACTGCGATGCCCTGACGCGAAATAACGCCGGATATCCCTGCAGTGACTTGAATGCAGGCTCGTCTTGCATCTCCCAAGATGAAAGGATGTCTGAATCCCCTGTGGAGACCACAGAGAAAGACCTAGTTCCCCACCTCATGGCGACCGGAGGCCTCACATCCTTTGAAAACTCCAGAGGTACGCAGAGATCAGTGCCTCCAAAGGAGACGATGCCTGACTCCTCGTGAAACTTGATAGGAGTCCCAGGATTCCTGTGGCACGTGGAAAGGGACACTTGGTCTCCCGCCTCAGCTGGAGAGGCGTCCCAATTGCCCTGCCAAGCCTCGAGGAGAATCCCGAGTTGTCCCTCGGAACTAGGCAGGAGTCCTAACGTCGCTGAACAAACACGTGGGTGGAAGGGCCATCCCCGTCGTAACTCGAGAATATACCCCAGGTTCCGGCCGCAACTCGAGAAAAACCATGAGACTTCCCCCTCGCCGCGAGATGAGGCCCGATTCCCCTGCTCTGTGTGCAGAGCAATTCCGTGTTGCACATCACACATGAAAGGAGCCTTGATTTCCTTGATGGCACTCCAGAGAAACCCCAAGAACACTGTTTCAAGGCTAGAGGGATCCTGAGGTCACTGTAGCAACAGGAAAGAGCTCCTTGGACCAAAAATCAACTCGAGATGAGAGGTTAGTCCCTGGCTTCGACTCCAGAGGAATACCACCTCACCACAAGCACCTCAAGAGGAGGATTCTCTCAGCTCTAGGTATGTGAGAGGGACCCTGAGTTTGCGGCCTCAAGTGGAATGGACACCGCGATGCCCTGACTCGAAATAAGGCCGGATATCCCTGCAGTGACTTGAATGCAGGCTCGGCTTTCATCTCGCAAGACGAAAGCATGTCTGTATCCCCTGTGGAGACCACAGTGAAAGACCTAGTTCCCCACCTCATCGCCACCGGAGGCCTCACATCCTTTGAAAACTCCAGAGGTACGCGGAGATCAGTGCCTCCAAAGGAGACGATGCCTGACTCGTCGTGAAACTTGATAGGAGTCCCAGGATTCCTGTGGCACGTGGAAAGGGACACTTGGTCTCCCGCCTCAGCTGGAGAGGCGTTCCAATTGCCCTGCCAAGCCTCGAGGAGAATCCCGAGTTGTCCCTCGCAACAAGGCAGGAGTCCTGAGGTCGCTGAACAAACACGTGGGTGGAAGGGCCATCCCCGTCGTAACTCGAGAATATACCCCAGGTTCCCGCCGCAACTCGAGAAACACCATGAGACTTCCCACTCGCCGCGAGATGAGGCCCGATTCCCCTGCACTGCGTGCAGAGCAATTCCGTGTTGCACATCAAACATGAAAGGAGCCTTGATTTCCGTGATGGCCCTCCAGAGAATCCCCAAGAACACTGTTTCAAGGCTAGAGGGATCCTGAGGTCACTGTAGCAACAGGAAAGAGCTCCGTGGACCAAAAATCAACTCGAGATGAGAGGTTAGTCCCTGGCTTTGACTCCAGGAATACCACTTTACCACAAGCACCTCAAGAGGAGGTTTGTCTCAGCTCTAGGTATGTGTGAGGGACCCTGAGTTTGCGGTCTCAAGTGGAATGGACACTGCGATGCCCTGACGGGAAATAAGGCCGGATGTCCCTGCAATGACTTGAATGCAGGCTCGTCTTGCATCTCCCAAGATGAAAGGATGTGTGAATCCCCTGTGTAGACCACAGAGAAAGACCTAGTTCCCCACCTCATCGCCACCGGAGGCCTCACATCCTTTGAAAACTCCAGAGGTAGGCGGAGATCAGTGCCTCCAAAGGAGACGATGCCTGACTCCTCGTGAAACTTGATAGGAGTCCCAGGATTCCTGTGGCACGTGGAAAGGGACCCTTGGACTAATGCCTCAGCTGGAGAGGCGTCCCAATGGCCCTGCCAAGCCTCGAGGAGAATCCCGAGTTGTCCCTCGCAACTAGGCAGGAGTCCTGACGTCGCTGAACAAACACGTGTGTCGAAGGGCCATCCCCGTCGTAACTCGAGAATATACCCCAGGTTCCCGCCGCAACTCGAGAAAAACCATGAGACTTCCCCCTCGCCGCGAGATGTGGCCAGATTCCCCTGCACTGCGTGAAGAGCAATTCCGTGTTGCACATCAAACATGAAAGGAGCCTTGATTTCCTTGATGGCCCTCCAGAGAATCCCCAAGAACACTGTTTCAAGGCTAGAGGGATCCTGAGGTCACTGTAGCAACACGAAAGAGCTCCGTGGACCAAAAATCAACTCGAGATGAGACGTTAGTCCCTGGCTTCGACTCCAGAGGAATACCACCTTACCACAAGCACCTCAGGAGGAGGATTCTCTCAGCTCTAGGTATGTGAGAGGGACCCTGAGTTTGCGGCCTCAAGTGGAATGGACACCGTGATGCCCTGACTCGAAATAAGGCCGGATATCCCTGCAGTGACTTGAATGTAGACTCGTCTTGCATCTCCCAAGACGAAAGGATGTCGGAATCCCCTGTGTAGATCACAGAGAAAGACATAGTTCCCCACCTCATCGCGACCGGAAGCCTCACATTCTTTGAAAACTCCAGAGGTACGCGGAGATCCGTGCCTCCAAAGGAGACGATGCCTGACATCTCCTGAAACTTGATAGCACTACCAGGATTCCTGTGGCACGTGGAAAGGGACCCTTGGTCTCCCGCCTCAGCTGGAGAGGCGTCCAATTGCCCTGCCAAGCCTCGAGGAGAATCCCGAGTTGTCCCTCGCAACTAGGCAGGAGTCCTGCCGTCCTTGAACAAACACGTGGGTGGAAGGGCCATCCCCGTCGTAACTCGAGATTATACCCCAGGTTCCGGCCGCAACTCGAGAAAAACCATGAGACTTCCCCCTCGCAGCGAGATGAGGCCCGATTCCCCTGCACTGCATGCAGAGCAATTCCGTGTTGCACATCAAACATGAAAGGAGCCTTGATTTCCTTGATGGCACTCCAGAGAAACCCAAAGAACACTGTTTCAAGGCTAGAGGGATCCTGAGGTCACTGTAGCAACACGAAAGAGCTCCGTGGACCAAAAATCAACTCGAGATGAGAGGTTAGTCCCTGGCTTCGACTCCAGAGGAATACCACCTTACCACAAGCACCTCAAGAGGAGGCTTCTCTCAGCTCTAGGTATGTGAGAGGGACCCTGAGTTTGCGGCCTCAAGTGGAATGGACACCGCGATGCCCTGGCTCGAAATAAGGCCGGATATCCCTGCAGTGACTTGAATGCAGGCTCGTCTTGCATCTCCCAAGACGAAAGCATGTCTGAATCCCCTGTGGAGACCACAGAGAAAGACCTAGTTCCCCACCTCATAGCGACCGGAGGCCTCACATCCTTTGAAAACTCCAGAGGTACACGGAGATCAGTGCCTCCAAAGGAGACGATGCCTGACTCCTCATGAAACTTGATAGGAGTCCCAGGATTCCTGTGGCACGTGGAAAGGGACCCTTTGTCTCCCACTCAGCTGGAGAGGCGTTCCAATTGCCCTGCCAATCCTCGAGGAAAATCCCGAGTTGTCCCTCGCAACTAGGCATGAGTCCTGACGTCGCTGAAAAAACACGTGGGTGGAAGGGTCATCACCGTCGTAACTCGAGAATATACCCCAGTTTCTCGCCGCAACTCGAGAAAAACCATGAGACTTCCCCCTCGCCGCGAGATGAGGCCGATTCCCCTGCACTGCGTGCAGTGCAATTCCGTGTTGCACATCACACATGAAAGGAGCCTTGATTTCCTTGATGGCCCTCCAGAGAATCCCCAAGAACACTGTTTCAAGGCTAGAGGGATCCTGAGGTCACTGTAGCAACACGAAAGAGCTCCGTGGACCAAAAATCAACTCGAGATGAGACGTTAGTCCCTGGCTTCGACTCCAGAGGAATACCACCTTACCACAAGCACCTCAGGAGGAGGATTCTCTCAGCTCTAGGTATGTGAGAGGGACCCTGAGTTTGCGGCCTCAAGTGGAATGGACACCGTGATGCCCTGACTCGAAATAAGGCCGGATATCCCTGCAGTGACTTGAATGTAGACTCGTCTTGCATCTCCCAAGACGAAAGGATGTCGGAATCCCCTGTGTAGATCACAGAGAAAGACATAGTTCCCCACCTCATCGCGACCGGAAGCCTCACATTCTTTGAAAACTCCAGAGGTACGCGGAGATCAGTGCCTCCAAAGGAGACGATGCCTGACATCTCCTGAAACTTGATAGCACTACCAGGATTCCTGTGGCACGTGGAAAGGGACCCTTGGTCTCCCGCCTCAGCTGGAGAGGCGTCCAATTGCCCTGCCAAGCCTCGAGGAGAATCCCGAGTTGTCCCTCGCAACTAGGCAGGAGTCCTGCCGTCCTTGAACAAACACGTGGGTGGAAGGGCCATCCCCGTCGTAACTCGAGATTATACCCCAGGTTCCGGCCGCAACTCGAGAAAAACCATGAGACTTCCCCCTCGCAGCGAGATGAGGCCCGATTCCCCTGCACTGCATGCAGAGCAATTCCGTGTTGCACATCAAACATGAAAGGAGCCTTGATTTCCTTGATGGCACTCCAGAGAAACCCAAAGAACACTGTTTCAAGGCTAGAGGGATCCTGAGGTCACTGTAGCAACACGAAAGAGCTCCGTGGACCAAAAATCAACTCGAGATGAGAGGTTAGTCCCTGGCTTCGACTCCAGAGGAATACCACCTTACCACAAGCACCTCAAGAGGAGGCTTCTCTCAGCTCTAGGTATGTGAGAGGGACCCTGAGTTTGCGGCCTCAAGTGGAATGGACACCGCGATGCCCTGGCTCGAAATAAGGCCGGATATCCCTGCAGTGACTTGAATGCAGGCTCGTCTTGCATCTCCCAAGACGAAAGCATGTCTGAATCCCCTGTGGAGACCACAGAGAAAGACCTAGTTCCCCACCTCATAGCGACCGGAGGCCTCACATCCTTTGAAAACTCCAGAGGTACACGGAGATCAGTGCCTCCAAAGGAGACGATGCCTGACTCCTCATGAAACTTGATAGGAGTCCCAGGATTCCTGTGGCACGTGGAAAGGGACCCTTTGTCTCCCACTCAGCTGGAGAGGCGTTCCAATTGCCCTGCCAATCCTCGAGGAAAATCCCGAGTTGTCCCTCGCAACTAGGCATGAGTCCTGACGTCGCTGAAAAAACACGTGGGTGGAAGGGTCATCACCGTCGTAACTCGAGAATATACCCCAGTTTCTCGCCGCAACTCGAGAAAAACCATGAGACTTCCCCCTCGCCGCGAGATGAGGCCGATTCCCCTGCACTGCGTGCAGTGCAATTCCGTGTTGCACATCACACATGAAAGGAGCCTTGATTTCCTTGATGGCACTCCAGAGAAAACCCAAGAACACTGTTTCAAGGCTAGAGGGATCCTGAGGTCACTGTAGCATCACGAAAGAGCTCCGTGGACCAAGAATCAACTCGAGATGAGAGGTTACTCCCTGGCTTCGACTTCAGAGGAATACCACCTTACCACAAGCACCTCAAGAGGAGGCTTCTCTCAGCTCTAGGTATGTGAGAGGGACCCTGAGTTTGCGGCCTCAAGTGGAACGGACACCGCGATGCCCTGACTCGAAATAAGGCCGGATATCCCTGCAGTGACTTGAATGCAGGCTCGTCTTGCATCTCCCAAGATGAAAGGATGTCTGAATCCCCTGTGGAGATAACAGAGAAAGACCTAGTTCCCCACCTCATCGCGACCGGAGGCCTCATATCCTTTGAAAACTCCAGAGGTACGCGGAGATCAGTGCCTCCAAAGGAGACGATGCCTGACTCCTCGTGAAACTTCATAGGAGTCCCAGGATTCCTGTGGCACGTGGAAAGGGACCCTTGGTCTCCCACCTCAGCTGGAGAGGCGTCCCAATTGCCCTGCCAAGCCTCGAGGAGAATCCCGAGTTGTCCCTCGCAACTAGGCAGGAGTCCTGACGTTGCTGAAGAAACAAGTGTGTGGAAGGGCCATCCCCGTCGTAACTCGAGAATATACCCCAGGTTCCCGCCGCAACTCGAGAAAAACCATGAGACTTCCCCCTCGCCGCGAGATGAGGCCCGATTCCCCTTCACAGCGTGCAGAGCAATTCCGTGTTGCACATCAAACATGAAAGGAGCCTTGATTTCCTTGATGGCACTCCAGAGATACCCCAAGAACACTGTTTCAAGGCTAGAGGGATCATGAGGTCACTGTAGCCACATGAAACAGCTCCGTGGACCAAAAATCAACTCGAGATGAGAGGTTAGTCCCTGGCTTCGACTCCAGAGGAAACCACCTTACCACAAGCACCTCAAGAGGAGGCTTCTCTCAGCTCTAGGTATGTGAGAGGGACACTGATTTTGCGGCCTCAAGTGGAATGGACACCGCGATGCCCTGACTCGAAATAAGGCCGAATATCCCTGCAGTGACTTGAATGCAGGCTGGTCTTGCATCTCCCAAGACGAAAGGATGTCTGAATATCCTGTGGAGACCACAGAGAAAGACCTAGTTCCCCACCTCATCGCGACCGGAGGCCTCACATACTTTGAAAACTCTAGAGGTACACTGAGATCAGTGCCTCCAAAGGAGACGATGCCTGACTCCTCGCGAAACTTGATAGGAGTCCCAGGATTCCTGTGGCACGTGGAAAGGAACTCTTCGTCTCCCGCCTCAGCTGGAGAGGCGTCCCAATTGCCCTGCCAAGCCTCGAGGAGAATCCCGAGTTGTCCCTCTCAACTAGGCAGGAGTGCTCACGTCGCTGAACAAACACGTGGGTGGAAGGGCCATCCCCGTCGTAACTCGAGAATATACCCCAGGTTCCCGCCGCAACTCGAGAAAATCCATGAGACTTCCCCCTCGCCGCAAGATGAGGCCCGATTCCCCTGCACTGCATTCAAAGCAATTCCGTGTTGCACATCAAACATGAAAGGAGCCTTGATTTCCTTGATGGAACTCCATAGAAACCGCAAGAACACTGTTACAAGGCTAGAGGGATGCTGAGATCACTGTCGCAACACGAAAGAGCTCCGTGGACCAAAAATCAACTCGAGATGAGAGGTTAGTCCCTGGCTTCGACTCCAGAGGAATACCACCTTACCACAAACACTTCAAGAGGAGGCTTCTCTCAGCTCTAGGTATGTGAGAGAGACCCTGATTTTGCGGCCGCAAGTGAAATGGACACTGCCATGCCCTGACTCGAAATAAGGCCGGATATCCCTGCAGTGACTTGAATGCAGGCTCGTCTTGCATCTCCCAAGATGAAAGGATGTCTGCATCCCCTGTGGAGACCACAGAGAAAGACCTAGTTCCCCACCTCATCGCGACCGGAGACCTCACATCCTTTGAAAACTCCACAGGTACGCGGAGATCAGTGCCTCCAAAGAAGACGATGCCTGACTCCTCGTGAAACTTGATAGGAGTCCCAGGATTCCTGTGGCACGTGGAAAGGAACCCTTGGTCTCGCGCCTCAGCTGGAGAGGCGTCCCAATTGCCCTGCCAAGCCTCGAGAAGATTCCCGAGTTGTCCCTCGCATCTAGGCAGGAGTCCTGACGTCGCTGAACAAACACGTGGGTGGAAGGGCCATCCCCGTCGTAACTCGAGAATATACCACAGGTTCCCGCCGCAACTCGAGAAAAACCATGAGACTTCCCCATCGCCGCGAGATGAGGCCCGATTCCCCTGAACTGCATGCAGAGCAATTCCGTGTTGCACATCACACATGAAAGGAGCCTTGATTTCCTTGATGGCACTCCAGAGAAACCCCAAGAACACTGTTTCAAGGCTAGAGGGATCCTGAGGTCACTGTAGCAACAAGAAAGAGCTCCGTGGACCACAAGTCAACTGGAGATTAGAGGTTAGTCCCTGACTTCGACTCCAGAGTAATACCACCTTACCACAAGCACCTCAAAGGAGGCTTCTCTCAGCTCTAGGTATGTGAGAGGGACCCTGAGTTTGCGGCCTCAAGTGGAATGGACACCGTGATGCCCTGACTCGAAATAAGGCCGGATATCCCTGCAGTGACTTGAATGTAGACTCGTCTTGCATCTCACAAGACGAAAGGATGTCGGAATCCCCTGTGTAGATCACAGAGAAAGACATAGTTCCCCACCTCATGGCGACCGGAAGCCTCACATTCTTTGAAAACTCCAGAGGTACGCGGAGATCAGTGCCTCCAAAGGAGACGATGCCTGACATCTCCTGAAACTTGATAGGACTCCCAGGATTCCTGTGGCACGTGGAAAGGGACCCTTGGTCTCCCGCCTCAGCTGGAGAGGCGTCCAATTGCCCTGCCAAGCCTCGAGGAGAATCCCGAGTTGTCCCTCGCAACTAGGCAGGAGTCCTGAGGTCGCTGAACAAACACGTGGGTGGAAGGGCCATCCCCGTCGTAACTCGAGAATATACCCCAGGTTCCGGCCGCAACTCGAGAAAAACCATGAGACTTCCCCCTCGCCGCGAGATGAGGCCCGATTCCCCTGCACTGCATGCAGAGCAATTCCGTGTTGCACATCAAACATGAAAGGAGCCTTGATTTCCTTGATGGCACTCCAGAGAAACCCCAAGAACACTGTTTCAAGGCTAGAGGGATCCTGAGGTCACTGTAGCAACACGAAAGAACTCCGTGGACCAAAAATCAACTCGAGATGAGAGGTTAGTCCCTGGCTTCGACTCCAGAGGAATACCACCTTACCACAAGCACCTCAAGAGGAGGCTTCTCTCAGCTCTAGGTATGTGAGAGGGACCCTGAGTTTGCGGCCTCAAGTGGAATGGACACCGCGATGCCCTGGCTCGAAATAAGGCCGGATATCCCTGCAGTGACTTGAATGCAGGCTCGTCTTGCATCTCCCAAGACGAAAGCATGTCTGAATCCCCTGTGGAGACCACAGAGAAAGACCTAGTTCTCCACCTCATCGCGACCGGAGGCCTCACATCCTTTGAAAACTCCAGAGGTACACGGAGATCAGTGCCTCCAAAGGAGACGATGCCTGACCCCTCGTGAAACTTGACAGGACTCCCAGGATTCCTGTGCACGTGGATAGGGACCGTTGGTCTCCCGCCTCACCTGGAGAGGCGTCCCAATTGCCCTGCCAACCCTCGAGGAGAATCCCGAGTTGTCCCTCGCAACTAGGCAGAAGTCCTGACGTCGCTGAACAAACACGTGGTTGAAAGAGCCATCCACGTCGTAACTCGAGAATATACCCCAAGTTCCCGCCGCAACTCGAGAAAAACCATGAGACTTTCCCCTCGCCGTTATATGAGGCCCGATTCCCCTGCACTGTGTGCAGAGCAATTCCATGTTGCACATCACACACGAAAGGAGCCTTGATTTCCTTGGTGGCACTCCAGAGAAACCCCAAGAACACTGTTTCAAGGCTAGAGGGATCCTGAGGTCACTGTAGCAACAAGAAACAGCTCCGTGGACCAAAAATCAACTCGAGATGAGAGGTTAGTCCCTGGCTTCGACTCCAGAGGAATACCACCTTACCACAAGCACCTCAAGAGGAGGCTTCTCTCAGCTCTAGGTATGTCAGAGGGACCCTGAGTTTGCGGCCTCAAGTGGAATGGACACCGCGATGCCCTGACTCGAAATAAGGCTGGATATCCCTGCAGTGACTTGAATGTAGGCTCGTCTTGCATCTCCCAAGACGAAAGGATGTCTGAATCCCCTGTGGAGACCACAGAGAAAGACCTAGTTCCTGACATCATCGCGACCGGAGGCCTCACATCCTTTGAAAACTCCAGAGGTACGCGGACATCAGTGCCTCCAAAGGAGACGATGCCTGACTCCTCGTGAAACTTCATAGGAGTCCCAGGATTCCTGTGGCACGTGGAAAGGGACCCTTGGTCTCCCGCCTCAGCTGGAGAGGCGTCCCAATTGCCCTGCCAAGCCTCGAGGAGAATCCCGAGTTGTCCCTCGCAACTAGGCAGGAGTCCTGACGTCGCTGAACAAACACGTGGGTGGAAGGGCCATCCCCGTCGTAACTCGAGAATATACCCCAGGTTCCCGCCGCAACTCGAGAAATACCATGAGACTTCCCCCTCGCCGTGAGATGAGGTCCGATTCCCCTGCACTGCATGCAGAGCAATACCGTGTTGCACATCACACATGAAAGGAGCCTTGATTTCCTTGATGGCACTCCAGAGAAACCCCAAGAACACTGTTTCAAGGCTAGAGGGATCCTGTGGTCACTGTAGCAACTCGAAAGAGCTCCGTGGACCAAAAATCAACTCGAGATGAGAGGTTAGTCCCTGATTCGACTCCAGAGGAATACCACCTTACCACAAGCACCTCAAGAGGAGGCTTCTCTCAGCTCTAGGTATGTGAGAGGGACCCTGAGTTTGCGGCCTCAAGTGGAATGGACACCGCGATGCCCTGGCTCGAAATAATGCTGGATATCCAGCAGTGACTTGAATGCAGGCTGTATTGCATCTCCGAAGACGAAAGGATGTCTGAATCCCCTGTGGAGACCACAGAGAAAGACCTAGTTCCCCACCTCATCGCGACCGGAGGCCTCACATACTTTGAAAACTCCAGAGGTACGCTGAGATCAGTGCCTCCAAAGGAGACGATGCCTGACTCCTCGTGAAACTTGATAGGAGTTCCAGAATTCCTGTGGCTCTTGGAAAGGGACCCTTGGTCTCCCGCGTCAGCTGGAGAGGCGTCCCTATTGCCCTGCCAAGCCTCGAGGAGAATCCCGAGTTTTCCCTCGCAACTAGGCATGAATCCTGACGTCGCTGAACAAACACGTGGGTGGAAGGGCCATCCCCCTCGGAACTCGAGAATATACCCCAGGTTGCCGCCGCAACTCGAGAAAAACCAAGAGACTTCCCCCTCGCCAAGAGATGAGGCCCGATTCCCATGCACTGCACGCAGAGCAATTCCGTGTTGCACATCACACATGAAAGGAGCCTTGATTTCCTTGATGGCACTCCAGAGAAACCCCAAGAACACTGTTTCAAGGCTAGAGGGATCCTGAGGTCACTGTAGCAACACGAAAAACTCCGTGGACCAAGAATCAACTCGAGATGAGAGGTTAGTCCCTGGCTTCGACTCCAGAGGAATACCACCTTACCACAAGCACCTCAAGAGGAGGCTTCTCTCAGCTCTAGCTATGTGAGAGGGACCCTGAGTTTGCGCCCTCAAGTGGAATGGACACCGCGATGCCCTGGCTCGAAATAAGGCCGGATATCCCTGCAGTGACTTGAATGCAGGCTCGTCTTGCATCTCCCAAGATGAAAGGATGTCTGAATCCCCTGTGGAGACCACAGAGAAAGACCTAGTTCCCGACCTCATCGCGAACGGAGGCCTCACATCCTTTGAAAACTCCAGAGGTACACGGAGATCAGTGCCTCCAAAGGAGACGATGCCTGACTCCTCGTGAAACTTGATAGGAGTCCCAGGATTCCTGTGCACGTGGATAGGGACAGTTGGTCTCCCGCCTCAGCTGGAGAGGCGTCCCAATTGCCCTGCCAAGCCTCGAGGAGAATCCCGAGTTATCCCTCGCAACTAGGCAGGAGTCCTGACGTCGCTGAACAAACACGTGGTTGAAAGAGCCATCCCCGTCGTAACTCGAGAATATACCCCAGGTTCCCACCGCAACTCGAGAAAAACCATGAGACTTTCCCCTCGCCGCGATATGAGGCCCGATTCCCCTGCACTGCGTGCAGAGCAATTCCATGTTGCACATCACACATGAAAGGAGCCTTGACTTCCTTGGTGGCACTCCAGAGAAACCCCAAGAACACTGTTTCAAGGCTAGAGGGATCCTGAGGTCACTGTAGCAATACGAAAGAGCTCCGTGGACCAAAAATCAACTCGAGATGAGAGGTTAGTCCCTGGCTTCGACTCCAGAGGAATACCACCTTACCACATGCACATCAAGAGGAGGCTTCTCTCAGCTCTAGGTATTTGAGAGGGACCCTGTGTTTGCGGCCTCAAGTGGAATGGACACCGTGATGCCCTGACTCGAAATAAGGCCGGATATCCCTGCAGTGACTTGAATGTAGGCTCGTCTTGCATCTCACAAGACGAAAGGATGTCGGAATCGCCTGTGTAGATCACAGAGAAAGACATAGTTCCCCACCTCATCGCGACCGGAAGCCTCACATCCTTTGAAAACTCCAGAGGTACGCGGAGATCAGTGCCTCCAAAGGAGACGATGCCTGACATCTCGTGAATCTTGATAGGAATCCCAGATTTCCTGTGGCACGTGGAAAGGGACCCTTGGTCTCCAGCCTCAGCTGGAGAGGCGTCCAATTGCCCTGCCAAGCCTCGAGGAGAATCCCGAGTTGTCCCTCGCAACTAGGCAGGACTCCTGCAGTCGCTGAACAAACACGTGGGTGGAAGGGCCATCCCCGTCGTAACTCGAGAATATACCCCAGGTTCCCGCCGCAACTCGAGAAAAACCATGAGACTTCCCCCTGGCCGTGAGATGAGGCCCGATTCCCCTTCACTGCGTGCAGAGCAATTCCGTGTTGCACATCAAACATGAAAGGAGCCTTGATTTCCTTAATGGCACTCCAGAAATACCCCAAGAACACTGTTTCAAGGCTAGAGGGATCATGAGGTCACTGTAGCCACATGAAACAGCTCCGTGGACCAAAAATCAACTCGAGATGAGAGGTTAGTCCCTGGCTGCGACTCCAGAGGAAACCACCTTACCACAAGCACCTCAAGAGGAGGCTTCTCTCAGCTCTAGGTATGTGAGAGGAACACTGATTTTGCGGCCTCAAGTGGAATGGACACCGCGATGCCCTGACTCGAAATAAGGCCGAATATCCCTGCAGTGACTTGAATGCAGGCTCGTCTTGCATCTCCCAAGACGAAAGGATGTCTGAATATCCTGTGGAGACCACAGAGAAAGACCTAGTTCCCCACCTCATCGCGACCGGAGCCCTCACATACTTTGAAAAGTCCAGAGGTACACTGAGATCAGTGCCTCCAAAGGAGACGATGCCTGACTCCTCGCGAAACTTGATAGGAGTCCCAGGATTCCTGTGGCACGTGGAAAGGAACTCTTCGTCTCCCGCGTCAGCTGGAGAGGCGTCCCAATTGCCCTGCCAAGCCTCGAGGAGAATCCCGAGTTGTCCCTCTCAACTAGGCAGGAGTGCTCACGTCGCTGAACAAACACGTGGGTGGAAGGGCCATCCCCGTCGTAACTCGAGAATATACCCCAGGTTCCCGCCGCAACTCGAGAAAAACCATGAGACTTCCCCCTCGCCGCAAGATGAGGCCCGATTCCCCTGCACTGCATTCAAAGCAATTCCGTGTTGCACATCAAACATGAAAGGAGCCTTGATTTCCTTGATGGAACTCCATAGAAACCCCAAGAACACTGTTTCAAGGCTAGAGGGATCATGAGGTCACTGTAGCCACATGAAACAGCTCCGTGGACCAAAAATCAACTCGAGATGAGAGGTTAGTCCCTGGCTTCGACTCCAGAGGAATACCACCTTACCACAAACACCTCAAGAGGAGGCTTCTCTCAGCTCTAGGTATGTGAGAGAGACCCTGATTTTGCGGCCGCAAGTGAAATGGACACTGCGATGCCCTGACTCGAAATAAGGCCGGATATCCCTGCAGTGACTTGAATGCAGGCTCGTCTTGCATCTCCCAAGATGAAAGGATGTCTGCATCCCCTGTGGAGACCACAGAGAAAGACCTAGTTCCCCACCTCATCGCGACCGGAGACCTCACATCCTTTGAAAACTCCACAGGTACGCGGAGATCAGTGCCTCCAAAGAAGACGATGCCTGACTCCTCGTGAAACTTGATAGGTGTCCCAGGATTCCTGTGGCACGTGGAAAGGATCCCTTGGTCTCCCGCCTCAGCTGGAGAGGCGTCCCAATTGCCCTGCCAAGCCTCGAGAAGATTCCCGAGTTGTCCCTCGCAACTAGGCAGGAGTCCTGACGTCGCTGAACAAACACGTGGGTGGAAGGGCCATCCCCGTGGTAACTCGAGAATATACCCCAGGTTCCCGCCCCAACTCGAGAAAAACCATGAGACTTCCCCATTGCCGCGAGATGAGGCCCGATTCCCCTGCACTGCATGCAGAGCAATTCCGTGTTGCACATCACACATGAAAGGAGCCTTGATTTCCTTGATGGCACTCCAGAGAAACCCCAAGAACACTGTTTCAAGGCTAGAGGGATCCTGAGGTCACTGTAGCAACAAGAAAGAGCTCCGTGGACCACAAGTCAACTGGAGATTAGAGGTTAGTCCCTGACTTCGACTCCAGAGTAATACCACCTTACCACAAGCACCTCAAGAGGAGGCTTCTCTCAGCTCTAGGTATGTGAGAGGGACCCTGAGTTTGCGGCCTCAAGTGGAATGGACACTGCGATGCCCTGACTCGAAATAATGCTGGATATCCTGCAGTGACTTGAATGCAGGCTTGTTTTGCATCTCCGAAGACGAGAAGATGTCTGAATCCCCTGTGGAGACCACAGAGAAAGACATAGTTCCCCACCTCATCGCGACCGGAAGCCTCACATCCTTTGAAAACTCCAGAGGTACGCGGAGATCAGTGCCTCCAAAGGAGACGATGCCTGACATCTCGTGAATCTTGATAGGACTCCCAGGATTCCTGTGGCACGTGGAAAGGGACCCTTGGTCTCCCGCCTCAGCTGGAGAGGCGTCCAATTGCCCTGCCAAGCCTCGAGGAGAATCCCGAGTTGTCCCTCGCAACTAGGCAGGAGTCCTGACGTCGCTGAACAAACACGTGGTTGAAAGAGCCATCCCCGTCGTAACTCGAGAATATACCCCAGGTTCCCGCCGCAACTGGAGAAAAACCATGAGACTTTCCCCTCGCCGCGATATGAGGCCCGATTCCCCTGCACTGCGTGCAGAGCAATTCCGTGTTGCACATCACACATGAAAGGAGCCTTGATTTCCTTGGTGGCACTCCAGAGAAACCCCAAGAACACTGTTTCAAGGCTAGAGGGATCCTGAGGTCACTGTAGCAACACGAAAGAGCTCCGTGGACCAAAAATCAACTCGAGATGAGAGGTTAGTCCCTGGCTTCGACTCCAGAGGAATACCACCTTACCACAAGCACCTCAAGAGGAGGCTTCTCTCAGCTCTAGGTATGTGAGAGGGACCCTGAGTTTGCGGCCTCAAGTGGAATGGACACCGCGATGCCCTGACTCGAAATAAGGCCGGATATCCCTGCAGTGACTTGAATGTAGGCTGGTCTTGCATCTCCCAAGACGAAAGGATGTCTGAATATCCTGTGTAGATCACAGAGAAAGACATAGTTCCCCACCTCATCGCGACCGGAGGCCTCACATCCTTGAAAACTCCAGAGGTACGCGGAGATCAGTGTCTCCAAAGGAGACGATGCCTGACATCTCGTGAAACTTCATAGGACTCCCAGGATTCCTGTGGCACGTGGAAAGGGACCCTTGGTCTCCAGCCTCAGCTGGAGAGGCGTCCAATTGCCCTGCCAAGCCTCGAGGAGAATCCCGAGTTGTTCCTCGCAACTAGGCAGGAGTCCTGCCGTCACTGAACAAACACGTGTGTGGAAGGGCCATCCCCGTCATAACTCGAGAATATACCCCAGGTTCCCGCCGCAACTCGAGAAAAACCATGAGACTTTCCCCTCGCCGCGAGATGAGGCCCGATTCCCCTGCACTGCGTGCAGAGCAATTCCGTGTTGCACATCACACATGAAAGGAGCCTTGATTTCCTTGGTGGCACTCCAGAGAAACCCCAAGAACACTGTTACAAGGCTAGAGGAATCCTGAGGTCACTGTAGCAACACGAAAGAGCTCCGTGGACCAGAAATCAACTCGAGATAAGAGGTTAGTCCCTGGCTTCGACTCCAGAGGAATACCACCTTACCACAAGCACATCAAGAGGAGGCTTCTCTCAGCTCTAGGTATGTGAGAGGGACCCTGAGTTTGCGGCCTCAAGTGGAATGGACACCGTGATGCCCTGACTCGAAATAAGGCCGGATATCCCTGCAGTGACTTGAAGGTAGACTCGTCTTGCATCTCACAAGACGAAAGGATGTCTGAATCCCCTGTGTAGATCACAGAGAAAGACATAGTTCCCCACCTCATCGCGACCGGAAGCCTCACATTCTTTGAAAACTCCAGAGGTACCCGGAGATCAGTGCCTCCAAAGGAGACGATGCCTGACATCTCGTGAAACTTGATAGGACTCCCAGGATTCCTGTGGCACGTGGAAAGGGACCCTTGGTCTCCCGCCTCACCTGGAGAGGCGTCCAATTGCCCTGCCAAGCCTCGAGGAGAATCCCGAGTTGTCCCTCGCAAATAGGCAGGAGTCCTGCCGTCCCTGAACAAACACGTGTGTGGAAGGGCCATCCCCGTCGTAACTCGAGAATATACCCCAGGTTCCGGCCGCAACTCGAGAAAAACCATGAGACTTCCCCCTCGCCGCGAGATGAGGCCCGATTCCCCTGCACTGCATGTAGAGCAATTCCGTGTTGCACATCAAACATGAAAGGAGCCTTGATTTCCTTGATGGCACTCCAGAGAAACCCCAAGAACACTGTTTCAAGGCTAGAGGGATCCTGAGGTCACTGTATCGACAGGAAAGAGCTCCGTGGACCAAAAATCAACTCGAGATGAGAGGTTAGTCCCTGGCTTCGACTCCAGAGGAATAACACCTTACCACAAGCACCTCAAGAGGAGGCTTCTCTCAGCTCTAGGTATGTGAGAGGGACCCTGAGTTTGCGGCCTCAAGTGGAATGGACACCGCGATGCCCTGGCTCGAAATAAGGCCGGATATCCCTGCAGTGACTTGAATGCAGGCTCGTCTTGCATCTCCCAAGACGAAAGCATGTCTGAATCCCCTGTGGAGACCACAGAGAAAGACCTAGTTCTCCACCTCATCGCGACCGGAGGCCTCACATCCTTTGAAAACTCCAGAGGTACACGGAGATCAGTGCCTGCAAAAGAGACGATGCCTGACTCCTCGTGAAACTTGATAGGAGTCCCAGGATTCCTGTGCACGTGGATAGGGACCGTTGGTCTCCCGCCTCACCTGGAGAGGCGTCCCAATTGCCCTGCCAACCCTCGAGGAGAATCCCGAGTTGTCCCTCGCAACTAGGCAGAAGTCCTGACGTCGCTGAACAAACACGAGGTTGAAAGAGCCATCCACGTCGTAACTCGAGAATATACCCCAGGTTCCCGCAGCAACTCGAGAAAAACCATGAGACTTTCCCCTCGCCCTGATATGAGGCCCGATTCCCCTGCACTGCGTGCAGAGCAATTCCATGTTGCACATCACACACGAAAGGAGCCTTGATTTCCTTGGTGGCACTCCAGAGAAACCCCAAGAACACTGTTTCAAGGCTAGAGGGATCCTGAGGTCACTGTAGCAACACGAAACAGCTCCGTGGACCAAAAATCAACTCGAGATGAGAGGTTAGTCCCTGGCTTCGACTCCAGAGGAATACCACCTTACCACAAGCACCTCAAGAGGAGGCTTCTCTCAGCTCTAGGTATGTGAGAGGGACCCTGAGTTTGCGGCCTCAATTGGAATGGACACCGCGATGCCCTGGCTCGAAATAAGGCCGGATATCCTTGCAGTGACTTGAATGCAGGCTCGTCTTGCATCTCCCAAGACGAAAGGATGTCTGAATCCCCTGTGGAGACCACAGAGAAAGACCTACTTCCCCACCTCATCGCGACCGGAGGCCTCACATCCTTTGAAAACTCCAGAGGTACGCGGAGATCAGTGCCTCCAAAGGAGACGATTCCTGACTCCTCGTGAAACTTGATAGGAGTCCCAGGATTCCTGTGCACGTGGATAGGGACCCTTGGTCTCCCGCCTCAGCTGGAGAGGCGTCCCAATTGCCCTTCCAAGCCTCGAGGAGAATCCCGAGTTGTCCCTCGCAACTAGGCAGGAGTCCTGACGTCGCTGAACAAACACGTGGTTGAAAGGGCCATCCCCGTCGTAACTCGAGAATATACCCCAGGTTCCCGCCGCAACTCGAGAAAAATCATGAGAGTTCCCCCTCGCCGCGAGATGAGGCCCGATCCCCTGCACTGCGTGCAGAGCAACTCCGTGTTGCACATCACACATGAGAGGAGCCTTGATTTCCTTGATGGCACTCCAGAGAAACCCCAAGAACACTGTTTCAAGGCTAGAGGGATCCTGAGGTCACTGTAGCAACACGAAAGAGCTCCATGGACCAAAAATCAACTCGAGATTAGAGGTTAGTCCCTGGCTTCGACTCCAGAGGAATACCACCTTACCACAAGCACCTCAAGAGGAGGCTTCTCTCAGCTCTAGGTATGTGAGAGGGACCCTGAGTTTGCGGCCTCAAGTGGAATGGACACCGCGATGCCCTGACTCGAAATAAGGCCGGATATCCCTGCAGTGACTTGAATGCCGGCTTGTCTTGCATCTCCCAAGACGAAAGGATGTCTCAATCCCCTGTGGAGACCACAGAGAAAGATCTAGTTCCCCACCTCATCGCGACCGGAGGCCTCACATACTTTGAAAACTCCAGAGGTACGCGGAGATCAGTGCCTCCAAAGGAGACAATGCCTGACTCCTCGTGAAACTTGATAGGAGTCCCAGGATTCCTGTGGCACGTGGAAAGGGACCCTTGGTCTCCCGCCTCAGCTGGAGAGGCGTCCCAATTGCCCTGCCATGCCTCGAGGAGAATCCCGAGTTGTCACTCGCAACTAGGCAGGAGTCCTGACGTCACTGAAGAAACACGTGTGTGGAAGGGCCATCCCCGTCGTAACTCGAGAATATACCCCAGGTTCCCGCCGCAACTCGAGAAAAACCATGAGACTTCCCCCTCGCCGCGATATGAGGCCCGATTCCCCTGCACTGCGTGCAGAGCAATTCCGTGTTGCACATCACACATGAAAGGAGCCTTGATTTCCTTGATGGCACTCCAGAGAAACCCCAAGAACACTGTTTCAAGGCTAGAGGGATCCTGAGGTCACTGTAGCAACACGAAAGAGCTCCGTGGACCAAAAGTCAACTCGAGATGAGAGGTTAGTCCCTGGCTTCGACTCCAGAGGAATACCACCTTACCACAAGCACCTCAAGAGGAGGATTCTTTCAGCTCTAGCTATGTGAGAGGGACCCTGAGTTTGCGGCCTCAAGTGAAATGGACACTGCGAAGCCCTGGCTCGAAATAAGGCCGGATATCCCTGCAGTGACTTGAATGCAGGCTCGTCTTGCATCTCCCAAGATGAAAGGATGTCTGAATCCCCTGGGGAGACCATAGAGAAAGACCTTGTTCCCCACCTCATCGCGACTGGAGGCCTTATATCCTTTGAAAACTCCAGAGGTACGCGAAGATCAGTGCCTCCAAAGGAGACGATGCCTGACTCCCCGTGAAAATTGATAGGAGTCCCAGGATTCCTGTGGCACGTGGAAAGGGACCCTTGGTCTCCCGCCTCAGCTGGAGAGGCGTCCCAATTGCCCTGGCAAGCCTCGAGGAGAATCCCGAGTTGTCCCTCGCAACTAGGCAGGAGTCCTGACGTCGCTGAACAAACACGTGGCTGGAAGGGCCATCCCCGTCGTAACTCGAGAATATACCCCAGGTTCCCGCCGCAACTCGAGAAAAACCATGAGACTTCCCCCTCGCCGCGAGATGAGGGCCGATTCCCCTGCACTGCGTGCAGAGCAATTCCGTGTTGCACATCACACATGGAAGGAGCCTTGATTTCTTTGATGGCACTCCAGAGAAACCCCAGGAACACTGTTTCAAGGCTAGAGGGATCCCGAGGTCACTGTAGCAACACGAAAGAGCTCCGTGGACGAAAAATCAACTCAAGATGAGAGGTTAGTCCCTGGCTTCGACTCCAGAGGAATACCACCTTACCACAAGCACATCAAGAGGAGGCTTCTCTCAGCTCTAGGTATGTGAGAGGGACCCTGAGTTTGCGGCCTCAAGTTGAATGGACACCACGATGCCCTGGCTCGAAATAAGGCCGGATATCCCTGCAGTGACTTGAATGCAGGCTCGTCTTGCATCTCCCAAGACGAAAGGATGTCTGAATCCCCTGTGGAGACCACAGAGAAAAACCTAGTTCCCCACCTCATCGCCACCGGAGGCCTCACATCCTTTGAAAACTCCAGAGGTACGCGGAGATCAGTGCCTCCAAAGGAGACGATGCCTGACTCCTCGTGAATCTTGATAGGAGTCCCAGGATTCCTGTGGCACGTGGAAAGGGAGCCTTGGTCTCCCGACTCAGCTGGAGAGGCGCCCCAATTGCCCTGCCAAGCCTCGAGGAGAATCCCGAGTTGTCCCTCGCAACTAGGCAGGAGTCCTGCCGTCACTGAACAAACACGTGTGTGGAAGGGCCATCCCCGTCGTAACTCGAGAATATACCCCTGGTTCCCGCCGCAACTCGAGAAAAACCATGAGACTTCCCCCTCGCCGCGAGATGAGGCCCGATTCCCCTGCACTGCGTGCAGAGCAATTCCGTGTTGCACATCACACATGAAAGGAGCCTTGATTTCGTTGGTGGCATTCCAGAGAAACCCCAGGAACACTGTTTCAAGGTTAGAGTGATGCTGAGGTCACTGTAGCAACACAAAAGACCTCCATGGACCAAAAATCAACTCGAGATGAGAGGTTAGTCCCTGGCTTCGACTCCAGAGGAATACCACCTTACCACAAGCACCTCAAGAGGAGGCTTCTCTCAGCTCTAGGTATGTGAGCGGGACCCTGAGTTTGCGGCCTCAAGTGGAATGGACACCGCGATGCCCTGACTCGAAATAAGGCCGGATATCCCTGCAGTGACTTGAATGCAGGCTCGTCTTGCATCCCCCAAAACGAAACGATGTCTGAATCCCCAGTGGAGACCAGAGAGAAAGACCTAGTTCCCCACCTCATCGCGACCGGATTCCTTATATCCTATGAAAACTCCAGAGGTACGCGGAGATCAGTGCCTCCAAAGGAGACGATGCCTGACTCCTCGTGAAACTTGATAGGAGTCCCAGGATTCCTGTGGCACGTGGAAAGGGACCGTTGGTCTCCCGCCTCACCTGGAGAGGCGTCCCAATTGCCCTGCCAAGCCTCAAAGAGAATCCCGAGTTGTCCCTCGCAACTAGGCAGGAGTCCTGACGTCGCTGAACAAACACGTGGGTGGAAGGGCCATCCCCGTCGTAACTCGATAATATACCCCAGGTTCCCGCCGCAACTCGGGAAAAACCATGAGACTTCCCCCCCGCCGCGCGATGAGGGCCGATTCCCCTGCACTGCGTGCAGAGCAATTCCGTGTTGCACATCACACATGAAAGGAGCCTTGATTTCCTTGGTGGCACTCCAGAGAAACCCCAAGAACACTGTTTCAAGGCTAGAGGGATCCTGAGGTCACTGTAGCAACACGAAAGAGCTCCGTGGACCAATAATCAACTCGAGATGAGAGGTTAGTCCCTGGCTTCGACTCCAGAGGAATACCACCTTACCACAAGCATCTCAAGAGGAGGCTTCTCTCAGCTCTAGGTATGTGAGAGGGACCCTGAGTTTGTGGCCTCAAGTGGAATGGACACCGCGATGCCCTGACTCGAAATAAGGCCGGATATCGCTGCAGTGACTTGAATGCAGGCTCGTCTTGCATCTCCCAAGATGAAAGGATGTCTGAATCCCCTGTGTAGACCACAGAGAAAGACCTAGTTCCCCACCTCATCGCGACCGGAGGCCTCACATCCTTTGAAAATTCCCGAGGTACGCGGAGATCAGTGCCTCCAAAGGAGACGATGCCTGACTCCTCGTGAAACTTGATAGGAGTCCCAGGATTCCTGTGGCACGTGGAAAGGGACCCTTGGTCTCACACCTCAGCTGGAGAGGCGTTCCAAGTGCCCTGCCAAGCCTCGAGGAGAATCCCGAGTTGTCCCTGGCAACTAGGCAGGAGTCCTGACGTCGCTGAAAAAACACGTGGGTGGAAGGGCCATCCCCATCGTAACTAGAGAATATACCGCAGGTTCCCACCGTAACTCGAGAAAAACCATGAGACTTACTCCTCGCCGCGAGATGAGGCCCGATTCACCTGCACTGCGTGCAGAGCAATTCCGTGTTGCACATCACACATGAAAGAAGCCTTGATTTCCTTGATGGCACTCCAGAGAAACCCCAAGAACACTGTTTCAAGGCTAGAGGGATCCTGAGGTCACTGTAGCAACACAAAAGACCTCCATGGACCAAAAATCAACTCGAGATGAGAGGTTAGTCCCTGGCTTCGACTCCAGAGTAATACCACCTTACCACAAGCACCTCAAGAGGAGGCTTCTCTCAGCTCTAGGTATGTGAGAGGGACCCTGAGTTTGCGGCCTCAAGTGGAATGGACACCGTGATGCCCTGACTCGAAATAAGGCCGGATATCCCTGCAGTGACTTGAATGCAGGCTCGTCTTGCATCCCCCAAAACGAAAGGATGTCTGAATCCCCAGTGGAGACCACAGAGAAAGACCTAGTTACCCACCTCATCGCGATCGGAGGCCTCACATCCTTTGAAAACTCCAGATGTACGGGGAGATCAGTGCCTCCAAAGGAGACGATGCCTGACTCCTCGTGAAACTTGATAGGTGTCCCAGGATTCCTGTGGCACATGGAAAGGGACCCTTGGTCTCCCGCCTCAGCTGGAGAGGCGTCCCAATTGCCCTGCCAAGCCTCGAGGAGAATCCCGAGTTGTCCCTCGCAACTAGGCAGGAGTCCTGACGTCGCTGAAGAAACACGTGTGTGGAAGTGCCATCCCCGTCGTAACTCGAGAATATACCCCATGTTCCCGCCGCAACTCGAGAAAAACCATGAGACTTCCCCCTCGCTGCGAGATGAGGCCCGATTCCCCTGCACTGCGTGCAGAGCAATTCCGTGTTGCACATCACACATGAAAGGAGGCTTGATTTCCTTGATGGCACTCCAGAGAAACGCCAAAAACACTGTTTCAAGGCTAGAGGGATCCTGAGGTCACTGTAGCAACACGAAAGTGCTCCGTGGACCAAAAATCAACTCGAGATTAGAGGTTAGTCTCTGGCTTCGACTCCAGAGGAATACCACCTTACCACAAGCACCTCAAGAGGAGGCTTCTCTCAGCTCTAGGTATGTGAGAGGGACCCTGAGTTTGCGGCCTCAAGTGGAATGGACACCGCGATGCCCTGGCTCGAAATAAGGCCGGATATCCCTGCAGTGACTTGAATGCCGGCTTGTCTTGCATCTCCCAAGACGAAAGGATGTCTCAATCCCCTCTGGAGACCACAGAGAAAGATCTAGTTCCCCACCTCATCGCGACCGGAGGCCTCACATACTTTGAAAACTCCAGAGGTACGCGGAGATCAGTGCCTCCAAAGGAGACAATGCCTGACTCCTCGTGAAACTTGATAGGAGTCCCAGGATTCCTGTGGCACGTGGAAAGGGACCCTTGGTCTCCCGCCTCAGCTGGAGAGGCGTCCCAATTGCCCTGCCATGCCTCGAGGAGAATCCCGAGTTGTCACTCGCAACTAGGCAGGAGTCCTGACGTCACTGAAGAAACACGTGTGTGGAAGGGCCATCCCCGTCGTAACTCGAGAATATACCCCAGGTTCCCGCCGCAACTCGAGAAAAACCATGAGACTTCCCCCTCGCCGCGATATGAGGCCCGATTCCCCTGCACTGCGTGCAGAGCAATTCCGTGTTGCACATCACACATGAAAGGAGCCTTAATTTCCTTGATGGCACTCCAGAGAAACCCCAAGAACACTGTTTCAAGGCTAGAGGGATCCTGAGGTCACTGTAGCAACAGGAAAGAGCTCCGTGGACCAAAAATCAACTCGAGATGAGAGGTTAGTCCCTGGCTTCGACTCCAGAGGAATACCACCTTACCACAAGCACCTCAAGAGGAGGCTTCTCTCAGCTCTAGGTATGTCAGAGGGACCCTGAGTTTGCGGCCTCAAGTGGAATGGACACCGCGATGCCCTGACTCGAAATAAGGCTGGATATCCCTGCAGTGACTTGAATGTAGGCTCGTCTTGCATCTCCCAAGACGAAAGGATGTCTGAATCCCCTGTGGAGACCACAGAGAAAGACCTAGTTCCTGACATCATCGCGACCGGAGGCCTCACATCCTTTGAAAACTCCAGAGGTACGCGGACATCAGTGCCTCCAAAGGAGACGATGCCTGACTCCTCGTGAAACTTCATAGGAGTCCCAGGATTCCTGTGGCACGTGGAAAGGGACCCTTGGTCTCCCGCCTCAGCTGGAGAGGCGTCCCAATTGCCCTGCCAAGCCTCGAGGAGAATCCCGAGTTGTCCTTCGCAACTAGGCAGGAGTCCTGCCGTCGCTGAACAAACACGTGTGTGGAAGGGCCATCCCCGTCGTAACTCGAGAATATACCCCAGGTTCCCGCCGCAACTGGAGAAAAACCATGAGACTTCCCCCTCGCCGCGAGATGAGGCCCGATTCCCCTGCACTGCGTGCAGAGCAATTCCGTGTTGCACATCACACATGAAAGGAGCCTTGATTTCGTTGGTGGCACTCCAGAGAAACCCCAGGAACACTGTTTTAAGGTTAGAGTGATGCTGAGGTCACTGTAGCAACACAAAAGACCTCCATGGACCAAAAATCAACTCGAGATGAGAGGTTAGTCTCTGGCTTCGACTCCAGAGGAATACCACCTTACCACAAGCACCTCAAGAGGAGGCTTCTCTCAGCTCTAGGTATGTGAGAGGGTCCCTGAGTTTGCGGCCTCAAGTGGAATGGACACCGCGATGCCCTGACTCGAAATAAGGCCGGATATCCCTACAGTGACTTGAATGCAGGCTCGTCTTGCATCCCCCAAAACGAAACGATGTCTGAATCCCCAGTGGAGACCGGAGAGAAAGACCTAGTTCCCCACCTCATCGCGACCGGATTCCTTATATCCTATGAAAACTCCAGAGGTACGCGGAGATCAGTGCCTCCAAAGGAGACGATGCCTGACTCCTGGTGAAACTTGATAGGAGTCCCAGGATTCCTGTGGCACGTGGAAAGGGACCCTTGGTCTCCCGCCTCAGCTGGAGAGGCGTCCCAATTGCCCTGCCAAGCCTCAAAGAGAATCCCGAGTTGTCCCTCGCAACTAGGCAGGAGTCCTGACGTCGCTGAACAAACACGTGGGTGGAAGGGCCATCCCCGTCGTAACTCGATAATATACCCCAGGTTCCCGCCGCAACTCGAGAAAAACCATGAGACTTCCCCCCCGCCGCGAGATGAGGGCCGATTCCCCTGCACTGCGTGCAGAGCAATTCCGTGTTGCACATCACACATGAAAGGAGCCTTGATTTCCTTGGTGGCACTCCAGAGAAACCCCAAGAACACTGTTTCAAGGCTAGAGGGATCCTGAGGTCACTGTAGCAACACCAAAGAGCTCCGTGGACCAATAATCAACTCGAGATGAGAGGTTAGTCCCTGGCTTCGACTCCAGAGTAATACCACCTTACCACAAGCACCTCAAGAGGAGGCTTCTCTCAGCTCTAGGTATGTGAGAGGGACCCTGAGTTTGCGGCCTCAAGTGGAATGGACACCGTGATGCCCTGACTCGAAATAAGGCCGGATATCCCTGCAGTGACTTGAATGCAGGCTCGTCTTGCATCTCCCAAGACGAAAGGATGTCTGAATCCCCTGTGGAGACCACAGAGAAAGACCTAGTTCCCCACCTCATCGCGACCGGAGGCCTCACATCCTTTGAAAACTCCAGAGGTACACGAAGATCAGTGCCTCCAAAGGAGACGATGCCTGACTCCTCGTGAAACTTGATAGGCGTCCCAGGATTCCTGTGCACGTGGATAGGGACCCTTGGTCTCCCGCCTCAGCTGGAGAGGCGTCCCAATTGCCCTGCCAAGCCTCGAGGAGAATCCCGAGTTGTCCCTCCCAACTAGGCAGGAGTCCTGACGTCGCTGAACAAACACGTGTGTGGAAAGGCCATCCCCGTCGTAACTCGAGAATATACCCCAGGTTCCCGCCGCAACTCGAGAAAAACCATGAGACTTCCCCCTCGCCGCGAGATGAGGCCCGATTCCCCTGCACTGTGTGCAGAGCAATTCCGTGTTGCACATCACACATGAAAGGAGCCTTGATTTCCTTGATGGCACTCCAGAGAAACCCCAAGAACACTGTTTCAAGGCTAGAGGCATCCTGAGGTCACTGTAGCTACAAGAAAGAGCTCCGTGGACCAAAAATCAACTCGAGATGAGAGGTTAGTCCCTGGCTTCGACTCTAGAGGAATACCACCTTTCCACAAGCACCTCAAGAGGAGGCTTCTCTCAGATCTAGGTATGTGAGAGGGACCCTGATTTTGTGGCCTCAAGTGGAATGGACACCGCGATGCCCTGACTCGAAATAAGGCCGAACATCCCTGCAGTGACTTTAATGCAGGCTCGTCTTGCATCTCCCAATACGAAAGGATGTCTGAATCCCCTGTGGAGACCACAGAGAAAGACCTAGTTCCCCCCCTCATGGCGATCGGAGGCCTCACATCCTTTGAAAACTCCAGAGGTACGCGGAGATCAGTGCCTTCAAAGGAGAAGATGCCTGACTCCTTGTGAAACTTGATAGGAGTCCCAGGATTCCTGTGGCACGTGGAAAGGGACCCTTGGTCTCCCGCCTCAGCTGGAGAGGCGTCCCAATTGCCCTGCCAAGCCTCGAGGAGAATCCCGAGTTGTCCCTCGCAACCAGGCAGGAGTCCTGACGTGGCTGAACAAACACGTGGGTGGAAGTGCCATCCCCGTCATAACTCGAGAATATACCCCAGGTTAACACTGCAACTCGAGAAAAAACATGAGACTTTCCCCTCGCCGCAAAATGAGGCCCGATATCCTGCACTGCGTGCAGAGCAATTCCGTGTTGCACATCACACATGAAAGGAGCCTTGATTTACATGATGGCACTCCAGAGAAACCCCAAGAACACTGTTTCAAGGCTAGAGGGATCCTGAGGTCACTGTAGCAACACGAAAGCGCTCCGTGGATGAAAAATCAACTCGAGATGATAGGTTAGTCCCTGGCTTCGACTCCAGAGGAATACCACCTTACCACAAGCACCTCAAGAGGAGGCTTCTCTCAGCTCTAGGTATGTGAGAGGGACCCTGAGTTTGCGGCCTCAAGTGGAATGGACACCGTGATGCCCTGACTCGAAATAAGGCCGGATATCCCTGCAGTGACGTGAATGCAGGCTCGTCTTGCATCTTCTAAGACGAAAGGATGTCTGAATCCCCTGTGGAGACCACAGAGAAAGACCTAGTTCCCCACCTCATCGCGACTGCAGGCCTCACATCCTTTGAAAACTTCAGGGGTACGCGGAGATCAGTGCCTCCAAAGGAGACGATTCCTGACTCCTCTTGAAACTTGATAGGAGGCCCAGGATTTCTGTGGAACGTGGAAAGGGACACTTGGTCTCCCGCCTCAGCTGGAGAGGCGTCCCAATTGCCCTGCCAAGCCTCGAGGAGAATCCCGAGTTGTCCCTCGAAACTAGGCAGGAGTCCTGACATCGCTGAACAAACACGTGGGTGGAAGGGCCATCCCCGTCGTAACTCGAGAATATACCCCAGGTTCCCGCCGAAACTCGAGAAAAACAATGAGTCTTCCCACTTGTCGCGAGATGAGGCTCGATTCCCCTGCACTACATGCAGAGCAATTCCGTGTTGCACATCACACATGAAAGGAGCCTTGATTTCCGTGATGGCACTCCAGAGAAACCCCAGGAACACTGTTTCAAGGCTAGAGGGATCCTGAGGTCACTGTAGCAACACGAAAGATCTCCGTGGACCAAAGATCAACTCAAGATGAGAGGTTAGTCCCTGGCTTCGATTCCAGAGGAATACCACCTTACCACAAGCACCTCAAGAGGAGGCTTCTCTCAGCTCTAGGTATGTGAGAGGGACCCTGATTTGGGGCCTCAAGTGGAATGCCACTGCAATGCCCTGATGCGAAATAAGGCTGGATATCCATGCAGTGACTTGAATGCCGGCTCGTGTTGCATCTCCCAAGACGAAAGGATGTCTGAATCCCCTCTGGAGACAGCAGAGAAAGACCTAGTTCCCCACCTCATGGAGACCGGAGGCCTCACATCCTTTGAAAACTCCAGAGGTACGCGGAGATCAGTGCCTCCAAAGGAGACAATGCCTGACTCCTCGTGAAACTTGATAGGAGTCCCAGGATTCCTGTGGCACGTGGAAAGGGACCCTTGGTCTCCCGCCTCAGCTGGAGAGGCATCCCAGTTGCCCTGCCAAGCCTCGAGGAGAATCCCGAGTTGTCCCTCGCAACTAGGCAGGAGTCCTGACGTCGCGGAACAAACACGTGGGTGCAAGGGACATCCCCGTCGTACCTCGAGAATATACCCCAGGTTCCCGCCGCAACTCGACAAAAACCATGAGACTTCCCCCTCGCCGCGAGATGAGGCCCGATTCCCCTGCACTGCGTGCAGAGCAATTCCGTGTTGCACATCACACATGAAAGGAGCCTTGATTTCCTTGATGGCACCCCAGAGAAACCCCAAGAACACTCTTTCAAGGCTAGAGGGATCCTGAGGTCACTGTAGGAACACGAAAGAGTTCCGTGGATGAAAAATCAACTCGAGATGAGAGGTTAGTCCCTGGCTTCGACTCCAGAGGAATACCACCTTACCACAAGCACCTCAAGAGGAGGCTTCTCTCAGCTCTAGGTATGTGAGAGGGACCCTGATTTAGCGGCATCAAGTGGAATGGACACTGCGATGCCCTGACGCAAAATAAGGCCGGATATCCCTGCAGTGACTTGAATGCAGGCTCGTCTTGCATCTCCCAAGATGAAAGGATGTCTGAATCCCCTGTGGAGACCACAGAGAAAGACCTAGTTCCCCAAGTCATCGCGACCGGAGGCCTCATATCCTTTGAAAACTCCAGAGGAACGCAGAGATCAGTGCCTCCAAAGGAGACGATGCCTGCCTCCACGTGAAACTTGATAGGAGTCCCAGGATTCCTGTGGCACGTGGAAAGGGATCCTTGGTCTCCCGCTTCAGCTGGAGAGGCGTCCCAATTGCCCTGCCAAGCCTCGAGGAGAATCCAGAGTTGTCCCTCGCAACTATGCAGGAGTCCTGACGTCGCTGAAGAAACACGTGTTTTGAAGGGCCATCCCCGTCGTAACTCGAGAATATACCCCAGGTTCCCGCCGCAACTCGAGAAAAACCATGAAACTTCCCCCTCGCCGATAGATGAGACCCGATTCCCCTGCACTGTGTGCAGAGCAATTCCGTGTTGCCCATCACACATGAAAGGAGCCTTGATTTCCTTGATGGCACTCCAGAGAAACCCCAAGAACACTGTTTCAAGGCTAGAGGGATCCTGACGTCACTGTAGCAACACGAAAGAGCTCCGTGGACCAAAATCAACTCGAGATGAGAGGTTAGTCCCTGGCTTCGACTCCAGAGGAATACCACCTTACCACAAGCACCTCAAGAGGAGGCTTCTTTCAGCTCTAGGTGTGTGAGAGGGATCCTGAGTTTGCGGCCTCAAGTGGAATGGACACCGCGATGCCCTGACTCGAAATAAGGCCAGATATCCCTGCAGTGACTTGAATGCAGGCTCGTCTAGCATCTCCCAAGAGGAAAGGATGTCTGAATCCCCTGTGGAGACCACAGAGAAAGACCTAGTTCCCCACCTCATCGCGAACGGAGGCCTCACATCCTTTGAAAAGTCCTGAGGGACGCGGAGATCAGTGCCTCCAAAGGAGACGATGCCTGATTCCTCGTGAAACTTGATAGGAGTCCCAGGATTCCTGTGGCACGTGGAAAGGGACCCTTGGTCTCCCGCCTCAGCTGGAGAGGCGTCCCAATTGCCCTGCCAAGCCTCGAGGAGAATCCCGAGTTGTCCCTCGCAACTAGGCTGGAGTCCTGACGTGGCTGAACAAACACGTGGGTGGAAGGGCCAGCCCCGTCGTAACTCGAGAATATACCCCAGGTTCCCACCGCACCTGGAGAAAAACCATGAGACTTCCCCCTTGCCGCGAGATGAGGCTCGATTCCCCTGCACTACATGCAGCGCAATTCCGTGTTGCACATCACACACGAAAGGAGCCTTGATTTCCTTGATGGCACTCCAGAGAAACCCCAGGAACACTGTTTCAAGGCTAGAGGGATCCTGAGGTCACTGTAGCAACACGAAAGATCTCCATGGACCAAAGATCAACTCGAGATGAGAGGTAAGTCCCTGGCTTCGACTCGAGAGGAATACCACCTTACCACAAGCACCTCACGAGGAGGCTTCTCTCAGCTCTAGGTGTGTGAGAGGGAACCTGAGTTTGCGGCCTCAAGTCGAATGGACACCGCGATGCCCTGACTCGAAATAAGGCCGGATATCCCTGCAGTGACTTGAATGCAGGCTCGTCTTGCATCTCCCAAGACGAAAGGATGTCTGAATCCCCTGTGGAGACAACAGAGAAAGACCTAGTTTCCCACCTCATCGCGACCGGAGGCCTCACATCCTTTGAAAAGTCCTGAGGGACGCGGAGATCAGTGCCTCCAAAGGAGACGATGCCTGACTCCTCGTGAAACTTGATAGGAGGCCCAGGATTCCTGTGGCACGTGGAAAGGGACACTTGGTCTCCCGCCTCAGCTGAAGAGGCGTCCCAATTGCCCTGCCAAGCCTCGAGGAGAATCCCGAGTTGTCCCTCGCAACTAGGCAGGAGTCCTGACGTCGCTGAACAAACACGTGGGTGGAAGGGCCATCCCCGTCGTAACTCGAGAATATGCCCCAGGTTCCCGCCGCAACTCGAGAAAAACCATGAGACTTCCCCCTCGCCGCGAGATGAGGCCCGATTCCCCTGCACTGCGTGCAGAGCAATTCCGTGTTGCACATCACACATGAAAGGAGCATTGATTTCCTTGATGGCACTCCAGAGAAACCCCAAGAACACTGTTTCAATGCTAGAGGGATCCTGAGGTCACTGTAGCAACACGAAAGAGCTCCGTGGACCACAAATCAACTCGAGATTAGAGGTTAGTCCCTGGCTTCGACTCCAGAGGAATACCACCTTACCACAAGCACCTCAAGAGGTGGCTTCTCTCAGCTTTAGGTATGTGAGAGGGACCCTGAATATGAGGCCTCAAGTGGACTGGACACTGCGATGCCCTGACTTGAAATAAGGCTGGATATCCCTGCAGTGACTTGAATGCAGGCTCTTCTTGCATCTCCCAAGACGAAAGGATGTATGAATCCCCTGTGGAGACCACAGAAAAAGACCTATTTCCCCACCTCATCGCGACCGAAGGCCTCACATCCTTTGAAAACTCCAGAGGTACGCGGAGATCAGAGCCTCCAAAGGGGAGGATGCCTGACTCCTCGTGAAACTTGATAGGAGTCCCAGGATTCCTGTGGCACGTGGATAGGGACCCTTGGTCTCCCGCCTCAGATGGACAGGCGTCCCAATTGCCCTGCCAAGCTTCGAGAAGAATCCCGAGTTGTCCCTCGCAGCTAGGCAGGAGTCCTGACGTGGCTGAACAAACAAGTGGGTGGAAGGGCCATCCCCGTCGTAACTCGAGAATATACCCCAGGTTCTGGCCGCAACTCGAGAAAAACCATGAGTCTTCCCACTTGCCGCGAGATGGGGGTCGATTCCCCTGCACTGCATGCAGAGCAATTCCGTGTTGCACATCACACATTAAAGGAGCCTTGATTTCCTTGATGGCACTCCAGAGAATCACCAGGAACACTGTTTCAAGGATAGAGGAATCCTGAGGTCACTGTAGCAACACGAAAGATCTCCGTGGCCCAAAGATCAACTCGAGATGAGATGTTAGTCCCTTGCTTCGACTCCAGAGGAATACCACCTTACCACAAGCACCTCAAGAGGAGTCTTCTCTCAGCTCTAGGTGTGTGAGAGGTATCCTGAGTTGGCGGCCTCAAGTGGAATGGCCACCGCGATGCCCTGACTCGAAATAAGGCCAGATATCCCTGCAGTGACTTGAATGCAGGCTCAGCTAGCATCTCACAAGACGAAAGGATGTCGGAATCCCCTGTTGAGACCACAGAGAAAGACCTAGTTCCCCACCTCATGGCGACCGGAGGCCTCACATCCTTTGAAAACTCCAGAGGTACGCGGAGATCAGTGCCTCCAAAGGAGACGATGCCTGACTCCTCGTGAAACTTGATAGGAGTCCCAGGATTCCTGTGGCACGTGGAAAGGGACCCTTGGTCTCCCGCCTCAGCTGGAGAGGCGACCCAATTGCCCTGCCAAGCCTCGAGGAGAATCCCGAGTTGTCACTCGCAACTAGGCAGGAGTCCTGACGTCACTGAACGAACACATGGGTGGAAGGGCCATCCCCGTCGTAACTCGAGAATATACCCCAGGTTCCCGCCGCAACTCGAGAAAAACCATGAGACTTTCCCCTCGCCGCGAGATGAGGCTCGATTCTCCTGCACTGCATGCAGAACAATTCCGTGTTGCACATCACACATGAAAGGAGCCTTAATTTCCTTGATGGCACTCCAGAGAAACCCCAAGAACACTGTTTCAAGGCTGGAGGGATCCTGAGGTCACTGTAGCAACACGAAAGAGCTCCGTGGACCAAAAATCAACACGAAATGAGAGGTTAGTCCCTGGCTTCGATTCCAGAGGAATACTACCTTACCACAAGCACCTCAAGAGGAGGCTTCTCTCAGATCTAGGTATGTGAGAGGGACCCTGAGTTTGCGGCCTCAAGTGGAATGGACACCGCGATGCCCTGACTCGAAATAAGGCCAGATATCCCTGCAGTGACTTGAATGCAGGCTCGTCTTGCATCTTCCAAGTCTAAAGCATGTCTGAATCCCCTGTGGAGACCACAGAGAAAGACCTAGTTCCCCCCCCTCATGGCGATCGGAGGCCTCACATCCTTTGAAAACTCCAGAGATACGCGGAGATCAGTGCCTCCAAAGGAGACGATGCCTGACTCCTCGTGAAACTTGATAGGAGTCCCAGGATTCCTGTGGCACGTGGAAAGGGACCCTTGGTCTCCCTCCTCAGCTGGAGAGGCGTCCCAATTGCCCTGCCAAGCCTCGAGGAGAATCCCGAGTTGTCCCTCGCAACCAGGCAGGAGTCCTGACGTGGCTGAACAAACACGTGGGTGGAAGGGCCAGCCCCGTCATAACTCGAGAATATACCCCAGGTTCCCACTGCAACTCGAGAAAAAACATGAGACTTCCCCCTCGCCGCGAGATGAGGCCCGATTCCCCTGCACTGCGTGCAGAGCAATTCCGTGTTGCACATCACACATGAAAGGAGCCTTGATTTCCTTGATGGCACTCCAGAGAAACCCCAAGAACACTGTTTCAAGGCTAGAGGGATCCTGAGGTCACTGTAGCAACACGAAAGAGCTCCATGGACCAAAAATCAACTCGAGATTAGAGGTTAGTCCCTGGCTTCGACTCCAGAGGAAACCACCTTACCACAAGCACCTCAAGAGGAGGCTTCTCTCAGCTCTAGGTATGTGAGAGGGACCCTGAGTTTTCGGCCTCAATTGGAATGGACACCGCGATGCCCTGACTCGAAATAAGGCCGGATATCCCTGCAGTGACTTGAATGCAGGCTCGTCTTGCATCTCCCAAGACGAAAGGATGTCTGAATCCCCTGTGGAGACCACAGAGAAAGACCTAATTCCCTACCTCATCGCGACCGGAGGCCTCACATCCTTTGAAAACTCCAGAGGAACGCGAAGTACAGTGCCTCCAAAGGAGACGATGCCTGACTCCTCGTGAAACTTGATAGGAGTCCCAGGATTCCTGTGCAGGTGGATAGGGACAGTTGGTCTCCCGCCTCAGCTGGAGAGGCGTCCCAATTGCCCTGCCAAGCCTCGAGGAGAATCCCGAGTTGTCCCTCGCAACTAGGCAGGAGTCCTGCCGTCACTGATCAAACACCTGTGTGGAAGGGCCATCCCCGTCGTAACTCGAGAATATACCCCAGGTTACCGCTGCAACTCGAGAAATACCATGAGACTTCCCCCTCGCCGTGAGATGAGGTCCGATTCCCCTGCACTGCATGCAGAGCAATACCGTGTTGCACATCACACATGAAAGGAGCCTTGATTTCCTTGATGGCACTCCAGAGAAACCCCAAGAACACTGTTTCAAGGCTAGAGGGATCCTGAGGTCACTGTAGCAACACGAAAGAGCTCCGTGGACAAAAATCAACTCGAGATGAGAGGTTAGTCCCTGGCTTCGACTCCAGAGGAATACCACCTTACCACAAGCACCTCAAGAGGAGGCTTCTCTCAGCTCTAGGTATGTGAGAGGGACCCTGAGTTTGCGGCCTCAAGTGGAATGGACCCCGCGATGCCCTGGCTCGAAATAAGGCCGGATATCCCTGCAGTGACTTGAATGCAGGCTCGTCTTGCATCTCCCAAGACGAAAGGATGTCTGAATCCCCTGTGGAGACAACAGAGAAAGACCTAGTTCCCCACCTCATCGCGACCGGAGGCCTCACATCCTTTGAAAACTCCAGAGGTACGCGGAGATCAGTGCCTCCAAAGGAGACGATGCCTGACTCCTCCTGAAACTTGATAGGAGTCCCAGGATTCCTGTGAACGTGGATAGGGACCCTTGGTCTCCCGCCTCAGCTGGAGAGGCGTCCAAATTGCCCTGCCAAGCCTCGAGGAGAATCCCGAGTTGACCCTCGCAACTAGGCAGGAGTCCTGACGTCGCTGAACAAACTCGTGGGTGGAAGGGCCATCCCCGTCGTAACTCGAGAATATACCCCAGGTTCCCGCCGAAACGCGAGAAAAACCGTGAGACTTCCCCCTCGCCGCAAGATGAGGCCCGATTCCCCTGCACTGCATGCAGAGCAATTCCGTGTTGCATATCACACATGAAAGGAGCCTTGATTTCCTTGATGGCACCCCAGAGAATCCCCAAGAACACTGTTTCAAGGCTAGAGGCATCCTGAGGTCACTGTAGCAACACGAAAGAGCTCCGTGGACCAAAAATCAACTCGAGATGAGAGGTTAGTCCCTGGCTTCGACTCCAGAGGAATACCACCTTACCACAAGCACCTCAAGAAGAGGCTTCTCTCAGCTCTAGGTATGTGAGAGGGACCCTGAGTTTGCGGCCTCAAGTGGAATGGACACCCCGACGCCCTGACTCGAAATAAGGCCGGATATCCCTGCAGTGACTTGAATGCAGGCTCGTCTTGCATCTCCCAAGTCGAAAGGATGTCTGAATCTCCTGTGGAGACCACAGAGAAAAACCTAGTTCCCCACCTCATCGCGACCGGAGGCCTCACATCCTTGGAAAACTCCAGAGGTACGCGGAGATCAGTGCCTCCAAAGGAGACGATGCCTGATTCCTCGTGAAACTTGATAGGAGTCCCAGGATTCCTGTGGCACGTGGAAAGGGACCCTTGGTCTTCCGCCTCAGTTGGAGAGGCGTCCCAATTGCCCTGCCAAGCCTCGAGGAGAATCCCGAGTTGTCCCTGGCAACTAGGCAGGAGTCCTGACGACGCTGATCAAACACGTGTGTGGAAGGGCCATCCCCGTCATAACTCGAGAATATACCCCAGGTTCCGGCCGCAACTCGAGAAAAACCATGAGACCTCGCTCTCGACGCGAGATGAGGCCAGATTCCCCTGCACTGCGTGGAGAGCAATTCCGTGTTGCATATCACACATGAAAGGATCCTTGATTTCCTTGATGGCACTCCAGAGAAACCCCAAGAACACTGTTTCAAGGCTAGAGGGATCCTGAGGTCACTGTAGCAACACGAAAGAGCTCCGTGGACCAAAAATCAACTCGAGATGAGAGGTTAGTCCCTGGCTTTGACTCCAGAGGAAACCACCTTACCACAAGCACCTCAAGAGGAGGCTTCTCTCAGCTCTAGGTATGTGAGAGGGACCCTGAGTTTGCGGCCTCAAGTGGAAGGGACACCGCGATGCCCTGACTCGAAATAAGGCCGGATATCCCTGCAGTGACTTGAATGCAGGCTCGTCTTGCATCTCCCAAGATGAAAGGATGTCTGAATCCCCTGTGGAGACCACAGAGAAAGACCTAGTTCCCCACCTCATCGCGAGCGGAGGCCTCACATACTTTGAAAACTCCAGAGGTACACTAAGATCAGTGCCTCCAAAGGAGACGATGTCTGACTCCTCATGAATCTTGATACGAGTCCCAGGATTCCTGTGGCACGTGGAAAGGGACCCTTGGTCTCCCGCCTCAGTTGGAGAGGCGTCCCAATTGCCCTGCCAAGCTTCGAGGAGAATCCCGAGTGGTCCCTCGCAACTAGGCAGGAGTCCTGACGTCGCTGAACAAACTTGTGGGTGGAAGGGCCATCCCCGTCGTAACTCGAGAATATACCCCAGGTTCCCGCCGCAACTCGAGAAAAACCATGAGACTTCCCCCTCGCCGCCAGATGAGGCCCGATTCCCCTGCACTGCGTGCAGAGCAATTCTGTGTTGCATATCACACATGAAAGGAGCCTTGATTTCCTTGATGGCACTCCAGAGAAACCCCAAGAACACTGTTTCAAGGCTAGAGGGATCCTGAGGTCACTGTAGCAACACGAAAGAGCTCCGTGGACCAAAATTCAACTCGAGATGAGAGGTTTGTCCCTGGCTTCGACTCCAGAGGAATAGCACCTTACCACAAGCACCTCAAGAGGAGGCTTCTCTCAGCTCTAGCTATGTGAGAGGGACCCTGAGTTTGCGGCCTCAAGTGGAATGGACACCGCGATGCCCTGACTCGAAATAAGGCCGGATATCCCTGCAGTGACTTGAATGCAGGCTCGTCTTGCATCTCCCAAGATGAAAGGATGATTGAATCCCCTGTGGAGACCACAGAGAAAGACCTATTTCCCCACCTCATCGCGACCGGAGGCCTCACATCCTTTGAAAACTCCAGAGGTACGCGGAGATCAGTGCCTCCAAAGGAGACGATGCCTGACTCCTCGTGAAACTTGATAGGAGTCCCAGGATTCCTGTGGCACGTGGAAAGGGACCCTTGGACTAATGCCTCAGCTGGAGAGGCGTCCCAATGGCCCTGCCAAGCCTCGAGGAGAATCCCGAGTTGTCCCTCGCAACTAGGCAGGAGTCCTGACGTCGCTGAACAAACACGTGTGTCGAAGGGCCATCCCCGTCGTAACTCGAGAATATACCCCAGGTTCCCGCCGCAACTCGAGAAAAACCATGAGACTTCCCCCTCGCCGCGAGATGTGGCCAGATTCCCCTGCACTGCGTGAAGAGCAATTCCGTGTTGCACATCAAACATGAAAGGAGCCTTGATTTCCTTGATGGCCCTCCAGAGAATCCCCAAGAACACTGTTTCAAGGCTAGAGGGATCCTGAGGTCACTGTAGCAACACGAAAGAGCTCCGTGGACCAAAAATCAACTCGAGATGAGACGTTAGTCCCTGGCTTCGACTCCAGAGGAATACCACCTTACCACAAGCACCTCAGGAGGAGGATTCTCTCAGCTCTAGGTATGTGAGAGGGACCCTGAGTTTGCGGCCTCAAGTGGAATGGACACCGTGATGCCCTGACTCGAAATAAGGCCGGATATCCCTGCAGTGACTTGAATGTAGACTCGTCTTGCATCTCCCAAGACGAAAGGATGTCGGAATCCCCTGTGTAGATCACAGAGAAAGACATAGTTCCCCACCTCATCGCGACCGGAAGCCTCACATTCTTTGAAAACTCCAGAGGTACGCGGAGATCAGTGCCTCCAAAGGAGACGATGCCTGACATCTCCTGAAACTTGATAGCACTACCAGGATTCCTGTGGCACGTGGAAAGGGACCCTTGGTCTCCCGCCTCAGCTGGAGAGGCGTCCAATTGCCCTGCCAAGCCTCGAGGAGAATCCCGAGTTGTCCCTCGCAACTAGGCAGGAGTCCTGCCGTCCTTGAACAAACACGTGGGTGGAAGGGCCATCCCCGTCGTAACTCGAGATTATACCCCAGGTTCCGGCCGCAACTCGAGAAAAACCATGAGACTTCCCCCTCGCAGCGAGATGAGGCCCGATTCCCCTGCACTGCATGCAGAGCAATTCCGTGTTGCACATCAAACATGAAAGGAGCCTTGATTTCCTTGATGGCACTCCAGAGAAACCCAAAGAACACTGTTTCAAGGCTAGAGGGATCCTGAGGTCACTGTAGCAACACGAAAGAGCTCCGTGGACCAAAAATCAACTCGAGATGAGAGGTTAGTCCCTGGCTTCGACTCCAGAGGAATACCACCTTACCACAAGCACCTCAAGAGGAGGCTTCTCTCAGCTCTAGGTATGTGAGAGGGACCCTGAGTTTGCGGCCTCAAGTGGAATGGACACCGCGATGCCCTGGCTCGAAATAAGGCCGGATATCCCTGCAGTGACTTGAATGCAGGCTCGTCTTGCATCTCCCAAGACGAAAGCATGTCTGAATCCCCTGTGGAGACCACAGAGAAAGACCTAGTTCCCCACCTCATAGCGACCGGAGGCCTCACATCCTTTGAAAACTCCAGAGGTACACGGAGATCAGTGCCTCCAAAGGAGACGATGCCTGACTCCTCATGAAACTTGATAGGAGTCCCAGGATTCCTGTGGCACGTGGAAAGGGACCCTTTGTCTCCCACTCAGCTGGAGAGGCGTTCCAATTGCCCTGCCAATCCTCGAGGAAAATCCCGAGTTGTCCCTCGCAACTAGGCATGAGTCCTGACGTCGCTGAAAAAACACGTGGGTGGAAGGGTCATCACCGTCGTAACTCGAGAATATACCCCAGTTTCTCGCCGCAACTCGAGAAAAACCATGAGACTTCCCCCTCGCCGCGAGATGAGGCCGATTCCCCTGCACTGCGTGCAGTGCAATTCCGTGTTGCACATCACACATGAAAGGAGCCTTGATTTCCTTGATGGCACTCCAGAGAAAACCCAAGAACACTGTTTCAAGGCTAGAGGGATCCTGAGGTCACTGTAGCATCACGAAAGAGCTCCGTGGACCAAGAATCAACTCGAGATGAGAGGTTACTCCCTGGCTTCGACTTCAGAGGAATACCACCTTACCACAAGCACCTCAAGAGGAGGCTTCTCTCAGCTCTAGGTATGTGAGAGGGACCCTGAGTTTGCGGCCTCAAGTGGAACGGACACCGCGATGCCCTGACTCGAAATAAGGCCGGATATCCCTGCAGTGACTTGAATGCAGGCTCGTCTTGCATCTCCCAAGATGAAAGGATGTCTGAATCCCCTGTGGAGATAACAGAGAAAGACCTAGTTCCCCACCTCATCGCGACCGGAGGCCTCATATCCTTTGAAAACTCCAGAGGTACGCGGAGATCAGTGCCTCCAAAGGAGACGATGCCTGACTCCTCGTGAAACTTCATAGGAGTCCCAGGATTCCTGTGGCACGTGGAAAGGGACCCTTGGTCTCCCACCTCAGCTGGAGAGGCGTCCCAATTGCCCTGCCAAGCCTCGAGGAGAATCCCGAGTTGTCCCTCGCAACTAGGCAGGAGTCCTGACGTTGCTGAAGAAACAAGTGTGTGGAAGGGCCATCCCCGTCGTAACTCGAGAATATACCCCAGGTTCCCGCCGCAACTCGAGAAAAACCATGAGACTTCCCCCTCGCCGCGAGATGAGGCCCGATTCCCCTTCACAGCGTGCAGAGCAATTCCGTGTTGCACATCAAACATGAAAGGAGCCTTGATTTCCTTGATGGCACTCCAGAGATACCCCAAGAACACTGTTTCAAGGCTAGAGGGATCATGAGGTCACTGTAGCCACATGAAACAGCTCCGTGGACCAAAAATCAACTCGAGATGAGAGGTTAGTCCCTGGCTTCGACTCCAGAGGAAACCACCTTACCACAAGCACCTCAAGAGGAGGCTTCTCTCAGCTCTAGGTATGTGAGAGGGACACTGATTTTGCGGCCTCAAGTGGAATGGACACCGCGATGCCCTGACTCGAAATAAGGCCGAATATCCCTGCAGTGACTTGAATGCAGGCTGGTCTTGCATCTCCCAAGACGAAAGGATGTCTGAATATCCTGTGGAGACCACAGAGAAAGACCTAGTTCCCCACCTCATCGCGACCGGAGGCCTCACATACTTTGAAAACTCTAGAGGTACACTGAGATCAGTGCCTCCAAAGGAGACGATGCCTGACTCCTCGCGAAACTTGATAGGAGTCCCAGGATTCCTGTGGCACGTGGAAAGGAACTCTTCGTCTCCCGCCTCAGCTGGAGAGGCGTCCCAATTGCCCTGCCAAGCCTCGAGGAGAATCCCGAGTTGTCCCTCTCAACTAGGCAGGAGTGCTCACGTCGCTGAACAAACACGTGGGTGGAAGGGCCATCCCCGTCGTAACTCGAGAATATACCCCAGGTTCCCGCCGCAACTCGAGAAAATCCATGAGACTTCCCCCTCGCCGCAAGATGAGGCCCGATTCCCCTGCACTGCATTCAAAGCAATTCCGTGTTGCACATCAAACATGAAAGGAGCCTTGATTTCCTTGATGGAACTCCATAGAAACCGCAAGAACACTGTTACAAGGCTAGAGGGATGCTGAGATCACTGTCGCAACACGAAAGAGCTCCGTGGACCAAAAATCAACTCGAGATGAGAGGTTAGTCCCTGGCTTCGACTCCAGAGGAATACCACCTTACCACAAACACCTCAAGAGGAGGCTTCTCTCAGCTCTAGGTATGTGAGAGAGACCCTGATTTTGCGGCCGCAAGTGAAATGGACACTGCCATGCCCTGACTCGAAATAAGGCCGGATATCCCTGCAGTGACTTGAATGCAGGCTCGTCTTGCATCTCCCAAGATGAAAGGATGTCTGCATCCCCTGTGGAGACCACAGAGAAAGACCTAGTTCCCCACCTCATCGCGACCGGAGACCTCACATCCTTTGAAAACTCCACAGGTACGCGGAGATCAGTGCCTCCAAAGAAGACGATGCCTGACTCCTCGTGAAACTTGATAGGAGTCCCAGGATTCCTGTGGCACGTGGAAAGGAACCCTTGGTCTCGCGCCTCAGCTGGAGAGGCGTCCCAATTGCCCTGCCAAGCCTCGAGAAGATTCCCGAGTTGTCCCTCGCATCTAGGCAGGAGTCCTGACGTCGCTGAACAAACACGTGGGTGGAAGGGCCATCCCCGTCGTAACTCGAGAATATACCACAGGTTCCCGCCGCAACTCGAGAAAAACCATGAGACTTCCCCATCGCCGCGAGATGAGGCCCGATTCCCCTGCACTGCATGCAGAGCAATTCCGTGTTGCACATCAAACATGAAAGGAGCCTTGATTTCCTTGATGGCACTCCAGAGAAACCCCAAGAACACTGTTTCAAGGCTAGAGGGATCCTGAGGTCACTGTAGCAACACGAAAGAACTCCGTGGACCAAAAATCAACTCGAGATGAGAGGTTAGTCCCTGGCTTCGACTCCAGAGGAATACCACCTTACCACAAGCACCTCAAGAGGAGGCTTCTCTCAGCTCTAGGTATGTGAGAGGGACCCTGAGTTTGCGGCCTCAAGTGGAATGGACACCGCGATGCCCTGGCTCGAAATAAGGCCGGATATCCCTGCAGTGACTTGAATGCAGGCTCGTCTTGCATCTCCCAAGACGAAAGCATGTCTGAATCCCCTGTGGAGACCACAGAGAAAGACCTAGTTCTCCACCTCATCGCGACCGGAGGCCTCACATCCTTTGAAAACTCCAGAGGTACACGGAGATCAGTGCCTCCAAAGGAGACGATGCCTGACCCCTCGTGAAACTTGACAGGACTCCCAGGATTCCTGTGCACGTGGATAGGGACCGTTGGTCTCCCGCCTCACCTGGAGAGGCGTCCCAATTGCCCTGCCAACCCTCGAGGAGAATCCCGAGTTGTCCCTCGCAACTAGGCAGAAGTCCTGACGTCGCTGAACAAACACGTGGTTGAAAGAGCCATCCACGTCGTAACTCGAGAATATACCCCAAGTTCCCGCCGCAACTCGAGAAAAACCATGAGACTTTCCCCTCGCCGTTATATGAGGCCCGATTCCCCTGCACTGTGTGCAGAGCAATTCCATGTTGCACATCACACACGAAAGGAGCCTTGATTTCCTTGGTGGCACTCCAGAGAAACCCCAAGAACACTGTTTCAAGGCTAGAGGGATCCTGAGGTCACTGTAGCAACAAGAAACAGCTCCGTGGACCAAAAATCAACTCGAGATGAGAGGTTAGTCCCTGGCTTCGACTCCAGAGGAATACCACCTTACCACAAGCACCTCAAGAGGAGGCTTCTCTCAGCTCTAGGTATGTCAGAGGGACCCTGAGTTTGCGGCCTCAAGTGGAATGGACACCGCGATGCCCTGACTCGAAATAAGGCTGGATATCCCTGCAGTGACTTGAATGTAGGCTCGTCTTGCATCTCCCAAGACGAAAGGATGTCTGAATCCCCTGTGGAGACCACAGAGAAAGACCTAGTTCCTGACATCATCGCGACCGGAGGCCTCACATCCTTTGAAAACTCCAGAGGTACGCGGACATCAGTGCCTCCAAAGGAGACGATGCCTGACTCCTCGTGAAACTTCATAGGAGTCCCAGGATTCCTGTGGCACGTGGAAAGGGACCCTTGGTCTCCCGCCTCAGCTGGAGAGGCGTCCCAATTGCCCTGCCAAGCCTCGAGGAGAATCCCGAGTTGTCCCTCGCAACTAGGCAGGAGTCCTGACGTCGCTGAACAAACACGTGGGTGGAAGGGCCATCCCCGTCGTAACTCGAGAATATACCCCAGGTTCCCGCCGCAACTCGAGAAATACCATGAGACTTCCCCCTCGCCGTGAGATGAGGTCCGATTCCCCTGCACTGCATGCAGAGCAATACCGTGTTGCACATCACACATGAAAGGAGCCTTGATTTCCTTGATGGCACTCCAGAGAAACCCCAAGAACACTGTTTCAAGGCTAGAGGGATCCTGTGGTCACTGTAGCAACTCGAAAGAGCTCCGTGGACCAAAAATCAACTCGAGATGAGAGGTTAGTCCCTGATTCGACTCCAGAGGAATACCACCTTACCACAAGCACCTCAAGAGGAGGCTTCTCTCAGCTCTAGGTATGTGAGAGGGACCCTGAGTTTGCGGCCTCAAGTGGAATGGACACCGCGATGCCCTGGCTCGAAATAATGCTGGATATCCAGCAGTGACTTGAATGCAGGCTGTATTGCATCTCCGAAGACGAAAGGATGTCTGAATCCCCTGTGGAGACCACAGAGAAAGACCTAGTTCCCCACCTCATCGCGACCGGAGGCCTCACATACTTTGAAAACTCCAGAGGTACGCTGAGATCAGTGCCTCCAAAGGAGACGATGCCTGACTCCTCGTGAAACTTGATAGGAGTTCCAGAATTCCTGTGGCTCTTGGAAAGGGACCCTTGGTCTCCCGCGTCAGCTGGAGAGGCGTCCCTATTGCCCTGCCAAGCCTCGAGGAGAATCCCGAGTTTTCCCTCGCAACTAGGCATGAATCCTGACGTCGCTGAACAAACACGTGGGTGGAAGGGCCATCCCCCTCGGAACTCGAGAATATACCCCAGGTTGCCGCCGCAACTCGAGAAAAACCAAGAGACTTCCCCCTCGCCAAGAGATGAGGCCCGATTCCCATGCACTGCACGCAGAGCAATTCCGTGTTGCACATCACACATGAAAGGAGCCTTGATTTCCTTGATGGCACTCCAGAGAAACCCCAAGAACACTGTTTCAAGGCTAGAGGGATCCTGAGGTCACTGTAGCAACACGAAAAACTCCGTGGACCAAGAATCAACTCGAGATGAGAGGTTAGTCCCTGGCTTCGACTCCAGAGGAATACCACCTTACCACAAGCACCTCAAGAGGAGGCTTCTCTCAGCTCTAGCTATGTGAGAGGGACCCTGAGTTTGCGCCCTCAAGTGGAATGGACACCGCGATGCCCTGGCTCGAAATAAGGCCGGATATCCCTGCAGTGACTTGAATGCAGGCTCGTCTTGCATCTCCCAAGATGAAAGGATGTCTGAATCCCCTGTGGAGACCACAGAGAAAGACCTAGTTCCCGACCTCATCGCGAACGGAGGCCTCACATCCTTTGAAAACTCCAGAGGTACACGGAGATCAGTGCCTCCAAAGGAGACGATGCCTGACTCCTCGTGAAACTTGATAGGAGTCCCAGGATTCCTGTGCACGTGGATAGGGACAGTTGGTCTCCCGCCTCAGCTGGAGAGGCGTCCCAATTGCCCTGCCAAGCCTCGAGGAGAATCCCGAGTTATCCCTCGCAACTAGGCAGGAGTCCTGACGTCGCTGAACAAACACGTGGTTGAAAGAGCCATCCCCGTCGTAACTCGAGAATATACCCCAGGTTCCCGCCGCAACTCGAGAAAAACCATGAGACTTTCCCCTCGCCGCGATATGAGGCCCGATTCCCCTGCACTGCGTGCAGAGCAATTCCATGTTGCACATCACACATGAAAGGAGCCTTGACTTCCTTGGTGGCACTCCAGAGAAACCCCAAGAACACTGTTTCAAGGCTAGAGGGATCCTGAGGTCACTGTAGCAATACGAAAGAGCTCCGTGGACCAAAAATCAACTCGAGATGAGAGGTTAGTCCCTGGCTTCGACTCCAGAGGAATACCACCTTACCACATGCACATCAAGAGGAGGCTTCTCTCAGCTCTAGGTATTTGAGAGGGACCCTGTGTTTGCGGCCTCAAGTGGAATGGACACCGTGATGCCCTGACTCGAAATAAGGCCGGATATCCCTGCAGTGACTTGAATGTAGGCTCGTCTTGCATCTCACAAGACGAAAGGATGTCGGAATCGCCTGTGTAGATCACAGAGAAAGACATAGTTCCCCACCTCATCGCGACCGGAAGCCTCACATCCTTTGAAAACTCCAGAGGTACGCGGAGATCAGTGCCTCCAAAGGAGACGATGCCTGACATCTCGTGAATCTTGATAGGAATCCCAGATTTCCTGTGGCACGTGGAAAGGGACCCTTGGTCTCCAGCCTCAGCTGGAGAGGCGTCCAATTGCCCTGCCAAGCCTCGAGGAGAATCCCGAGTTGTCCCTCGCAACTAGGCAGGACTCCTGCAGTCGCTGAACAAACACGTGGGTGGAAGGGCCATCCCCGTCGTAACTCGAGAATATACCACAGGTTCGCGCCGCAACTCGAGAAAAACCATGAGACTTCCCCCTCGCCGCGAGATGAGGCCCGATTCCCCTGCACTGCATGCAGAGCAATTCCGTGTTGCACATCAAACATGAAAGGAGCCTTGATTTCCTTGATGGCACTCCAGAGAAACCTCAAGAACACTGTTTCAAGGCTAGAGGGATCCTGAGGTCACTGTAGAAACACGAAAGAGCTCCGTGGACCAAAAATCAACTCGAGATGAGAGGTTAGTCCCTCGCTTCGACTCCAGAGGAATACCACCTTACCACAAGCACCTCAAGAGGAGGCTACTCTCAGCTCTAGCTATGTGAGAGGGACCCTGAGTTTGCGGCCTCAAGTGGAATGGACACCGCGATGCCCTGACTCGAAATAAGGCCGGATATCCCTGCAGTGACTTGAATGCAGGCTCGTCTTGCATCTCCCAAGATGAAAGGATGTCTGAATCCCCTGTGGAGACCACAGAGAAAGACCTAGTTCCCGACCTCATCGCGAACGGAGGCCTCATATCCTTTGAAAACTCCAGAGGTACGCGGAGATCAGTGCCTCCAAAGGAGACGATGCCTGACTCCTCGTGAAACTTGATAAGAGTCCCAGGATTCCTGTGGCACGTGGAAAGGGACCCTTGGTCTCCCCCTCAGCTGGAGAGGCGTCCCAATTGCCCTGCCAAGCCTCGAGGAGAATCCCGAGTTGTCCCTCGCAACTAGGCAGGAGTCCTGACGTTGCTGAAGAAACACGTGTGTGGAAGGGCCATCCCCGTCGTAACTCGAGAATATACCCCAGGTTCCCGCCGCAACTCGAGAAAAACCATGAGACTTCCCCCTGGCCGTGAGATGAGGCCCGATTCCCCTTCACTGCGTGCAGAGCAATTCCGTGTTGCACATCAAACATGAAAGGAGCCTTGATTTCCTTAATGGCACTCCAGAAATACCCCAAGAACACTGTTTCAAGGCTAGAGGGATCATGAGGTCACTGTAGCCACATGAAACAGCTCCGTGGACCAAAAATCAACTCGAGATGAGAGGTTAGTCCCTGGCTGCGACTCCAGAGGAAACCACCTTACCACAAGCACCTCAAGAGGAGGCTTCTCTCAGCTCTAGGTATGTGAGAGGAACACTGATTTTGCGGCCTCAAGTGGAATGGACACCGCGATGCCCTGACTCGAAATAAGGCCGAATATCCCTGCAGTGACTTGAATGCAGGCTCGTCTTGCATCTCCCAAGACGAAAGGATGTCTGAATATCCTGTGGAGACCACAGAGAAAGACCTAGTTCCCCACCTCATCGCGACCGGAGCCCTCACATACTTTGAAAAGTCCAGAGGTACACTGAGATCAGTGCCTCCAAAGGAGACGATGCCTGACTCCTCGCGAAACTTGATAGGAGTCCCAGGATTCCTGTGGCACGTGGAAAGGAACTCTTCGTCTCCCGCGTCAGCTGGAGAGGCGTCCCAATTGCCCTGCCAAGCCTCGAGGAGAATCCCGAGTTGTCCCTCTCAACTAGGCAGGAGTGCTCACGTCGCTGAACAAACACGTGGGTGGAAGGGCCATCCCCGTCGTAACTCGAGAATATACCCCAGGTTCCCGCCGCAACTCGAGAAAAACCATGAGACTTCCCCCTCGCCGCAAGATGAGGCCCGATTCCCCTGCACTGCATTCAAAGCAATTCCGTGTTGCACATCAAACATGAAAGGAGCCTTGATTTCCTTGATGGAACTCCATAGAAACCCCAAGAACACTGTTTCAAGGCTAGAGGGATCATGAGGTCACTGTAGCCACATGAAACAGCTCCGTGGACCAAAAATCAACTCGAGATGAGAGGTTAGTCCCTGGCTTCGACTCCAGAGGAATACCACCTTACCACAAACACCTCAAGAGGAGGCTTCTCTCAGCTCTAGGTATGTGAGAGAGACCCTGATTTTGCGGCCGCAAGTGAAATGGACACTGCGATGCCCTGACTCGAAATAAGGCCGGATATCCCTGCAGTGACTTGAATGCAGGCTCGTCTTGCATCTCCCAAGATGAAAGGATGTCTGCATCCCCTGTGGAGACCACAGAGAAAGACCTAGTTCCCCACCTCATCGCGACCGGAGACCTCACATCCTTTGAAAACTCCACAGGTACGCGGAGATCAGTGCCTCCAAAGAAGACGATGCCTGACTCCTCGTGAAACTTGATAGGTGTCCCAGGATTCCTGTGGCACGTGGAAAGGATCCCTTGGTCTCCCGCCTCAGCTGGAGAGGCGTCCCAATTGCCCTGCCAAGCCTCGAGAAGATTCCCGAGTTGTCCCTCGCAACTAGGCAGGAGTCCTGACGTCGCTGAACAAACACGTGGGTGGAAGGGCCATCCCCGTGGTAACTCGAGAATATACCCCAGGTTCCCGCCCCAACTCGAGAAAAACCATGAGACTTCCCCATTGCCGCGAGATGAGGCCCGATTCCCCTGCACTGCATGCAGAGCAATTCCGTGTTGCACATCACACATGAAAGGAGCCTTGATTTCCTTGATGGCACTCCAGAGAAACCCCAAGAACACTGTTTCAAGGCTAGAGGGATCCTGAGGTCACTGTAGCAACAAGAAAGAGCTCCGTGGACCACAAGTCAACTGGAGATTAGAGGTTAGTCCCTGACTTCGACTCCAGAGTAATACCACCTTACCACAAGCACCTCAAGAGGAGGCTTCTCTCAGCTCTAGGTATGTGAGAGGGACCCTGAGTTTGCGGCCTCAAGTGGAATGGACACTGCGATGCCCTGACTCGAAATAATGCTGGATATCCTGCAGTGACTTGAATGCAGGCTTGTTTTGCATCTCCGAAGACGAGAAGATGTCTGAATCCCCTGTGGAGACCACAGAGAAAGACATAGTTCCCCACCTCATCGCGACCGGAAGCCTCACATCCTTTGAAAACTCCAGAGGTACGCGGAGATCAGTGCCTCCAAAGGAGACGATGCCTGACATCTCGTGAATCTTGATAGGACTCCCAGGATTCCTGTGGCACGTGGAAAGGGACCCTTGGTCTCCCGCCTCAGCTGGAGAGGCGTCCAATTGCCCTGCCAAGCCTCGAGGAGAATCCCGAGTTGTCCCTCGCAACTAGGCAGGAGTCCTGACGTCGCTGAACAAACACGTGGTTGAAAGAGCCATCCCCGTCGTAACTCGAGAATATACCCCAGGTTCCCGCCGCAACTGGAGAAAAACCATGAGACTTTCCCCTCGCCGCGATATGAGGCCCGATTCCCCTGCACTGCGTGCAGAGCAATTCCGTGTTGCACATCACACATGAAAGGAGCCTTGATTTCCTTGGTGGCACTCCAGAGAAACCCCAAGAACACTGTTTCAAGGCTAGAGGGATCCTGAGGTCACTGTAGCAACACGAAAGAGCTCCGTGGACCAAAAATCAACTCGAGATGAGAGGTTAGTCCCTGGCTTCGACTCCAGAGGAATACCACCTTACCACAAGCACCTCAAGAGGAGGCTTCTCTCAGCTCTAGGTATGTGAGAGGGACCCTGAGTTTGCGGCCTCAAGTGGAATGGACACCGCGATGCCCTGACTCGAAATAAGGCCGGATATCCCTGCAGTGACTTGAATGTAGGCTGGTCTTGCATCTCCCAAGACGAAAGGATGTCTGAATATCCTGTGTAGATCACAGAGAAAGACATAGTTCCCCACCTCATCGCGACCGGAGGCCTCACATCCTTGAAAACTCCAGAGGTACGCGGAGATCAGTGCCTCCAAAGGAGACGATGCCTGACATCTCGTGAAACTTCATAGGACTCCCAGGATTCCTGTGGCACGTGGAAAGGGACCCTTGGTCTCCAGCCTCAGCTGGAGAGGCGTCCAATTGCCCTGCCAAGCCTCGAGGAGAATCCCGAGTTGTTCCTCGCAACTAGGCAGGAGTCCTGCCGTCACTGAACAAACACGTGTGTGGAAGGGCCATCCCCGTCATAACTCGAGAATATACCCCAGGTTCCCGCCGCAACTCGAGAAAAACCATGAGACTTTCCCCTCGCCGCGAGATGAGGCCCGATTCCCCTGCACTGCGTGCAGAGCAATTCCGTGTTGCACATCACACATGAAAGGAGCCTTGATTTCCTTGGTGGCACTCCAGAGAAACCCCAAGAACACTGTTACAAGGCTAGAGGAATCCTGAGGTCACTGTAGCAACACGAAAGAGCTCCGTGGACCAGAAATCAACTCGAGATAAGAGGTTAGTCCCTGGCTTCGACTCCAGAGGAATACCACCTTACCACAAGCACATCAAGAGGAGGCTTCTCTCAGCTCTAGGTATGTGAGAGGGACCCTGAGTTTGCGGCCTCAAGTGGAATGGACACCGTGATGCCCTGACTCGAAATAAGGCCGGATATCCCTGCAGTGACTTGAATGTAGACTCGTCTTGCATCTCACAAGACGAAAGGATGTCTGAATCCCCTGTGTAGATCACAGAGAAAGACATAGTTCCCCACCTCATCGCGACTGGAAGCCTCACATTCTTTGAAAACTCCAGAGGTACCCGGAGATCAGTGCCTCCAAAGGAGACGATGCCTGACATCTCGTGAAACTTGATAGGACTCCCAGGATTCCTGTGGCACGTGGAAAGGGACCCTTGGTCTCCCGCCTCACCTGGAGAGGCGTCCAATTGCCCTGCCAAGCCTCGAGGAGAATCCCGAGTTGTCCCTCGCAAATAGGCAGGAGTCCTGCCGTCCCTGAACAAACACGTGTGTGGAAGGGCCATCCCCGTCGTAACTCGAGAATATACCCCAGGTTCCGGCCGCAACTCGAGAAAAACCATGAGACTTCCCCCTCGCCGCGAGATGAGGCCCGATTCCCCTGCACTGCATGTAGAGCAATTCCGTGTTGCACATCAAACATGAAAGGAGCCTTGATTTCCTTGATGGCACTCCAGAGAAACCCCAAGAACACTGTTTCAAGGCTAGAGGGATCCTGAGGTCACTGTATCGACAGGAAAGAGCTCCGTGGACCAAAAATCAACTCGAGATGAGAGGTTAGTCCCTGGCTTCGACTCCAGAGGAATAACACCTTACCACAAGCACCTCAAGAGGAGGCTTCTCTCAGCTCTAGGTATGTGAGAGGGACCCTGAGTTTGCGGCCTCAAGTGGAATGGACACCGCGATGCCCTGGCTCGAAATAAGGCCGGATATCCCTGCAGTGACTTGAATGCAGGCTCGTCTTGCATCTCCCAAGACGAAAGCATGTCTGAATCCCCTGTGGAGACCACAGAGAAAGACCTAGTTCTCCACCTCATCGCGACCGGAGGCCTCACATCCTTTGAAAACTCCAGAGGTACACGGAGATCAGTGCCTGCAAAAGAGACGATGCCTGACTCCTCGTGAAACTTGATAGGAGTCCCAGGATTCCTGTGCACGTGGATAGGGACCGTTGGTCTCCCGCCTCACCTGGAGAGGCGTCCCAATTGCCCTGCCAACCCTCGAGGAGAATCCCGAGTTGTCCCTCGCAACTAGGCAGAAGTCCTGACGTCGCTGAACAAACACGAGGTTGAAAGAGCCATCCACGTCGTAACTCGAGAATATACCCCAGGTTCCCGCAGCAACTCGAGAAAAACCATGAGACTTTCCCCTCGCCCTGATATGAGGCCCGATTCCCCTGCACTGCGTGCAGAGCAATTCCATGTTGCACATCACACACGAAAGGAGCCTTGATTTCCTTGGTGGCACTCCAGAGAAACCCCAAGAACACTGTTTCAAGGCTAGAGGGATCCTGAGGTCACTGTAGCAACACGAAACAGCTCCGTGGACCAAAAATCAACTCGAGATGAGAGGTTAGTCCCTGGCTTCGACTCCAGAGGAATACCACCTTACCACAAGCACCTCAAGAGGAGGCTTCTCTCAGCTCTAGGTATGTGAGAGGGACCCTGAGTTTGCGGCCTCAATTGGAATGGACACCGCGATGCCCTGGCTCGAAATAAGGCCGGATATCCTTGCAGTGACTTGAATGCAGGCTCGTCTTGCATCTCCCAAGACGAAAGGATGTCTGAATCCCCTGTGGAGACCACAGAGAAAGACCTACTTCCCCACCTCATCGCGACCGGAGGCCTCACATCCTTTGAAAACTCCAGAGGTACGCGGAGATCAGTGCCTCCAAAGGAGACGATGCCTGACTCCTCGTGAAACTTGATAGGAGTCCCAGGATTCCTGTGCACGTGGATAGGGACCCTTGGTCTCCCGCCTCAGCTGGAGAGGCGTCCCAATTGCCCTTCCAAGCCTCGAGGAGAATCCCGAGTTGTCCCTCGCAACTAGGCAGGAGTCCTGACGTCGCTGAACAAACACGTGGTTGAAAGGGCCATCCCCGTCGTAACTCGAGAATATACCCCAGGTTCCCGCCGCAACTCGAGAAAAACCATGAGAGTTCCCCCTCGCCGCGAGATGAGGCCCGATCCCCTGCACTGCGTGCAGAGCAACTCCGTGTTGCACATCACACATGAGAGGAGCCTTGATTTCCTTGATGGCACTCCAGAGAAACCCCAAGAACACTGTTTCAAGGCTAGAGGGATCCTGAGGTCACTGTAGCAACACGAAAGAGCTCCATGGACCAAAAATCAACTCGAGATTAGAGGTTAGTCCCTGGCTTCGACTCCAGAGGAATACCACCTTACCACAAGCACCTCAAGAGGAGGCTTCTCTCAGCTCTAGGTATGTGAGAGGGACCCTGAGTTTGCGGCCTCAAGTGGAATGGACACCGCGATGCCCTGACTCGAAATAAGGCCGGATATCCCTGCAGTGACTTGAATGCCGGCTTGTCTTGCATCTCCCAAGACGAAAGGATGTCTCAATCCCCTGTGGAGACCACAGAGAAAGATCTAGTTCCCCACCTCATCGCGACCGGAGGCCTCACATACTTTGAAAACTCCAGAGGTACGCGGAGATCAGTGCCTCCAAAGGAGACAATGCCTGACTCCTCGTGAAACTTGATAGGAGTCCCAGGATTCCTGTGGCACGTGGAAAGGGACCCTTGGTCTCCCGCCTCAGCTGGAGAGGCGTCCCAATTGCCCTGCCATGCCTCGAGGAGAATCCCGAGTTGTCACTCGCAACTAGGCAGGAGTCCTGACGTCACTGAAGAAACACGTGTGTGGAAGGGCCATCCCCGTCGTAACTCGAGAATATACCCCAGGTTCCCGCCGCAACTCGAGAAAAACCATGAGACTTCCCCCTCGCCGCGATATGAGGCCCGATTCCCCTGCACTGCGTGCAGAGCAATTCCGTGTTGCACATCACACATGAAAGGAGCCTTGATTTCCTTGATGGCACTCCAGAGAAACCCCAAGAACACTGTTTCAAGGCTAGAGGGATCCTGAGGTCACTGTAGCAACACGAAAGAGCTCCGTGGACCAAAAGTCAACTCGAGATGAGAGGTTAGTCCCTGGCTTCGACTCCAGAGGAATACCACCTTACCACAAGCACCTCAAGAGGAGGATTCTTTCAGCTCTAGCTATGTGAGAGGGACCCTGAGTTTGCGGCCTCAAGTGAAATGGACACTGCGAAGCCCTGGCTCGAAATAAGGCCGGATATCCCTGCAGTGACTTGAATGCAGGCTCGTCTTGCATCTCCCAAGATGAAAGGATGTCTGAATCCCCTGGGGAGACCATAGAGAAAGACCTTGTTCCCCACCTCATCGCGACTGGAGGCCTTATATCCTTTGAAAACTCCAGAGGTACGCGAAGATCAGTGCCTCCAAAGGAGACGATGCCTGACTCCCCGTGAAAATTGATAGGAGTCCCAGGATTCCTGTGGCACGTGGAAAGGGACCCTTGGTCTCCCGCCTCAGCTGGAGAGGCGTCCCAATTGCCCTGGCAAGCCTCGAGGAGAATCCCGAGTTGTCCCTCGCAACTAGGCAGGAGTCCTGACGTCGCTGAACAAACACGTGGCTGGAAGGGCCATCCCCGTCGTAACTCGAGAATATACCCCAGGTTCCCGCCGCAACTCGAGAAAAACCATGAGACTTCCCCCTCGCCGCGAGATGAGGGCCGATTCCCCTGCACTGCGTGCAGAGCAATTCCGTGTTGCACATCACACATGGAAGGAGCCTTGATTTCTTTGATGGCACTCCAGAGAAACCCCAGGAACACTGTTTCAAGGCTAGAGGGATCCCGAGGTCACTGTAGCAACACGAAAGAGCTCCGTGGACGAAAAATCAACTCAAGATGAGAGGTTAGTCCCTGGCTTCGACTCCAGAGGAATACCACCTTACCACAAGCACATCAAGAGGAGGCTTCTCTCAGCTCTAGGTATGTGAGAGGGACCCTGAGTTTGCGGCCTCAAGTTGAATGGACACCACGATGCCCTGGCTCGAAATAAGGCCGGATATCCCTGCAGTGACTTGAATGCAGGCTCGTCTTGCATCTCCCAAGACGAAAGGATGTCTGAATCCCCTGTGGAGACCACAGAGAAAAACCTAGTTCCCCACCTCATCGCCACCGGAGGCCTCACATCCTTTGAAAACTACAGAGGTACGCGGAGATCAGTGCCTCCAAAGGAGACGATGCCTGACTCCTCGTGAATCTTGATAGGAGTCCCAGGATTCCTGTGGCACGTGGAAAGGGAGCCTTGGTCTCCCGACTCAGCTGGAGAGGCGCCCCAATTGCCCTGCCAAGCCTCGAGGAGAATCCCGAGTTGTCCCTCGCAACTAGGCAGGAGTCCTGCCGTCACTGAACAAACACGTGTGTGGAAGGGCCATCCCCGTCGTAACTCGAGAATATACCCCTGGTTCCCGCCGCAACTCGAGAAAAACCATGAGACTTCCCCCTCGCCGCGAGATGAGGCCCGATTCCCCTGCACTGCGTGCAGAGCAATTCCGTGTTGCACATCACACATGAAAGGAGCCTTGATTTCGTTGGTGGCATTCCAGAGAAACCCCAGGAACACTGTTTCAAGGTTAGAGTGATGCTGAGGTCACTGTAGCAACACAAAAGACCTCCATGGACCAAAAATCAACTCGAGATGAGAGGTTAGTCCCTGGCTTCGACTCCAGAGGAATACCACCTTACCACAAGCACCTCAAGAGGAGGCTTCTCTCAGCTCTAGGTATGTGAGCGGGACCCTGAGTTTGCGGCCTCAAGTGGAATGGACACCGCGATGCCCTGACTCGAAATAAGGCCGGATATCCCTGCAGTGACTTGAATGCAGGCTCGTCTTGCATCCCCCAAAACGAAACGATGTCTGAATCCCCAGTGGAGACCAGAGAGAAAGACCTAGTTCCCCACCTCATCGCGACCGGATTCCTTATATCCTATGAAAACTCCAGAGGTACGCGGAGATCAGTGCCTCCAAAGGAGACGATGCCTGACTCCTCGTGAAACTTGATAGGAGTCCCAGGATTCCTGTGGCACGTGGAAAGGGACCGTTGGTCTCCCGCCTCACCTGGAGAGGCGTCCCAATTGCCCTGCCAAGCCTCAAAGAGAATCCCGAGTTGTCCCTCGCAACTAGGCAGGAGTCCTGACGTCGCTGAACAAACACGTGGGTGGAAGGGCCATCCCCGTCGTAACTCGATAATATACCCCAGGTTCCCGCCGCAACTCGGGAAAAACCATGAGACTTCCCCCCCGCCGCGCGATGAGGGCCGATTCCCCTGCACTGCGTGCAGAGCAATTCCGTGTTGCACATCACACATGAAAGGAGCCTTGATTTCCTTGGTGGCACTCCAGAGAAACCCCAAGAACACTGTTTCAAGGCTAGAGGGATCCTGAGGTCACTGTAGCAACACGAAAGAGCTCCGTGGACCAATAATCAACTCGAGATGAGAGGTTAGTCCCTGGCTTCGACTCCAGAGGAATACCACCTTACCACAAGCATCTCAAGAGGAGGCTTCTCTCAGCTCTAGGTATGTGAGAGGGACCCTGAGTTTGTGGCCTCAAGTGGAATGGACACCGCGATGCCCTGACTCGAAATAAGGCCGGATATCGCTGCAGTGACTTGAATGCAGGCTCGTCTTGCATCTCCCAAGATGAAAGGATGTCTGAATCCCCTGTGTAGACCACAGAGAAAGACCTAGTTCCCCACCTCATCGCGACCGGAGGCCTCACATCCTTTGAAAATTCCCGAGGTACGCGGAGATCAGTGCCTCCAAAGGAGACGATGCCTGACTCCTCGTGAAACTTGATAGGAGTCCCAGGATTCCTGTGGCACGTGGAAAGGGACCCTTGGTCTCACACCTCAGCTGGAGAGGCGTTCCAAGTGCCCTGCCAAGCCTCGAGGAGAATCCCGAGTTGTCCCTGGCAACTAGGCAGGAGTCCTGACGTCGCTGAAAAAACACGTGGGTGGAAGGGCCATCCCCATCGTAACTAGAGAATATACCGCAGGTTCCCACCGTAACTCGAGAAAAACCATGAGACTTACTCCTCGCCGCGAGATGAGGCCCGATTCACCTGCACTGCGTGCAGAGCAATTCCGTGTTGCACATCACACATGAAAGAAGCCTTGATTTCCTTGATGGCACTCCAGAGAAACCCCAAGAACACTGTTTCAAGGCTAGAGGGATCCTGAGGTCACTGTAGCAACACAAAAGACCTCCATGGACCAAAAATCAACTCGAGATGAGAGGTTAGTCCCTGGCTTCGACTCCAGAGTAATACCACCTTACCACAAGCACCTCAAGAGGAGGCTTCTCTCAGCTCTAGGTATGTGAGAGGGACCCTGAGTTTGCGGCCTCAAGTGGAATGGACACCGTGATGCCCTGACTCGAAATAAGGCCGGATATCCCTGCAGTGACTTGAATGCAGGCTCGTCTTGCATCCCCCAAAACGAAAGGATGTCTGAATCCCCAGTGGAGACCACAGAGAAAGACCTAGTTACCCACCTCATCGCGATCGGAGGCCTCACATCCTTTGAAAACTCCAGATGTACGGGGAGATCAGTGCCTCCAAAGGAGACGATGCCTGACTCCTCGTGAAACTTGATAGGTGTCCCAGGATTCCTGTGGCACATGGAAAGGGACCCTTGGTCTCCCGCCTCAGCTGGAGAGGCGTCCCAATTGCCCTGCCAAGCCTCGAGGAGAATCCCGAGTTGTCCCTCGCAACTAGGCAGGAGTCCTGACGTCGCTGAAGAAACACGTGTGTGGAAGTGCCATCCCCGTCGTAACTCGAGAATATACCCCATGTTCCCGCCGCAACTCGAGAAAAACCATGAGACTTCCCCCTCGCTGCGAGATGAGGCCCGATTCCCCTGCACTGCGTGCAGAGCAATTCCGTGTTGCACATCACACATGAAAGGAGGCTTGATTTCCTTGATGGCACTCCAGAGAAACGCCAAAAACACTGTTTCAAGGCTAGAGGGATCCTGAGGTCACTGTAGCAACACGAAAGTGCTCCGTGGACCAAAAATCAACTCGAGATTAGAGGTTAGTCTCTGGCTTCGACTCCAGAGGAATACCACCTTACCACAAGCACCTCAAGAGGAGGCTTCTCTCAGCTCTAGGTATGTGAGAGGGACCCTGAGTTTGCGGCCTCAAGTGGAATGGACACCGCGATGCCCTGGCTCGAAATAAGGCCGGATATCCCTGCAGTGACTTGAATGCCGGCTTGTCTTGCATCTCCCAAGACGAAAGGATGTCTCAATCCCCTCTGGAGACCACAGAGAAAGATCTAGTTCCCCACCTCATCGCGACCGGAGGCCTCACATACTTTGAAAACTCCAGAGGTACGCGGAGATCAGTGCCTCCAAAGGAGACAATGCCTGACTCCTCGTGAAACTTGATAGGAGTCCCAGGATTCCTGTGGCACGTGGAAAGGGACCCTTGGTCTCCCGCCTCAGCTGGAGAGGCGTCCCAATTGCCCTGCCATGCCTCGAGGAGAATCCCGAGTTGTCACTCGCAACTAGGCAGGAGTCCTGACGTCACTGAAGAAACACGTGTGTGGAAGGGCCATCCCCGTCGTAACTCGAGAATATACCCCAGGTTCCCGCCGCAACTCGAGAAAAACCATGAGACTTCCCCCTCGCCGCGATATGAGGCCCGATTCCCCTGCACTGCGTGCAGAGCAATTCCGTGTTGCACATCACACATGAAAGGAGCCTTAATTTCCTTGATGGCACTCCAGAGAAACCCCAAGAACACTGTTTCAAGGCTAGAGGGATCCTGAGGTCACTGTAGCAACAGGAAAGAGCTCCGTGGACCAAAAATCAACTCGAGATGAGAGGTTAGTCCCTGGCTTCGACTCCAGAGGAATACCACCTTACCACAAGCACCTCAAGAGGAGGCTTCTCTCAGCTCTAGGTATGTCAGAGGGACCCTGAGTTTGCGGCCTCAAGTGGAATGGACACTGCGATGCCCTGACTCGAAATAAGGCTGGATATCCCTGCAGTGACTTGAATGTAGGCTCGTCTTGCATCTCCCAAGACGAAAGGATGTCTGAATCCCCTGTGGAGACCACAGAGAAAGACCTAGTTCCTGACATCATCGCGACCGGAGGCCTCACATCCTTTGAAAACTCCAGAGGTACGCGGACATCAGTGCCTCCAAAGGAGACGATGCCTGACTCCTCGTGAAACTTCATAGGAGTCCCAGGATTCCTGTGGCACGTGGAAAGGGACCCTTGGTCTCCCGCCTCAGCTGGAGAGGCGTCCCAATTGCCCTGCCAAGCCTCGAGGAGAATCCCGAGTTGTCCTTCGCAACTAGGCAGGAGTCCTGCCGTCGCTGAACAAACACGTGTGTGGAAGGGCCATCCCCGTCGTAACTCGAGAATATACCCCAGGTTCCCGCCGCAACTGGAGAAAAACCATGAGACTTCCCCCTCGCCGCGAGATGAGGCCCGATTCCCCTGCACTGCGTGCAGAGCAATTCCGTGTTGCACATCACACATGAAAGGAGCCTTGATTTCGTTGGTGGCACTCCAGAGAAACCCCAGGAACACTGTTTTAAGGTTAGAGTGATGCTGAGGTCACTGTAGCAACACAAAAGACCTCCATGGACCAAAAATCAACTCGAGATGAGAGGTTAGTCTCTGGCTTCGACTCCAGAGGAATACCACCTTACCACAAGCACCTCAAGAGGAGGCTTCTCTCAGCTCTAGGTATGTGAGAGGGTCCCTGAGTTTGCGGCCTCAAGTGGAATGGACACCGCGATGCCCTGACTCGAAATAAGGCCGGATATCCCTACAGTGACTTGAATGCAGGCTCGTCTTGCATCTCCCAAGATGAAAGGATGTCTGAATCCCCTGTGGAGACCGGAGAGAAAGACCTAGTTCCCCACCTCATCGCGACCGGATTCCTTATATCCTATGAAAACTCCAGAGGTACGCGGAGATCAGTGCCTCCAAAGGAGACGATGCCTGACTCCTGGTGAAACTTGATAGGAGTCCCAGGATTCCTGTGGCACGTGGAAAGGGACCCTTGGTCTCCCGCCTCAGCTGGAGAGGCGTCCCAATTGCCCTGCCAAGCCTCAAAGAGAATCCCGAGTTGTCCCTCGCAACTAGGCAGGAGTCCTGACGTCGCTGAACAAACACGTGGGTGGAAGGGCCATCCCCGTCGTAACTCGATAATATACCCCAGGTTCCCGCCGCAACTCGAGAAAAACCATGAGACTTCCCCCCCGCCGCGAGATGAGGGCCGATTCCCCTGCACTGCGTGCAGAGCAATTCCGTGTTGCACATCACACATGAAAGGAGCCTTGATTTCCTTGGTGGCACTCCAGAGAAACCCCAAGAACACTGTTTCAAGGCTAGAGGGATCCTGAGGTCACTGTAGCAACACCAAAGAGCTCCGTGGACCAATAATCAACTCGAGATGAGAGGTTAGTCCCTGGCTTCGACTCCAGAGTAATACCACCTTACCACAAGCACCTCAAGAGGAGGCTTCTCTCAGCTCTAGGTATGTGAGAGGGACCCTGAGTTTGCGGCCTCAAGTGGAATGGACACCGTGATGCCCTGACTCGAAATAAGGCCGGATATCCCTGCAGTGACTTGAATGCAGGCTCGTCTTGCATCTCCCAAGACGAAAGGATGTCTGAATCCCCTGTGGAGACCACAGAGAAAGACCTAGTTCCCCACCTCATCGCGACCGGAGGCCTCACATCCTTTGAAAACTCCAGAGGTACACGAAGATCAGTGCCTCCAAAGGAGACGATGCCTGACTCCTCGTGAAACTTGATAGGCGTCCCAGGATTCCTGTGCACGTGGATAGGGACCCTTGGTCTCCCGCCTCAGCTGGAGAGGCGTCCCAATTGCCCTGCCAAGCCTCGAGGAGAATCCCGAGTTGTCCCTCCCAACTAGGCAGGAGTCCTGACGTCGCTGAACAAACACGTGTGTGGAAAGGCCATCCCCGTCGTAACTCGAGAATATACCCCAGGTTCCCGCCGCAACTCGAGAAAAACCATGAGACTTCCCCCTCGCCGCGAGATGAGGCCCGATTCCCCTGCACTGTGTGCAGAGCAATTCCGTGTTGCACATCACACATGAAAGGAGCCTTGATTTCCTTGATGGCACTCCAGAGAAACCCCAAGAACACTGTTTCAAGGCTAGAGGCATCCTGAGGTCACTGTAGCTACAAGAAAGAGCTCCGTGGACCAAAAATCAACTCGAGATGAGAGGTTAGTCCCTGGCTTCGACTCTAGAGGAATACCACCTTTCCACAAGCACCTCAAGAGGAGGCTTCTCTCAGATCTAGGTATGTGAGAGGGACCCTGATTTTGTGGCCTCAAGTGGAATGGACACCGCGATGCCCTGACTCGAAATAAGGCCGAACATCCCTGCAGTGACTTTAATGCAGGCTCGTCTTGCATCTCCCAATACGAAAGGATGTCTGAATCCCCTGTGGAGACCACAGAGAAAGACCTAGTTCCCCCCCTCATGGCGATCGGAGGCCTCACATCCTTTGAAAACTCCAGAGGTACGCGGAGATCAGTGCCTTCAAAGGAGAAGATGCCTGACTCCTTGTGAAACTTGATAGGAGTCCCAGGATTCCTGTGGCACGTGGAAAGGGACCCTTGGTCTCCCGCCTCAGCTGGAGAGGCGTCCCAATTGCCCTGCCAAGCCTCGAGGAGAATCCCGAGTTGTCCCTCGCAACCAGGCAGGAGTCCTGACGTGGCTGAACAAACACGTGGGTGGAAGTGCCATCCCCGTCATAACTCGAGAATATACCCCAGGTTAACACTGCAACTCGAGAAAAAACATGAGACTTTCCCCTCGCCGCAAAATGAGGCCCGATATCCTGCACTGCGTGCAGAGCAATTCCGTGTTGCACATCACACATGAAAGGAGCCTTGATTTACATGATGGCACTCCAGAGAAACCCCAAGAACACTGTTTCAAGGCTAGAGGGATCCTGAGGTCACTGTAGCAACACGAAAGCGCTCCGTGGATGAAAAATCAACTCGAGATGATAGGTTAGTCCCTGGCTTCGACTCCAGAGGAATACCACCTTACCACAAGCACCTCAAGAGGAGGCTTCTCTCAGCTCTAGGTATGTGAGAGGGACCCTGAGTTTGCGGCCTCAAGTGGAATGGACACCGTGATGCCCTGACTCGAAATAAGGCCGGATATCCCTGCAGTGACGTGAATGCAGGCTCGTCTTGCATCTTCTAAGACGAAAGGATGTCTGAATCCCCTGTGGAGACCACAGAGAAAGACCTAGTTCCCCACCTCATCGCGACTGCAGGCCTCACATCCTTTGAAAACTTCAGGGGTACTCGGAGATCAGTGCCTCCAAAGGAGACGATTTCTGACTCCTCTTGAAACTTGATAGGAGGCCCAGGATTTCTGTGGAACGTGGAAAGGGACACTTGGTCTCCCGCCTCAGCTGGAGAGGCGTCCCAATTGCCCTGCCAAGCCTCGAGGAGAATCCCGAGTTGTCCCTCGAAACTAGGCAGGAGTCCTGACATCGCTGAACAAACACGTGGGTGGAAGGGCCATCCCCGTCGTAACTCGAGAATATACCCCAGGTTCCCGCCGAAACTCGAGAAAAACAATGAGTCTTCCCACTTGTCGCGAGATGAGGCTCGATTCCCCTGCACTACATGCAGAGCAATTCCGTGTTGCACATCACACATGAAAGGAGCCTTGATTTCCTTGATGGCACTCCAGAGAAACCCCAAGAACACTGTTTCAAGGCTAGAGGGATCCTGACGTCACTGTAGCAACACGAAAGAGCTCCGTGGACCAAAATCAACTCGAGATGAGAGGTTAGTCCCTGGCTTCGACTCCAGAGGAATACCACCTTACCACAAGCACCTCAAGAGGAGGCTTCTTTCAGCTCTAGGTGTGTGAGAGGGATCCTGAGTTTGCGGCCTCAAGTGGAATGGACACCGCGATGCCCTGACTCGAAATAAGGCCAGATATCCCTGCAGTGACTTGAATGCAGGCTCGTCTAGCATCTCCCAAGAGGAAAGGATGTCTGAATCCCCTGTGGAGACCACAGAGAAAGACCTAGTTCCCCACCTCATCGCGAACGGAGGCCTCACATCCTTTGAAAAGTCCTGAGGGACGCGGAGATCAGTGCCTCCAAAGGAGACGATGCCTGATTCCTCGTGAAACTTGATAGGAGTCCCAGGATTCCTGTGGCACGTGGAAAGGGACCCTTGGTCTCCCGCCTCAGCTGGAGAGGCGTCCCAATTGCCCTGCCAAGCCTCGAGGAGAATCCCGAGTTGTCCCTCGCAACTAGGCTGGAGTCCTGACGTGGCTGAACAAACACGTGGGTGGAAGGGCCATCCCCGTCGTAACTCGAGAATATACCCCAGGTTCCCACCGCAACTGGAGAAAAACCATGAGACTTCCCCCTTGCCGCGAGATGAGGCTCGATTCCCCTGCACTACATGCAGCGCAATTCCGTGTTGCACATCACACACGAAAGGAGCCTTGATTTCCTTGATGGCACTCCAGAGAAACCCCAGGAACACTGTTTCAAGGCTAGAGGGATCCTGAGGTCACTGTAGCAACACGAAAGATCTCCATGGACCAAAGATCAACTCGAGATGAGAGGTAAGTCCCTGGCTTCGACTCGAGAGGAATACCACCTTACCACAAGCACCTCACGAGGAGGCTTCTCTCAGCTCTAGGTGTGTGAGAGGGAACCTGAGTTTGCGGCCTCAAGTCGAATGGACACCGCGATGCCCTGACTCGAAATAAGGCCGGATATCCCTGCAGTGACTTGAATGCAGGCTCGTCTTGCATCTCCCAAGACGAAAGGATGTCTGAATCCCCTGTGGAGACAACAGAGAAAGACCTAGTTTCCCACCTCATCGCGACCGGAGGCCTCACATCCTTTGAAAAGTCCTGAGGGACGCGGAGATCAGTGCCTCCAAAGGAGACGATGCCTGACTCCTCGTGAAACTTGATAGGAGGCCCAGGATTCCTGTGGCACGTGGAAAGGGACACTTGGTCTCCCGCCTCAGCTGAAGAGGCGTCCCAATTGCCCTGCCAAGCCTCGAGGAGAATCCCGAGTTGTCCCTCGCAACTAGGCAGGAGTCCTGACGTCGCTGAACAAACACGTGGGTGGAAGGGCCATCCCCGTCGTAACTCGAGAATATGCCCCAGGTTCCCGCCGCAACTCGAGAAAAACCATGAGACTTCCCCCTCGCCGCGAGATGAGGCCCGATTCCCCTGCACTGCGTGCAGAGCAATTCCGTGTTGCACATCACACATGAAAGGAGCATTGATTTCCTTGATGGCACTCCAGAGAAACCCCAAGAACACTGTTTCAATGCTAGAGGGATCCTGAGGTCACTGTAGCAACACGAAAGAGCTCCGTGGACCACAAATCAACTCGAGATTAGAGGTTAGTCCCTGGCTTCGACTCCAGAGGAATACCACCTTACCACAAGCACCTCAAGAGGTGGCTTCTCTCAGCTTTAGGTATGTGAGAGGGACCCTGAATATGAGGCCTCAAGTGGACTGGACACTGCGATGCCCTGACTTGAAATAAGGCTGGATATCCCTGCAGTGACTTGAATGCAGGCTCTTCTTGCATCTCCCAAGACGAAAGGATGTATGAATCCCCTGTGGAGACCACAGAAAAAGACCTATTTCCCCACCTCATCGCGACCGAAGGCCTCACATCCTTTGAAAACTCCAGAGGTACGCGGAGATCAGAGCCTCCAAAGGGGAGGATGCCTGACTCCTCGTGAAACTTGATAGGAGTCCCAGGATTCCTGTGGCACGTGGATAGGGACCCTTGGTCTCCCGCCTCAGATGGACAGGCGTCCCAATTGCCCTGCCAAGCTTCGAGAAGAATCCCGAGTTGTCCCTCGCAGCTAGGCAGGAGTCCTGACGTGGCTGAACAAACAAGTGGGTGGAAGGGCCATCCCCGTCGTAACTCGAGAATATACCCCAGGTTCTGGCCGCAACTCGAGAAAAACCATGAGTCTTCCCACTTGCCGCGAGATGGGGGTCGATTCCCCTGCACTGCATGCAGAGCAATTCCGTGTTGCACATCACACATTAAAGGAGCCTTGATTTCCTTGATGGCACTCCAGAGAATCACCAGGAACACTGTTTCAAGGATAGAGGAATCCTGAGGTCACTGTAGCAACACGAAAGATCTCCGTGGCCCAAAGATCAACTCGAGATGAGAGGTTAGTCCCTTGCTTCGACTCCAGAGGAATACCACCTTACCACAAGCACCTCAAGAGGAGTCTTCTCTCAGCTCTAGGTGTGTGAGAGGTATCCTGAGTTGGCGGCCTCAAGTGGAATGGCCACCGCGATGCCCTGACTCGAAATAAGGCCAGATATCCCTGCAGTGACTTGAATGCAGGCTCAGCTAGCATCTCACAAGACGAAAGGATGTCGGAATCCCCTGTTGAGACCACAGAGAAAGACCTAGTTCCCCACCTCATGGCGACCGGAGGCCTCACATCCTTTGAAAACTCCAGAGGTACGCGGAGATCAGTGCCTCCAAAGGAGACGATGCCTGACTCCTCGTGAAACTTGATAGGAGTCCCAGGATTCCTGTGGCACGTGGAAAGGGACCCTTGGTCTCCCGCCTCAGCTGGAGAGGCGACCCAATTGCCCTGCCAAGCCTCGAGGAGAATCCCGAGTTGTCACTCGCAACTAGGCAGGAGTCCTGACGTCACTGAACGAACACATGGGTGGAAGGGCCATCCCCGTCGTAACTCGAGAATATACCCCAGGTTCCCGCCGCAACTCGAGAAAAACCATGAGACTTTCCCCTCGCCGCGAGATGAGGCTCGATTCTCCTGCACTGCATGCAGAACAATTCCGTGTTGCACATCACACATGAAAGGAGCCTTAATTTCCTTGATGGCACTCCAGAGAAACCCCAAGAACACTGTTTCAAGGCTGGAGGGATCCTGAGGTCACTGTAGCAACACGAAAGAGCTCCGTGGACCAAAAATCAACACGAAATGAGAGGTTAGTCCCTGGCTTCGATTCCAGAGGAATACTACCTTACCACAAGCACCTCAAGAGGAGGCTTCTCTCAGATCTAGGTATGTGAGAGGGACCCTGAGTTTGCGGCCTCAAGTGGAATGGACACCGCGATGCCCTGACTCGAAATAAGGCCAGATATCCCTGCAGTGACTTGAATGCAGGCTCGTCTTGCATCTTCCAAGTCTAAAGCATGTCTGAATCCCCTGTGGAGACCACAGAGAAAGACCTAGTTCCCCCCCCTCATGGCGATCGGAGGCCTCACATCCTTTGAAAACTCCAGAGATACGCGGAGATCAGTGCCTCCAAAGGAGACGATGCCTGACTCCTCGTGAAACTTGATAGGAGTCCCAGGATTCCTGTGGCACGTGGAAAGGGACCCTTGGTCTCCCTCCTCAGCTGGAGAGGCGTCCCAATTGCCCTGCCAAGCCTCGAGGAGAATCCCGAGTTGTCCCTCGCAACCAGGCAGGAGTCCTGACGTGGCTGAACAAACACGTGGGTGGAAGGGCCAGCCCCGTCATAACTCGAGAATATACCCCAGGTTCCCACTGCAACTCGAGAAAAAACATGAGACTTCCCCCTCGCCGCGAGATGAGGCTCGATTCCCCTGCACTACATGCAGAGCAATTCCGTGTTGCACATCACACAAGAAAGGAGCCTTGATTTCGTTGATGGCACTTCAGAGAAAACCCAGGAACACTGTTTCAAGGCTAGAGGGATCCTGAGGTCACTGTAGCAACACGAAAGATCTCCGTGGACCAAAGATCAACTCGAGATTAGAGGTTAGTCCCTGGCTTTGACTCCAGAGGAACACCACCTTACCAGAAGCACCTCAAGAGGTGGCTTCTCTCAGCTCTAGGTGTGTGAGAGGGATCCTGAGATTGCGGCCTCAAGTGGAATGGACACCGCTATGCCCTGACTCGAAATAAGGCCGAATATCCCTGCAGTGACTAGAATGCAGGCTCGTCTTGCATCTCCCAAGATGAAACGATGTCTGAATCCCCTGTAGAGACCACAGAGAAAGACCTAGTTCCCCAAGTCATCGCGACCGGAGGCCTCCTATCCTTTGAAAACTCCAGAGATACGCAGAGATCAGTGCCTCCAAAGGAGACGATGCCTGCCTCCACGTGAAACTTGATAGGACTCCCAGGATTCCTGTGGCACGTGGAAAGGGATCCTTGGTCTCCCGCTTCAGCTGGAGAGGCGTCCCAATTGCCCTGCCAAGCCTCGAGGAGAATCCAGAGTTGTCCCTCGCAACTATGCAGGAGTCCTGACGTCGCTGAAGAAACACGTGTTTTGAAGGGCCATCCCCGTCGTAACTCGAGAATATACCCCAGGTTCCCGCCGCAAGTCGAGAAAAACCATGAGACTTCCCCCTCGCCGATAGATGAGGCCCGATTCCCCTGCACTGTGTGCAGAGCAATTCCGTGTTGCCCATCACACATGAAAGGAGCCTTGATTTCCTTGATGGCACTCCAGAGAAACCCCAAGAACACTGTTTCAAGGCTAGAGGGATCCTGACGACACTGTAGCAACACGAAAGAGCTCCGTGGACCAAAAGTCAACTCGAGATGAGAGGTTAGTCCCTGGCTTCGACTCCAGAGGAATACCACCTTACCACAAGCACCTCAAGAGGAGGCTTCTTTCAGCTCTAGGTGTGTAAGAGGGATCCTGAGTTTGCGGCCTCAAGTGGAATGGCCACCGCGATGCCCTGACTCGAAATAAGGCCAGATATCCCTGCAGTGACTTGAATGCAGGCTCGTCTAGCATCTCCCAAGACGAAAAGATGTCTGAATCCCCTGTGGAGACCACAGAGAAAGACCTAGTTCCCCACCTCATCGCGAACGGATGCCTCACATCCTTTGAAAAGTCCTGAGGGACGCGGAGATCAGTGCCTCCAAAGGAGACGATGCCTGATTCCTCGTGAAACTTGATAGGAGTCCCAGGACTCCTGTGGCACGTGGAAAGGGACCCTTGGTCTCCCGCATCAGATGGAGTGGCGTCTCAATTGCCCTGCCAAGCCTCGAGGAGAATCCCGAGTTGTCCCTCGCAACTAGGCTGGAGTCCTGACGTGGCTGAACAAACACGTGGGTGGAAGGGCCATCCCCGTCGTAACTCGAGAATATACCCCAGGTTCCCGCTGCAACTCGAGAAAAACCATGAGATTTCCCCTCGCCAGTAGATGAGGCCCGATTTCCCTGCACTGCGTGCAGAGCAATTCCGTGTTGCACATCACACATGAAAGGAGCCTTGATTTCCTTGATGGCACTCCAGAGAAACCCCAAGAACACTGTTTCAAGGCTAGAGGGATCCGGAGGTCACTGTAGCAACACGAAAGAGCTCCGTGGACCAAGAATCAACTCGAGATGAGAGGTTAGTCCCTGGATTCGACTCCAGAGGAATACCACCTTACGACAAGCACCTCAAGAGGAGGCTTCTCTCAGGTCTAGGTATGTGAGAGGGACCCTGATTTTGCGGCCTCAAGTGGAATGGACACCGCGTGCCCTGACTCGAAATAAGGCCACATATGTCTGAAGTGACTTGAATGCCGGCTCGTCTTGCATCTCCCAAGATGAAAGGATGTCTGAATCCCCTGTGGAGACCACAGAGAAAGACCTAGTTCCCGACCTCATCGCGACCAGAGGCCTCACATCCTTTGAAAACTCCAGAGGTACGCGGAGATCAGTGCCTCCAAAGGAGACGATGCCTGACTCCTCGTGAAACTTCATAGGAGTCCCAGGATTCTTGTGGCACGTGGAAAGGGACCCTTGGTCTCCCGCCTCAGCTGGAGAGGAGTCCCAATTGCCCTGCCAAGCCTCGAGGAGAATCCCGAGTTGTCCCTCGCAACTAGGCAGGAGTCCTGACGTCGCTGAAGAAACACGTGGGTGGAAGGGCCATCCCCGTCATAACTCGAGAATATACCCCAGGTTCCCGCCGCAACTCGAGAAATACCATGAGACTTCCCCCTCGCCGTGAGATGAGGTCCGATTCCCCTGCACTGCATGCAGAGCAATACCGTGTTGCACATCACACATGAAAGGAGCCTTGATTTCCTTGATGGCACTCCAGAGAAACCCCAAGAACACTGTTGCAAGGCTAGAGGGATCCTGAGGTCACTGTAGCAACACGAAAGAGCTCCGTGGACCAAAAATCAACTCGAGATGAGAGGTTAGTCCCTGGCTTCGACTCCAGAGGAATACCACCTTACCACAAGCACCTCAAGAGGAGGCTTCTCTCAGCTCTAGGTATGTGAGAGGGACCCTGAGTTTGCGGCCTCAAGTGGAATGGACACCGCGATGCCCTGGCTCGAATTAAGGCCGGATATCCCTGCAGTGACTTGAATGCAGGCTCGTCTTGCATCTCCCAAGACGAAAGGATGTCTGAATCCCCTGTGGAGACCACAGAGAAAGACCTAGTTCCCCACCTCATCGCGACCGGAGGCCTCACATCCTTTGAAAACTCCAGAGGTACACGGAGATCAGTGCCTCCAAAGGAGACGATGCCTGACTCCTCGTGAAACTTGATAGGATTCCCAGGATTCCTGTGCACGTGGATAGGGACAGTTGGTCTCCCGCCTCAGCTGGAGAGGCGTCCCAATTGCCCTGCCAAGCCTCGAGGAGAATCCCGAGTTATCGCTCGCAACTAGGCAGGAGTCCTGACGGCGCTGAACAAACACGTGGTTGAAAGAGCCATCCCCGTCGTAACTCGAGAATATACCCCAGGTTCCTGGCGCAACTGGAGAAAAACCATGAGACTTTCCCCTCGCCGCGATATGAGGCCCGATTCCCCTGCACTGCGTCCAGAGCAATTCCGTGTTGCACATCACACATGAAAGGAGCCTTGATTTCCTTGGTGGCACTCCAGAGAAACCCCAAGAACACTGTTTCAAGGCTAGAGGGATCCTGAGGTCACTGTAGCAACACGAAAGAGCTCCGTGGACCAAAAATCAACTCGAGATAAGAGGTTAGTCCCTGGCTTCGACTCCAGAGGAATACCACCTTACCACAAGCACATCAAGAGGAGGCTTCTCTCAGCTCTAGGTATTTGAGAGGGACCCTGAGTTTGCGGCCTCAAGTGGAATGGACACCGTGATGCCCTGACTCGAAATAAGGCCGGATATTCCTGCAGTGACTTGAATGTAGGCCCGTGTTGCATCTCACAAGACGAAAGGATGTCGGAATCCCCTGTGTAGATCACAGAGAAAGACATAGTTCCCCACCTCATCGCGACCGGAAGCCTCACATCCTTTGAAAACTCCAGAGGTACGCGGAGATCAGTGCCTCCAAAGGAGACGATGCCTGACATCTCGTGAATCTTGATAGGACTCCCAGGATTCCTGTGGCACGTGGAAAGGGACCCTTGGTCTCCCGCCTCAGCTGGAGAGGCGTCCAATTGCCCTGCCAAGCCTCGAGGAGAATTCCGAGTTGTCCCTCGCAACTAGGCAGGACTCCTGCAGTCGCTGAACAAACACGTGTGTGGAAGGGCCATCCCCGTCGTAACTCGAGAATATACCACAGGTTCCCGCCGCAACTCGAGAAAAACCATGAGACTTCCCCCTCGCCGCGAGATGAGGACCGATTCCCCTGCACTGCATGCAGAGCAATTCCGTGTTGCACATCAAACATGAAAGGGGCCTTGATTTCCTTGATGGCACTCCAGACAAACCCCAAGAACACTGTTTCAAGGCTAGAGGGATCCTGAGGTCACTGTAGCAACACGAAAGAGCTCCGTGGACCAAAAATCAACTCGAGATGAGAGGTTAGTCCCTGGCTTCGACTCCAGAGGAATACCACCTTACCACAAGCACCTCAAGAGGAGGGTTCTCTCAGCTCTAGCTATGTGAGAGGGAACCTGAGTTTGCGGCCTCAAGTGGAATGGACACCGCGATGCCCTGGCTCGAAATAAGGCCGGATATCCCTGCAGTGATTTGAATGCAGGCTCGTCTTGCATCTCCCAAGATGAAAGGATGTCTGAATCCCCTGTGGAGACCACAGAGAAAGACCTAGTTCCCGACCTCATCGTGACTAGAGGCCTCACATCCTTTGAAAACTCCAGAGGTACGCGGAGATCAGTGCCTCCAAAGGAGACGATGCCTGTCTCCTCGTGAAACTTGATAGGAGTCCCAGGATTCCTGTGCACGTGGATAGGGACCCTTGGTCTCCCGCCTCAGCTGGAGAGGCGTCCCAATTGCCCTTCCAAGCCTCGAGGAGAATCCCGAGTTGTCCCTCGCAACTGGCAGGAGTCCTGACGTCGCTGAAGAAACAAGTGGGTGGAAGGGCCATCCCCGTCGTAACTCGAGAATATACCCCAGGTTCCCGCCGCAACTCGAGAAAAACCATGAGACTTCCCCCTCGCCGCGAGATGAGGCCCGATCCCCTGCACTGCGTGCAGAGCAATTCCGTGTTGCACATCACACATGAGAGGAGCCTTGATTTCCTTGATGGCACTCCAGAGAAAACCCAAGAACACTGTTTCAAGGCTAGAGGGATCCTGAGGTCACTGTAGCAACACGAAAGAGCTCCATGGACCAAAAATGAACTCGAGATTAGAGGTTAGTCCCTGGCTTCGACTCCAGAGGAATACCACCTTACCACAAGCACCTCAAGAGGAGGCTTCTCTCAGCTCTAGGTATGTGAGAGGGACCCTGAGTTTGCGGCCTCAAGTGGAATGGACACCGCGATGCCCTGGCTCGAAATAAGGCCGGATATCCCTGCAGTGACTTGAATGCAGGCTCGTCTTGCATCTCCCAAGACGAAAGGATGTCTGAATCCCCTGTGGAGACCACAGAGAAAAACCTAGTTCCCCACCTCATCGCCACCGGAGGCCTCACATCCTTTGAAAACTCCAGAGGTACGCGGAGATCAGTGCCTCCAAAGGAGACGATGCCTGACTCCTCGTGAATCTTGATAGGAGTCCCAGGATTCCTGTGGCACATGGAAAGGGAGCCTTGGTCTCCCCCCTCAGCTGGAGAGGCGTCCCAATTGCCCTGCCAAGCCTCGAGGAGAATCCCGAGTTGTCCCTCGCAACTAGGCAGGAGTCCTGCTGTCGCTGAACAAACACGTGTGTGGAAGGGCCAGCCCCGACGTAACTCGAGAATATACCCCAGGTTCCCGCTGCAACTCGAGAAAAACCATGAGACTTCCCCCTCGCCGCAAGATGAGGCCCGATTCCCCTGTACTGCGTTCAGAGCAATTCCGTGTTGCACATCACACATGAAAGGAGCCTTGATTTCCTTGATGGCACTCCAGAGAAACCCCAAGAACACTGTTTCAAGGCTAGAGGGATCATGAGGTCACTGTAGCCACATGAAACAGCTCCGTGGACCAAAAATCAACTCGAAATGAGAGGTTAGTCCCTGGCTGCGACTCCAGAGGAAACCACCTTACCACAAGCACCTCAAGAGGAGGCTTCTCTCAGCTCTAGGTATGTGAGAGGGACACTGATTTTGCGGCCTCAAGTGGAATGGACACCGCGATGCCCTGACTCGAAATAAGGCCAAATATCCCTGCAGTGACTTGAATGCAGGCTCGTCTTGCATCTCCCAAGACGAAAGGATGCCTGAATATCCTGTGGAGACCACAGAGAAAGACCTAGTTCCCCACCTCATCGCGACCTGAGGCCTCACATACTTTGAAAACTCCAGAGGTACACTGAGATCAGTGCCTCCAAAGGAGACGATGCCTGACTCCTCGCGAAACTTGATAGGAGTCCCAGGATTCCTGTGGCACGTGGAAAGGAACTCTTCGTCTCCCACCTCAGCTGGAGAGGCGTCCCAATTGCCCTGCCAAGCCTCGAGGAGAATCCCGAGTTGTCCCTCTCAACTAGGCAGGAGTGCTCACGTCGCTGAACAAACACGTGGGTGGAAGGGCCATCCCCGTCGTAACTCGAGAATATACCCCAGGTTCCCGCCGCAACTCGAAAAAACCATGAGACTTCCCCCTCGCCGTAAGATGAGGCCCGATTCCCCTGCACTGCATTCAAAGCAATTCCGTGTTGCACATCAAACATGAAAGGAGCCTTGATTTCCTTGATGGAACTCCATAGAAACCCCAAGAACACTGTTTCAAGGCTAGAGGGATGCTGAGATCACTGTCGCAACACGAAAGAGCTCCGTGGACCAAAAATCAACTCGAGATGAGAGGTTAGTCCCTGGCTTCGACTCCAGAGGAATACCACCTTACCACAAACACCTCAAGAGGAGGCTTCTCTCAGCTCTAGGTATGTGAGAGAGACCCTGATTTTGCGGCCGCAAGTGAAATGGACACTGCGATGCCCTGACTCGAAATAAGGCCGGATATCCCTGCAGTGACTTGAATGCAGGCTCGTCTTGCATCTCCCAAGATGAAAGGATGTCTGCATCCCCTGTGGAGACCACAGAGAAAGACCTAGTTCCCCACCTCATCGCGACCGGAGACCTCACATCCTTTGAAAACTCCACAGGTACGCGGAGATCAGTGCCTCCAAAGAAGACGATGCCTGACTCCTCGTGAAACTTGATAGGAGTCCCAGGATTCCTGTGGCACGTGGAAAGGAACCCTTGGTCTCCCGCCTCAGCTGGAGAGGCGTCCCAATTGCCCTGCCAAGCCTCGAGAAGATTCCCGAGTTGTCCCTCGCAACTAGGCAGGAGTCCTGACGTCGCTGAACAAACACGTGGGTGGAAGGGCCATCCCCGTCGTAACTCGAGAATATACCCCAGGTTCCCGCCGCAACACGAGAAAAACCATGAGACTTCCCCATCGCCGCGAGATGAGGCCCGATTCCCCTGCACTGCATGCAGAGCAATTCCGTGTTGCACATCACACATGAAAGGAGCCTTGATTTCCTTGATGGCACTCCAGAGAAACCCCAAGAACACTGTTTCAAGGCTAGAGGGATCCTGAGGACACTGTAGCAACAAGAAAGAGCTCCGTGGACCACAAGTCAACTGGAGATTAGAGGTTAGTCCCTGACTTCGACTCCAGAGTAATACCACCTTAACACAAGCACCTCAAGAGGAGGCTTCTCTCAGCTCTAGGTATGTGAGAGGGACCCTGAGTTTGCGGCCTCAAGTGGAATGGACACCGAGATGCCCTGACTCGAAATAATGCTGGATATCCTGCAGTGACTTGAATGCAGGCTTGTCTTGCATCTCCGAAGACGAGAAGATGTCTGAATCCCCTGTGGAGACCACAGAGAAAGACCTAGTTCCCCACCTCATCGCGACCGGAGGCCTCACATCCTTTGAAAACTCCAGAGGAACGCGAAGTACAGTGCCTCCAAAGGAGACGATGCCTGACTCCTCGTGAAACTTGATAGGAGTCCCAGGATTCCTGTGCACGTGGATAGGGACAGTTGGTCTCCCGCCTCAGCTGGAGAGGCGTCCCAATTGCCCTGCCAAGCCTCGAGGAGAATCCCGAGTTGTCCCTCGCAACTAGGCAGGAGTCCTGCCGTCGCTGATCAAACTCCTGTGTGGAAGGGCCATCCCCGTCGTAACTCGAGAATATACCCCAGGTTCCGGCCGCAACTCGAGAAAAACCATGAGACTTCCCCCTCGCCGCGAGATGAGGCCCGATTCCCCTGCACTGCATGCAGAGCAATTCCGTGTTGCACATCAAACATGAAAGGAGCCTTGATTTCCTTGATGGCACTCCAGAGAAACCCCAAGAACACTGTTTCAAGGCTAGAGGGATCCTGAGGTCACTGTAGCAACACGAAAGAGCTCCGTGGACCAAAAATCAACTCGAGATGAGAGGTTAGTCCCTGGCTTCGACTCCAGAGGAATACCACCTTACCACAAGCACCTCAAGAGGAGGCTTCTCTCAGCTCTAGGTATGTGAGAGGGACCCTGAGTTTGCGGCCTCAAGTGGAATGGACACCGCGATGCCCTGGCTCGAAATAAGGCCGGATATCCCTGCAGTGACTTGAATGCAGGCTCGTCTTGCATCTCCCAAGACGAAAGGATGTCTGAATCCCCTGTGGAGACCACAGAGAAAGACCTAGTTCTCCACCTCATCGCGACCGGAGGCCTCACATCCTTTGAAAACTCCAGAGGTACACGGAGATCAGTGCCTCCCAAGGAGACGATGCCTGACTCCTCGTGAAACTTGATAGGTGTCCCAGGATTCCTGTGCACGTGGATAGGGACCGTTGGTCTCCCTCCTCACCTGGAGAGGCGTGCCAATTGCCCTGCCAACCCTCGAGGAGAATCCCGAGTTGTCTCTCACAACTAGGCAGAAGTCCTGACGTCGCTGAACAAACACGTGGTTGAAAGAGCCATCCACGTCGTAACTCGAGAATATACCCCAGGTTCCCGCCGCAACTCGAGAAAAACCATGAGACTTTCCCCTCGCCGTGATATGAGGCCCGATTCCCCTGCACTGCGTGCAGAGCAATTCCATGTTGCACATCACACACGAAAGGAGCCTTGATTTCCTTGGTGGCACTCCAGAGAAACCCCAAGAACACTGTTTCAAGGCTAGAGGGATCCTGAGGTCACTGTAGCAACACGAAACAGCTCCGTGGACCAAAAATCAACTCGAGATGAGAGGTTAGTCCCTGGCTTCGACTCCAGAGGAATACCACCTTACCACAAGCACCTCAAGAGGAGGCTTCTCTCAGCTCTAGGTATGTGAGAGGGACCCTGAGTTTGCGGCCTCAAGTGGAATGGACACCGCGATGCCCTGACTCGAAATAAGGCCGGATATCCCTGCAGTGACTTGAATGTAGGCTCGTCTTGCATCTCCCAAGACGAAAGGATGTCTGAATCCCCTGTGGAGACCACAGAGAAAGACCTAGTTCCTGACATCATCGCGACCAGAGGCCTCACATACTTTGAAAACTCCAGAGGTACGCGGAGATCAGTGCCTCCAAAGGAGACGATGCCTGACTCCTCGTGAACTTCATAGGAGTCCCAGGATTCCTGTGGCACGTGGAAAGGGACCCTTGGTCTCCCGCCTCAGCTGGAGAGGCGTCCCAATTGCCCTGCCAAGCCTCGAGGAGAATCCCGAGTTGTCCCTGGCAACTAGGCAGGAGTCCTGACGTCGCTGAACAAACACGTGGTTGGAAGGGCCATCCCCGTCGTAACTCGAGAATATACCCCAGGTTCCCGCCGCAACTCGAGAAATACCATGAGACTTCCCCCTCGCCGTGAGATGAGGTCCGATTCCCCTGCACTGCATGCAGAGCAATACCGTGTTGCACATCACACATGAAAGGAGCCTTGATTTCCTTGATGGCACTCCAGAGAAACCCCAAGAACACTGTTTCAAGGCTAGAGGGATCCTGTGGTCACTGTAGCAACTCGAAAGAGCTCCGTGGACCAAAAATCAACTCGAGATGAGAGGTTAGTCCCTGATTCGACTCCAGAGGAATACCACCTTACCACAAGCACCTCAAGATGAGGCTTCTCTCAGCTCTAGGTATGTGAGAGGGACCCTGAGTTTGCGGCCTCAAGTGGAATGGACACCGCGATGCCCTGGCTCGAAATAATGCTGGATAACCAGCAGTGACTTGAATGCAGGCTGTATTGCATCTCCGAAGACGAAAGGATGTCTGAATCCCCTGTGGAGACCACAGAGAAAGACCTAGTTCCCCACCTCATCGCGACCGGAGGCCTCACATACTTTGAAAACTCCAGAGGTACGCTGAGATCAGTGCCTCCAAAGGAGACGATGCCTGACTCCTCGTGAAACTTGATAGGAGTTCCCGAATTCCTGTGGCTCGTGGAAAGGGACCCTTGGTCTCCCGCGTCAGCTGGAGAGGCGTCCCTATTGCCCTGCCAAGCCTCGAGGAGAATCCCGAGTTTTCCCTCGCAACTAGGCATGAATCCTGACGTCGCTGAACAAACACGTGGGTGGAAGGGCCATCCCCCTCGGAACTCGAGAATATACCCCAGGTTGCCGCCGCAACTCGAGAAAAACCATGAGACTTCCCCCTCGCCAAGAGATGAGGCCCGATTCCCATGCACTGCACGCAGAGCAATTCCGTGTTGCACATCACACATGAAAGGAGCCTTGATTTCCTTGATGGCACTCCAGAGAAACTCCAAGAACACTGTTTCAAGGCTAGAGGGATCCTGAGGTCACTGTAGCAACACAAAAAACTCCGTGGACCAAGAATCAACTCGAGATGAGAGGTTAGTCCCTGGCTTCGACTCCAGAGGAATACCACCTTACCACAAGCACCTCAAGAGGAGGCTTCTCTCAGCTCTAGGTATGTGAGAGGGACCCTGAGTTTACGCCCTCAAGAGGAATGGACACCGCGATGCCCTGGCTCGAATTAAGGCCGGATATCCCTGCAGTGACTTGAATGCAGGCTCGTCTTGCATCTCCCAAGATGAAAGGATGTCTGAATCCCCTGTGGAGACCACAGAGAAAGACCTAGTTCCCGACCTCATCGCGAACGGAGGCCTCACATCCTTTGAAAACTCCAGAGGTACACGGAGATCAGTGCCTCCAAAGGAGACGATGCCTGACTCCTCGTGAAACTTGATAGGAGTCCCAGGATTCCTGTGCACGCGGATAGGGACAGTTGGTCTCACGACTCAGCTGGAGAGGTGTCCCAATTGCCCTGCCAAGCCTCGAGGAGAATCCCGAGTTATCCCTCGCAACTAGGCAGGAGTCCTGACGTCGCTGAACAAACACGTGGTTGAAAGAGCCATCCCCGTCGTAACTCGAGAATATACCCCAGGTTCCCGCCGCAACTGGAGAAAAACCATGAGACTTTCCCCTCGCCGCGATATGAGGCCCGATTCCCCTGCACTGCGTGCAGAGCAATTCCGTGTTGCACATCACACATGAAAGGAGCCTTGATTTCCTTGGTGGCACTCCAGAGAAACCCCAAGAACACTGTTTCAAGGCTAGAGGGATCCTGAGGTCACTGTAGCAACACGAAAGAGCTCCGTGGACCAAAAATCAACTCGAGATGAGAGGTTAGTCCCTGGCTTCGACTCCAGAGGAATACCACCTTACCACAAGCACCTCAAGAGGAGGCTTCTCTCAGCTCTAGGTATTTGAGAGGAACCCTGAGTTTGCGGCCTCAAGTGGAATGGACACCGTGATGCCCTGACTCAAAATAAGGCCGGATATCCCTGCAGTGACTTGAATGTAGGCTCGTCTTGCATCTCACAAGACGAAAGGATGTCGGAATCCCCTGTGTAGATCACAGAGAAAGACATAGTTCCCCACCTCATCGCGACCGGAAGCCTCACATCCTTTGAAAACTCCAGAGGTACGCGGAGATCAGTGCCTCCAAAGGAGACGATGCCTGACTCCTCGTGAAACTTGATAGGAGTCCCAGGATTCCTGTGGCACGTGGAAAGGGACCCTTGGTCTCCCGCCTCAGCTGGAGAGGAGTCCCAATTGCCCTGCCAAGCCTCGAGGAGAATCCCGAGTTGTCCCTCGCAACTAGGCAGGAGTCCTGACGTTGCTGAAGAAACACGTGTGTGGAAGGGCCATCCCCGTCGTAACTCGAGAATATACCCCAGGTTCCCGCCGCAACTCGAGAAAAACCATGAGACTTCCCCCTGGCCGGGAGATGAGGCCCGATTCCACTTCACTGCGTGCAGAGCAATTCCGTGTTGCACATCAAACATGAAAGGAGCCTTGATTTCCTTGATGGCACTCCAGAAATACCTCAAGAACACTGTTTCAAGGCTAGAGGGATCATGAGGTCACTGTAGCCACATGAAACAGCTCCGTGGACCAAAAATCAACTCGAGATGAGAGGTTAGTCCCTGGCTTCGACTCCAGAGGAAACCACCTTACCACAAGCACCTCAAGAGGAGGCTTCTCTCAGCTCTAGGTATGTGAGAGGGACACTGATTTTGCGGCCTTAAGTGGAATGGACACCGCGATGCCCTGACTCGAAATAAGGCCGAATATCCCTGCAGTGACTTGAATGCAGGCTCGTCTTGCATCTCCCAAGATGAAAGGATGTCTGAATCCCCTGTGGAGACCACAGAGAAAGACCTAGTTCCCCACCTCATCGCGACCGGAGGCCTCACATACTTTGAAAACTCCAGAGGTACACTGAGATCAGTGCCTCCAAAGGAGACGATGCCTGACTCCTCGCGAAACTTGATAGGAGTCCCAGGATTCCTGAGGCACGTGGAAAGGAACTCTTCGTCTCCCGCCTCAGCTGGAGAGGCGTCCCAATTGCCCTGCCAAGCCTCGAGGAGAATCCCGAGTTGTCCCTCTCAACTAGGCAGGAGTGCTCACGTCGCTGAACAAACACGTGGGTGGAAGGGCCATCCCCATCGTAACTCGAGAATATACCCCAGGTTCCCGCCGCAACTCGAGAAAAACCATGAGACTTCCCCCTCGCCGCAAGATGAGGCCCGATTCCCCTGCACTGCATTCAAAGCAATTCCGTGTTGCACATCAAACATGAAAGGAGCCTTGATTTCCTTGATGGAACTCCATAGAAACCCCAAGAACACTGTTTCAAGGCTAGAGGGATGCTGAGATCACTGTCGCAACACGAAAGAGCTCCGTGGACCAAAAATCAACTCGAGATGAGAGGTTAGTCCCTGGCTTCAACTCCAGAGGAATACCACCTTACCACAAACACCTCAAGAGGAGGCTTCTCTCAGCTCTAGGTATGTGAGAGAGACCCTGATTTTGCGGCCGCAAGTGAAATGGACACTGCGATGCCCTGACTCGAAATAAGGCCGGATATCCCTGCAGTGACTTGAATGCAGGCTCGTCTTGCATCTCCCAAGATGAAAGGATGTCTTCATCCCCTGTGGAGACCACAGAAAAAGACCTAGTTCCCCACCTCATCGCGACCGGAGACCTCACATCCTTTGAAAACTCCACAGGTACGTGGAGATCAGTGCCTCCAAAGGAGACGATGCCTGACTCCTCGTGAAACTTGATAGGAGTCCCAGGATTCCTGTGGCACGTGGAAAGGAATCCTCGGTCTCCCGCCTCAGCTGGAGAAGCGTCCCAATTGCCCTGCCAAGCCTCGAGAAGATTCCCGAGTTGTCCCTCGCAACTAGGCAGGAGTCCTGACGTCGCTGAACAAACACGTGGGTGGAAGGGCCATCCCCGTTGTAACTCGAGAATATACCCCAGGTTCCCGCCGCAACTCGAGAAAAACCATGAGACTTCCCCATCGCCGCGAGATGAGGCCCGATTCCCCTGCACTGCATGCAGAGCAATTCCGTGTTGCACATCACACATGAAAGGAGCCTTGATTTCCTTGATGGCACTCCAGAGAAACCCCAAGAACACTGTTTCAAGGCTAGAGGGATCCTGAGGTCACTGTAGCAACAAGAAAGAGCTCCGTGGACCACAAGTCAACTGGAGATTAGAGGTTAGTCCCTGACTTCGACTCCAGAGTAATACCACCTTACCACAAGCACCTCAAGAGGAGGCTTCTCTCAGCTCTAGGTATGTGAGAGGGACCCTAAGTTTGCGGCCTCAAGTGGAATGGACACTGCGATGCCCTGAGTCGAAATAATGCTGGATATCCTGCAGTGACTTGAATGCAGGCTTGTCTTGCATCTCCGTAGACGAGAAGATGTCTGAATCCCCTGTGGAGACCACAGAGAAAGACCTAGTTCCCCACCTCATCGCGACCGGAGGCCTCACATCCTTTGAAAACTCCAGAGGAACGCAAAGTACAGTGCCTCCAAAGGAGACGATGCCTGACTACTCGTGAAACTTGATAGGAGTCCCAGGATTCCTGTGCACGTGGATAGGGACAGTTGGTCTCCCGCCTCAGCTGGAGAGGCGTCCCAATTGCCCTGCCAAGCCTCGAGGAGAATCCCGAGTTGTCCCTCGCAACTAGGCAGGAGTCCTGCCGTCGCTGATCAAACACCTGTGTGGAAGGGCCATCCCCGTCGTAACTCGAGAATATACCCCAGGTTCCCGCTGCAACTCGAGAAATACCATGAGACTTCCCCCTCGCCGTGAGATGAGGTCCGATTCCCCTGCACTGCATGCAGAGCAATACCGTGTTGCACATCACACATGAAAGGAGCCTTGATTTCCTTGATGGCACTCCAGAGAAACCCCAAGAACACTGTTTCAAGGCTAGAGGGATCCTGAGGTCACTGTAGCAACACCAAAGAGCTCCGTGGACCAAAAATCAACTCGAGATGAGAGGTTAGTCCCTGGCTTCGACTCCAGAGGAATGCCACCTTACCACAAGCACCTCAAGAGGAGGCTTCTCTCAGCTCTAGGTATGTGAGAGGGACCCTGAGTTTGCGGCCTCAAGTGGAATGGACACCGCGATGCCCTGGCTCGAAATAAGGCCGGATATCCCTACAGTGACTTGAATGCAGGCTCGTCTTGCATCTCCCAAGACGAAAGGATGTCTGAATCCCCTGTGGAAACCACAGAGAAAGACCTAGTTCCCAACCTCATCGCGACCGGAGGCCTCACATCCTTTGAAAACTCCAGAGGTACACGGAGATCAGTGCCTCCAAAGGAGACGATGCCTGACTCCTCGTGAAACTTGATAGGAGTCCCAGGATTCCTGTGCACGTGGATAGGGACAGTTGGTCTCCCGCTTCACCTGGAGAGGCGTCCCAATTGCCCTGCCAAGCCTCGAGGAGAATCCCGAGTTGTCCCTCGCAACTAGGCAGAAGTGCTGACGTCGCTGAACAAACACGTGGGTGGAAGGGCCATCCCCGTCGTAACTCGAGAATATACCCCAGGTTCCCGCCGCAACTCGAGAAAAACCATGAGACTTTCCCCTCGCCGCGAGATGAGGCCCGATTCCCCTGCACTGCGTGCAGAGCAATTCCGTGTTGCACATCACACATGAAAGGAGCCTTGATTTCCTTGGTGGCACTCCAGAGAAACCCCAAGAACACTGTTTCAAGGCTAGAGGGATCCTGAGGTCACTGTAGCAACACGAAACAGCTCCGTGGACCAAAAATCAACTCGAGATGAGAGGTTAGTCCCTGGCTTCGACTCCAGAGGAATACCACCTTACCACAAGCACCTCAAGAGGAGGCTTCTCTCAGCTCTAGGTATGTGAGAGGGACCCTGAGTTTGCGGCCTCAAGTGGAATGGACACGGCGATGCCCTGACTCGAAATAAGGCCGGATATCCCTGCAGTGACTTGAATGTAGGCTCGTCTTGCATCTCCCAAGACGAAAGGATGTCTGAATCCCCTGTGGAGACCACAGAGAAAGACCTAGTTTCTGACATCATCGCGACCAGAGGCCTCACATCCTTTGAAAACTCCAGAGGTACGCGGAGATCAGTGCCTCCAAAGGAGACGATGCCTGACTCCTCGTGAAAATTCATAGGAGTCCCAGGATTCCTGTGGCACGTGGAAAGGGACCCTTGGTCTCCCGCCTCAGCTGGAGAGGCGTCCCAATTGCCCTGCCAAGCCTCGAGGAGAATCCCGAGTTGTCCCTCGCAACTAGGCAGGAGTCCTGACGTCGCTGAACAAACACGTGGGTGGAAGGGCCATCCCCGTCGTAACTCGAGAATATACCCCAGGTTCCCGCCGCAACTCGAGAAATACCATGAGACTTCCCCCTCGCCGTGAGATGAGGTCCGATTCCCCTGCACTGCATGCAGAGCAATACCGTGTTGCACATCACACATGAAAGGAGCCTTGATTTCCTTGATGGCACTCCAGAGAAACCCCAAGAACACTGTTTCAAGGCTAGAGGGATCCTGTGGTCACTGTAGCAACTCGAAAGAGCTCCGTGGACCAAAAATCAACTCGAGATGAGAGGTTAGTCCCTGATTCGACTCCAGAGGAAAACCACCTTACCACAAGCACCTCAAGAGGAGGCTTCTCTCAGCTCTAGGTATGTGAGAGGGACCCTGAGTTTGCGGCCTCAAGTGGAATGGACACCGCGATGCCCTGGCTCGAAATAATGCTGGATATCCAGCAGTGACTTGAATGCAGGCTGTATTGCATCTCCGAAGACGAAAGGATGTCTGAATCCCCTGTGGAGACCACAGAGAAAGACCTAGTTCCCCACCTCATCGCGACCGGAGGCCTCACATACTTTGAAAACTCCAGAGGTACGCTGAGATCAGTGCCTCCAAAGGAGACGATGCCTGACTCCTCGTGAAACTTGATAGGAGTTCCAGAATTCCTGTGGCTCGTGGAAAGGGACCCTTGGTCTCCCGCGTCAGCTGGAGAGGCGTCCCTATTGCCCTGCCAAGCCTCGAGGAGAATCCCGAGTTTTCCCTCGCAACTAGGCATGAATCCTGACGTCGCTGAACAAACACGTGGGTGGAAGGGCCATCCCCCTCGGAACTCGAGAATATACCCCAGGTTGCCGCCGCAACTCGAGAAAAACCATGAGACTTCCCCCTCGCCAAGAGATGAGGCCCGATTCCCATGCACTGCACGCAGAGCAATTCCGTGTTGCACATCACACAGGAAAGGAGCCTTGATTTCCTTGATGGCACTCCAGAGAAACTCCAAGAACACTGTTTCAAGGCTAGAGGGATCCTGAGGTCACTGTAGCAACACGAAAAACTCCGTGGACCAAGAATCAACTCGAAATGAGAGGTTAGTCCCTGGCTTCGACTCCAGAGGAATACCACCTTACCACAAGCACCTCAAGAGGAGGCTTCTCTCAGCTCTAGCTATGTGAGAGGGACCCTGAGTTTGCGCCCTCAAGTGGAATGGACACCGCGATGCCCTGGCTCGAATTAAGGCCGGATATCCCTGCAGTGACTTGAATGCAGGCTCGTCTTGCATCTCCCAAGATGAAAGGATGTCTGAATCCCCTGTGGAGACCACAGAGAAAGACCTAGTTCCCGACCTCATCGCGACCAGAGGCCTCACATCCTTTGAAAACTCCAGAGGTACACGGAGATCAGTGCCTCCAAAGGAGACGATGCCTGACTCCTCGTGAAACTTCATAGGAGTCCCAGGATTCTTGTGGCACGTGGAAAGGGACCCTTGGTCTCCCGCCTCAGCTGGAGAGGCGTCCCAATTGCCCTGCCAAGCCTCGAGGAGAATCCCGAGTTATCCCTCGCAACTAGGCAGGAGTCCTGACGTCGCTGAACAAACACGTGGTTGAAAGAGCCATCCCCGTCGTAACTCGAGAATATACCCCAGGTTCCCGCCGCAACTCGAGAAAAACCATGAGACTTTCCCCTCGCCGCGATATGAGGCCCGATTCCCCTGCACTGCGTGCAGAGCAATTCCGTGTTGCACATCACACATGAAAGGAGCCTTGATTTCCTTGGTGGCACTCCAGAGAAACCCCAAGAACACTGTTTCAAGGCTAGAGGGATCCTGAGGTCACTGTAGCAACACGAAAGAGCTCCGTGGACCAAAAATCAACTCGAGATGAGAGGTTAGTCCCTGGCTTCGACTCCAGAGGAATACCACCTTACCACAAGCACCTCAAGAGGAGGCTTCTCTCAGCTCTAGGTATGTGAGAGGGACCCTGAGTTTGCGGCCTCAAGTGGAATGGACACCGTGATGTCCTGACTCGAAATAAGGCCGGATATCCCTGCAGTGACTTGAATGCAGGCTCGTCTTGCATCTCACAAGACGAAAGGATGTCTGAATCCCCTGTGTAGATCACAGAGAAAGACATAGTTCCCACCTCATCGCGACCGGAAGCCTCACATCCTTTGAAAACTCCAGAGGTACGCGGAGATCAGTGCCTCCAAAGGAGACGATGCCTGACATCTCGTGAATCTTGATAGGACTCCCAGGATACCTGTGGCACGTGGAAAGGGACCCTTGGTCTCCCGCCTCAGCTGGAGAGGCGTCCAATTGCCCTGCCAAGCCTCGAGGAGAATCCCGAGTTGTCCCTCGCAACTAGGCAGGAGTCCTGCAGTCGCTGAACAAACACGTGTGTGGAAGCGCAATCCCCGTCGTAACTCGAGAATATACCCCAGGTTCACGCCGCAACTCGAGAAAAACCATGAGACTTCCCCCTCGCCGCGAGATGAGGTCCGATTCCCCTGCACTGCATGCAGAGCAATTCCGTGTTGCACATCAAACATGAAAGGAGCCTTGATTTCCTTGATGGCACTCCAGAGAAAACCCAAGAACACTGTTTCAAGGATAGAGGGATCCTGAGGTCACTGTATCGACAGGAAAGAGCTCCGTGGACCAAAAATCAACTCGAGATGAGAGGTTAGTCCCTGGCTTCGACTCCAGAGGAATACACCTTACCACAAGCACCTCAAGAGGCGGCTTCTCTCAGCTCTTGCTATGTGAGAGGGACCCTGAGTTTGCGGCCTTAAGTGGAATGGACACCGCGATGCCCTGGCTTGAAATAAGGCCGGATATCCCTGCAGTGACTTGAATGCAGGCTCGTCTTACATCTCCCAAGACGAAAGGATGTCTGAATCCCCTGTGGAGACCACAGAGAAAGACCTAGTTCCCCACCTCATCGCGACCGGAGGCCTCACATCCTTTGAAAACTCCAGAGGTACACGGAGATCAGTGCCTCCAAAGGAGACGATGCCTGACTCCTCGTGAAACTTGATAGGAGTCCCAGGATTCCTGTGCACGTGGAAAGGGACCCTTGGTCTCCCGCCTCAGCTGGAGAGGCGTCCCAATTGCCCTGCCAAGCCTCGAGGAGAATCCCGAGTTGTCCCTCGCAACTAGGCAGGAGTCCTGACGTCGCTGAACAAACACGTGGTTGAAAGAGCCATCCCCGTCGTAACTCGAGAATATACCCCAGGTTCCCGCCGCAACTCGAGAAAAACCATGAGACTTTCCCCTCGCCGCGATATGAGGCCCGATTCCCCTGCACTGCGTGCAGAGCAATTCCGTGTTGCACATCACACATGAAAGGAGCCTTGATTTCCTTGGTGGCACTCCAGAGAAACCCCAAGAACACTGTTTCAAGGCTAGAGGGATCCTGTGGTCACTGTAGCAACACGAAAGAGCTCCGTGGACCAAAAATCAACTCGAGATGAGAGGTTAGTCCCTGGCTTCGACTCCAGAGGAATACCACCTTACCACAAGCATCTCAAGAGGAGGCTTCTCTCAGCTCTAGGTATGTGAGAGGGACCCTGAGTTTGTGGCCTCAAGTGGAATGGACACCGCGATGCCCTGGCTCGAATTAAGGCCGGATATCCCTGCAGTGACTTGAATGCAGGCTCGTCTTGCATCTCCCAAGACGAAAGGATGTCTGAATCCCCTATGGAGACCACAGAGAAAGACCTAGTTCCCCACCTCATCGCGACCGGAGGCCTCACATCCTTTGAAAACTCCAGAGGTACACGGAGATCAGTGCCTCCAAAGGAGACGATGCCTGACTCCTCGTGAAACTTGATAGGAGTCCCAGGATTCCTGTGCACGTGGATAGGGACAGTTGGTCTCCCGCCTCAGCTGGAGAGGCGTCCCAATTGCCCTGCCAAGCCTCGAGGAGAATCCCGAGTTATCCCTCGCAACTAGGCAGGAGTCCTGACGTCGCTGAACAAACACGTGGTTGAAAGAGCCATCCCCGTCGTAACTCGAGAATATACCCCAGGTTCCCGCCGCAACTGGAGAAAAACCATGAGACTTTCCCCTCGCCGCGATATGAGGCCCGATTCCCCTGCACTGCGTGCAGAGCAATTCCGTGTTGCACATCACACATGAAAGGAGCCTTGATTTCCTTGGTGGCACTCCAGAGAAACCCCAAGAACACTGTTTCAAGGCTAGAGGGATCCTGAGGTCACTGTAGCAACACGAAAGAGCTCCGTGGACCAAAAATCAACTCGAGATGAGAGGTTAGTCCCTGGCTTCGACTCCAGAGGAATACCACCTTACCACAAGCACCTCAAGAGGAGGCTTCTCTCAGCTCTAGGTATGTGAGAGGGACCCTGAGTTTGCGGCCTCAAGTGGAATGGACACCGTGATGTCCTGACTCGAAATAAGGCCGGATATCCCTGCAGTGACTTGAATGCAGGCTCGTCTTGCATCTCACAAGACGAAAGGATGTCGGAATCCCCTGTGTAGATCACAGAGAAAGACATAGTTCCCACCTCATCGCGACCGGAAGCCTCACATCCTTTGAAAACTCCAGAGGTACGCGGAGATCAGTGCCTCCAAAGGAGACGATGCCTGACATCTCGTGAATCTTGATAGGACTCCCAGGATACCTGTGGCACGTGGAAAGGGACCCTTGGTCTCCCGCCTCAGCTGGAGAGGCGTCCAATTGCCCTGCCAAGCCTCGAGGAGAATTCCGAGTTGTCCCTCGCAACTAGGCAGGAGTCCTGCAGTCGCTGAACAAACACGTGGGTGGAAGCGCAATCCCCGTCGTAACTCGAGAATATACCCCAGGTTCACGCCGCAACTTGAGAAAAACCATGCGACTTCCCCCTCGCCGGGAGATGAGGCCCGATTCCCCTGCACTGCATGCAGAGCAATTCCGTGTTGCACATCAAACATGAAAGGAGCCTTGATTTCCTTGATGGCACTCCAGAGAAAACCCAAGAACACTGTTTCAAGGATAGAGGGATCCTGAGGTCACTGTATCGACAGGAAAGAGCTCCGTGGACCAAAAATCAACTCGAGATGAGAGGTTAGTCCCTGGCTTCGACTCCAGAGGAATACCACCTTACCACAAGCACCTCAAGAGGAGGCTTCTCTCAGCTCTAGGTATGTGAGAGGGACCCTGAGTTTGCGGCCTCAAGTGGAATGGACACCGCGATGCCCTGGCTTGAAATAAGGCCGGATATCCCTGCAGTGACTTTAATGCAGGCTCGTCTTGCATCTCCCAAGACGAAAGGATGTCTGAATCCCCTGTGGAGACCACAGAGAAAGACCTAGTTCCCCACCTCATCGCGACCGGAGGCCTCACATCCTTTGAAAACTCCAGAGGTACACGGAGATCAGTGCCTCCAAAGGAGACGATGCCTGACTCCTCATGAAACTTGATAGGAGTCCCAGGATTCCTGTGCACGTGGAAAGGGACCCTTGGTCTCCCGCCTCAGCTGGAGAGGCGTCCCAATTGCCCTGCCAAGCCTCGAGGAGAATCCCGAGTTGTCCCTCGCAACTAGGCAGGAGTCCTGACGTCGCTGAACAAACACGTGGTTGAAAGAGCCATCCCCGTCGTAACTCGAGAATATACCCCAGGTTCCCGCCGCAACTCGAGAAAAACCATGAGACTTTCCCCTCGCTGCGATATGAGGCCCGATTCCCCTGCACTGCGTGCAGAGCAATTCCGTGTTGCACATCACACATGAAAGGAGCCTTGATTTCCTTGGTGGCACTCCAGAGAAACCCCAAGAACACTGTTTCAAGGCTAGAGGGATCCTGAGGTCACTGTAGCAACACGAAAGAGCTCCGTGGACCAAAAATCAACTCGAGATGAGAGGTTAGTCCCTGGCTTCGACTCCAGAAGAATACCACCTTACCACAAGCACATCAAGAGGAGGCTTCTCTCAGCTCTAGGTATGTGAGAGGGACCCTGAGTTTGCGGCCTCAAGTGGAATGGACACCGCGATGCCCTGACTCGAAATAAGGCCGGAAATCCCTGCAGTGACTTGAATGTAGGCTCGTCTTGCATCTCCCAAGACGAAAGGATGTCTGAATCCCCTGTGTAGATCACAGAGAAAGACATAGTTCCCCACCTCATCGCGACCGGAGGCCTCACATCCTTGAAAACTCCAGAGGTACCCGGAGATCAGTGCCTCCAAAGGAGACGATGCCTGACATCTCGTGAAACTTCATAGGACTCCCAGGATTCCTGTGGCACTTGGAAAGGGACCCTTGGTCTCCAGCCTCAGCTGGAGAGGCGTCCAATTGCCCTGCCAAGCCTCGAGGAGAATCCCGAGTTGTCCCTCGCAACTAGGCAGGAGTCCTGACGTCGCTGAAGAAACACGTGGGTGGAAGGGCCATCCCCGTCGTAACTCGAGAATATACTCCAGGTTCCCGCCGCAACTCGAGAAAAACCATGAGACTTCCCCCTCGCCGCGAGATGAGGCCCGATTCCCCTGCACTGCGTGCAGAGCAATTCCGTCTTGCACATCACACATGAAAGGAGCCTTGATTTCCTTGATGGCACTCCAGAGAAACCCCAAGAACACTGTTTCAAGGCTAGAGGGATCCTGAGGTCACTGTAGCAACACGAAAGAGCTCCGTGGACCAAAAATCAACTCGAGATGAGAGGTTAGTCCCTGGCTTCGACTCCAGAGGACTACCACCTTACCACAAGCACCTCAAGAGGAGGCTTCTCTCAGCTCTAGGTATGTGAGAGGGACCCTGAGTTTGCGGCCTTAGGTGGAATGGACACCGCGATGCCCTGGCTCGAAATAAGGCCGGATATCCTTGCAGTGACTTGAATGCAGGCTCGTCTTGCATATCCCAAGACGAAAGGATGTCTGAATCCCCTGTGGAGACCACAGAGAAAGACCTACTTCCCCACCTCATCGCGACCGGAGGCCTCACATCCTATGAAAACTCCAGAGGTACACGGAGATCAGTGCCTCCAAAGGAGACGATGCCTGACTCCTCGTGAAACTTGATAGGAGTCCCAGGATTCCTGTGCACGTGGATAGGGACCCTTGGTCTCCCGCCTCAGCTGGAGAGGCGTCCCAATTGCCCTTCCAAGCCTCAAGGAGAATCCCGAGTTGTCCCTCGCAACTAGGCAGGAGTCCTGACGTCGCTGAACAAACACGTGGTTGAAAGGGCCATCCCCGTCGTAACTCGAGAATATACCCCAGGTTCCCGCCGCAACTCGAGAAAAACCATGAGAGTTCCCCCTCGCCGCGAGATGAGGCCGGATCCCCTGCACTGTGTGCAGAGCAATTCCATGTTGCACATCACACATGAAAGGAGCCTTGATTTCCTTGATGGCACTCCAGAGAAACCCCAAGAACACTGTTTCAAGGCTAGAGGGATCCTGAGGTCACTGTAGCAACACGAAAGAGCTCCATGGACCAAAAATCAACTCGAGATTAGAGGTTAGTCCCTGGCTTCGACTCCAGAGGAATACCACCTTACCACAAGCACCTCAAGAGGAGGCTTCTCTCAGCTCTAGGTATGTGAGAGGGACCCTGAGTTTGCGGCCTCAAGTGGAATGGACACCGCGATGCCCTGGCTCGAAATAAGGCCGGATATCCCTGCAGTGACTTGAATGCCGGCTTGTCTTGCATCTCCCAAGACGAAAGGATGTCTCAATCCCCGGTGGAGACCACAGAGAAAGATCTAGTTCCCCACCTCATCGCGACCGGAGGCCTCACATACTTTGAAAACTCCAGAGGTACGCGGAGATCAGTGCCTCCAAAGGAGACAATGCCTGACTCCTCGTGAAACTTCATAGGAGTCCCAGGATTCCTGTGGCACGTGGAAAGGGACCCTTGGTCTCCCGCTTCAGCTGGAGAGGCGTCCCAATTGCCCTGCCATGCCTCGAGGAGAATCCCGAGTTGTCACTCGCAACTAGGCAGGAGTCCCGACGTCACTGAAGAAACACGTGTGTGGAAGGGCCATCCCCGTCGTAACTCGAGAATATACCCCAGGTTCCCGCCGCAACTCGAGAAAAACCATGAGACTTCCCCCTCGCCGCGATATGAGGCCCGATTCCCCTGCACTGCGTGCAGTGCAATTCCGTGTTGCACATCACACATGAAAGGAGCCTTGATTTCCTTGATGGCACTCCAGAGAAACCCCAAGAACACTGTTTCAAGGCTAGAGGGATCCTGAGGTCACTGTAGCAACACGAAAGAGCTCCGTGGACCAAAAATCAACTCGAGATGAGAGGTTAGTCCCTGGCTTCGACTCCAGAGGAATACCACCTTACCACAAGCACCTCAAGAGGAGGATTCTTTCAGCTTTAGCTATGTGAGAGGGACCCTGAGTTTGCGGCCTCAAGTGAAATGGACACTGCGAAGCCCTGGCTCGAAATAAGGCCGGATATCCCTGCAGTGACTTGAATGCAGGCTCGTCTTGCATCTCCCAAGACGAAAGGATGTCTGAATCCCCTGTGGAGACCACAGAGAAAGACCTAGTTCCCCACCTCATCGCGACCGGAGGCCTCACATCCTTTGAAAAGTCCTGAGGGACGCGGAGATCAGTGCCTCCAAAGGAGACGATGCCTGACTCCTCCTGAAACTTGATAGGAGTCCCAGGATTCCTGTGGCACGTGGAAAGGGACACTTGGTCTCCCGCCTCAGCTGAAGAGGCGTCCCAATTGCCCTGCCAAGCCTCGAGGAGAATCCTGAGTTGTCCCTCGCAACTAGGCAGGAGTCCTGACGTCGCTGAACAAACACGTGGGTGGAAGGGCCATCCCCGTCGTAACTCGAGAATATACCCCAGGTTCCCGCCGCAACTCGAGAAAAACCATGAGACTTCCCCCTCGCCGCGAGATGAGGCCCGATTCCCCTGCACTGCGTGCAGAGCAATTCCGTGTTGCACATCACACATGAAAGGAGCATTGATTTCCTTGATGGCACTCCAGAGAAACCCCAAGAACACTCTTTCAAGACTAGAGGGATCCTGAGGTCACTGTAGCAACACGAAAGAGCTCCGTGGACCACAAATCAACACGAAATGAGAGGTTAGTCCCTGGCTTCGATTCCAGAGGAATACTACCTTACCACAAGCACCTCAAGAGGAGGCTTCTCTCAGATCTAGGTATGTGAGAGGGACCCTGAGTTTGCGGCCTCAAGTGGAATGAACACCGCGATGCCCTAACTCGAAATAAGGCCAGATATCCCTGCAGTGACTTGAATGCAGGCTCGTCTTGCATCTCCCAAGTCTAAAGCATGTCTGAATCCCCTGTGGAGACCACAGAGAAAGACCTAGTTCCCCCCCTCTTGGCGATCGGAGGCCTCACATCCTTTGAAAACTCCAGAGATACCCGGAGATCAGTGCCTCCAAAGGAGACGATGCCTGACTCCTCGTGAAACTTGATAGGAGTCCCAGGATTCCTGTGGCACGTGGAAAGGGACCCTTGGTCTCCCGCCTCAGCTGGAGAGGCGTCCCAATTGCCCTGCCAAGCCTCGAGGAGAATCCCGAGTTGTCCCTCGCAACCAGGCAGGAGTCCTGACGTGGCTGAACAAACACGTGGGTGGAAGGGCCAGCCCCGTCATAACTCGAGAATATACCCCAGGTTCCCACTGCAACTCGAGAAAAAACATGAGACTTCCCCCTCGCCGCGAGATGAGGCTTGATTCCCCTGGACTACATGCAGAGCAATTCCGTGTTGCACATCACACAAGAAAGGAGCCTTGATTTCGTTGATGGCACTTCAGAGAAAACCCAGGAACACTGTTTCAAGGCTAGAGGGATCCTGAGGTCACTGTAGCAACACAAAAGATCTCCGTGGACCAAAGATCAACTCGAGATTAGAGGTTAGTCCCTGGCTTTGACTCCAGAGGAATACCACCTTACCACAAGCACCTCAAGAGGAGGCTTCTCTCAGCTCTAGGTGTGTGAGAGGGATCCTGAGATTGCGGCCTCAAGTGGAATGGACACCGCTATGCCCTGACTCGAAATAAGGCCGAATATCCCTGCAGTGACTAGAATGCAGGCTCGTCTTGCATCTCCCAAGATGAAACGATGTCTGAATCCCCTGTAGAGACCACAGAGAAAGACCTAGTTCCCCAAGTCATCGCGACCGGAGGTCTCATATCCTTTGAAAACTCCAGAGGTACGCAGATATCAGTGCCTCCAAAGGAGACGATGCCTGCCTCCACGTGAAACTTGATAGGACTCCCAGGATTCCTGTGGCACGTGGAAAGGGATCCTTGGTCTCCCGCTTCAGCTGGAGAGGCGTCCCAATTGCCCTGCCAAGCCTCGAGGAGAATCCAGAGTTGTCCCTCGCAACTATGCAGGAGTCCTGACGTCGCTGAAGAAACACGTGTTTTGAAGGGCCATCCCCGACGTAACTCGAGAATATACCCCAGGTTCCCGCCGCAACTCGAGAAAAACCATGAGACTTCCCCCTCGCCAATAGATGAGGCCCGATTCCCCTGCAATACATGCAGAGCAATTCCGTGTTGCACATCACACACGAAAGGAGCCTTGATTTCCTTGATGGCACTCCAGAGAAACCCCAGGAACACTGTTTCAAGGCTAGAGGGATCCTGAGGTCACTGTAGCAACACGAAAGATCTCCATGGACCAAAGATCAACTCGAGATGAGAGGTAAGTCCCTGGCTTCGACTCGAGAGGAATACCACCTTACCACAAGCACCTCACGAGGAGGCTTCTCTCAGCTCTAGGTGTGTGAGAGGGAACCTGAATTTGAGGCCTCAAGTGGACTGGACACTGCGATGCCCTGACTTGAAATAAGGCTGGATATCCCTGCAGTGACTTGAATGCAGGCTCTTCTTGCATCTCCCAAGACGAAAGGATGTATGAATCCCCTGTGGAGACCACAGAGAAAGACCTAGTTCCCCACCTCATCGCGACCGGAGGCCTCACATCCTTTGAAAACTCCAGAGGTACGCGGAGATCAGAGCCTCCAAAGGGGAGGATGCCTGACTCCTCGTGAAACTTGATAGGAGTCCCAGGATTCCTGTGACACGTGGATAGGGACCCTTGGTCTCCCGCCTCAGATGGACAGGCGTCCCAATTGCCCTGCCAAGCTTCGAGAAGAATCCCGAGTTGTCCCTCGCAGCTAGGCAGGAGTCCTGACGTGGCTGAACAAACAAGTGGGTGAAAGGGCCATCCCCGTCGTAACTCGAGAATATACCCCAGGTTCTGGCCGCAACTCGAGAAAAACCATGAGTCTTCCCACTTGCCGCGAGATGGGGCTCGATTCCCCTGCACTGCATGCAGAGCAATTCCGTGTAACACATCACACATTAAAGGAGCCTTGATTTCCTTGATGGCACTCCAGAGAAACACCAGGAACACTGTTTCAAGGCTAGAGGGATCCTGAGGTCACTGTAGCAACACGAAAGGTCTCCGTGGCCCGAAGATCAACTCGAGATGAGAGGTTAGTCCCTTGCTTCGACTCCAGAGGAATACCACCTTACCACAAGCACCTCAAGAGGAGTCTTCTCTCAGCTCTAGGTGTGTGAGAGGGATCCTGAGTTGGCGGCCTCAAGTGGAATGGCCACCGCGATGCCCTGACTCGAAATAAGGCCAGATATCCCTGCAGTGACTTGAATGCAGGCTCAGCTAGCATCTCCCAAGACGAAAGGATGTCTGAATCCCCTGTTGAGACCACAGAGAAAGACCTAGTTCCCCACCTCATGGCGACCGGAGGCCTCACATCCTTTGAAAACTCCAGAGGTACGCGGAGATCAGAGACGATGCCTGACTCCTCGTGAAACTTAATAGGAGTCCCAGGATTCCTGTGGCACGTGGAAAGGGACCCTTGGTCTCCCGCCTCAGCTGGAGAGGAATTCCAATTTTCCTGCCAAGCCTCGAGGAGAATCCCGAATTGTCCCTCGCAACAAGGCAGGAGTCCTGACGTGGCTGAACAAACACGTGGGTGGAAGGGCCATCCCCGTCGTAACTCGAGAATATACCCCAGGTTCCCGCCGCAACTCGAGAAAAACCATGAGACTTCCCCCTCGCCGCGAGATGAGGCCCGATTTCCCTGCACTGCGAGCAGAGCAATTCCGTGTTGCACATCACACATGAAAGGAGCCTTGATTTCCTTGATGGCACTCCAGAGAAACCCCAAGAACAGTTTTTCAAGGCTAGAGGGATCTGAGGTCACTGTAGAAAAACGAAAGAGCGCTGTGGACCAAAAATCAACTCGAGATGAGAGGTTAGTCCCTGGCTTCGACTCCAGACGAATACCACCTTACCACAAGCATCTCAAGAGGAGGATTCTCTCAGCTCTAGGTATGTGAGAGGGACCCTGATTTTGCGGCCACAAGTGGAATGGACACTGCGATGCCCTGACTCGAAATAAGGCCGGATATCCCTGCAGTGACTTGAATGCAGGCTCGTCTTGCATCTCCCAAGATGAAAGGATGTCTGAATCCCCTTTACAGACCCAAGAGAAAAACCTAGTTCCCCACGTCATCGCGACCGGAGGCCTCACATCCTTTGAAAACTCCAGAGGTACGCGGAGATCAGTGCCTCCAAAGGAGACGATGCCTGACTCCTCGTGAAACTTGATAGGAGTCCCAGGATTCCTGTGGCTCGTGGAAAGGGACTCTTGGTCTCCCGCCTCAGCTGGAGAGGCGTCCCAATTGCACTGCCAAGCCTCGAGGAGAATCCCGAGTCGTCTCTCGCAACTAGGCAGGAGTCTTAACGTGGCTGAACAAACACGTGTGTGGAAGGGCCATCCCCGTCGTAACTCGAGAATATACCCCAGGTTCCCGCCGCAACTCGAGAAAAACCATGAGACTTCCCCCTCGCCCCGAAATGAGGCCCGATTTCCCTGCACTGCATGCAGAGCAATTCCGTGTTGCACATCACACATGAAAGGAGCCTTGATTTCCTTGATGGCACTCCAGAGAAACCCCAAGAACACTGTTTCAAGGCTAGAGGGATCCTGAGGACACTGTAGCAACACGAAAGAGCTCCGTGTACCAAAAATCAACTCGAAATGAGAGGATAGTCCCTGGCTTCGACTCCATAGGAATACCCCGTTTCCACAAGCACCTCAAGAGGAGGCTTCTCTCAGCTCTAGCTATGTGAGAGGGACCCTGAGTGTGCGGCCTCAAATGGAATGGACACTGCGCTGCCGTGACTCGAAATAAGGCCCGATATCTCTGCAGTGACTTGAATGCAGGCTCGTCTTGCATCTCCCAAGACGAAAGGATGTCTGAATCCCCTGTGGAGACCACAGAGAAAGACCTAGTTCCCCACCTCATCGCGAACGGAGGCCTCAAATCCTTTGAAAATTCTAGAGGTACGCGGAGATCAGTGCCTCAAAACGGGACGATGCCTGACTCCTCGTGAAACTTGATAGGAGTCCCAGGATTCCTGTGGCACGTGGAAAGGGACCCTTAGTCTCCCGCCTCAGCTGGAGAGGCGTCCCAATTGCCCTGCCAAGCCACGAGGAGATACCCGAGTTGTCCCTGCAATTAGGCAGGAGTCCTTACGTCCCTGAACAAACACGTGGGTGGAAGGTCCATCCCCGTCGTAACTCGAGAATATACCCCAGGTTCCTGCCGCAACTCGAGAAAATCCATGAGACTTCCCCCTCGCCAGGAGATGAGGCCCGATTCCTCTGCACTGCGTGCAGAGCAATTCCGTGTTGCACATCACACATGAAAGGAGCCTTGATTTCCTTGATGGCACTCCAGAGAAACCCCAAGAACACTGTTTCAAGGCTAGAGGGATCCTGAGGTCACTGTAGCAACATGAAAGAGCTCCGTGGACCAAGAATTAACTCGAGATGAGAAGTTAGTCACTGGCTTCGACACCAGAGGAATACCACCTTACCATAAGCACCTCCAGAGGAGGCCTCTCTCAGCTCTAGGTATGCGAGAGGGACCCTGAGTTTGCGGCTTCAAGTGGAATGGACACTGCGATGCCCTGACTCGAAATAAGGCCGGATATCCCTGCAGTGACTTGAATGCAGGCTCTTCTTGCATCTCCCAAGACGAAAGGTTGTCTGAATCCCTGTGGAGATGACAGAGAAAGACCTAGTTCCCCACCTCATCACGACCGGAGGCCTCACATCCTTTGAAAATTCCAGAGGTACGCGGAGATCAGTGCCTCCAAAGGAAACGATGCCTGACTCCTCGTGAAACTTGATAGGAGTCCCAGGATTCCTGTGGCACGTGGAAAGGGACCCTTGGTCTCCCGCCTCAGCTGGAGAGGCGTCCCAATTGCCCTGCCAAGCCTCCAGGAGAATCCCGAGTTGTCCCTCGCAACTAGGCAGGAGTCCTGACGTCGCTGCACAATCACGTGGGTGGAAGGGCCATCCCCGTCGTAACTCGAGAATATACCCCAGGTTCCCGCTGCAACTCGAGAAAAACCATGAGACTTTCCCCTCGCCGCGAGATGAGGCCCGATTCCCCTGCACTGCGTGCAGAGCCATTCCGTGTTGCACATCACACATGAAAGGAGCATTGATTTCCTTGATGGCACTCTAGAGAAACCCCAAGAACACTGTTTCAAGGCTAGAGGGACCCTGAGGTCATTGTAGCAACACGAAAGAGCTCCGTGGACCAAGAATCAACTCAAGATGAGAGGTTAGTCCCTGGCTTCGACTCCAGAGGAATACCACCTACCCCAAGCACCTCAAAAGGAGCCTTCTCACAGCTCTAGGTATGTGAGAGGGACCCTGAGTTTGCAGCCTCAAGTGGAATGGACACCGCGATGCCCTGACTCGAAATAAGGCCGGATATCCCTGCAGTGATTTGAATGCAGGCTCGTCTTGCATCTCCCATGAAGAAAGTATATCTGAATCCCGTATGGAGACCACAGAGAAAGACCTAGTTCCCCACGTCATGGCGAGCGGAGGCCTCACATCCTTTGAAAACTCCATAGGTACGCGGAGATCAGTGCCTCCAAAGGAGACGATGCCTGACTCCTCGTGAAACTTGATAAGAGTCCCAGGATTCCTGTGGCACGTGGAAAGGGACCCTTGGTCTCCCGCTTCACCTGAAGAGGCGTCCCAATTGCCCTGCCGAGCCTCGAGGAGAATCCCGAGTTGTCCCTCGCAACTAGGCAGGAGTCCTGACGTTGCTGAACAAACACGTGGGTGGAAGGGCCATCCCCGTCGTAACTCGAGAATATACCCCAGGTTCCCACCGCAACTCGAGAAAAACCATGAGACTTCCCCCTCGCCGCGAGATGAGGCCCGATTCCCCTGCACTGCGTGCAGAGCAATTCCGTGTTGCACATCACACATGAAAGGAGCCTTGATTTCCTTGATGGCACTCCAGAGAAACCCCATGAACACTGTTTCAAGGCTAGAAGGATCCTGAGGTCACTGTAGCAACACGAAAGAGCTCCGTGGACGAAAAATCAACTCGAGATGAGAGGTTAGTCCCTGGCTTCGACTCCAGAGGAATACCACCTTACCACAAGCACCTCAAGAGGAGGCTTCTCTCAGCTTTAGGTATGTGAGAGGGACCCTGAGTTTGCGGCCTCAAGTGGAATGGACACCGCGATGCCCTGACTCGAAATAAGGCCGAATATTCCTGCACTGAATTGAATGCAGGCTCGTCTTGCATCTTCCAAAACGAAAGGATACCTGAATCCCCAGTGGAGACCACAGAGAAAGACCTAGTTCCCCACCTCATCGCGACCGGAGGCCTCACATCATTTGAAAACTCCAGAGGTACGCGGAGATCAGTGCCTCCAAAGGAGACGATTTGTGACTCCTCGTGAAACTTGATAGGAGTCCCAGGATTCCTGTGGCACGTGGAAAGGGACCCTTGGTCTCCCGCCTCAGCTGGAGAGGCGTCCCAATTGCCCTGCCAAGCCTCGAGGAGAATCCCGAGTTGTCCCTCGCAACTAGGCAGGAGTCCTGACGTCGCTGAACAAACACGTGGGTGGAAGGGCCATCCCCGTCGTAACTCGAGAATATACCCCAGGTTCCCGCCGCAACTCGAGAAAAAACATGAGACTTCCCCCTCTCCGCGAGATGAGGCCCGATTCCCCTGCAATGCATTCAGAGCAATTCCGTGTTGCACATCAAACATGGAAGGAGCCTTGATTTCCTTGATGGCACTCGAGAGAAACCCCAAGAACACTGTTTCAAGGCTAGAGGGATCCTGAGGTCACTGTAGCAACACGAAAAAGTTCCGTCCCCAAAAATCAACTCGAGATGAGAGGTTAGTCCCTGCCATCGACTCCAGAGGAATACCACCTTACCACAAGCACCTCAAAAGGAGGCTTCTCTCAGCTCTAGGTATGTGAGAGGGACCCTGAGTTTGCGGCCTCAAGTGGAATGGACACCGCGATGCCCTGACTCGAAATAAGGACGGATATCCCTGCAGTGACTTGAATGCAGGCTCGTCTTGCATCTCCCAAGACGAAAGGATGTCTGAATCCCCTGTGGAGACCACAGAGAAAGACCTAGTTCCCCACCTCATCGCGACCGGAGGCCTCACATCCTTTGAAAACTCCAGAGGTACGCGGAGATCAGTGCCTCCAAAGGAGACGATGCCTGACTCCTCGTGAAACTTGATAGGAGTCCCAGGATTCCTGTGGCACGTGGAAAGGGACACTTGGTCTCCCGCCTCAGCTGGAGAGGCGTCCCAATTGCCCGGCCAAGCCTCGAGGAGAATCCCGAGTTGTCCTTCGCAACTAGGACAGAGTCCTGACTTCGCTGAACAAACACGTGGGTGGAAGGGCCATCCCCGTCTTTACTCGAGAATATACCCCAGGTTCCCGCCGCAACTCGAGAAAAACCATGAGACTTCCCACTCGCCGCGAGATGAGGCCCGATTCCCCTGCACTGCGTGCAGAGCAATTCCGTGTTGCACATCACACATGAAAGGAGCCTTGATTTCCTTGATGGCACTCCAGAGAAACCCCAAGAACACTGTTTCAAGGCTAGAGGGATCCTGAGGTCACTGTAGCAACACGAAACAGCTCCGTGGACCAGAAATCAACTCGAGATGGGAGGTTAGTCCCTGGCTTCGACTCCAGAGGAATACCACCTTACCACAAGCACCTCAAGAGGAGGCTTCTCTCAGCTCTAGCTATGTGAGAGGGACCCTGAGTTTGCTGCCTCAAGTGGAATGGACACCCCGATGCCCTGACTCGAAATAAGGCCGGATATCCCTGCAGTGACTTGAATGCAGGCTCGTCTTGCATCTCCCAAGACGAAAGGATGTCTGAATCCCCTGTGGAGACCACAGAGAAAGACCTAGTTTCCCACCTCATTGCGACCGGAGGCCTCTCATCCTTTGAAAACTCCAGAGGTACGCGGAGATCAGTGCCTCCAAAGGAGACGATGCCTGACTCCTCTGAAACATGATAGGAGTCCCAGGATTCCTGTGGCACGGGGAAAGGGACCCTTGGTGTCCCGCCTCAGCTGGAGAGGCGTCCCAATTGCCCTGCCAAGCCTCGAGGAGAATCCCGAGTTGTCCCTCGCAACTAGGCAGGAGTCCTGCCGTCGCTGAACAAACACGAGGTTGGAAGGGCCATTACCATCGTAACTCGAGAATATAGCCCAGGTTCCCGCCTCAACTCGAGAAAAACCATGAAAATTCCCCCTCGCCGCGAGATGAGGGCCGATTCCCCTGCACTGCGTGCAGAGCAATTTCGTGTTGCACATCACACATGAAAGGAGCCTTGATTTCCTTGATGGCACTCCAGAGAAACCCCAAGAACACTGTTTCAAGGCTAGAGGGATCCTGAGGTCACTGTAGCAACACGAAAGAGCTCCATGGACCAGAAATCAACTCGAGATGAGAGGTTAGTCCCTGGCTTCGACTCCAGAGGAATACCACCTTACCACAAGCACCTCAAGAGGAGGCTTCTCTCAACTCTAGGTATGTGAGAGGGACCCTGAGTTTGCGGCCTCAAGTGGATTGGACACCGCGATGCCCTGACTCGAAATAAGGCCGGATATCCCTGCAGTGACTTGAATGCAGGCTCGTCTTGCATCTCCCAAGATGAAAGGATGTCTGAATCCCCTGTGGAGACCACAGAGAAAGACCTAGTTCCCCACCTCATCGAGACCGGAGGCCTCACATCCTTTGAAAACTCCAGAGGTACGCGGAGATCAGTGCCTCCAAAGGAGACGATGCCTGACATCTCGTGAAACTTGATAGGACTCCCAGGATTCCTGTGGCACGTGGAAAGGGACCCTTGGTCTCCCGCCTCAGCTGGAGAGGCGTCCCAATTGCCCTGCCAAGCCTTCGAGGAGAATCCCGAGTTGTCCTTCACAACTAGGCAGGAGACCTGCCGTCGCTGAACAAACATGTGTGTGGAAGGGCCATCCCCGTCGTAACTCGAGAATATACCCCAGGTTCCCGCCGCAACTCGAGAAAAACCAAGAGACTTTCCCCTCGCCGCGAGATGAGGCCCGATTTCCCTGCACTGTGTGCAGAGCAATTCCGTGTTGCACATCACACATGAAAGGAGCCTTGATTTCCTTGATGGCACTCCAGAGAAACCCCAAGAACACTGCTTCAAGGCTAGAGGGATCCTGAGGTCACTGTAGCAACAAGAAAGACCTCCGGGGACCACAAATCAACTCGAGATGAGAGGTTAGTCCCTGGCTTCGACTCCAGAGGAATACCACCTTACCACAAGCACCTCAAGAGGAGGCTTCTCTCAGCTCTAGGTATGTGAGAGGGACCCTGATTTGCGGCTTCAAGTGGAATGGACACCAGGATGCTCTGACTCGAAATAAGGCCGGATATCCCTGCAGTGACTTGAATGCAGGCTCGTCTTGCATCTCCCAACATGAAAGGATGTCTGAATCCCCTGTGTAGACCACAGAGAAAGACCTAGTTCCCCACCTCATCGCGACCGGAGGCGTTACATCCTTTGAAAACTCCAGAGGTACGCGGAGATCAGTGCCTCCAAAGGAGACGATGCCTGACTCCTCGGGAAACTTGATAGGAGTCCCAGGATTCCTGTGGCACGTGGAAAGGGACCCTTGGTCTCCCGCCTCAGCTGGAGAGGCGTCCCAATTGCCCTGCCAAGCCTCGAGGAGAATCCCGATTTATCCCTCGAAACTAGGCAGGAGTCCTGACGTCGCTGAACAAACACGTGTGTGGAAGGGCCATCCCCGTCGTAACTCGAGAATATACCCCAGGTTCCCGCCGCAACTCGAGAAAAACCATGAGACTTCCCCCTCGCCGCGAGATGAGGCCCGATGGCCCTGCACTGCGTGCAGAGCAATTCCGTCTTGCACATCACACATGAAAGGAGCCTTGATTTCCTTGATGGCACTCCAGAGAAACCCCAAGAACACTGTTTCAAGGCTGGAGGGATCCTGAGGTCCCTGTAGCAGCACGAAAGAGCTCCGTGGACCATGAATCAACTCGAGATGAGAGGTTAGTCCCTGGCTTCGACTCCAGAGGAATACCACCTTACCACAAGCACCTCAAGAGGAGGCTTCTCTAAGCTCTAGCTATGTGCTGAGTTTGCGGGCTCAAGTGGAATGGACCGCGCGATGCCCTGACTCGAAATAAGGCCGGATATCCCTGCAGTGACTTGAATGCAGGCTCGTCTTTCATCTCCCAAGACGAAAGGATGTCTGAATCCCCGGTGGAGACCACAGAAAAAGACCGAGTTCCCCACCTCATCGCGACCGGAGGCCTCACATCCTTTGAAAACTCCAGAGTTACGGAGAGACAGTGCCTCCAAAGGAGACGATGCCTGACTCCTCGTGAAATTTGATAGGAGTCCCAGGATTCCTGTGGCACGTGGAAAGGGACCCTTGGTCTCCCGCCTCAGCTGGAGAGGCGTCCCAATTGCCCTGCCAAGCCTCGAGGAGAATCCCGAGTTGTCCCTCGCAACTAGGCAGGAGTCCTGACGTCGCTGAACAAACACGTGGGTGGAAGGGCCATCCCCGTCGTAACTCGAGAATATACCCCAGGTTCCCGCCGCAACTCGAGAAAAACTATGAGACTTCCCCCTCGCCGCGAGATGAGGCCCGATTCCCCTGCACTGCGTGCAGAGCAATTCCGTGTTGCACATCACACATGAAAGGAGCCTTGATTTCCTTGATGGCACTCCAGAGAAACCCCAAGAACACTGTTTCAAGGTTGAGGGATCCTGACATCACTGTAGCAACACGAAAGAGCTCCGTGGATCAAAAATCAACTCGAGATGAGAGGTTCGTCCCTGGCTTCGACTCCAGAGGAATACCACCTTACCACAAGCACCTCAAGAGGAGGCTTCTCTCAGCTCTATGTATGTGAGAGGGACCCTGAGTTTGCGGCCTCAAGTGGAATGGAGACCGCGATGCCCTGACGCAAAATAAGGCCGGATATCCCTGCAGTGACTTGAATGCAGGCTCGTCTTGCATCTCCCAAGACGAAATGATGTCTGAATCCCCTGTGGAGACCACAGAGAAAGACCTAGTTCACCACCTCATCGCGACCGGAGGCCTCACATTCTTTGAAAACTCCAGAGGTACGCGGAGATCAGTGCCTCCAAAGGAGACGATGCCTGACTCCTCGTGAAACTTCATAGGAGTCCCAGGATTCCTGTTGCACGTGGAAAGGGATCCTTGGTCTCCCGCCTCAGCTGGAGAGGCGTCCCAATTGCCCTGCCAAGCCTCGAGGAGAATCCCGAGTTGTCCCTCGCAAGTAGGCAGGAGTCCTGACGTCGCTGAACAAACACGTGGCTGGAAGGGCCATCCCCGTCGTAACTCGAGAATATACCCCAGGTTCCCGCCGCAACTCGAGAAAAACCATGAGACTTCCCCCTCGCCGCGAGATGAGGCCCGATTCCCCTGCCCTGCGTGCAGAGCAATTCCGTTTTGCACATCACACATGAAAGGAGACTTGATTTCCTTGATGGCACTCCAGAGAAACCCCAAGAACACTGTTTCAAGGCTAGAGGGATCCTGAGGTCACTGTAGCAACACGAAAGATCTCCGTGGACCAAAAATCAACTCAAGATGAGAGGTTAGTCCCGGGCTTCGACTCCAGAGGAATACCACCTTACCACAAGCACCTCAAGAGGAGGCTTCTCTCAGCTCTAGCTATGTGACAGGGACCCTGAGTTTGCAGCCTCAAGTGGAATGGACACCGCGATTCCCTGATGCGAAATAAGGCCGGATATCCCTGCAGTGACTTGAATGCAGACTCGTCTTGCATCTCCCAAGACCAAAGGATGTCTGAATTCCCTGTGGAGACCACAGAGAATGACCTAGTTCCCCCCTCATCGCCACCGGAGGCCTCACATCCTTTGAAAACTCCAGAGGTACGCGGAGATCAGTGCCTCCAAAGGAGACGATGCCTGACTCCTCGTGAAACTTGATAGGAGTCCCAGGATTCCTGTGGCACGTGGAAAGGGACCCTTGGTCTCCCGCCTCAGCTGGAGAGGCGTCCCAATTGCCCTGCTAAGCCTCGAGGAGAATCCCGATTTATCCCTCGAAACTAGGCAGGAGTCCTGACGTCGCTGAACAAACACGTGTGTGGAAGGGCCATCCCCGTCGTAACTCGAGAATATACCCCAGGTTCCCGCCGCAACTCGAGAAAAACCATGAGACTTCCCCCTCGCCGCGAGATGAGGCCCGATTGCCCTGCACTGCGTGCAGAGCAATTCCGTCTTGCACATCACACATGAAAGGAGCCTTGATTTCCTTGATGGCACTCCAGAGAAACCCCAAGAACACTGTTTCAAGGCTGGAGGGATCCTGAGGTCCCTGTAGCAGCACGAAAGAGCTCCGTGGACCATGAATCAACTCGAGATGAGAGGTTAGTCCCTGGCGTCGACTCCAGAGGAATACCACCTTACCACAAGCACCTCAAGAGGAGGCTTCTCTAAGCTCTAGCTATGTGCTGAGTTTGCGGGCTCAAGTGGAATGGACCGCGCGATGCCCTGACTCGAAATAAGGCCGGATATCCCTGCAGTGACTTGAATGCAGGCTCGTCTTTCATCTCCCAAGACGAAAGGATGTCTGAATCCCCGGTGGAGACCACAGAAAAAGACCGAGTTCCCCACCTCATCGCGACCGGAGGCCTCACATCCTTTGAAAACTCCAGAGTTACGCAGAGACAGTGCCTCCAAAGGAGACGATGCCTGACTCCTCGTGAAATTTGATAGGAGTCCCAGAATTCCTGTGGCACGTGGAAAGGGACCCTTGGTCTCCCGCCTCAGCTGGAGAGGCGTCCCAATTGCCCTGCCAAGCCTCGAGGAGAATCCCGAGTTGTCCCTCGCAACTAGGCAGGAGTCCTGAGGTCGCTGAACAAACACGTGGGTGGAAGGGCCATCCCGGTCGTAACTCGAGAATATACCCAAGGTTCCCGCCGCAACTCGAGAAAAACTATGAGACTTCCCCCTCGCCGCGAGATGAGGCCCGATTCCCCTGCACTGCGTGCAGAGCAATTCCGTGTTGCACATCACACATGAAAGGAGCCTTGATTTCCTTGATGGCACTCCAGAGAAACCCCAAGAACACTGTTTCAAGGTTGAGGGATCCTGACATCACTGTAGCAACACGAAAGAGCTCCGTGGACCAAAAATCAACTCGAGATGAGAGGTTCGTCCCTGGCTTCGACTCCAGAGGAATACCACGTTACCACAAGCACCTCAAGAGGAGGCTTCTCTCAGCTCTATGTATGTGAGAGGGACCCTGATTTTGCGGCCTCAAGTGGAATGGACACTGTGATGCCCTGACGCAAAATAAGGCCGGATATCCCTGCAGTGACTTGAATGCAGGCTCCTCTTGCATCTCCCAAGATGAAAGGATGTCTGAATCCCCTGTGGAGACTGCAGAGAAAGACCTAGTTCCCCACCTCATGGCGACCGGAGGCCTCACATCCTTTGAAAACTCCAGAGGTCCGCGGAGATCAGTGCCTCCAAAGGAGAAGATGCCTGACTCCTCGTGAAACTTGATAGGAGTCCCAGGATTCCTGTGGCACGTGGAAAGGGACACTTGGTCTCCCACCTCAGCTGGAGAGGCGTCCCAATTGCCCTGCCAAGCCTCGAGGAGAATCCCGAGTTGTCCCTCGCAACTAGGCTGGAGTCCTGACGTCGCTGAACAAACACGTGGGTGGAAGGGCCATCCCCGTCGTAACTCGAGAATATAACCCAGGTTCCCGCCGCAACTCGAGAAAAACCATGAGACTACCCCCTCGCCGCGAGATGAGGCCCGATTCCCCTGCACTGCGTGCAGAGCAATAAAGTGTTGCATATCACACATGAAAGGAGCCTTGATTTCCTTGATGGCACTCCAGAGAAACCCCAAGAACACTGTTTCAAGGCTCGAGGGATCCTCAGGTCACTGTAGCAACACGAAAGAGCTCCGTGGACCAAAAATCAACTCGAGATGAGAGGTTAGTCCCTGGCTTCGACTCCAGAGGAATACCACCTTACCACAAGCACCTCAAGAGGAGGCTTCTCTCAGCTCTAGCTATGTGAGAGGGACCCTGAGTTTGCTGCCTCAAGTGGAATGGACACCGCGATTCCCTGACGCGAAATAAGGCCGGATATCCCTGCAGTGACTTGAATGCAGGCTCGTCTTGCATCTCCCAAGATGAAAGGATGTCTGAATCCCCTGTGGAGACCACAGAGAAAGACCTAGTTCCCCACCTCATCGCGACCGGAGGCCTCACATCCCTTGAAAACTCCAGAGGTACGCGGAGATCAGTGCCTCCAAAGGAGACGATGCCTGACTCCTCGTGAAACTTGATAGGAGTCCCAGGATTCCTGTGGCACGTGGAAAGGGACCCTTGGTCTCCCGCCTCAGCTGGAGGGCCGTCCCAATTGCCCTGCCAAGCCTCGAGGAGAATCCCGAATTGTCCCTCGCAACTAGGCAGGAGTCCTGAGGTCGCTGAACAAACACGTTGGTGGAAGGGCCATCCCCGTCGTAACTCGAGAATATACCCCAGGTTCCCGCCGCAACTCGAGAAAAACCATGAGACTTCCCCTTTGCCGCGAGATGAGGACCGATTCCCCTGCACTGCGTGAAGAGCAATTCCGTGTTGCACATCACACATGAAAGGAGCCTTGATTTCCGTGATGGCACTCCAGAGAAACCCCAAGAACACTGTTTCAAGGCTAGAGGGATCCTGAGGTCACTGTAGCCACACGAAAGAACTCCGTGGCCCAAAAATCAACTCGAGATGAGAGGATAGTCCCTGGCTTAGACTCCATAGGAATACCACCTTACCACAAGCACCTCAAGAGGAGGCTTCTCTCAGCCCTAGGTATGTGAGAGGGACCCTGAGTTTGCGGCCTCAAGTGGAATGGACACCGCGATTCCCTGACTCGAAATAAGGCCGGATATCCCTGCAGTAACTTGAATGCAGGCTCGTCTTGCATCTCCCAAGACGAAAGGATGTCTGAATCCCCTGTGGAGACCACAGAGAAAGACCTAGTTCCCCACCTCATCGCGACCGGAGGCCTCACATCCTTTGAAAACTCCAGAGTTACGCAGAGACAGTGCCTCCAAAGGAGACGATGCCTGACTCCTCGTGAAACTTGATAGGAGTCCCAGGATTCCTGTGCACGTGGAAAGGAACACTTGGTCTCCCGCCTCAGCTGGAGAGGAGTCCCAATTGCCCTGCCAAGCCTCGAGGAGAATCCCGAGTTGTCCCTCGCAACTAGGCAGGAGTCCTGACGTCGCTGAACAAACACGTGGGTGGAAGGGCCATCCCCGTCGTAACTCGAGAATATACCCCAGGTTCCCGCCACAACTCGAGAAAAACCATTAGACTTCCCCCTCGCCGCGAGATGAGGCCCGATTCCCCTGCACTGCGTGCAGAACAATTCCGTGTTGCACATCATATATGAAAGGAGCCTTGATTTCCTTGATGGCACTCCAGAGAAACCCCAAGAACACTGTTTCAAGGCTAGAGGGATCCTGAGGTCACTGTAGCAACACGAAAGAGCTCCGTGGACCACAAATCAACTCGAGATGAGAGGTTAGTCCCCGGCTTCGACTCCAGAGGAATACCACCTCACCACAAGCACCTCAAGAGGAGGCTTCTCTCAGCTCTAGGTATGTGAGAGGAACCCTGAGTTTGCAGCCTCAAGTGGAATGGACACCGCGATGCCCTGACTCGAAATACGGCCAGAAATCCCTGCAGTGACTTGAATGCAGGCTCGTCTTGCATCTCCCAAGATGAAAGGATGTCTGAATCCCCTGTGGAGACCACAGAGAAAGACCTAGTTTCCCACCTCATCGCGACCGGAGGCCTCACATCCCTTGAAAACTCAAGAGTTACGCAGAGACAGTGCCTCCAAAGGAGACGATGCCTGACTCCTCGTGAAACTTGATAGGAGTCCCAGGATTCCTGTGGCACGTGGAAAGGGACACTTGGTCTCCCACCTCAGCTGGAGAGGCGTCCCAATTGCCCTGCCAAGCCTCGAGGAGAATCCCGAGTTGTCCCTCGCAACTAGGCTGGAGTCCTGACGTCGCTGAACAAACACGTGGGTGGAAGGGCCATCCCCGTCGTAACTCAAGAATATAACCCAGGTTCCCGCCGCAACTCGAGAAAAACCATGATACTTCCCCCTCGCCGCGAGATGAGGCCCGATTCCCCTGCACTGCGTGCAGAGCTATTCCGTGTTGCACATCATATATGAAAGGAGCCTTGATTTCCTTGATGGCACTCCAGAGAAACCCCAAGAACACTGTTTCAAGGCTAGAGGGATCCTGAGGTCACTGTAGCAACACGAAAGAGCTCCGTGGACCACAAATCAACTCGAGATGAGAGGTTAGTCCCCGGCTTCGACTCCAGAGGTATACCACCTCACCACCAGCACCTCAAGAGGAGGCTTCTCTCAGCTCTAGGTATATGAGAGGGACCCTGAGTTTGCGGCCTCAAGTGGAATGGACATCGCGATGCCCTGACTCGAAATACGGTCGGAAATCCCTGCAGTGACTTGAATGCAGGCTCGTCTTGCATCTCCGAAGACGAAAGGATATCTGAATCCCCTGTGGAGATCACAGAGAAAGACCTAGTTCCCCACCTCATCACGACCAGAGGCCTCACATCCTTTGAAAACTCCATAGGTACACGGAGATCAGTGCCTCCAAAGGAGACGATGCCTGACTCCTCGTGAAACTTGATAGGAGTCCCAGGATTCCTGTGGCACGTGGAAAGGGACCCTTGGTCTCCCGCCTCAGCTGGAGAGGCGTCCCAATTGCCCTGCCAAGCCTCGAGGAGAATCCCGAGTTGTCCCTCGCAACTAGTTAGGAGTCCTGCCGTCTCTGAACAAACACATGGGTGGGAGGGCCATCCCCGTCGTAACTCGGGAATATACCCCAGGTTCCCGCCGCAACTCGAGAAAAACCATGAGACTTCCCCCTCGGCGCGAGATGAGGCCCGATTCCACTGCATTGCGTGCAGAGTAATTCCGTGTTGCACATCACACATGAAAGGAGCCTTGATTTTCTTGATGGCACTCCAGAGAAAACCCAAGAACACTGTTTCAAGGCTAGAGGGATCCTGAGGTCACTGTAGCAACACGAAAGAGCTCCGTGGACCAAGAATCAACTCGAGATGTGAGGTTAGTCCCTGGCTTCGACTCCAAAGGAATACCACCTTACCACAAGCCCCTCAAGAGGAGGCTTCTCTCAGCTCTAGGTATGTGAGAGGGACCCTGAGTTTGCGGCCTCAAGTGGAATGGACACCGCGATGCCCTGACTCGAAATAAGGCAGGATATCCCTGCAGTGACTTGAATGCAGGCTCGTCTTGCATCTCCCAACATGAAAGGATGTCTGAATCCCCTGTGTAGACCACAGAGAAAGACCTAGTTCCCCACCTCATCGCGACCGGAGGCGTTACATCCTTTGAAAACTCCAGAGGTACGCGGAGATCAGTGCCTCCAAAGGAGACGATGCCTGACTCCTCGGGAAACTTGATAGGAGTCCCAGGATTCCTGTGGCACGTGGAAAGGGACCCTTGGTCTCCCGCCTCAGCTGGAGAGGCGTCCCAATTGCCCTGCCAAGCCTCGAGGAGAATCCCGAGTTATCCCTCGAAACTAGGCAGGAGTCCTGACGTCGCTGAACAAACACGTGTGTGGAAGGGCCATCCCCGTCGTAACTCGAGAATATACCCCAGGTTCCCGCCGCAACTCGAGAAAAACCATGAGACTTCCCCCTCGCTGGGAGATGAGGCCCGATTGCCCTGCACTGCGTGCAGAGCAATTCCGTGTTGCACATCACACATGAAAGGAGCCTTGATTTCCTTGATGGCACTCCAGAGAAACCCCAAGAACACTGTTTCAAGGCTAGAGGGATCCTGAGGTCACTGTAGCAACACGAAAGAGCTCCGTGCACCACAAATCAACTCGAGATGAGAGGTTAGTCCCCGACTTTGACTCCAGAGGAATACCACCTCACCACAAGCACCTCAAGAGGAGGCTTCTCTCAGCTCTAGGTATGTGAGAGGGACCCTGAGTTTGCGGCCTCAAGTGGAATGGACACCGCGATGCCCTGACTCGAAATACGGCCGGAAATCCCTGCAGCGACTTGAATGCAGGCTCGCCTTGCATCTCCCAAGACGAAAGGATTTCTGAATCCCCTGTGGAGACCACAGAGAAAGACCTAGTTCCCCACCTCATCGCCACCGGAGGCGTTACATCCTTTGAAAACTCCAGAGGTACGCGGAGATCAGTGCCTCCAAAGGAGACGATGCCTGACTCCTCGTGAAACGTGATAGGAGTCCCAGGATTCCTGTGGCACGTGGAAAGGGACCCTTGGTCTCCCGCCTCAGCTGGAGAGGCGTCCCAATTGCCCTGCCAAGCCTCGAGGAGAATCCCCAGTTATCCCTCGAAACTAGGCAGGAGTCCTGCCGTCGCTGAACAAACACGTGGGTGGAAGGGCCATCCCCGTCGTAACTCGAGAATATACCCCAGGTTCCCGCCGCAACTCGAGAAAAACCATGAGACTTCCCCCTCGCCGCGAGATGAGGCCCGATTGCCCTGCACTGCGTGCAGAGCAATTCCGTCTTGCACATCACACATGAAAGGAGCCTTGATTTCCTTGATGGCACTCCAGAGAAACCCCAAGAACACTGTTTCAAGGCTAGAGGAATCCTGAGGTCACTGTAGCACGACGAAAGAGCTCCGTGGACCACAAATCAACTCGAGATGAGAGGTTAGTCCCCGGCTTTGACTCCAGAGGAATACCACCTCACCACAAGCACCTCAAGAGGAGGCTTCTCTCAGCTCTAGGTATGTGAGAGGGACCCTGAGTTTGCGGCCTCAAGTGGAATGGACACCGCGATGCCCTGACTCGAAATACGGCCGGAAATCCCTGCAGTGACTTGAATGCAGGCTCGTCTTGCATCTCCCAAGACGAAAGGATGTCTGAATCCCCTGTGGAGACCACAGAGAAAGATCTAGTTCCCCACCTCATCACGACCGGAGGCCTCACATCCTTTGAAAACTCCAGAGGTATGCGGAGATCAGTGCCTCCAAAGGAGACGATGCCTGACTCCTCGTGAAACTTGATAGGAGTCCCAGGATTCCTGTGGCACATGGAAAGGGACACTTGGTTTCCCGCCTCAGCTGGAGAGGCGTCCCAATTGCCCTGCCAAGCCTCGAGGAGAATCCCGAGTTGTCCCTCGCAAATAGGCAGGAGTCCTGACGTTGCTGAACAAACACGTGGGTGGAAGGGCCATCCCCGTCATAACCCGAGAATATACCCCAGGTTCCCGCCGCAACTCGCGAAAAACCATGAGACTTCCCCCTCGCCCCGAGATGAGGCCCGATTCCCCTGCACTGCGTGCAGAGCAATTCCGTGTTGCACATCACACATGAAAGGAGCCTTGATTTCCTTGATGGCACTCCAGAGAAACCCAAAGAACACTGTTTCAAGGCTAGAGGGATCCTGAGGTCACTGTAGCAACACGAAAGAGCTCCATGGACCAAGAATCAACTCGAGATGAGAGGTTAGTCCCTGGCTTCGACTCCAGAGGAATACCACCTTACCACAAGCACCTCAAGAGGAGGCTTCTCTCAGCTCTAGGTATGTGAGAGGGACCCTAAGTTTGCGGCCTCAAGTGGAATGGACACTGCCATGCCCTGACGCGAAATAAGGCCGGATATCCCTGCAGTGACTTGAATGCAGGCTCGTCTTGCATCTCCCAAGATGAACTAATGTCTGAATCCCCTGTGGAGACCACAGAGAAAGACCTAGTTTCCCACCTCATAGCGACCGGAGGCCTCACATCCTTTGAAAACTCCTTAGGAAGGCGGAGATCAGTGCCTCCAAAGGAGACGATGCCTGACTCCTCGTGAAACTTGATAGGAGTCCCAGGATTCCTGTGGCACGTGGATAGGGACCCTTGGTCTCCCGCCTCAGCTGGAGAGGCGTCCCAATTGCCCTGCCAAGCCTCGAGGAGAATCCCGAGTTGTCCCTCGCAACTAGGCAGGAGTCCTGACGTCGCTGAACAAACACCTGGGTGGAAGGGCCATCCCTGTCGTAACTCGAGAATATACCCCAGGTTACCGCCGCAACTCGAGAAAAACCATGAGACTTCCCCCTCGCCGCGAGATGAGGCCCGATTCCCCTGCACTGCGTGCAGAGCAATTCCGTGTTGCACATCACACATGAAAGGAGCCTTGATTTCCTTGGTGGCACTCCAGAGAAAACCCAGGAACACTGTTTCAAGGCTAGCGGGATCCTGAGGTCACTGTAGCACCACGAAAGAGCTCCGTGAACCAAGAATTAACTCGAGATGAGAGGTTAGTCACTGGCTTCGACTCCAGAGGAATACCACCTTACCACAAGCACCTCAAGAGGAGGCTTCTCTCAGCTCTAGGTATGTGAGAGGTACCCTGATTTTGCGGCCTCAAGTGGAATGGACACTGCAATGCCCTGACGCGAAATAACGCCGGATATCCCTGCAGTGACTTGAATGCAGGCTCGTCTTGCATCTCCCAAGATGAAAGGATGTCTGAATCCCCTGTGGAGACCACAGAGAAAGACCTAGTTTCCCACCTCATGGCGACCGGAGGCCTCACATCCTTTGAAAACTCCAGAGGTACGCGGAGATCAGTGCCTCCAAAGGAGACGATGCCTGACTCCTCGTGATACTTGATAGGAGTCCCAGGACTCCTGTGGCACGTGGATAGGGACCCTTGGTCTCCCGCCTCAGCTGGAGAGGTGTCCCAATTGCCCTGCCAAGCCTCGAGGAGAATCCCGAGTTGTCCCTCGCAACTAGGCAGGAGTCCTGACGTCGCTAAACAAACACGTGGCTAGAAGGGCCATCCCCGTCGTAACTCGAGAATATACCCCAGGTTCCCGCCGCTAACTCGAGAAAAACCAAGAGACTTCCACCTCGCCGCGAGAAGAGGCCCGATTCCCCTACACTGCGTGCAGAGCAATTCATTGTTGCACATCACACATGAAAGGAGCCTTGATTTGCTTGATGGCACTCCAGAGAAACCCCAAGAACACTGTTTCAAGGCTAGAGGGATCCTGAGGTCACTGTAGCAGCACGAAAGAGCTCCGTCGCCCAAAAATCAACTCGAGATGAGAGGTTAGTCCCTGGCTTCGACTACAGAGGAATACCACCTTAACACAAGCACCTCAAGAGGAGGCTTCTCTCAGCTCTAGGTATGTGAGAGGGACCCTGAGTTTGCGGCCCCAAGTGGAATGGACTCCGCGATGCCCTGACTCGAAATAAGGCTGGATATCCCTGCAGTTACTTGAATGCAGGCTCGTCTTGCATCTCCCAAGACGAAAGGATGTCTGAATCCCCTGTGGAGACCACAGAGAAAGACCTAGTTCCCCACCTCATCGCGACCGGAGGCCTCACATCCTTTGAAAACTTCAGAGGTACGCGGAGATCAGTGCCTCCAAAGGAGACGATGCCTGACTCCTCGTGAAACTTGATAGGAGTCCCAGGATTCCTGTGCACGTGGAAAGGGACCCTTGGTCTCCCGCCTCAGCTGGAGAGGCGTCCGAATTGCCCTGCCAAGCCTCGAGGAGAATCCCGAGTTGTCCCTCGCAACTAGTTAGGAGTCCTGCCGTCTCTGAACAAACACATGGGTGGGAGGGCCATCCCCGTCGTAACTCGAGAATATACCCCAGGTTCCCGCCGAAACTCGAAAAAACCATGAGACTTCCCCCTCGCCGCGAGATGAGGCCCGATTCCCCTGCACTGCGTGCAGAGCAATTCCATGTTGCACATCACACATGAAAGGAGCCTTGATTTCCTTGATGGCACTCCAGAGAAACCCCAAGAACACTGTTTCAAGGCTAGAGGGATCCTGAGGTCACTGTAGCAACACGAAAGAGCTCCGTGGCCCAAAAATCAACTCGAGATGAGAGGTTAGTCCTTGGTTTCGACTCCAGAGGAATACCACCTTACCACAAGCACCTCAAGAGGAGGCTTCTCTCAGCTCTAGGTATGTGAGAGGGACCCTGAGTTTGCGGCCTCAAGTGGAATGGACACCGCGATGCCCTGACTCGAAATAAGGCCAGATATCCCTGCAGTGACTTGAATGCAGGCTCGTCTTGCATCTCCCAAGATGAACTAATGTCTGAATCCCCTGTGGAGACCACAGAGAAAGACCTAGTTTCCCACCTCATAGCGACCGGAGGCCTCACATCCTTTGAAAACTCCTTAGGAAGGCGGAAATCAGTGCCTCCAAAGGAGACGATGCCTGACTCCTCGTGAAACTTGATAGGAGTCCCAGGATTCCTGTGGCACGTGGATAGGGACCCTTGGTCTCCCGCCTCAGCTGGAGAGGCGTCCCAATTGCCCTGCCAAGCCTCGAGGAGAATCCCGAGTTGTCCCTCGCAACTAGGCAGGAGTCCTGAAGTCGCTGAACAAACACCTGGGTGGAAGGGCCATCCCTGTCGTAACTCGAGAATATACCCCAGGTTCCCGCCGCAACTCGAGAAAAACCATGAGACTTCCCCCTCGCCGCGAGATGAGGCCCGATTCCCCTGCACTGCGTGCAGAGCAATTCCGTGTTGCACATCACACATGAAAGGAGCCTTGATTTCCTTGGTGGCACTCCAGAGAAAACCCAGGAACACTGTTTCAAGGCTAGCGGGATCCTGAGGTCACTGTAGCACCACGAAAGAGCTCCGTGAACCAAGAATTAACTCGAGATGAGAGGTTAGTCACTGGCTTCGACTCCAGAGGAATACCACCTTACCACAAGCACCTCAAGAGGAGGCTTCTCTCAGCTCTAGGTATGTGAGAGGTACCCTGATTTTGCGGCCTCAAGTGGAATGGACACTGCAATGCCCTGACGCGAAATAACGCCGGATATCCCTGCAGTGACTTGAATGCAGGCTCGTCTTGCATCTCCCAAGATGAAAGGATGTCTGAATCCCCTGTGGAGACCACAGAGAAAGACCTAGTTTCCCACCTCATGGCGACCGGAGGCCTCACATCCTTTGAAAACTCCAGAGGTACGCGGAGATCAGTGCCTCCAAAGGAGACGATGCCTGACTCCTCGTGATACTTGATAGGAGTCCCAGGCCTCCTGTGGCACGTGGATAGGGACCCTTGGTCTCCCGCCTCAGCTGGAGAGGCGTCCCAATTGCCCTGCCAAGCCTCGAGAAGAATCCCGAGTTGTCCCTCGCAACTAGGCAGGAGTCCTGACGTCGCTGAACAAACACGTGGCTGAAAGGGCCATCCCCGTCGTAACTCGAGAATATACCCCAGGTTCCCGCCGCAACTCGAGAAAAACCAAGAGACTTCCACCTCGCCGCGAGATGAGGCCCGATTCCCCTACACTGCGTGCAGAGCAATTCAGTGTTGCACATCACACATGAAAGGAGCCTTGATTTGCTTGATGGCACTCCAGAGAAACCCCAAGAACACTGTTTCAAGGCTAGAGGGATCCTGAGGTCACTGTAGCAGCACGAAAGAGCTCCGTCGCCCAAAAATCAACTCGAGATGAGAGGTTAGTCCCTGGCTTCGACTCCAGAGGAATACCACCTTAACACAAGCACCTCAAGAGGAGGCTTCTCTCAGCTCTAGGTATGTGAGAGGGACCCTGAGTTTGCGGCCCCAAGTGGAATGGACTCCGCGATGCCCTGACTCGAAATAAGGCCGGATATCCCTGCAGTTACTTGAATGCAGGCTCGTCTTGCATCTCCCAAGACGAAAGGATGTCTGAATCCCCTGTGGAGACCACAGAGAAAGACCTAGTTCCCCACCTCATCGCGACCGGAGGCCTCACATCCTTTGAAAACTTCAGAGGTACGCGGAGATCAGTGCCTCCAAAGGAGACGATGCCTGACTCCTCGTGAAACTTGATAGGAGTCCCAGGATTCCTGTGCACGTGGAAAGGGACCCTTGGTCTCCCGCCTCAGCTGGAGAGGCGTCCGAATTGCCCTGCCAAGCCTCGAGGAGAATCCCGAGTTGTCCCTCGCAACTAGGCAGGAGTCCTGCCTTCGCTGAACAAACACGGGGTTGAAAGGGCCATCCCCGTCGTAACTCGAGAATATACCCCAGGTTCCCGCCGCAACTCGAAAAAACCATGAGACTTCCCCCTCGCCGCGAGATGAGGCCCGATTCCCCTGCACTGCGTGCAGAGCAATTCCGTGTTGCACATCACACATGAAAGGAGCCTTGATTTCCTTGATGGCACTCCAGAGAAACCCCAAGAACACTGTTTCAAGGCTAGAGGGATCCTGAGGTCACTGTAGCAACACGAAAGAGCTCCGTGGCCCAAAAATCAACTCGAGATGAGAGGTTAGTCCCTGGTTTCGACTCCAGAGGAATACCACCTTACCACAAGCACCTCAAGAGGAGGCTTCTCTCAGCTCTAGGTATGTGAGAGGGACACTGAGTTTGCGGCCTCAAGTGGAATGGACACCGCGATGCCCTGACTCGAAATAAGGCCAGATATCCCTGCAGTGACTTGTATACAGGCTCGTCTTGCATCTCCCAAGACGAAAGGATGTCTGAATCCCCTGTGGAGACCTCAGAGAAAGATCTAGTTCCCCACCTCATCGCGACCGGAGGCCTCACATCCTTTGAAAACTCCAGAGGTACGCAGAGATCAGTGCCTCCAAAGGAGACGATGCCTGACTCCTCGTGAAACTTGATAGGAGTCCCAGGATTCCTGTGGCATGTGGAAAGGGACCCTTGGTCTCCCGCCTCAGCTGGAGAGGCGTCCCAATTGCCCTGCCAAGCCTCGAGGAGAATCCCGAGTTGTCCCTCGCAACTAGGAAGGAGTCCTGACGTCGCTGAACAAACACGTGGGTGGAAGGGCCATCCCCGTCGTAACTCGAGAATATACCCCAGGTTCCCACCGCAACTCGAGAAAAACCATGAGACTTCCCCCTCGCCGCGAGATGAGGCCCGATTCCCCTGCACTGCGTGCAGAGCAATTCAGTGTTGCACATCACACATGAAAGGAGCCTTGATTTCCTTGATGGCACTCCAGAGAAACCCCAAGAACACTGTTTCAAGGCTAGAGGGATCCAGAGGTCACTGTAGCAACACGAAAGAGCTCCGTGGCCCAAAAATCAACTCGAGATGAGAGGTTAGTCCCTGGCTTCGACTCCAGAGGAATACCACCTTACCACAAGCACATCAAGAGGAGGCTTCTCTCAGCTCTAGGTATGTGAGAGGGACCCTGAGTTTGCAGCCTCAAGTGGAATGGACACCGCGATGCCCTGACTCGAAATAAGGCCGAATATCCCTGCAGTGACTTGAATGCAGGCTCGTCTTGCATCTCCCAAGACGAAAGGATGTCTGAATCCCCTGTGGAGACCACAGAGAAAGACCTAGTTCCCCACCTCATCGCGACCGGAGGCCTCACATCCTTTGAAAACTCCAGAGGTACGCGGAGATCAGTGCCTCCAAAGGAGACGATGCCTGACTCCTCGTGAAACTTGATAGGAGTCCCAGGATACCTGTGGCACGTGGTAAGGGACCCTTGGTCTCCCGCCTCAGCTAGAGAGGCGTCCCAATACCCTGCCAAGCCTTGAGGAGAATCCCGAGTTGTCCCTCGCAACTAGGCAGGAGTCCTGACGTCGCTGAACAAAAAATTGTGTGGAAGGGCCATCCCCGTCGTAACTCGAGAATATACCCCAGGTTCCCGCCGCAACTCGAGAAAAATCATGAGACTTCCCCCTCGCTGCGAGATGAGGCCCGATTCCCCTGCACTGCGAGCAGAGCAATTCCGTCTTGCACATCACACATGAAAGGAGCCTTGATTTCCTTGATGGCACTCCAGAGAAACCCCAAGAACACTGTTTCAAGACTAGAGGGATCCTGAGGTCACTGTAGCAACACGAAAGAGCTCCGTGGACCAAAAATCAACTCGAGATGAGAGGTTAGTCCCTGGCTTCGACTCCATAGGAATACCACCTTACCACAAGCACCTCAAGAGGAGGCTTCTCTCAGCTCTAGGTATGTGAGAGGGACCCTGAGTTTGCGGCCTCAAGTGGAATGGACACCGCGATGCCCTGACTCGAAATAAGGCTGGATATCCCTGCAGTGACTTGAATGCAGGCTCGTCTTGCATCTCACAAGATGAAATGTTGTCTGAATCCCCTGTGGAGACAACAGAGAAAGACCTAGTTCCCCACCTCATCGCGACCGGAGGCCTCACATTCTTTGAAAATTCCAGAGGTACGCGGAGATCAGTGCCTCCAAAGGAGACGATGCCTGACTCCTCGTGAAACTTGATAGAATTCTCAGGATTCCTGTGGCACGTGGAAAGGGACCCTTGGTCTCCCGCCTCAGCTGGAGAGGCGTCCCAATTGCCCTGCCAAGCCTCGAGGAGAATCCCGAGTTGTCCCTCGCAACAAGGCAGGAGTCCGGACGTCGCTGAACAAACACGTGGGTGGAAGGGCCATCCCCGTCGTAACTCGAGAATATACCCCAGGTTCCCGCCGCAACTCGAGAAAAACCATGAGACTTCCCCCTCGCCGCGAGATGAGGCCCGATTCCCCTGCACTGCGTGCAGAGCAATTCCGTGTTGCACATCACACATGAAAGGAGCCTTGATTTCCTTGATGGCACTACAGAGAAACCACAAGAACACTGTTTCAAGGCTAGAGGGATCCTGAGGTCAATGTAGCAACACGAAAGAGCTCCGTGGACCAAAAATCAACTCGAGATGAGAGGTTAGTCCCTGGCTTCGATTCCAGAGGAATAACACCTTACCACAAGCACCTCAAGCGGAGGCTTCTCTCAGCTCTAGCTATGTGAGAGGGACCCTAATTTTGTGGCCTCAAGTGGAATGGACACTGCGATGCCCTGACGCGAAATAAGGCCGGATATCCCTGCAGTGATTTGAATGCAGGCTCGTCTTGCATCTCCCAAGATGAAAGGATGTTTGAATCCCTTGTGGAGACCACAGAGAAAGACCTAGTTCCCCACCTCATCGCGACCGGAGGCCTCACATACTTTCAAAACTCCAGAGGGACGCGGAGATCAGTGCCTCCAAAGGAGAGGATGCCTGACTTCTCGTGAAACTTGATAGGATTCCCAGGATTCCTGTGGCACGTGGAAAGGGACCCTTGGTCTCCCGCCTCAGCTGGAGAGGCGTCCCAATTGCCCTGCCAAGCCTCGAGGAGAATCCCGAGTTGTCCCTCGCAAATAGGCAGGAATCCTGCGGTCCTTGAACAAACACATGGGTGGAAGGGCCATCCTCGCCGTAACTCGAGAATATACCCCAGGTTCCCGCCGCAACTCGAGAAAAACCATGAGACTTCCCCCTTGCCGCGAGATGAGACCCGATTCCCCTGCACTGCGTGCAGAGCAATTCCGTGTTGCACATCACACATGAAAGGAGCCTTGATTTCCTTGATGGCACTCCAGAGAAACCCCAAGAACACTGTTTCAAGGCTAGAGGGATCCTGAAGTCACTGTAGCAACACGAAAGAGCTCCGTGGACCAAAAATCGACTCGAGATGAGAGGTTAGTCCCTGGCTTCGACTCCAGAGGAATACCACCTTACCACAAGCACCTCAAGAGGAGGCTTCTCTCAGCTCTAGGTATGTGAGAGGGACCCTGAGTTTGCGGCCTCAAGTGGAATGGACACCGCGATGCCCTGACTCGAAATAAGGCCGGATATATCTACAGTGACTTGAATGCAGGCGCGTCTTGCATCTACCAAGATGAAAGGATGTTTGAATCCCCTGTGGAGACCACAGAGAAAGACCTAGTTCCCCACCTCATCGCGACCTGAGGCCTCAAATTCTTTGAAAACTCCAGAGGTACGCGGAGATCAGTGCCTCCAAAAGGGACGATGCCTGACTCCTCATGAAACTTGATAGGAGTCCTAGGATTCCTGTGGCACGTGGAAAGGGACCCTTGGTCACCCGCCTCAGCTGGAGAGGCGTCCCAATTGCCCTGCCAAGCCTCAAGGAGAATCCCGAGTGGTCCCTCGCAACTAGGCAGGAGTCCTGACGTCGCTGAAGAAACACGTGTGTGGAAGGGCCATTCCCGTGGTAACTCGAGAATATACCCCAGGTTCCCGCCGCAACTCGAGAAAAACCATGAGAATTCCCCCTCACCGCGAGATGAGGCCCGATTCCCCTGCACTGCGTGCAGAGCAATTCCGTGTTGCACATCACACATGAAAGGAGCATTGATTTCCTTGATGGCACTCCAGAGAAACCCCAAGAACCCTGTTTCAAGGCTAGAGGGATCCTGAGGTCACTGTAGCAACAAGAAAGAGCTCCGTGGACCAAAAATCAACTCGAGATGAGAGGGTAGTCCCTGGCTTCGACTCCAGAGGAATATCACCTTACCACAAGCACCTCAAGAGGAGGCTTCTCTCAGCTCTAGGTATGTGAGAGGGACCCTGAGTTTGCCGCCTCAAGTGGAATGGACACTGCGATGCCCTGACTCGAAATAAGGCCGGTTATCCCTGCAGTGACTTGAATGCAGGCTCGTCTTGCATCTTCCAAGACGAAAGGATGTCTGAATCCCCTGTGGAGACCACAGAGAAAGACCTAGTTCCCCACCTCACCGCGACCGGAGGCCTCACATCCTTTGAAAACTCCAGAGGTATGCGGAGATCAGTGCCTCCAAAGGAGACGATGCCTGACTCCTCGTGAAACTTCATAGGAGTCCCAGGATTCCTGTGGCACGTGGAAAGGGACCCTTGGTCTCCCGCCTCAGCTGGAGAGGCGTCCCAATTGCCCTGCCAAGCCTCGAGGAGAATCCCGAGTTGTCCCTCGCAACTAGGCAGGAGTCCTGACGTCGCTGAACAAACATGTGGGTGGAAGGGCCATCCCCGTCGTAACTCGAGAATATACCCCAGGTTCTCGCCGCAATTCGAGAAAAACCATTAGACGTCCCCCTCGCCGCGAGATGAGGCCAGATTACCCTGCAGTGCGTGCAGAGCAATTCCGAGCTGCACATCACACATGAAAGGAGCCTTGATTTACTTGATGGCACTCCAGAGAAATCCCAAGAACACTGTTTCAAGACTAGAGGGATTCTGAGGGCACTGCAGCTACACGAAAGAGCTCCGTGGACCAAAAATCAACTCGAGATGAGAGGTTAGTCCCTGGCTTCCACTCCAGAGGAAACCACCTTACCAAAAGCACCTCAAGAGGAGGCTTCTCTCAGCTCTAGCTATGTGAGAGGGACCCTGAGTTTGCGGCCTCGAGTGGAATGGACACCGCGATGCCCTGACTCGAAATAAGGCCGGATATCCCTGCAGTGACTTGAATGCAGGCTCGTCTTGCATCTCCCAAGATGAAAGGATGTCTGAATCCCCTGTGGAGACCACAGAGAAAGACCTAGTTCCCCACTTCATGGCGACCGGAGGCCTCACATCCTTTGAAAACTCCAGAGGTAAGCGTAGATCAGTGCCTCCAAAGGAGACGATGCCTGACTCCTCGTGAAACTTGATAGGAGTCCCAGGATTCCTGTGGCACGTGGAAAGGGACACTTGGTCTCCCGCCTCAGCTGGAGAGACGTCCCAATTGCCCTGCCAAGCCTCGGGGAGAATCCCGAGTTTTCCCTCGCAACTAGGCAGGAGTCCTGCCGTCGCTGAACAAACACGTGTGTGGAAGGGCCATCCCCGTCTTAACTCGAGAATATACCCCAGGTTCCCGCCGCAACTCGAGAAAAACCATGAGACTTCCCCCTCGCCGCGAGATGAGGCCCGATTCCCCTGCACTGCGTGCAGAGCAATTCCATGTTGCACATCACACATGAAAGAAGCCTTGATTTCCTTGATGGCACTCCAGAGAAACCCCAAGAACACTGTTTCAAGGCTAGAGAGATCCTGAGGTCACTGTAGCTACTGAAGGAGCTCCATGGACCAGAAATCAACTCGAGATGAGTGGTTAGTCCCTGGCTTAAACTCGAGAGGAACACCATCTTACCACAAGAACCTCAAGAGGAGGCTTCTCTCTGCTCTAGGTATGTGAGAGGGACCCTGAGTTTGCGGACTCAAGTGGAATGGACACCGCGATTCCCTGACTCGAAATAAGGCCGGATATCCCTGCAGTGACTTGAATGCAGGCTCGTCTTGCATCTCCCAAGACGAAAGGATGTCTGAATCCCCTGTGGAGACCACAGAGAAGACCTACTTCCCCACCTCATCGTGACCGGAGGCCTCACATCCTTTGAAAACTTCAGAGGTACGCGGAGATCAGTGCCTCCAAAGGAGACGATGCCTGACTCCTCGGGAAACTTGATAGGAGTCCCAGGATTCCTGTGGCACGTGGAAAGGGACCCTTGGTCTCCCGCCTCAGCTGGAGAGGCGTCCCAATTGCACTGCCAAGCCTCGAGGAGAATCCCGAGTTGTCCCTCGCAACTAGGCAGGAGTCCTTACGTCGCTGCACAAACACTTGGGTGGAAGGGCCATCCCCGTCGTAACTCGAGAATATACCCCAGGTTCCCGCCGCAACTCGAGAAAAACCATGAGACTTCCCCCTCGCCGCGAGATGGGGCCCGATTCCCCTGCACTGCGTGCAGAGCAATTCCGTGTTGCACATCACACATGAAAGGAGCCTTGATTCCCTTGATGGCACTCCAGAGAAACCCCAAGAACACTGTTTCAAGGCTAGAGGTATCCTGAGGTCACTGTAGCAACACGAAAGAGCTCCGTGGACCAAAAATCAACTCGAGATGAGAGGGTAGTCCCTGGCTTCGACTCCAGAGGAATACCACCTTACCACAAGCACCTCAAGAGGAGGCTTCTCTCATCTCTAGCTATGTGCGAGGGACCCTGAGTTTGTGGCCTCAAGTGGAATGGACACCGCGATGCCCTGACTCGAAATAAGGGCGGATATCCCTGCAGTGACTTGAATGCAGGCTGGTCTTGCATCTCCCAAGATGAAAGGATGTCTGAATCCCCTGTGGAGACCACAGAGAAAGACCTAGTTCCCCACCTCATCGCGACCGGAGGCCTCACATACTTTGAAGACTCCAGAGGTACACTGAGATCAGTGCCTCCAAAGGAGACGATGCCTGACTCCTCGTGAAACTTGATAGGAGTCCCAGGATTCCTGTGGCAGTTGGAAAGGGACACTTGGTCTCCCGCCTCAGCTGGAGAGGCGTCCCAATTGCCCTGCCAAGCCTCGAGGAGAATCCCGAGTTGTCCCTCGCAACTAGGCAGGAGTCCTGACGTCGCTGAACAAACACGTGTGTCGAAGGGCCATCCCCGTCGTAAGTCGAGAATATACCCCAGGTTCCCGCCGCAACTCGAGAAAAACCATGAGACTTCCCCATCGCCGCCAGATGAGGCCCGATTCCCCTGCAATGCATTCAAAGCAATTCCGTGTTGCACATCAAACATGAAAGGAGCCTTGATTTCCTAGATGGCACTCCAGAGAAACCCCAAGAACACTGTTTCAAGGCTAGAGGGATCCTGAGGTCACTGTAGCAACACGAAAGAGCTCCGTGGACCAAAAATCAACTCGAGATTATAGGTTAGTCCCTGGCTTCGACTCCAGAGGAATACCACCTTACCACAAGCACCTCAAGAGGAGGCTTCTCTCAGCTCTAGGTATGTGAGAGGGACCCTGATTTTGCGGCCTCAAGTGGAATGAACACTGCGATGCCCTGACTCGAAATAACGCCGGATATCCCTGCAGTGACTTGAATGCAGGCTCGTCTTGCATCTCCCAAGATGAAAGGATGTCTGAATCCCCTGTGGAGACCACAGAGAAAGACCTAGTTCCCCACCTCATCGCGACCGGAGGCCTCACATCCTTTGAAAACTCCAGAGGTACGCGGAGATCAGTGCCTCCAAAGGAGACGATGCCTGACTCCTCGTGAAACTTGATAGGAGTCCCAGGATACCTGTGGCACGTGGTAAGGGACCCTTGGTCTCCCGCCTCAGCTAGAGAGGCGTCCCAATACCCTGCCAAGCCTTGAGGAGAATCCCGAGTTGTCCCTCGCAACTAGGCAGGAGTCCTGACGTCGCTGAACAAAAAATTGTGTGGAAGGGCCATCCCCGTCGTAACTCGAGAATATACCCCAGGTTCCCGCCGCAACTCGAGAAAAACCATGAGACTTCCCCCTCGCCGCGAGATGAGGCCCGATTCCCCTGCACTGCGTGCAGAGCAATTCCGTGTTGCACATCACACATGAAAGGAGCCTTGATTTCCTTGATGGCACTCAAGAGAAACCCCAAGAACACTGTTTCAAGGCTAGAGGGATCCTGAGGTCACTGTAGCAACACGAAAGAGCTCCGTGGACCAAAAATCAACTCGAGATGAGAGGTTAGTCCCTGGCTTTGACTCCAGAGGAATACCACCTTACCACAAGCACATCAAGAGGAGGCTTCTCTCAGCTCTAGGTATGTGAGAGGGACCCTGAGTTTGCGGCCTCAAGTGGAATGGACACTGCGATGCCCTGACTCGAAATAAGGCCGAATATCCCTGCAGTGACTTGAATGCAGGCTCGTCTTGCATCTCCCAAGATGAAAGGATGTCAGAATCCCCTGTGGAGACCACAGAGAAAGACCTAGTTCCCCACCTCATCGCGAACGGAGGCCTCACATCGTTTGAAAATTCCAGAGGTACACGGAGATCAGTGCCTCCAAAGGAGATGATGCCTGACTCCTCGTGAAACTTGATAGGAGTCCCAGGATTCCTGTGGCAAGTGAAAAGGGACCCTTGGTCTCCCGCCTCAGCAGGAGAGGCGTCCCAATTGCCCTGCCAAGCCTCGAGGAGAATCCCGAGTTGTCCCTCGCAACTAGGCAGGAGTCCTGACGTCGCTGAACAAACACGTGGGTGGAAGGTTCATCCCCATCATAACTGGAGAATATACCCCGGGATCCCTCCGCAACTCGAGAAAAAACATGAGACTTTCCCCTCGCCGCGAGATGAGGCCCGATTTCCCTGCACTGCATGCAGAGCAATTCCGTGTTGCACATCACACATGAAAGGAGCCTTGATTTCCTTGATGGCACTACAGAGAAACCACAAGAACACTGTTTCAAGGCTAGAGGGATCCTGAGGTCACTGTAGCAACACGAAAGAGCTCCGTGGACCAAAAATCAACTCGAGATGAGAGGTTAGTCCCTGGCTTCGATTCCAGAGGAATAACACCTTACCACAAGCACCTCAAGCGGAGGCTTCTCTCAGCTCTAGCTATGTGAGAGGGACCCTAATTTTGTGGCCTCAAGTGGAATGGACACTGCGATGCCCTGACGCGAAATAAGGCCGGATATCCCTGCAGTGATTTGAATGCAGGCTCGTCTTGCATCTCCCAAGATGAAAGGATGTTTGAATCCCTTGTGGAGACCACAGAGAAAGACCTAGTTCCCCACCTCATCGCGACCGGAGGCCTCACATCCTTTCAAAACTCCAGAGGGACGCGGAGATCAGTGCCTCCAAAGGAGAGGATGCCTGACTTCTCGTGAAACTTGATAGGATTCCCAGGATTCCTGTGGCACGTGGAAAGGGACCCTTGGTCTCCCGCCTCAGCTGGAGAGGCGTCCCAATTGCCCTGCCAAGCCTCGAGGAGAATCCCGAGTTGTCCCTCGCAAATAGGCAGGAATCCTGCGGTCCTTGAACAAACACATGGGTGGAAGGGCCATCCTCGTCGTAACTCGAGAATATACCCCAGGTTCCCGCCGCAACTCGAGAAAAACCATGAGACTTCCCCCTTGCCGCGAGATGAGACCCGATTCCCCTGCACTGCGTGCAGAGCAATTCCGTGTTGCACATCACACATGAAAGGAGACTTGATTTCCTTGATGGCACTCCAGAGAAACCCCAAGAACACTGTTTCAAGGCTAGAGGGATCCTGAAGTCACTGTAGCAACACGAAAGAGCTCCGTGGACCAAAAATCGACTCGAGATGAGAGGTTAGTCCCTGGCTTCGACTCCAGAGGAATACCACCTTACCACAAGCACCTCAAGAGGAGGCTTCTCTCAGCTCTAGGTATGTGAGAGGGACCCTGAGTTTGCGGCCTCAAGTGGAATGGACACCGCGATGCCCTGACTCGAAATAAGGCCGGATATATCTACAGTGACTTGAATGCAGGCGCGTCTTGCATCTACCAAGATGAAAGGATGTTTGAATCCCCTGTGGAGACCACAGAGAAAGACCTAGTTCCCCACCTCATCGCGACCTGAGGCCTCAAATTCTTTGAAAACTCCAGAGGTACGCGGAGATCAGTGCCTCCAAAAGGGACGATGCCTGACTCCTCATGAAACTTGATAGGAGTCCCAGGATTCCTGTGGCACGTGGAAAGGGACCCTTGGTCACCCGCCTCAGCTGGAGAGGCGTCCCAATTGCCCTGCCAAGCCTCAAGGAGAATCCCGAGTGGTCCCTCGCAACTAGGCAGGAGTCCTGACGTCGCTGAAGAAACACGTGTGTGGAAGGGCCATTCCCGTGGTAACTCGAGAATATACCCCAGGTTCCCGCCGCAACTCGAGAAAAACCATGAGAATTCCCCCTCACCGCGAGATGAGGCCCGATTCCCCTGCACTGCGTGCAGAGCAATTCCGTGTTGCACATCACACATGAAAGGAGCATTGATTTCCTTGATGGCACTCCAGAGAAACCCCAAGAACCCTGTTTCAAGGCTAGAGGGATCCTGAGGTCACTGTAGCAACAAGAAAGAGCTCCGTGGACCAAAAATCAACTCGAGATGAGAGGGTAGTCCCTGGCTTCGACTCCAGAGGAATACCACTTTACCACAAGCACCTCAAGAGGAGGCTTCTCTCAGCTCTAGGTATGTGAGAGGGACCCTGAGTTTGCCGCCTCAAGTGGAATGGACACTGCGATGCCCTGACTCGAAATAAGGCCGGTTATCCCTGCAGTGACTTGAATGCAGGCTCGTCTTGCATCTTCCAAGACGAAAGGATGTCTTAATCTCATGTGGAGACCACAGAGAAAGACCTAGTTCCCCACCTCACCGCGACCGGAGGCCTCACATCCTTTGAAAACTCCAGAGGTATGCGGAGATCAGTGCCTCCAAAGGAGACGATGCCTGACTCCTCGTGAAACTTCATAGGAGTCCCAGGATTCCTGTGGCACGTGGAAAGGGACCCTTGGTCTCCCGCCTCAGCTGGAGAGGCGTCCCAATTGCCCTGCCAAGCCTCGAGGAGAATCCCGAGTTGTCCCTCGCAACTAGGCAGGAGTCCTGACGTCGCTGAACAAACATGTGGGTGGAAGGGCCATCCCCGTCGTAACTCGAGAATATACCCCAGGTTCTCGCCGCAATTCGAGAAAAACCATTAGACGTCCCCCTCGCCGCGAGATGAGGCCAGATTACCCTGCAGTGCGTGCAGAGCAATTCCGAGCTGCACATCACACATGAAAGGAGCCTTGATTTGCTTGATGGCACTCCAGAGAAATCCCAAGAACACTGTTTCAAGACTAGAGGGATTCTGAGGGCACTGCAGCTACACGAAAGAGCTCCGTGGACCAAAAATCAACTCGAGATGAGAGGTTAGTCCCTGGCTTCCACTCCAGAGGAAACCACCTTACCAAAAGCACCTCAAGAGGAGGCTTCTCTCAGCTCTAGCTATGTGAGAGGGACCCTGAGTTTGCGGCCTCGAGTGGAATGGACACCGCGATGCCCTGACTCGAAATAAGGCCGGATATCCCTGCAGTGACTTGAATGCAGGCTCGTCTTGCATCTCCCAAGATGAAAGGATGTCTGAATCCCCTGTGGAGACCACAGAGAAAGACCTAGTTCCCCACTTCATGGCGACCGGAGGCCTCACATCCTTTGCAAACTCCAGAGGTAAGCGTAGATCAGTGCCTCCAAAGGAGACGATGCCTGACTCCTCGTGAAACTTGATAGGAGTCCCAGGATTCCTGTGGCACGTGGAAAGGGACACTTGGTCTCCCGCCTCAGCTGGAGAGACGTCCCAATTGCCCTGCCAAGCCTCGGGGAGAATCCCGAGTTTTCCCTCGCAACTAGGCAGGAGTCCTGCCGTCGCTGAACAAACACGTGTGTGGAAGGGCCATCCCCGTCTTAACTCGACAATATACCCCAGGTTCCCGCCGCAACTCGAGAAAAACCATGAGACTTCCCCCTCGCCGCGAGATGAGGCCCGATTCCCCTGCACTGCGTGCAGAGCAATTCCATGTTGCACATCACACATGAAAGAAGCCTTTATTTCCTTGATGGCACTCCAGAGAAACCCCAAGAACACTGTTTCAAGGCTAGAGAGATCCTGAGGTCACTGTAGCTACACGAAGGAGCTCCATGGACCAGAAATCAACTCGAGATGAGTGGTTAGTCCCTGGCTTAAACTCGAGAGGAACATCACCTTACCACAAGAACCTCAAGAGGAGGCTTCTCTCTGCTCTAGGTATGTGAGAGGGACCCTGAGTTTGCGGACTCAAGTGGAATGGACACCGCGATTCCCTGACTCGAAATAAGGCCGGATATCCCTGCAGTGACTTGAATGCAGGCTCGTCTTGCATCTCCCAAGACGAAAGGATGTCTGAATCCCCTGTGGAGACCACAGAGAAGACCTACTTCCCCACCTCATCGTGACCGGAGGCCTCACATCCTTTGAAAACTTCAGAGGTACGCGGAGATCAGTGCCTCCAAAGGAGACGATGCCTGACTCCTCGGGAAACTTGATAGGAGTCCCAGGATTCCTGTGGCACGTGGAAAGGGACCCTTGGTCTCCCGCCTCAGCTGGAGAGGCGTCCCAATTGCACTGCCAAGCCTCGAGGAGAATCCCGAGTTGTCCCTCGCAACTAGGCAGGAGTCCTTACGTCGCTGAACAAACACGTGGGTGGAAGGGCCATCCCCGTCGTAACTCGAGAATATACCCCAGGTTCCCGCCGCAACTCGAGAAAAACCATGAGACTTCCCCCTCGCCGCGAGATGAGGCCCGATTCCCCTGCACTGCGTGCAGAGCAATTCCGTGTTGCACATCACACATGAAAGGAGCCTTGATTCCCTTGATGGCACTCCAGAGAAACCCCAAGAACACTGTTTCAAGGCTAGAGGTATCCTGAGGTCACTGTAGCAACACGAAAGAGCTCCGTGGACCAAAAATCAACTCGAGATGAAAGGGTAGTCCCTGGCTTCGACTCCAGAGGAATACCACCTTACCACAAGCACCTCAAGAGGAGGCTTCTCTCATCTCTAGCTATGTGCGAGGGACCCTGAGTTTGTGGCCTCAAGTGGAATGGACACCGCGATGCCCTGACTCGAAATAAGGCCGGATATCCCTGCAGTGACTTGAATGCAGGCTGGTCTTGCATCTCCCAAGATGAAAGGATGTCTGAATCCCCTGTGGAGACCACAGAGAAAGACCTAGTTCCCCACCTCATCGCGACCGGAGGCCTCACATACTTTGAAGACTCCAGAGGTACACTGAGATCAGTGCCTCCAAAGGAGACGATGCCTGACTCCTCGTGAAACTTGATAGGAGTCCCAGGATTCCTGTGGCAGTTGGAAAGGGACACTTGGTCTCCCGCCTCAGCTGGAGAGGCGTCCCAATTGCCCTGCCAAGCCTCGAGGAGAATCCCGAGTTGTCCCTCGCAACTAGGCAGGAGTCCTGACGTCGCTGAACAAACAGGTGTGTCGAAGGGCCATCCCCGTCGTAAGTCGAGAATATACCCCAGGTTCCCGCCGCAACTCGAGAAAAACCATGAGACTTCCCCATCGCCGCCAGATGAGGCCCGATTCCCCTGCACTGCATTCAAAGCAATTCCGTGTTGCACATCAAACATGAAAGGAGCCTTGATTTCCTAGATGGCACTCCAGAGAAACCCCAAGAACACTGTTTCAAGGCTAGAGGGATCCTGAGGTCACTGTAGCAACACGAAAGAGCTCCGTGGACCAAAAATCAACTCGAGATTAGAGGTTAGTCCCTGGCTTCGACTCCAGAGGAATACCACCTTACCACAAGCACCTCAAGAGGAGGCTTCTCTCAGCTCTAGGTATGTGAGAGGGACCCTGATTTTGCGGCCTCAAGTGGAATGAACACTGCGATGCCCTGACTCGAAATAACGCCGGATATCCCTGCAGTGACTTGAATGCAGGCTCGTCTTGCATCTCCCAAGATGAAAGGATGTCTGAATCCCCTGTGGAGACCACAGAGAAAGACCTAGTTCCCCACCTCATCGCGACCGGAGGCTTCACATCCTTTGAAAACTCCAGAGGGACGCGGAGATCAGTGCCTCCAAAGGAAACGATGCCTGACTCCTCGTGAAACTTGATAGGAGTCCCAGGATTCCTGTGGCACGTGGAAAGGGACACTTGGACTCCTGCCTCAGCTGGAGAGGCGTCCCAATGGCCCTGCCAAGCCTCGAGGAGAATCCCGAGTTGTCCCTCGGAACTAGGCAGGAGTCCTGACGTCGCTGAACAAACACGTGTGTGGAAGGGCCATCCCCGTCGTAACTCGAGAATATACCCCTGGATCCCGCCGCAACTCGAGAAAAACCATGAGACTTCCCCCTCGCCGCGAGATGAGGCCCGATTCCCCTGCTCTGTGTGCAGAGCAATTCCGTGTTGCACATCACACATGAAAGGAGCCTTGATTTCCTTGATGGCACTCCAGGGAAACCCCAAGAACACTGTTTCAAGGCTAGAGGGATCCTGAGGTCACTGTAGCAACAGGAAAGAGCTCCGTGGACCAAAAATCAACTCGAGATGAGAGGTTAGTCCCTGGCTTCCACTCCAGAGGAATACCACCTTACCACAAGCACCTCAAGAGGAGGATTCTCTCAGCTCTAGGTATGTGAGAGGGACCCTGAGTTTGCGGTCTCAAGTGGAATGGACACCGCGATGCCCTGACTCGAAATAAGGCCGGATATCCGTGCAGTGACTTGAATGCAGGCTCGTCTTTCATCTCGCAAGACGAAAGCTTGTCTGTATCCCCTGTGGAGACCACAGTGAAAGACCTAGTTCCCCACCTCATCGCCACCGGAGGCCTCACATCGTTTGAAAACTCCAGAGGTACGCGGAGATCAGTGCCTCCAAAGGAGACGATGCCTGACTCGTCGTGAAACTTGATAGGAGTCCCAGGATTCCTGTGGCACGTGGAAAGGGACACTTGGTCTCCCGACTCAGCTGGAGAGGCGTTCCAATTGCCCTGCCAATCCTCGAGGAGAATCCCGAATTGTCCCTCGCAACTAGGCAGGAGTCCTGAGGTCGCTGAACAAACACGTGGGTGGAACGGCCATCCCCGTCGTAACTCGAGAATATACCCCAGTTTCCCGCCGCAACTCGAGAAAAACCATGAGACTTCCCCATCGCCGCGAGATGAGGCCCGATTCCCCTGCACTGCATGCAGAGCAATTCCGTGTTGCACATCAAACATGAAAGGAGCCTTGATTTCCTTGATGGCCCTCCAGAGAATCCCCAAGAACACTGTTTCAAGGCTAGAGGGATCCTGAGGTCACTGTAGCAACAGGAAAGAGCTCCGTGGACCAAAAATCAACTCGAGGTGAGAGGTTAGTCCCTGGCTTCGACTCCAGAGGAATACCACTTTACCACAAGCACCTCAAGAGGAGGTTTGTCTCAGCTCTACGTATGTGAGAGGGACCCTGATTTTGCGGTCTCAAGTGGAATGGACACTGCGATGCCCTGACTCGAAATAAGGCCGGATGTCCCTGCAGTGACTTGAATGCAGGCTCGTCTTGCATCTCCCAAGATGAAAGGATGTGTGAATCCCCTGTGTAGACCACAGAGAAAGACCTAGTTCCCCACCTCATCGCCACCGGAGGCCTCACATCCTTTGAAAACTCCAGAGGTAGGCGGAGATCAGTGCCTCCAAAGGAGATGATGCCTGACTCCTCGTGAAACTTGATAGGAGTCCCAGGATTCCTGTGGCACGTGGAAAGGGACCCTTGTACTCCTGCCTCAGCTGGAGAGGCGTCCCAATTGCCCTGCCAAGCCTCGAAGAGAATCCCGAGTTGTCCCTCGCAACTAGGCAGGAGTCCTGACGTCGCTGAACAAACACGTGTGTCGAAGGGCCATCCCCGTCGTAACTCGAGAATATACCCCAGGTTCCCACCGCAACTCGAGAAAAACCATGAGACTTCCCCCTCGCCGCGAGATGAGGCCAGATTCCCCTGCACTGCGTGAAGAGCAATTCCGTGTTGCACATCACACATGAAAGGAGCCTTGATTTCCTTGATGGCACTCCAGAGAAACCCCAAGAACACTGTTTCAAGGCTAGAGGGATCCTGAGGTCACTGTAGCAACTCGAACGAGCTCCGTGGACTAAAAATCAACTCAAGATGAGAGGTTAGTCCCTGGCTTCGACACCAGAGGAATACCACCTTACCACAAGCACCTCAAGAGGAGGCTTCTCTCAGCTCTAGGTATGTGAGAGGGACCCTGAGTTTGCGGCCTCAAGTGGAATGGACACCGCGATGCCCTGACTCGAAATAAGGCCGGATATCCCTGCAGTGACTTGAATGCAGGCTCGTCTTGCATCTCCCAAGACGAAAGGATGTCTGAATCCCCTGTGGAGACTACAGAGAAAGACCTAGTTCCCCACCTCATCGCGACCGGAGGCCTCACTTCCTTTGAAAACTCCAGAGGTACGCGGAAATCAGTGCCTCCAAAGGAGACGATGCCTGACTCCTCGTGAAACTTGATAGGAGTCCCAGGATTCCTGTGGCACGTGGAAAGGGACCCTTGGTCTCCCGCCTCAGCTGGAGAGGCATCCCAAATGCCCTGCTAAGCCTCGAGGAGAATCCCGAGTTGTCCCTCGCAACTAGGTAGGCGTCCAGACGTCGCTGAACAAACACGTTTGTGGAAGGGCCATCCCCGTCGTAACTCGAGAATATACCCCAGGTTCCCGCCGCAACTCGAGAAAAACCATGAGATTCCCCCTCGCCGGGAGATGAGACCCGATTCCCCTGCACTGCGTGCAGAGCAATTCTGTGTTGCACATCACATATGAAAGGAGCCTTGATTTCCTTGATGGCACTCCAGAGAAACCCCAAGAGCACTGTTTCAAGGCTAGAGGGATCCTGAGGTCACTGTAGCAACACGAAAGAGTTCCGTGGACCAAAAATCAACTCGAGATTAGAGGTTAGTCCCTGGCTTCGACTCCAGAGGAATACCACCTTACCACAAGCACCTCAAAAGGACGCTTCTCTCAGCTCTAGGTATGTGAGAGGGACCCTGAGTTGGCAGCCACAAGAGGAAAGGACACCGTGATGCCCTGACTCGAAATAAGGCCGGATATCCCTGCAGTGACTTGAATGCAGGCTCGTCTTTCATCTCCCAAGTGAAAGCATGTCTGAATCCCCTGTGGAGACCACAGAGAAAGACCTAGTTCCCCACCTCATCGCCACCGGAGGCCTCACATCCTTTGAAAACTCCAGAGGTACGCGGAGATCAGTGCCTCCAAAGGAGACGATGCCTGACTCCTCGTGAAACTTGATAGGAGTCCCAGGATTCCTGTCGCACGTGGAAAGGGACACTTGGTCTCCCGCCTCAGCTGGAGAGGCGTTCCAATTGCCCTGCCAAGCCTCGAGGAGAATCCCGAGTTGTCCCTCGCAACTAGGCAGGAGTCCTGAGGTCGCTGAACAAACACGTGGGTGGAAGGGCCATCCCCGTCGTAACTCGAGAATATACCCCAGGTTCCCGCCGCAACTCGAGAAACACCATGAGACTTCCCCCTCGCCGCGAGATGAGGCCCGATTCCCCTGCACTGCGTGCAGAGCAATTCCGTGTTGCACATCAAACATGAAAGGAGCCTTGATTTCCTTGATGGCCCTCCAGAGAATCCCCAAGAACACTGTTTCAAGGCTAGAGGGATCCTGAGGTCACTGTAGCAACAGGAAAGAGCTCCGTGGACCAAAAATCAACTCGAGATGAGAGGTTAGCCCCTGGCTTCGACTCCAGAGGAATACCACTTTACCACAAGCACCTCAAGAGGAGGTTTGTCTCAGCTCTACGTATGTGAGAGGGACCCTGATTTTGCGGTCTCAAGTGGAATGGACACTGCGATGCCCTGACTCGAAATAAGGCCGGATGTCCCTGCAGTGACTTGAATGCAGGCTCGTCTTGCATCTCCCCAGATGAAAGGATGTGTGAATCCCCTGTGTAGACCACAGAGAAAGACCAAGTTCCCCACCTCATCGCCACCGGAGGCCTCACATCCTTTGAAAACTCCAGAGGTAGGCGGAGATCAGTGCCTCCAAAGGAGACGATGCCTGACTCCTCGTGAAACTTGATAGGAGTCCCAGGATTCCTGTGGCACGTGGAAAGCGACCCTTGGACTCCTGCCTCAGCTGGAGAGGCGTCCCAATGGCCCTGCCAAGCCTCGAGGAGAATCCCGAGTTGTCCCTCGCAACTAGGCAGGAGTCCTGAGGTCGCTGAACAAACACGTGGGTGGAAGGGCCATCCCCGTCGTAACTCGAGAATATACCCCAGGTTCCCGCCGCAACTCGAGAAAAACCATGAGACTTCCCCCTCGCCGCGAGATGAGGCCCGATTCCCCTGCACTGCGTGCAGAGCAATTCCGTGTTGCACATCAAACATGAAAGGAGCCTTGATTTCCTTGATGGCCCTCCAGAGAATCCCCAAGAACACTGTTTCAAGGCTAGAGGGATCCTGAGGTCACTGTAGCAACACGAAAGAGCTCCGTGGACCAAAAATCAACTCGAGATGAGAGGTTAGTCCCTGGCTTCGACTCCAGAGGAATACCACTTTACCACAAGCACCTCAAGAGGAGGTTTGTCTCAGCTCTAGGTATGTGAGAGGGACCCTGATTTTGCGGTCTAAAGTGGAATGGACACTGCGATGCCCTGACGGGAAATAAGGCCGGATGTCCCTGCAGTGACTTGAATGCAGGCTCGTCTTGCATCTCCCAAGATGAAAGGATGTGTGAATCCCCTGTGTAGACGACAGAGAAAGACCTAGTTCCCCACCTCATCGCCACCGGAGGCCTCACATCCTTTGAAAACTCCAGAGGTAGGCGGAGATCAGTGCCTCCAAAGGAGACGATGCCTGACTCCTCGTGAAACTTGATAGGAGTCCGAGGATTCCTGTGGCACGTGGAAAGGGACCCTAGGACTCCTGCCTCAGCTGGAGAGGCGTCCCAATGGCCCTGCCAAGCCTCGAGGAGAATCCCGAGTTGTCCCTCGCAACTAGGCAGGAGTTCTGACGTCGCTGAACAAACACGTGTGTCGAAGGGCCATCCCCGTCGTAACTCGAGAATATATCCCAGGTTCCCGCCGCAACTCGAGAAAAACCATTAGACTTCCCCCTCGCCGCGAGATGAGGCCAGATTCCCCTGCACTGTGTGAAGAGCAATTCCGTGTTGCACATCACACATGAAAGGAGCCTTGATTTCCTTGATGGCACTCCAGAGAAACCCCAAGAACACTGTTTCAAGGCTAGAGGGGTCCTGAGGTCACAGTAGCAACACGAAAGAGCTCCGTGGGCTAAAAATCAACTCGAGATGAGAGGTTCGTCCCTGGCTTCGACACCAGAGGAATACCACCTTCCCACAAGCACCTCAAGAGGAGGCTTCTCTCAGCTCTAGCTATGTGAGAGGGACCCTGAGTTTGCGGCCTCAAGTGGAATGGACACCGCGATGCCCTGACTCGAAATAAGGCCGGATATCCCTGCAGTGACTTGAATGCAGGCTCGTCTTGCATCTCCCAAGACGAAAGGATGTCTGAATCCCCTGTGGAGACCACAGAGAAAGACCTAGTTCCCCACCTCATCGCGACCGGAGGCCTCACTTCCTTTGAAAACTCCAGAGGTACGCGGAGATCAGTGTCTCCAAAGGAGACGATGCCTGACTCCTCGTGAAACTTGATAGGAGTCCCAGGATTCCTGTGGCACGTGGAAAGGGACCCTTGGTCTCCCGCCTCAGCTGGAGAGGCATCCCAAATGCCCTGCTAAGCCTCGAGGAGAATCCCGAGTTGTCCCTCGCAACTAGGTAGGCGTCCAGACGTCGCTGAACAAACACGTGTGTGGAAGGGCCATCCCCGTCGTAACTCGAGAATATACCCCAGGTTCCCGCCGCAACTCGAGAAAAACCATGAGATTCCCCCTCGCCGGGAGATGAGACCCGATTCCCCTGCACTGCGTGCAGAGCAATTCCGTGTTGCACATCACATATGAAAGGAGCCTTGATTTCCTTGATGGCACTCCAGAGAAACCCCAAGAGCACTGTTTCAAGGCTAGAGGGATCCTGAGGTCACTGTAGCAACACGAAAGAGCTCCGTGGACCAAAAATCAACTCGAGATTAGAGGTTAGTCCCTGGCTTCGACTCCAGAGGAATACCACCTTACCACAAGCACCTCAAGAGGAGGCTTCTCTCAGCTCTAGGTATGTGAGAGGGACCCTGAGTTTGCGGCCTCAAGTGGAATGGACACCGCGATGCCCTGACTCGAAATAAGGCCGGATATCCCTGCAGTGACTTGAATGCAGGCTCGTCTTGCATCTCCCAAGATGAAAGGATGTCTGAATCCCCTGTGGAGACCACAGAGAAAGACGTAGTTCCCGACCTCATCGCGAACGGAGGCCTCACATCCTTTGAAAACTCCAGAGGGACGCGGAGATCAGTGCCTCCAAAGGAGACGATGTCTGACTCCTCGTGAAACTTAATAGGAGTCCCAGGCTTCCTGTGGCACATGGAAAGGGACACTTGGTCTCCCGCCTCAGCTGGAGAGGCGTCCCAATTGCCCTGCGAAGCCTCGAGGAGAATCCCGAGTTGTCCCTCGCAACTAGGCAGGAGTCCTGACGTCGCTGAAGAAACACGTGTGTGGAAGGGCCATCCCCGTCGTAACTCGAGAATATACCCCAGGTTCCCGCTGCAACTCGAGAAATACCATGAGACTTTCCCCTCACCGTGAGTAGAGGTCCGATTCCCCTGCACTGCATGCAGAGCAATACCGTGTTGCACATCACACATGAAAGGAGCCTTGATTTCCTTGATGGCACTCTAGAGAAACCCCAAGAACACGGTTTCAAGGCTAGAGGGATCCTGAGGTCACTGTAGCCACACGAAAGAGCTCCGTGGACCAAAAATCAACTCGAGATGAGAGGTTAGTCCCTGGCTTCGACTCCAGAGGAATGCCACCTTACCACAAGCACCTCAAGAGGAGGCTTCTCTCAGCTCTAGGTATGTGAGAGGGACCCTGAGTTTGCGGCCTCAAGTGGAATGGACACCGCGATGCCCTGGCTCGAAATAAGGCCGGATATCCCTGCAGTGACTTGAATGCAGGCTCGTCTTGCATCTCCCAAGACGAAGGGATGTCTGAATCCCCTGTGGAAACCACAGAGAAAGACCTAGTTCCCCACCTCATCGCGACCGGAGGCCTCACATCCTTTGAAAACTCCAGAGGTACACGGAGATCAGTGCCTCCAAAGGAGACGATGCCTGACTCCTCGTGAAACTTGATAGGAGTCCCAGGATTCCTGTGGCACGTGGAAAGGGACCCTTGGTCTCCCGCCTCAGCTGGAGAGGCGTCCCAATTGCCTGCCAAGCCTCGAGGAGAATCCCGAGTTGTCCCTCGCAACTAGGCAGGAGTCCTGACGTCGCTGAACAAACACGTGGGTGGAAGGGCGATCCCCGTCGGAACTCGAGAATATACCCCAGTTTCCCGCCACAACTCGAGAAAAATCATGAGACTTCCCCATCGCCGCAAAATGAAGCCCGATTCCCCTGCACTGCATTCAAAGCAATTCCGTGTTGCACATCAAACATGAAAGGAGCCTTGATTTCCTTGATGGAACTCCAGAGAAACCCCAAGAACACTGTTTCAAGGCTAGAGGGATCCTGAGGTCACTGTAGCCACACGAAAGAGCTCCGTGGACCAAAAATCAACTCGAGATGAGAGGTTAGTCCCTGGCTTCGACTCCAGAGGAATACCACCTTACCACAAGCACCTCAAGAAGAGGCTTCTCTCAGCTCTAGGTATGTGAGAGGAACCCTGAGTTTGCGGCCTCAAGTGGAATGGACACCCCGACGCCCTGACTCGAAATAAGGCCGGATATCCCTGCAGTGACTTGAATGCAGGCTCGTCTTGCATCTCCCAAGACGAAAGGATGTCTGAATCCCCTGTGAAAACCACAGAGAAAGACCTAGTTCCCCACCTCATCGCGACCGGAGGCCTCACATCCTTTGAAAACTCCAGAGGTACACGGAGATCAGTGCCTCCAAAGGAGACGATGCCTGACTCCTCAAGAAACTTGATAGGAGTCCCAGGATTCCTGTGCACGTGGATAGGGACAGTTGGTCTCCCGCCTCAGCTGGAGAGGCGTCCCAATTGCCCTGCCAAGCCTCGAGGACAATCCCGAGTTGTCCCTCGCAACTAGGCAGGAGTCCTGAGGTCGCTGAACAAACACGTGGTTGAAAGAGCCATCCCCGTCGTAACTCGAGAATATACCCCAGGTTCCCGCTGCAACTCGAGAAAAACCATGAGACTTTCCCCTCGCCGCGATATGAGGCCCGATTCCCCTGCACTGCGTGCAGAGCAATTCCGTGTTGCACATCACACATGAAAGGAGCCTTGATTTCCTTGGTGGCACTCCAGAGAAACCCCAAGAACACTGTTTCAAGGCTAGAGGGATCCTGAGGTCACTGTAGCAACACGAAAGAGCTCCGTGGACCAAAAATCAACTCGAGATGAGAGGTTAGTCCCTGGCTTCGACTCCAGAGGAATACCACCTTACCACAAGCACCTCAAGAGGAGGATTCTTTCAGCTCTAGCTATGTGAGAGGGACCCTGAGTTTGCGGCCTCAAGTGGAATGGACACTGCGATGCCCTGACTCGAAATAAGGCCGGATATCCCTGCAGTGACTTGAATGTAGACTCGTCTTGCATCTCACAAGACGAAAGGATGTCGGAATCCCCTGTGTAGATCACAGAGAAAGACCTAGTTCCCCACCTCATCGCGACCGGAGGCCTCACATCCTTTGAAAACTCCAGAGGTACACGGAGATCAGTGCCTCCAAAGGAGACGATGCCTGACTCCTCGTGAAACTTGATAGGAGTCCCAGGATTCCTGTGGTACGTGGAAAGGGACCCTTGGTCTCCCGCCTCAGCTGGAGAGGCGTCCCAATTGCCTGCCAAGCCTCGAGGAGAATCCCGAGTTGTCCCTCGCAACTAGGCAGGAGTCCTGACGTCGCTGAACAAACACGTGGGTGGAAGGGCGATCCCCGTCGGAACTCGAGAATATACCCCAGTTTCCCGCCGCAACTCGAGAAAAATCATGAGACTTCCCCATCGCCGCAAAATGAAGCCCGATTCCCCTGCACTGCATTCAAAGCAATTCCGTGTTGCACATCAAACATGAAAGGAGCCTTGATTTCCTTGATGGAACTCCAGAGAAACCCCAAGAACACTGTTTCAAGGCTAGAGGGATCCTGAGGTCACTGTAGCCACACGAAAGAGCTCCGTGGACCAAAAATCAACTCGAGATGAGCGGTTAGTCCCTGGCTTCGACTCCAGAGGAATACCACCTTACCACAAGCACCTCAAGAAGAGGCTTCTCTCAGCTCTAGGTATGTGAGAGGAACCCTGAGTTTGCGGCCTCAAGTGGAATGGACACCCCGACGCCCTGACTCGAAATAAGGCCGGATATCCCTGCAGTGACTTGAATGCAGGCTCGTCTTGCATCTCCCAAGACGAAAGGATGTCTGAATCCCATGTGGAGACCACAGAGAAAAACCTAGTTCCCGACCTCATCGCGAGCGGAGGCCTCACATACTTTGAAAACTCCAGAGGTACACTGAGATCAGTGCCTCCAAAGGAGATGATGCCTGACTCCTCGTGAAACTTGATAGGAGTCCCAGGATTCCTGTGGCACGTGGAAAGGGACCCTTGGTCTCCCGCCTCAGCTGGAGAGGCGTCCCAATTGCCCTGCCAAGCATCGAGGAGAATCCCGAGTTGTCCCTCGCAACTAGGCAGTAGTCCTGACGTCGCTGAACAAACTCGTGGGTGGAAGGGCCATCCCCGTCGTAACTCGAGAATATACCCCAGGTTCCCGCCGCAACTCGAGAAAAACCATGAGACTTCCCCCTCGCCGCCAGATGAGGCCCGATTCCCCTGCACTGCGTGCAGAGCAATTCCGTGTTGCATATCACACATGAAAGGAGCCTTGATTTCCTTGATGGCACTCCAGAGAAACCCCAAGAACACTGTTTCAAGGCTAGAGGGATCCTGAGGTCACTGTAGTAACACGAAAGAGCTCCGTGGACCAAAATTCAACTCGAGATGAAAGGTTTGTCCCTGGCTTCGACTCCAGAGGAAACCACCTTACCACAAGCACCTCAAGAGGAGGCTTCTCTCAGCTCTAGCTATGTGAGAGGGACCCTGAGTTTGCGGCCTCAAGTGGAATGGACACCGCGATGCCCTGACTCGAAATAAGGACGGATATCCCTGCAGTGACTTGAATGCACGCTCGTCTTGCATCTCCCAAGATGAAAGGATGATTGAATCCCCTGTGGAGACCACAGAGAAAGACCTAGTTCCCCACCTCATCGCGACCGGAGGCCTCACATACTTTGAAAACTCCAGAGGAACACTGAGATCAGTGCCTCCAAAGGAGACGATGCCTGACTCCTCGTGAAACTTGATAGGAGTCCCAGGATTCCTGTGGCAGGTGGAAAGGGACACTTGGTCTCCCGCCTCAGCTGGAGAGGCGTCCCAATTGCCCTGCCAAGCCTCGAGGAGAATCCCGAGTTGTCCCTCGCAACTAGGCAGGAGTCCTGACGTCGCTGAACAAACACATGGGTGGAAGGGCCATCCCCGTCGTAAGTCGAGAATATACCCCAGGTTCCCGCCGCAACTCGAGAAAAACCATGAGGCTTCCCCATCGCCGCAAGATGAGGCCCGATTCCCCTGCACTGCATTCAAAGCAATTCCGTGTTGCACATCAAACATGAAAGGAGCCTTGATTTCCTTGATGGCACTCCAGGGAAACCCCAAGAACACTGTTTCAAGGCTAGAGGGATCCTGAGGTCACTGTAGCAACAGGAAAGAGCTCCGTGGACCAAAAATCAACTCGAGATGAGAGGTTAGTCCCTGGCTTCCACTCCAGAGGAATACCACCTTACCACAAGCACCTCAAGAGGAGGATTCTCTCAGCTCTAGGTATGTGAGAGGGACCCTGAGTTTGCGGTCTCAAGTGGAATGGACACCGCGATGCCCTGACTCGAAATAAGGCCGGATATCCGTGCAGTGACTTGAATGCAGGCTCGTCTTTCATCTCGCAAGACGAAAGCATGTCTGTATCCCCTGTGGAGACCACAGTGAAAGACCTAGTTCCCCACCTCATCGCCACCGGAGGCCTCACATCGTTTGAAAACTCCAGAGGTACGCGGAGATCAGTGCCTCCAAAGGAGACGATGCCTGACTCGTCGTGAAACTTGATAGGAGTCCCAGGATTCCTGTGGCACGTGGAAAGGGACACTTGGTCTCCCGACTCAGCTGGAGAGGCGTTCCAATTGCCCTGCCAATCCTCGAGGAGAATCCCGAATTGTCCCTCGCAACTAGGCAGGAGTCCTGAGGTCGCTGAACAAACACGTGGGTGGAACGGCCATCCCCGTCGTAACTCGAGAATATACCCCAGTTTCCCGCCGCAACTCGAGAAAAACCATGAGACTTCCCCATCGCCGCGAGATGAGGCCCGATTCCCCTGCACTGCGTGCAGAGCAATTCCGTGTTGCACATCAAACATGAAAGGAGCCTTGATTTCCTTGATGGCCCTCCAGAGAATCCCCAAGAACACTGTTTCAAGGCTAGAGGGATCCTGAGGTCACTGTAGCAACAGGAAAGAGCTCCGTGGACCAAAAATCAACTCGAGGTGAGAGGTTAGTCCCTGGCTTCGACTCCAGAGGAATACCACTTTACCACAAGCACCTCAAGAGGAGGTTTGTCTCAGCTCTACGTATGTGAGAGGGACCCTGATTTTGCGGTCTCAAGTGGAATGGACACTGCGATGCCCTGACTCGAAATAAGGCCGGATGTCCCTGCAGTGACTTGAATGCAGGCTCGTCTTGCATCTCCCAAGATGAAAGGATGTGTGAATCCCCTGTGTAGACCACAGAGAAAGACCTAGTTCCCCACCTCATCGCCACCGGAGGCCTCACATCCTTTGAAAACTCCAGAGGTAGGCGGAGATCAGTGCCTCCAAAGGAGATGATGCCTGACTCCTCGTGAAACTTGATAGGAGTCCCAGGATTCCTGTGGCACGTGGAAAGGGACCCTTGTACTCCTGCCTCAGCTGGAGAGGCGTCCCAATTGCCCTGCCAAGCCTCGAGGAGAATCCCGAGTTGTCCCTCGCAACTAGGCAGGAGTCCTGACGTCGCTGAACAAACACGTGTGTCGAAGGGCCATCCCCGTCGTAACTCGAGAATATACCCCAGGTTCCCACCGCAACTCGAGAAAAACCATGAGACTTCCCCCTCGCCGCGAGATGAGGCCAGATTCCCCTGCACTGCGTGAAGAGCAATTCCGTGTTGCACATCACACATGAAAGGAGCCTTGATTTCCTTGATGGCACTCCAGAGAAACCCCAAGAACACTGTTTCAAGGCTAGAGGGATCCTGAGGTCACTGTAGCAACACGAACGAGCTCCGTGGACTAAAAATCAACTCAAGATGAGAGGTTAGTCCCTGGCTTCGATTCCAGAGGAATACCACCTTACCACAAGCACCTCAAGAGGAGGCTTCTCTCAGCTCTAGGTATGTGAGAGGGACCCTGAGTTTGCGGCCTCAAGTGGAATGGACACCGCGATGCCCTGACTCGAAATAAGGCCGGATATCCCTGCAGTGACTTGAATGCAGGCTCGTCTTGCATCTCCCAAGACGAAAGGATGTCTGAATCCCCTGTGGAGACTACAGAGAAAGACCTAGTTCCCCACCTCATCGCGACCGGAGGCCTCACTTCCTTTGAAAACTCCAGAGGTACGCGGAAATCAGTGCCTCCAAAGGAGACGATGCCTGACTCCTCGTGAAACTTGATAGGAGTCCCAGGATTCCTGTGGCACGTGGAAAGGGACCCTTGGTCTCCCGCCTCAGCTGGAGAGGCATCCCAAATGCCCTGCTAAGCCTCGAGGAGAATCCCGAGTTGTCCCTCGCAACTAGGTAGGCGTCCAGACGTCGCTGAACAAACACGTTTGTGGAAGGGCCATCCCCGTCGTAACTCGAGAATATACCCCAGGTTCCCGCCGCAACTCGAGAAAAACCATGAGATTCCCCCTCGCCGGGAGATGAGACCCGATTCCCCTGCACTGCGTGCAGAGCAATTCTGTGTTGCACATCACATATGAAAGGAGCCTTGATTTCCTTGATGGCACTCCAGAGAAACCCCAAGAGCACTGTTTCAAGGCTAGAGGGATCCTGAGGTCACTGTAGCAACACGAAAGAGTTCCGTGGACCAAAAATCAACTCGAGATTAGAGGTTAGTCCCTGGCTTCGACTCCAGAGGAATACCACCTTACCACAAGCACCTCAAAAGGACGCTTCTCTCAGCTCTAGGTATGTGAGAGGGACCCTGAGTTGGCGGCCACAAGAGGAAAGGACACCGCGATGCCCTGACTCGAAATAAGGCCGGATATCCCTGCAGTGACTTGAATGCAGGCTCGTCTTTCATCTCCCAAGCGAAAGCATGTCTGAATCCCCTGTGGAGACCACAGAGAAAGACCTAGTTCCCCACCTCATCGCCACCGGAGGCCTCACATCCTTTGAAAACTCCAGAGGTACGCGGAGATCAGTGCCTCCAAAGGAGACGATGCCTGACTCCTCGTGAAACTTGATAGGAGTCCCAGGATTCCTGTCGCACGTGGAAAGGGACACTTGGTCTCCCGCCTCAGCTGGAGAGGCGTTCCAATTGCCCTGCCAAGCCTCGAGGAGAATCCCGAGTTGTCCCTCGCAACTAGGCAGGAGTGCTCACGTCGCTGAACAAACACGTGGGTGGAAGGGCCATCCCCGTCGTAACTCGAGAATATACCCCAGGTTCCCGCCGCAACTCGAGAAACACCATGAGACTTCCCCCTCGCCGCGAGATGAGGCCCGATTCCCCTGCACTGCGTGCAGAGCAATTCCGTGTTGCACATCAAACATGAAAGGAGCCTTGATTTCCTTGATGGCCCTCCAGAGAATCCCCAAGAACACTGTTTCAAGGCTAGAGGGATCCTGAGGTCACTGTAGCAACAGGAAAGAGCTCCGTGGACCAAAAATCAACTCGAGATGAGAGGTTAGCCCCTGGCTTCGACTCCAGAGGAATACCACTTTACCACAAGCACCTCAAGAGGAGGTTTGTCTCAGCTCTACGTATGTGAGAGGGACCCTGATTTTGCGGTCTCAAGTGGAATGGACACTGCGATGCCCTGACTCGAAATAAGGCCGGATGTCCCTGCAGTGACTTGAATGCAGGCTCGTCTTGCATCTCCCCAGATGAAAGGATGTGTGAATCCCCTGTGTAGACCACAGAGAAAGACCAAGTTCCCCACCTCATCGCCACCGGAGGCCTCACATCCTTTGAAAACTCCAGAGGTAGGCGGAGATCAGTGCCTCCAAAGGAGATGATGCCTGACTCCTCGTGAAACTTGATAGGAGTCCCAGGATTCCTGTGGCACGTGGAAAGCGACCCTTGGACTCCTGCCTCAGCTGGAGAGGCGTCCCAATGGCCCTGCCAAGCCTCGAGGAGAATCCCGAGTTGTCCCTCGCAACTAGGCAGGAGTCCTGAGGTCGCTGAACAAACACGTGGGTGGAAGGGCCATCCCCGTCGTAACTCGAGAATATACCCCAGGTTCCCGCCGCAACTCGAGAAAAACCATGAGACTTCCCCCTCGCCGCGAGATGAGGCCCGATTCCCCTGCACTGCGTGCAGAGCAATTCCGTGTTGCACATCACACATGAAAGGAGCCTTGATTTCCTTGATGGCCCTCCAGAGAATCCCCAAGAACACTGTTTCAAGGCTAGAGGGATCCTGAGGTCACTGTAGCAACACGAAAGAGCTCCGTGGACCAAAAATCAACTCGAGATGAGAGGTTAGTCCCTGGCTTCGACTCCAGAGGAATACCACTTTACCACAAGCACCTCAAGAGGAGGTTTGTCTCAGCTCTAGGTATGTGAGAGGGACCCTGATTTTGCGGTCTAAAGTGGAATGGACACTGCGATGCCCTGACGGGAAATAAGGCCGGATGTCCCTGCAGTGACTTGAATGCAGGCTCGTCTTGCATCTCCCAAGATGAAAGGATGTGTGAATCCCCTGTGTAGACGACAGAGAAAGACCTAGTTCCCCACCTCATCGCCACCGGAGGCCTCACATCCTTTGAAAACTCCAGAGGTAGGCGGAGATCAGTGCCTCCAAAGGAGACGATGCCTGACTCCTCGTGAAACTTGATAGGAGTCCGAGGATTCCTGTGGCACGTGGAAAGGGACCCTTGGACTCCTGCCTCAGCTGGAGAGGCGTCCCAATGGCCCTGCCAAGCCTCGAGGAGAATCCCGAGTTGTCCCTCGCAACTAGGCAGGAGTCCTGACGTCGCTGAACAAACACGTGTGTCGAAGGGCCATCCCCGTCGTAACTCGAGAATATATCCCAGGTTCCCGCCGCAACTCGAGAAAAACCATTAGACTTCCCCCTCGCCACGAGATGAGGCCAGATTCCCCTGCACTGTGTGAAGAGCAATTCCGTGTTGCACATCACACATGAAAGGAGCCTTGATTTCCTTGATGGCACTCCAGAGAAACCCCAAGAACACTGTTTCAAGGCTAGAGGGATCCTGAGGTCACAGTAGCAACACGAAAGAGCTCCGTGGGCTAAAAATCAACTCGAGATGAGAGGTTCGTCCCTGGCTTCGACACCAGAGGAATACCACCTTCCCACAAGCACCTCAAGAAGAGGCTTCTCTCAGCTCTAGCTATGTGAGAGGGACCCTGAGTTTGCAGCCTCAAGTGGAATGGACACCGCGATGCCCTGACTCGAAATAAGGCCGGATATCCCTGCAGTGTCTTGAATACAGGCTCGTCTTGCATCTCCCAAGAAAAAAGGATGTCTGAATCCCCTGTGGAGACCACAGAGAAAGACCTAGTTCCCCACCTCATCGCGACCGGAGGCCTCACATCCTTTGAAAACTCCAGAGGTACGCGGAGATCAGTGCCTCCAAAGGAGACGATGCCTGACTCCTCGTGAAACTTCTTAGGGGTCCCAGGATTCCTGTGGCACGTGGAAAGGGACCCTTGGTCTCCCACCTCAGCTGGAGAGGCGTCCCAATTGCCCTGCCAAGCCTCGAGGAGAATCCCGAGTTGTCCCTCGCAACTAGGCAGGAGTCCTGACGTTGCTGAAGAAACACGTGTGTGGAAGGTCCATCCCAGTCGTAACTCGAGAATATACCCCAGGTTCCCGCCGCAACTCGAGAAAAACCATGAGACTTCCCCCTTGCCGCGAGATAAGGCCCGATTTCCCTGCATTGCATGCAGAGCAATTCCGTGTTGCACATCACACATGAAAGGAGCCTTGATTTCCTTGATGGCACTCAAGAGAAACCCCAAGAACAGTGTTTCAAGGCTAGAGGAATCCTGAGGTCACTGTAGCAACACGAAAGAGCTCCGTGGACCAAAAATCAACTCGAGATGAGAGGGTAGTACCTGGCTTCGACTCCAGAGGAATACCACCTTACCAGAAGCACCTCAAGAGGAGGCTTCTCTCAGCTCTAGTTATGTGAGAGGGACCCTGAGTTTGCGGCCTCAAGTGGAATGGACACCGCGATGCCCTGACTCGAAATAAGGCCGGATATCCCTGCAGTGACTTGAATGCAGGCTCGTCTTGCATCTCCCAAGACGAAAGGATGTCTGAATCCCCTGTGGAGACCACAGAGAAAGACCTAGTTCCCCACCTCATCGCGACCGGAGGCCTCACTTCCTTTGAAAACTCCAGAGGTACGCGGAGATCAGTGCCTCCAAAGGAGACGATGCCTGACTCCTCGTGAAACTTGATAGGAGTCCCAGGATTCCTGTGGCACGTGGAAAGGGACCCTTGGTCTCCCGCCTCAGCTGGAGAGGCATCCCAAATGCCCTGCTAAGCCTCGAGGAGAATCCCGAGTTGTCCCTCGCAACTAGGCAGGAGTCCTGAGGTCGCTGAACAAACACGTGGTTGAAAGAGCCATCCCCGTCGTAACTCGAGAATATACCCCAGGTTCCCGCTGCAACTCGAGAAAAACCATGAGACTTTCCCCTCGCCGCGATATGAGGCCCGATTCCCCTGCACTGCGTGCAGAGCAATTCCGTGTTGCACATCACACATGAAAGGAGCCTTGATTTCCTTGGTGGCACTCCAGAGAAACCCCAAGAACACTGTTTCAAGGCTAGAGGGATCCTGAGGTCACTGTAGCAACACGAAAGAGCTCCGTGGACCAAAAATCAACTCGAGATGAGAGGTTAGTCCCTGGCTTCGACTCCAGAGGAATACCACCTTACCACAAGCACCTCAAGAGGAGGATTCTTTCAGCTCTAGCTATGTGAGAGGGACCCTGAGTTTGCGGCCTCAAGTGGAATGGACACTGCGATGCCCTGACTCGAAATAAGGCCGGATATCCCTGCAGTGACTTGAATGTAGACTCGTCTTGCATCTCACAAGACGAAAGGATGTCGGAATCCCCTGTGTAGATCACAGAGAAAGACCTAGTTCCCCACCTCATCGCGACCGGAGGCCTCACATCCTTTGAAAACTCCAGAGGTACACGGAGATCAGTGCCTCCAAAGGAGACGATGCCTGACTCCTCGTGAAACTTGATAGGAGTCCCAGGATTCCTGTGGCACGTGGAAAGGGACCCTTGGTCTCCCGCCTCAGCTGGAGAGGCGTCCCAATTGCCTGCCAAGCCTCGAGGAGAATCCCGAGTTGTCCCTCGCAACTAGGCAGGAGTCCTGACGTCGCTGAACAAACACGTGGGTGGAAGGGCGATCCCCGTCGGAACTCGAGAATATACCCCAGTTTCCCGCCGCAACTCGAGAAAAATCATGAGATTTCCCCATCGCCGCAAAATGAAGCCCGATTCCCCTGCACTGCATTCAAAGCAATTCCGTGTTGCACATCAAACATGAAAGGAGCCTTGATTTCCTTGATGGCACTCCAGAGAAACCCCAAGAACACTGTTTCAAGGCTAGAGGGATCCTGAGGTCACTGTAGCCACACGAAAGAGCTCCGTGGACCAAAAATCAACTCGAGATGAGAGGTTAGTCCCTGGCTTCGACTCCAGAGGAATACCACCTTACCACAAGCACCTCAAGAAGAGGCTTCTCTCAGCTCTAGGTATGTGAGAGGAACCCTGAGTTTGCGGCCTCAAGTGGAATGGACACCCCGACGCCCTGACTCGAAATAAGGCCGGATATCCCTGCAGTGACTTGAATGCAGGCTCGTCTTGCATCTCCCAAGACGAAAGGATGTCTGAATCCCCTGTGGAAACCACAGAGAAAGACCTAGTTCCCCACCTCATCGCGACCGGAGGCCTCACATCCTTTGAAAACTCCAGAGGTACACGGAGATCAGTGCCTCCAAAGGAGACGATGCCTGACTCCTCAAGAAACTTGATAGGAGTCCCAGGATTCCTGTGCACGTGGATAGGGACAGTTGGTCTCCCGCCTCAGCTGGAGAGGCGTCCCAATTGCCCTGCCAAGCCTCGAGGACAATCCCGAGTTGTCCCTCGCAACTAGGCAGGAGTCCTGAGGTCGCTGAACAAACACGTGGTTGAAAGAGCCATCCCCGTCGTAACTCGAGAATATACCCCAGGTTCCCGCTGCAACTCGAGAAAAACCATGAGACTTTCCCCTCGCCGCGATATGAGGCCCGATTCCCCTGCACTGCGTGCAGAGCAATTCCGTGTTGCACATCACACATGAAAGGAGCCTTGATTTCCTTGGTGGCACTCCAGAGAAACCCCAAGAACACTGTTTCAAGGCTAGAGGGATCCTGAGGTCACTGTAGCAACACGAAAGAGCTCCGTGGACCAAAAATCAACTCGAGATGAGAGGTTAGTCCCTGGCTTCGACTCCAGAGGAATTCCACCTTACCACAAGCACCTCAAGAGGTGGCTTCTCTCAGCTCTAGCTATGTGAGAGGGAACCTCAGTTTGCAGCCTCAAGTGGAATGGACATCGCGATGCCCTGACTCGAAATAAGGCTGGATATCCCTGCAGTGACTTGAATGCAGGCTCGTCTTGCATCTCCCAAGACGAAAGGATGTCTGAATCCCCTGTGGAGACCACAGAGAAAGACATAGTTCCCCACCTCATCGCGACCGGAGGCCTCACATCCTTTGAAAACTCCAGAGGTACGCGGAGATCAGTGCCTCCAAAGGAGACGATGCCTGACTCCTCGTGAAACTTGATAGGAGTCCCAGGATTCCTGTGGCACGTGGAAAGGGACCCTTTGTCTCCCACTCAGCTGGAGAGGCGTTCCAATTGCCCTGCCAATCCTCGAGGAAAATCCCGAGTTGTCCCTCGCAACTAGGCATGAGTCCTGACGTCGCTGAAAAAACACGTGGGTGGAAGGGTCATCACCGTCGTAACTCGAGAATATACCCCAGTTTCTCGTCGCAACTCGAGAAAAACCATGAGACTTCCCCCTCGCCGCGAGATGAGGCCAATTCCCCTACACTGCGTGCAGTGCAATTCCGTGTTGCACATCACACATGAAAGGAGCCTTGATTTCCTTGATGGCACTCCAGAGAAAACCCAAAAACACTGTTTCAAGGCTAGAGGGATCCTGAGGTCACTGTAGCATCACCAAAGAGCTCCGTGGACCAAGAATCAACTCGAGATGAGAGGTTAGTCCCTGGCTTCGACTTCAGAGGAATACCACCTTACCACAAGCACCTCAAGAGGAGGCTACTCTGAGCTCTAGGTATGTGAGAGGGACCCTGAGTTTGCATCCTCAAGTGGAAAGGACACCGCGATTCCCTGACTCGAAATAAGGCCGGATATCCCTGCAGTGACTTAAATGCAGGCTCGTCTTGCATCTCCCAAGATGAAAGGATGTCTGAATCCCCTGTGGAGACAACAGAGAAAGACCTAGTTCCCCACCTCATCGCGACCGGAGGCCTCATATCCTTTGAAAACTCCAGAGGTACGCGGAGATTAGTGCCTCCAAAGGAGACGATGCCTGACTCCTCGTGAAACTTCATAGGAGTCCCAGGATTCCTGTGGCACGTGGAAAGGGACCCTTGGTCTCCCGCCTCAGCTGGAGAGGCGTCCCAATTGCCCTGCCAAGCCTCGAGGAGAATCCCGAGTTGTCCCTCGCAACTAGGCAGGAGTCCTGACGTTGCTGAAGAAACACGTGTGTGGAAGGGCCATCCCCGTCGTAACTCGAGAATATACCCCAGGTTCCCGCCGCAACTCGAGAAAAACCATGAGACTTCCCCCTCGCCGCAAGATGAGGCCCGATTCCCCTGCACTGCATTCAAAGCAATTCCGTGTTGCACATCAAACATGAAAGGAGCCTTGATTTCCTTGATGGAACTCCATAGAAACCCAAAGAACATTTTTTCAAGGCTAGAGGGATGCTGAGATCACTGTCGCAACACGAAAGAGCTCCGTGGACCAAAAATCAACTCGAGATGAGAGGTTAGTCCCTGGCTTCGACTCCAGAGGAATACCACCTTACCACAAACACCTCAAGAGGAGGCTTCTCTCAGCTCTAGGTATGTGAGAGAGACCCTGATTTTGCGGCCGCAAGTGGAATGGACACTGCGATGCCCTGACTCGAAATAAGGCCGGATATCCCTGCAGTGACTTGAATGCAGGCTCGTCTTGCATCTCCCAAGATGAAAGGATGTCTGCATCCCCTGTGGAGACCACAGAGAAAGACCTAGTTCCCCACCTCATCGCGACCGGAGACCTCACATCCTTTGAAAACTCCACAGGTACGCGGAGATCAGTGCCTCCAAAGACGATGCCTGACTCCTCGTGAAACTTGATAGGAGTCCCAGGATTCCTGTGGCACGTGGAAAGGAACCCTTGGTCTCCCGCCTCAGCTGGAGAGGCGTCCCAATTGCCCTGTCAAGCCTCGAGAAGATTCCCGAGTTGTCCCTCGCAACTAGGCAGGAGTCCTGACGTCGCTGAACAAACACGTGTGTGGAAGGGCCATCCCCGTTGTAACTCGAGAATATACCCTAGGTTCCCGCCGCAACTCGAGAAAACCAATGAGACTTCCCCATCGCCGCGAGATGAGGCCCGATTCCCCTGCACTGCATGCAGAGCAATTCCGTGTTGCACATCACACATGAAAGGAGCCTTGATTTCCTTGATGGCACTGCAGAGAAACCCCAAGAACACTGTTTCAAGGCTAGAGGGATCCTGAGGTCACTGTAGCAACAAGAAAGAGCTCCGTGGACCACAAGTCAACTGGAAATTAGAGGTTAGTCCCTGACTTCGACTCCAGAGTAATACCACCTTACCACAAGCACCTCAAGAGGAGGCTTCTCTCAGCTCTAGGTATGTGAGAGGGACCCTGATTTTGCGGCCTCAAGTGGAATGGACACTGCGATGCCCTGACTCAAAATAATGCTGGATATCCTGCAGTGACTTGAATGCAGGCTTGTCTTGCATCTCCGAAGACGAGAAGATGTCTGAATCCCCTGTGGAGACCACAGAGAAAGACCTAGTTCCCCACCTCATTGCGACCGGAGGCCTCACATCCTTTGAAAACTCCAGAGGAACGCGAAGTACAGTGCCTCCAAAGGAGACGATGCCTGACTCCTCGTGAAACTTGATAGGAGTCCCAGGATTCCTGTGCACGTGGATAGGGACAGTTGGTCTCCCGCCTCAGCTGGAGAGGCGTCCCAATTGCCCTGCCAAGCCTCGAGGAGAATCCCGAGTTGTCCCTCGCAACTAGGCAGGAGTCCTGCCGTCGCTGATCAAACACCTGTGTGGAAGGGCCATCCCCGTCGTAACTCGAGAATATACCCCAGGTTACCGCTGCAACTCGAGAAATACCATGAGACTTCCCCCTCGCCTTGAGATGAGGTCCGATTCCCCTGCACTGCATGCAGAGCAATACCGTGTTGCACATCACACATGAAAGGAGCCTTGATTTCCTTGATGGCACTCCAGAGAAACCCCAAGAACACTGTTTCAAGGCTAGAGGGATCCTGAGGTCACTGTAGCAACACGAAAGAGCTCCGTGGACCAAAAATCAACTCGAGATGAGAGGTTAGTCCCTGGCTTCGACTCCAGAGGAATGCCACCTTACCACAAGCACCTCAAGAGGATGCTTCTCTCAGCTCTAGGTATGTGAGAGGGACCCTGAGTTTGCGGCCTCAAGTGGAATGGACACCGCGATGCCCTGGCTCAAAATAAGGCCGGATATCCCTGAAGTGACTTGAATGCAGGCTCGTCTTGCATCTCCCAAGACGAAAGGATGTCTGAATCCCCTGTGGAAACCACAGAGAAAGACCTAGTTCCCCACCTCATCGCGACCGGAGGCCTCACATCCTTTGAAAACTCCAGAGGTACACGGAGATCAGTGCCTCCAAAGGAGACGATGCCTGACTCCTCGTGAAACTTGATAGGAGTCCCAGGATTCCTGTGCACGTGGATAGGGACCCTTGGTCTCCCGCCTCAGCTGGAGAGGCGTCCCAATTGCCCTGCCAAGCCTCGAGGAGAATCCCGAGTTGACCCTCGCAACTAGGCAGGAGTCCTGACGTCGCTGAACAAACACGTGGGTGGAAGGGCCATCCTCGTCGTAACTCGAGAATATACCCCAGGTTCCCGCCGCAACTCGAGAAAAACCGTGAGACTTCCCCCTCGCCGCAAGATGAGGCCCGATTCCCCTGCACTGCGTGCAGAGCAATTCCGTGTTGCATATCACACATGAAAGGAGCCTTGATTTCCTTGATGGCACTCCAGAGAATCCCCAAGAACACTGTTTCAAGGCTAGAGGCATCCTGAGGTCACTGTAGCAACACGAAAGAGCTCCGTGGACCAAAAATCAACTCGAGATGAGAGGTTAGTCCCTGGCTTTGACTCCAGAGGAAACCACCTTACCACAAGCACCTCAAGAGGAGGCTTCTCTCAGCTCTAGGTATGTGAGAGGGACCCTGATTTTGCGGCCTCAAGTGGAAGGGACACCGCGATGCCCTGACTCGAAATAAGGCCGGATATCCCTGCAGTGACTTGAATGCAGGCTCGTCTTGCATCTCCCAAGATGAAAGGATGTCTGAATCCCCTGTGGAGACCACAGAGAAAGACCTAGTTCCCCACCTCATAGTGAGCGGAGGCCTCACATACTTTGAAAACTCCAGAGGTACACTGAGATCAGTGCCTCCAAAGGTGATGATGCCTGACTCCTCGTGAAACTTGATAGGAGTCCCAGGATTCCTGTGGCACGTGGAAAGGGACCCTTGGTCTCCCGCCTCAGCTGGAGAGGCGTCCCAATTGCCCTGCCAAGCCTCGAGGAGAATCCCGAGTTCTCCCTCGCAACTAGGCAGGAGTCCTGACGTCGCTGAACAAACACGTGGGTGGAAGGACCATCCCCGTCGTAACTCGAGAATATACCCCAGGGTCCCGCCGCAACTCGAGAAAAACCATGAGAATTCCCCCTCGCCGCGAGATGAGGCCCGATTCCCCTGCACTGGGTTGAGAGCAATTCCGTGTTGCACATCACACATGAAAGGAGCCTTGATTTCCTTGATGGCACTCCAGAGAAACCCCAAGAACACTGTTTCAAGGCTAGAGGGATCCTGAGGTCACTGTAGCAACACGAAAGAGCTCCGTGGACCAAACATCAACTCGAGATGAGAGGTTAGTCCCTGGCTTCGACTCCAGAGGAATACCACCTTACCACAAGCACTTCAAGAGGAGGCTTCTCTTAGCTCTAGGTATGTGAGAGGGACCCTGAGTTTGCGGCTTCAAGTGGAATGGACACCGCGATGCCCTGACTCGAAATAAGGCCGGATATTCCTGCAGTGACTTGAATGCAGGCTCGTCTTGCATCTCCCAAGACGAAACGATGTCTGAATCCCCTGTGGAGACTTCAGAGTAAGATTTAGTTCCCCACCTCATCGCGACCGGAGGCCTCACATCGTTTGAAAACTCCAGAGGTATGCGGAGATCAGTGCCTCCAAAGGAGACGATGCCCGACTCCTCGTGAAACTTCATAGGAGTCTCAGGATTCCTGTGGCACATGAAAAGGGACCCTTGGTCTCCCGCCTCAACTGGAGAGGCGTCTCAATTGCCCTGCCAAGCCTCGAGGAGAATCCCGAGTTGTCCCTCGCAACTAGGCAGGAGTCCTGACGTCGCTGAACAAACACTAGGCTGGAAGGGCCATCCCCGTCATAACTCGAGAATATACCCCAGGGTCCCGCCGCAACTTGAGAAAAACAATGAGACTTCCCCCTCGCCGCGAGATGAGGCTCGATTCTCCTGCACTGCATGCAGAGCAAATCTGTGTTGCACATCACACATGAAAGGAGACTTGATTTCCTTGATGGCACTCCAGAGAAACCCCAAGAACACTGTTTCAAGGCTAGAGGGATCCTGAGGTCACTGTAGGAACACGAAAGAGCTCCGTGGACCAAAATTCAACTCGAAATGAGAGGTTTGTCCCTGGCTTCGACTCCAGAGGAAACCACCTTACCACAAGCACCTCAAGAGGAGGCTTCTCTCAGCTCTAGCTATGTGAGAGGGACCCTGAGTTTGCGGCCTCAAGTGGAATGGACACCGCGATGCCCTGACTCGAAATAAGGCCGGATATCCCTGCAGTGACTTGAATGCAGGCTCGTCTTGCATCTCCCAAGATGAAAGGATGATTGAATCCCCTGTGGAGACCACAGAGAAAGACATAGTTCCCCACCTCATCGCGACCGGAGGCCTCACATCCTTTGAAAACTCCAGAGGTACGCGGAGATCAGGGCCTCCAAAGGAGACGATGCCTGACTCCTCGTGAAACTTGATAGGAGTCCCAGGATTCCTGTGGCACGTGGATAGGGACACTTGGTCTCCCGCCTCAGCTGGAGAGGCGTCCCAATGGCCCTGCCAAGCCTGGAGGAGAATCCCGAGTTGTCCCTCGCAACTAGGCAGGAGTCCTGACGTCGCTGAACAAACACGTGTGTGGAAGGGCCATCCCCGTCGTAACTCGAGAATATACCCCAGGTTCCGGCCGCAACTCGAGAAAAACCATGAGACTTCCCCCTCGCCGCGAGATGAGGCCCGATTCCCCTGCTCTGTGTGCAGAGCAATTTCGTGTTGCACATCACACATGAAAGGAGCCTTGATTTCCTTGATGGCACTCCAGAGAAACCCCAAGAACACTGTTTCAAGGCTAGAGGGATCCTGAGGTCACTGTAGCAACAGGAAAGACCTCCGTGGACCAAAAATCAACTCGAGATGAGAGGTTAGTCCCTGGCTTCCACTCCAGAGGAATACCACCTTACCACAAGCACCTCAAGAGGAGGCTTCTCTCAGCTCTAGCTATATGAGAGGGACCCTGAGTTTGCGGCCTCAAGTGGAATGGACACCGCGATGCCCTGACTCGAAATAAGGCCGGATATTCCTGCAGTGACTTGAATGCAGGCTCGTCTTGCATCTCCCAAGACGAAACGATGTCTGAATCCCCTGTGGAGACTTCAGAGTAAGATTTAGTTCCCTACCTCATCGCGACCGGAGGCCTCACATCCTTTGAAAACTCCAGAGGTATGCGGAGATCAGTGCCTCCAAAGGAGACGATGCCCGACTCCTCGTGAAACTTCATAGGAGTCTCAGGATTCCTGTGGCACATGAAAAGGGACCCTTGGTCTCCCGCCTCAGCTGGAGAGGCGTCTCAATTGCCCTGCCAAGCCTCGAGGAGAATCGCGAGTTGTCCCTCGCAACTAGGCAGGAGTCCTGACGTCGCTGAACAAACACTTGGCTGGAAGGGCCATCCCCGTCATAACTCGAGAATATACCCCAGGGTTCCGCCGCAACTTGAGAAAAACAATGAGACTTCCCCCTCGCCGCGAAATGAGGCTCGATTCTCCTGCACTGCATGCAGAGCAAATCTGTGTTGCACATCACACATGAAAGGAGACTTGATTTCCTTGATGGCACTCCAGAGAAACCACAAGAACACTGTTTCAAGGCTAGAGGGATCCTGAGGTCACTGTAGGAACACGAAAGAGCTCCGTGGACCAAAATTCAACTCGAGATGAGAGGTTTGTCCCTGGCTTCGACTCCAGAGGAAACCACCTTACCACAAGCACCTCAAGAGGAGGCTTCTCTCAGCTCTAGCTATGTGAGAGGGACCCTGAGTTTGCGGCCTCAAGTGGAATGGACACCGCGATGCCCTGACTCGAAATAAGGCCGGATATCCCTGCAGTGACTTGAATGCAGGCTCGTCTTGCATCTCCCAAGATGAAAGGATGATTGAATCCCCTGTGGAGACCACAGAGAAAGACATAGTTCCCCACCTCATCGCGACCGGAGGCCTCACATCCTTTGAAAACTCCAGAGGTACGCGGAGATCAGTGCCTCCAAAGGAGACGATGCCTGACTCCTCGGGAATCTTGATAGGAGTCCCAGGATTCCTGTGGCACGTGGAAAGGGACCCTTGGTCTCCCGCCTCAGCTGGAGAGGCGTCCCAATTGCCCTGCCAAGCCTCGAGGAGAATCCCGATTTATCCCTCGAAACTAGGCAGGAGTCCTGACGTCGCTGAACAAACACGTGTGTGGAAGGGCCATTCCCGTCGTAACTCGAGAATATACCCCAGGTTCCCGCCGCAACTCGAGAAAAACCATGAGACTTCCCCCTCGCCGCGAGATGAGGCCCGATTGCCCTGCACTGCGTGCAGAGCAATTCCGTCTTGCACATCACACATGAAAGGAGCCTTGATTTCCTTGATGGCACTCCAGAGAAACCCCAAGAACACTGTTTCAAGGCTAGAGGGATCCTGAGGTCACTGTAGCAACACGAAAGAACTCCGTGGACCACAAATCAACTCGAGATGAGAGGTTAGTCCCCGGCTTTGACTCCAGAGGAATACCACCTCACCACAAGCACCTCAAGAGGAGGCTTCTCTCAGCTCTAGGTATGTGAGAGGGACCCTGAGTTTGCGGCCTCAAGTGGAATGGACACCGCGATGCCCTGACTCGAAATACGGCCGGAAATCCCTGCAGTGACTTGAATGCTGGCTCGCCTTGCATCTCCCAAGACGAAAGGATTTCTGAATCCCCTGTGGAGACCACAGAGAAAGACCTAGTTCCCCACCTCATCGCCACCGGAGGCGTTACATCCTTTGAAAACTCCAGAGGTGCGCGGAGATCAGTGCCTCCAAAGGAGACGATGTCTGACTCCTTATGAATCTTGATACGAGTCCCAGGATTCCTGTGGCACGTGGAAAGGGACCCTTGGTCTCCCGCCTCAGCTGGAGAGGCGTCCCAATGGCCCTGCCAAGCCTCAAGGAGAATCCCGAGTTCTCCCTCGCAACTAGGCAGGAGTCCTGCCATCGCTGAACAAACACGTGGGTGGAAGGACCATCCCCGTCGTAACTCGAGAATATACCCTAGGGTCCCGCCGCAACTCGAGAAAACCATGAGAATTCCCCCTCGCCGCGAGATGAGGCCCGATTCCCCTGCACTGCGTTGAGAGCAATTCCGTGTTGCACATCACACATGAAAGGAGCCTTGATTTCCTTGATGGCACTCCAGAGAAACCCCAAGAACACTGTTTCAAGGCTAGAGGGATCCTGAGGTCACTGTAGCAACACGAAAGAGCTCCGTGGACCAAAAATCAACTCGAGATGAGAGGTTAGTCCCTGGCTTCGACTCCAGAGGAATACCACCTTACCACAAGCACCTCAAGAGGAGGCTTCTCTTAGCTTTAGGTATGTGAGAGGGACCCTGAGTTTGCGGCTTCAAGTGGAATGGACACCGTGATGCCCTGACTCGAAATAAGGCCGGATATTCCTGCAGTGACTTGAATGCAGGCTCGTCTTGCATCTCCCAAGATGAAACGATGTCTGAATCCCCTGTGGAGACTTCAGAGTAAGATTTAGTTCCCCACCTCATCGCGACCGGAGGCCTCACATCCTTTGAAAACTCCAGAGGTATGCGGAGATCAGTGCCTCCAAAGGAGACGATGCCCGACTCCTCGTGAAACTTCATCGGAGTCTCAGGATTCCTGTGGCACATGAAAAGGGACCCTTGGTCTCCCGCCTCAGCTGGAGAGGCGTCTCAATTGCCCTGCCAAGCCTCGAGGAGAATCCCGAGTTGTCCCTCGCAACTAGCCAGAAGTCCTGACGTCGCTGAACAAACACTTGGCTGGAAGGGCCATCCCCGTCATAACTCGAGAATATACCCCAGGGTCCCACCGCAACTTGAGAAAAACAATGAGACTTCCCCCTCGCCGCGAGATGAGGCTCGATTCTCCTGCACTGCATGCAGAGCAAATCTGTGTTGCACATCACACATGAAAGGAGACTTGATTTCCTTGATGGCCCTCCAGAGAAACCGCAAGAACACTGTTTCAAGGCTAGAGGGATCCTGAGGTTACTGTAGCAACACGAAAGAGCTCCATGGACCAAAAATCAACTCGAGATGTGAGGTTAGTACCTGGCTTAGACTCCATAGGAATACCACCTTACCACAAGCACCTCAAGAGGAGGCTTCTCACAGCTCTAGGTATGTGAGAGGGACCCTGAGTTTGCGGCCTCAAGTGGAATGGACACCGCGATGCCCTGACTCGAAATAAGGCCGGATATCCCTGCAGTGACTTGAATGCAGGCTCGTCTTGCATCTCCCAAGACGAAAGGATGTCTGAATCCCCTGTGGAGACCACAGAGAAAGACCTAGTTTCCCACCTCATCGCGACCGGAGGCCTCACATTCTTTGAAAACTCCAGAGGGACGCGGAGATCAGTGCCTCCAAAGGAGACGATGCCTGACTCCTCGTGAAACTTGATAGGAGTCCCAGGATACCTGTGGCACGTGGTAAGGGACTCTTGGTCTCCCGCCTCAGCTAGAGAGGCGTCCCAATACCCTGCCAAGCCTCGAGGAGAATCCCGAGTTGTCCCTCGCAACTAGGCAGGAGTCCTGACGTCGCTGAACAAAAAATTGTGTGGAAGGGCCATCCCCGTCGTAACTCGAGAATATACCCCAGGTTCCCGCCGCAACTCGAGAAAAACCATGAGACTTCCCCCTCGCTGCGAGATGAGGCCCGATTCCCCTGCACTGCGTGCAGAGCAATTCCGTCTTGCACATCACACATGAAAGGAGCCTTGATTTCCTTGATGGCACTCCAGAGAAACCCCAAGAACACTGTTTCAAGGCTATAGGGATCCTGAGGTCACTGTAGCAACACGAAAGAGCTCCGTGGACCAAAAATCAACTCGAGATGAGAGGTTAGTCCCTGGCTTCGACTCCAGAGGAATACCACCTTACCACAAGCACCTCAAGAGGAGGCTTCTCACAGCTCTAGCTATGTGAGAGGGACCCTGAGTTTGCGGCCTCAAGTGGAATGGACACCGTGATGCCCTGACTCGAAATAAGGCTGGATATCCCTGCAGTGACTTGAATGCAGGCTCGTCTTGCATCTCACAAGATGAAACGTTGTCTGAATCCCCTGTGGAGACCACAGAGAAAGACCTAGTTCCCCACCTCATCGCGACCGGAGGCCTCACATTCTTTGAAAATTCCAGAGGTACGCGGAGATCAGTGCCTCCAAAGGAGACGATGCCTGACTCCTCGTGAAACTTGATAGGATTCCCAGGATTCCTGTGGCACGTGGAAAGGGACCCTTGGTCTCCCGCCTCAGCTGGAGAGGCGTCCCAATTGCCCTGCCAAGCCTCCAGGAGAATCCCGAGTTGTCCCTCGCAACAAGGCAGGAGTCCTGACGTCGCTGAACAAACACGTGGGTGGAAGGGCCATCCCCGTCGTAACTCGAGAATATACCCCAGGTTCCCGCCGCAACTCGGGAAAAACCATGAGACTTCCCCCTCGCCGCGAGATGAGGCCCGATTCCCCTGCACTGCGTGCAGAGCAATTCCGTGTTGCACATCACACATGAAAGGAGCCTTGATTTCCTTGATGGCACTCCAGAGAAACCCCAAGAACACTATTTCAAGGCTAGAGGGATCCTGAGGTCACTGTAGCTACACGAAAGAGCTCCGTGGACCAAAACTCAACTCGAGATGAGAGGTTAGTCCCTGGCTTTGACTCCAGAGGAATACCACCTTACCACAAGCACCTCAAGAGGATGCTTCTCTCAGCTCTAGGTATGTGAGAGGGACCCTGAGTTTGCGGCCTCAAGTGGAATGGACACTGCGATGCCCTGACTCGAAATAAGGCCGGATATCCCTGCAGTGACTTGAATGAAGGCTCGTCTTGCATCTCCCAAGATGAAAGGATGTCAGAATCCCCTGTGGAGACCACAGAGAAAGACCTAGTTCCCCACCTCATCGCGACCGGAGGCCTCACATCGTTTGAAAATTCCAGAGGTACACGGAGATCAGTGCCTCCAAAGGAGATGATGCCTGACTCCTCGTGAAACTTGATAGGAGTCCCAGGATTCCTGTGGCAAGTGAAAAGGGACCCTTGGTCTCCCGCCTCAGCTGGAGAGGCGTCCCAATTGCCCTGCCAAGCCTCGAGGAGAATCCCGAGTTCTCCCTCGCAACTAGGCAGGAGTCCTGACGTCGCTGAACAAACACGTGGTTGGAAGGGCCATCCCCATCATAACTGGAGAATATACCCCGGGATCCCTCCGCAACTCGAGAAAAAACATGAGACTTTCCCCTCGCCGCGAGATGAGGCCCGATTTCCCTGCACTGAATGCAGAGCAATTCCGTGTTGCACATCACACATGAAAGGAGCCTTGATTTCCTAGATGGCACTACAGAGAAACCACAAGAACACTGTTTCAAGGCTAGAGGGATCCTGAGGTCACTGTAGCAACAAGAAAGAGCTCCGTGGACCAAAAATCAACTCGAGATGAGAGGTTAGTCCCTGGCTTCGATTCCAGAGGAATAACACCTTACCACAAGCACCTCAAGCGGAGGCTTCTCTCAGCTCTAGCTATGTGAGAGGGACCCTAATTTTGTGGCCTCAAGTGGAATGGACACTGCGATGCCCTGACGCGAAATAAGGCCGGATATCCCTGCAGTGATTTGAATGCAGGCTCTTCTTGCATCTCCCAAGATGAAAGGATGTCTGAATCCCCTGTGGAGACCACAGAGAAAGACCTAGTTCCCCACCTCATCGCGACCGGAGGCCTCACATCCTTTGAAAACTCCAGAGGGACGCGGAGATCAGTGCCTCCAAAGGAGAGGATGCCTGACTTCTCGTGAAACTTGATAGGATTCCCAGGATTCCTGTGGCACGAGGAAAGGGACCCTTGGTCTCCCGCCTCAGCTGGAGAGGCGTCCCAATTGCCCTGCCAAGCCTCGAGGAGAATCCCGAGTTGTCCCTCGCAACTAGGCAGGAATCCTGCGGTCCCTGAACAAACACATGGGTGGAAGGGCCATCCTCGTCGTAACTCGAGAATATACCCCAGGTTCCCGCCGCAACTCGAGAAAAACCATGAGACTTCCCCCTTGCCGCGAGATGAGACCCGATTCCCCTGCACTGCGTGCAGAGCAATTCCGTGTTGCACATCACACATGAAAGGAGACTTGATTTCCTTGATGGCACTCCAGAGAAACCCCAAGAACACTGTTTCAAGGCTAGAGGGATCTTGAAGTCACTGTAGCAACACGAAAGAGCTCCGTGGACCAAAAATCGACTCGAGATGAGAGGTTAGTCCCTGGCTTCGACTCCAGAGGAATACCACCTTACCTCAAGCACCTAAAGAGGAGGCTTCTCTCAGCTCTAGGTATGTGAGAGGGACCCTGAGTTTGCGGCCTCAAGTGGAATGGACACCGCGATGCCCTGACTCGAAATAAGGCCGGATATATCTGCAGTGACTTGAATGCCGGCGCGTCTTGCATCTACCAAGATGAAAGGATGTTTGAATCCCCTGTGGAGACCACAGAGAAAGACCTAGTTCCCCACCTCATCGCGACCTGAGGCCTCAAATTCTTTGAAAACTCCAGAGGTACGCGGAGATCAGTGCCTCCAAAAGGGACGATGCCTGACTCCTCATGAAACTTGATAGGAGTCCCAGGATTCCTGTGGCACGTGGAAAGGGACCCTTGGTCTCCCGCCTCAGCTGGAGAGGCGTCCCAATTGCCCTGCCAAGCCTCAAGGAGAATCCCGAGTGGTCCCTCGCAACTAGGCAGGAGTCCTGACGTCGCTGAAGAAACACGTGTGTGGAAGGGCCATTCCCGTGGTAACTCGAGAATATACCCCAGGTTCCCGCCGCAACTCGAGAAAAACCATGAGAATTCCCCCTCACCGCGAGATGAGGCCCGATTCCCCTGCACTGCGTGCAGAGCAATTCCGTGTTGCACATCACACATGAAAGGAGCATTGATTTCCTTGATGGCACTCCAGAGAAACCCCAAGAACCCTGTTTCAAGGCTAGAGGGATCCTGAGGTTACTGTAGCAACACGAAAGAGCTCCATGGACCAAAAATCAACTCGAGATGGGAGGTTAGTACCTGGCTTCGACTCCATAGGAATACCACCTTACCACAAGCACCTCAAGAGGAGGCTTCTCACAGCTCTAGGTATGTGAGAGGGACCCTGAGTTTGCGGCCTCAAGTGGAATGGACACCGCGATGCCCTGACTCGAAATAAGGCCGGATATCCCTGCAGTGACTTGAATGCAGGCTCGTCTTGCATCTCCCAAGACGAAAGGATGTCTGAATCCCCTGTGGAGACCACAGAGAAAGACCTAGTTTCCCACCTCATCGCGACCGGAGGCCTCACATTCTTTGAAAACTCCAGAGGGACGCGGAGATCAGTGCCTCCAAAGGAGACGATGCCTGACTCCTCGTGAAACTTGATAGGAGTCCCAGGATACCTGTGGCACGTGGTAAGGGACTCTTGGTCTCCCGCCTCAGCTAGAGAGGCGTCCCAATACCCTGTAAAGCCTCGAGGAGAATCCCGAGTTGTCCCTCGCAACTAGGCAGGAGTCCTGACGTCGCTGAACAAAAAATTGTGTGGAAGGGCCATCCCCGTCGTAACTCGAGAATATACCCCAGGTTCCCGCCGCAACTCGGGAAAAACCATGAGACTTCCCCCTCGCCGCGAGATGAGGCCCGATTCCCCTGCACTGCGTGCAGAGCAATTCCGTGTTGCACATCACACATGAAAGGAGCCTTGATTTCCTTGATGGCACTCCAGAGAAACCCCAAGAACACTATTTCAAGGCTATAGGGATCCTGAGGTCACTGTAGCAACACGAAAGAGCTCCGTGGACCAAAACTCAACTCGAGATGAGAGGTTAGTCCCTGGCTTTGACTCCAGAGGAATACCACCTTACCACAAGCACCTCAAGAGGAGGCTTCCCTCAGCTCTAGGTATGTGAGAGGGACCCTGAGTTTGCGGCCTCAAGTGGAATGGACACTGCAATGCCCTGACTCGAAATAAGGCCGGATATCCCTGCAGTGACTTGAATGCAGGCTCGTCTTGCATCTCCCAAGATGAAAGGATGTCAGAATCCCCTGTGGAGACCACAGAGAAAGACCTAGTTCCCCACCTCATCGCGACCGGAGGCCTCACATCGTTTGAAAATTCCAGAGGTACACGGAGATCAGTGCCTCCAAAGGAGATGATGCCTGACTCCTCGTGAAACTTGATAGGAGTCCCAGGATTCCTGTGGCAAGTGAAAAGGGACCCTTGGTCTCCCGCCTCAGCTGGAGAGGCGTCCCAATTGCCCTGCCAAGCCTCGAGGAGAATCCCGAGTTGTCCCTCGCAACTAGGCAGGAGTCCTGACGTCGCTGAACAAACACGTGGGTGGAAGGGCCATCCCCATCATAACTGGAGAATATACACCGGGATCCTTCCGCAACTCGAGAAAAAACATGAGACTTTCCCCTCGCCGCGAGATGAGGCCCGATTTCCCTGCACTGCATGCAGAGCAATTCCGTGTTGCACATCACACATGAAAGGAGCCTTGATTTCCTAGATGGCACTACAGAGAAACCACAAGAACACTGTTTCAAGGCTAGAGGGATCCTGAGGTCACTGTAGCAACAAGAAAGAGCTCCGTGGACCAAAAATCAACTCGAGATGAGAGGTTAGTCCCTGGCTTCGATTCCAGAGGAATAACACCTTACCACAAGCACCTCAAGCGGAGGCTTCTCTCAGCTCTAGCTATGTGAGAGGGACCCTAATTTTGTGGCCTCAAGTGGAATGGACACTGCGATGCCCTGACGCGAAATAAGGCCGGATATCCCTGCAGTGATTTGAATGCAGGCTCGTCTTGCATCTCCCAAGATGAAAGGATGTCTGAATCCCCTGTGGAGACCACAGAGAAAGACCTAGTTCCCCACCTCATCGCGACCGGAGGCCTCACATCCTTTGAAAACTCCAGAGGGACGCGGAGATCAGTGCCTCCAAAGGAGAGGATGCCTGACTTCTCGTGAAACTTGATAGGATTCCCAGGATTCCTGTGGCACGTGGAAAGGGACCCTTGGTCTCCCGCCTCAGCTGGAGAGGCGTCCCAATTGCCCTGCCAAGCCTCGAGGAGAATCCCGAGTTGTCCCTCGCAACTAGGCAGGAATCCTGCGGTCCCTGAACAAACACATGGGTGGAAGGGCCATCCTCGTCGTAACTCGAGAATATACCCCAGGTTCCCGCCGCAACTCGAGAAAAACCATGAGACTTCCCCCTTGCCGCGAGATGAGACCCGATTCCCCTGCACTGCGTGCAGAGCAATTCCGTGTTGCACATCACACATGAAAGGAGACTTGATTTCCTTGATGGCACTCCAGAGAAACCCCAAGAACACTGTTTCAAGGCTAGAGGGATCCTGAAGTCACTGTAGCAACACGAAAGAGCTCCGTGGACCAAAAATCGACTCGAGATGAGAGGTTAGTCCCTGGCTTCGACTCCAGAGGAATACCACCTTACCACAAGCACCTAAAGAGGAGGCTTCTCTCAGCTCTAGGTATGTGAGAGGGACCCTGAGTTTGCGGCCTCAAGTGGAATGGACACCGCGATGCCCTGACTCGAAATAAGGCCGGATATATCTGCAGTGACTTGAATGCCTGCGCGTCTTGCATCTACCAAGATGAAAGGATGTTTGAATCCCCTGTGGAGACCACAGAGAAAGACCTAGTTCCCCACCTCATCGCGACCTGAGGCCTCAAATTCTTTGAAAACTCCAGAGGTACGCGGAGATCAGTGCCTCCAAAAGGGACGATGCCTGACTCCTCATGAAACTTGATAGGAGTCCCAGGATTCCTGTGGCACGTGGAAAGGGACCCTTGGTCTCCCGCCTCAGCTGGAGAGGCGTCCCAATTGCCCTGCCAAGCCTCAAGGAGAATCCCGAGTGGTCCCTCGCAACTAGGCAGGAGTCCTGACGTCGCTGAAGAAACACGTGTGTGGAAGGGCCATTCCCGTGGTAACTCGAGAATATACCCCAGGTTCCCGCCGCAACTCGAGAAAAACCATGAGAATTCCCCCTCACCGCGAGATGAGGCCCGATTCCCCTGCACTGCGTGCAGAGCAATTCCGTGTTGCACATCACACATGAAAGGAGCATTGATTTCCTTGATGGCACTCCAGAGAAACCCCAAGAACCCTGTTTCAAGGCTAGAGGGATCCTGAGGTCACTGTAGTAACAAGAAAGAGCTCCGTGGACCAAAAATCAATTCGAGATGAGAGGGTAGTCCCTGGCTTCGACTCCAGAGGAATACCACCTTACCACAAGCACCTCAAGAGGAGGCTTCTCTCAGCTCTAGGTATGTGAGAGGGACCCTGAGTTTGCCGCCTCAAGTGGAATGGACACTGCGATGCCCTGACTCGAAAAAAGGCCGGTTATCCCTGCAGTGACTTGAATGCAGGCTCGTCTTGCATCTCCCAAGACGAAAGGATGTCTGAATCCCCTGTGGAGACCACAGAGAAAGACCTAGTTCCCCACCTCATCGCGACCGGAGGCCTCACATCCTTTGAAAACTCCAGAGGTATGCGGAGATCAGTGCCTCCAAAGGAGACGATGCCTGACTCCTCGTGAAACTTGATAGGAGTCCCAGGATTCCTGTGGCACGTGGAAAGGGACCCTTGGTCTCCTGCCTCAGCTGGAGAGGCGTCCCAATTGCCCTGCCAAGCCTCGAGGAGAATCCCGAGTTGTCCCTCGCAGCTAGGCAGGAGTCATGACGTCGCTGAACAAACACGTGGTTGAAAGGGCCATCCCTGTCGTAACTCGAGAATATACCGCAGGTTCCCGCCGCAACTCGAGAAAAACCATGAGACGTCCCCCTCGCCACGAGATGAGGCCAGATTCCCCTGCAGTGCGTGCAGAGCAATTCCGTGCTGCACATCACACATGAAAGGAGCCTTGATTTCCTTGATGGCACTCCAGAGAAACCCCAAGAACACTGTTTCAAGGCTAGAGGGATCCTGAGGTCACTGTAGCTACACGAAAGAGCTCTGTGGACCAAAAATCAACTCGAGATGAGAGGTTAGTCCCTGGCTTCGACTCCAGAGGAAACCACCTTACCACAAGCACCTCAAGAGGAGGCTTCTCTCAGCTCTAGGTATGTGAGAGGGACCCTGAGTTTGCGGCCTCAAGAGGAATGGACACCGCGATGCCCTGACTCGAAAAAAGGCCGTATATCCCTGCAGTGACTTGAATGCAGGCTCGTCTTGCATCTCCCAAGACGAAAGGATGTCTGAATCCCCTGTGGATACCACAGAGAAAGACCTAGTTCCCCACCTCATCGTGACCGGAGGCCCACATCCTTTGAAAACTCCAGAGGTAGGCGGAGATCAGTGCCTCCAAAGGAGACGATGCCTGACTCCTCGTGAAACTTCATAGGAGTCCCAGGATTCCTGTGGAACGTGGAAAGGGATCCTTGGTCTCCCGCCTCAGCTGGAGAGGCATCCCAATTGCCCTGCCAAGCCTCGAGGAGAATCCCGAGTTGTCCCTCGCAACTAGGCAGGAGTCCTGACGTCGCTGAACAAACACGTGGGTGGAAGGGCCATCCCCGTCGTAACTCGAGAATATACCCCAGGTTCCCGCCGCAATTCGAGAAAAACCATGAGACGTCCCCCTCTCCGCGAGATGAGGCCAGATTACCCTGCAGTGCGTGCAGAGCAATTCCGAGCTGCACATCACACATGAAAGGAGCCTTGATTTGCTTGATGGCACTCCAGAGAAATCCCAAGAACACTGTTTCAAGACTAGAGGGATTCTGAGGGCACTGCAGCTACACGAAAGAGCTCCGTGGACCAAAAATCAACTCGAGATGAGAGGTTAGTCCCTGACTTCCACTCCAGAGGAAACCACCTTACCAAAAGCACCTCAAGAGGAGGCTTCTCTCAGCTCTAGCTATGTGAGAGGGACCCTGAGTTTGCGGCCTCGAGTGGAATGGACACCGCGATGCCCTGACTTGAAATAAGGCCGGATATCCCTGCAGTGACTTGAATGCAGGCTCGTCTTGCATCTCCCAAGATGAAAGGATGTCTGAATCCCCTGTGGAGACCACAGAGAAAGACCTAGTTCCCCACTTCTGGCGACCGGAGGCCTCACATCCTTTGAAAACTCCAGAGGTAAGCGTAGATCAGTGCCTCCAAAGGAGAGGATGCCTGACTCCTCGTGAAACTTGATAGGAGTCCCAGGATTCCTGTGGCACGTGGAAAGGGACACTTGGTCTCCCGCCTCAGGTGGAGAGACGTCCCAATTGCCCTGTCAAGCCTCGAGGAGAATCCCGAGTTTTCCCTCGCAACTAGGCAGGAGTCCTGACGTCGCTGAACAAACACGTGTGTGGAAGGGCCATCCCCGTCTTAACTCGAGAATATACCCCAGGTTCCCACCGCAACTCGAGAAAAACCATGAGACTTCCCCCTCGCCGCGAGATGAGGCCCGATTCCCCTGCACTGCGTGCAGAGCAATTCCATGTTGCACATCACACATGAAAGGAGCCTTGATTTCCTTGATGGCACTCCAGAGAAACCCCAAGAACACTGTTTCAAGGCTAGAGAGATCCTGAGGTCACTGTAGCTACACGAAGGAGCTCCGTGGACCAGAAATCACCTCGAGATGAGAGGTTAGTCCCTGGCTTCAACTCGAGAGGAACACCAACTTACCACAAGAACCTCAAGAGGAGGCTTCTCTCAGCTCTAGGTATGTGAGAGGGACCCTGAGTTTGCGGACTCAAGTGGAATGGACACCGCGATTCCCTGACTCGAAATAAGGCCGGATATCCCTGCAGTGACTTGAATGCAGGCTCGTCTTGCATCTCTCAAGACGAAAGGATGTCTGAATCCCCTGTGGAGACCACAGAGAAGACCTACTTCCCCACCTCATCGCCACCGGAGGCCTCACATCATTTGAAAACTCCAGAGGTACGCGGAGATCAGTGCCTCCAAAGGAGACGATGCCTGACTCCTCGTGAAACTTGATAGGAGTCCCAGGATTCCTGTGGCACGTGGAAAGGGACCCTTGGTCTCCCGCCTCAGCTGGAGAGGCGTCCCAATTGCACTGCCAAGCCTCGAGGAGAATCCCGAGTTGTCCCTCGCAACTAGGCAGGAGTCCTGACGTCGCTGAACAAACACGTGGGTGGAAGGGCCATCCCCGTCGTAACTCGAGAATATACCCCAGGTTCCCGCCGCAACTCGAGAAAAACCATGAGACTTCCCCCTCGCCGCGAGATGAGGCCCGATTCCCCTGCACTGCGTGCAGAGCAATTCCGTGTTGCACATCAAACATGAAAGGAGCCTTGATTCCCTTGATGGCACTCCAGAGAAACCCCAAGAACACTGCTTCAAGGCTAGAGGTATCCTGAGGTCACTGTAGCAACAAGAAAGAGCTCCGTGGACCAAAAATCAACTCGAGATGAGAGGGTAGTCCCTGGCTTCGACTCCAGAGGAATACCACCTTACCACAATCACCTCAAGAGGAGGCTTCTCTCAGCTCTAGGTATGTGAAAGGGACCCTGTGTTTTCGGCCTCAATTGGAATGGACACCGCGATGCCCTGACTCGAAATAAGGCCGGATATCCCTGCAGTGACTTGAATGCAGGCTCGTCTTGCATCTCCCAAGACGAAAGGATGTCTGAATCCCCTGTGGAGACCACAGAGAAAGACCTAGATCCCCACCTCATCGCGACCGGAGGCCTCACATACTTTGAAAACTCCAGAGGTACACTGAGATCAGTGCCTCCAAAGGAGACGATGCCTGACTCCTCGTGAAACTTGATAGGAGTCCCAGGATTCCTGTGGCACGTGGAAAGGGACACTTGGTCTCCCGCCTCAGTTGGAGAGGCGTCCCAATTGCCCTGCCAAGCCTCGAGGAGAATCCCGAGTTGTCCCTCGCAACTAGGCAGGAGTGCTGACGTCGCTGAACAAACACGTGGGTGTAAGGGCCATCCCCGTCGTAACTCGAGAATATACCCCAGGTTCCCGCCGCAACTCGAGAAAAACCATGAGACTTCCCCCTCGCCGCGAGATGAGGCCCGATTCCCCTGCACTGCATGCAGAGCAATTCCGTGTTGCACATCACACATGAAAGGAGCCTTGATTTCCTTGATGGCACTCCAGAGAAACCCCAAGAACCCTGTTTCAAGGCTAGAGGGATCCTGAGGTCACTGTAGCAACAAGAAAGAGCTCCGTGGACCAAAAATCAACTCGAGATGAGAGGGTAGTCCCTGGCTTCGACTCCAGAGGAAACCACCTTACCACAAGCACCTCAAGAGGAGGCTTCTCTCAGCTCTAGGTATGTGAGAGGGACCCTGAGTTTGCGGCCTCAAGTGGAATGGACACCGCGATGCCCTGACTCGAAAAAAGGCCGTATATCCCTGCAGTGACTTGAATGCAGGCTCGTCTTGCATCTCCCAAGACGAAAGGATGTCTGAATCCCCTGTGGATACCACAGAGAAAGACCTAGTTCCCCACCTCATCGCGACCGGAGGCCCCACATCCTTTGAAAACTCCAGAGGTAGGCGGAGATCAGTGCCTCCAAAGGAGACGATGCCTGACTCCTCGTGAAACTTCATAGGAGTCCCAGGATTCCTGTGGCACGTGGAAAGGGATCCTTGGTCTCCCGCCTCAGCTGGAGAGGCATCCCAATTGCCCTGCCAAGCCTCGAGGAGAATCCCGAGTTGTCCCTCGCAACTAGGCAGGAGTCCTGACGTCGCTGAACAAACACGTGTGTGGAAGGGCCATCCCCGTCGTAACTCGAGAATATACCCCAGGTTCCCGCCGCAATTCGAGAAAAACCATGAGACGTCCCCCTCTCCGCGAGATGAGGCCAGATTACCCTGCAGTGCGTGCAGAGCAATTCCGAGCTGCACATCACACATGAAAGGAGCCTTGATTTGCTTGATGGCAGTCCAGAGAAATCCCAAGAACACTGTTTCAAGACTAGAGGGATTCTGAGGGCACTGCAGCTACACGAAAGAGCTCCGTGGCCCAAAAATCAACTCGAGATGAGAGGTTAGTCCCTGACTTCCACTCCAGAGGAAACCACCTTACCAAAAGCACCTCAAGAGGAGGCTTCTCTCAGCTCTAGCTATGTGAGAGGGACCCAGAGTTTGCGGCCTCGAGTGGAATGGACACCGCGATGACCTGACTTGAAATAAGGCCGGATATTCCTGCAGTGACTTGAATGCAGGCTCGTCTTGCATCTCCCAAGATGAAAGGATGTCTGAATCCCCTGTGGAGACCACAGAGAAAGACCTAGTTCCCCACTTCATGGCGACCGGAGGCCTCACATCCTTTGAAAACTCCAGAGGTAAGCGTAGATCAGTGCCTCCAAAGGAGACGATGCCTGACTCCTCATGAAACTTGATAGGAGTCCCAGGATTCCTGTGGCACGTGGAAAGGGACACTTGGTCTCCCGCCTCAGGTGAAGAGACGTCCCAATTGCCCTGCCAAGCCTCGAGGAGAATCCCGAGTTTTCCCTCGCAACTAGGCAGGAGTCCTGCCGTCGATGAACAAACACGTGTGTGGAAGGGCCATCCCCGTCATAACTCGAGAATATACCCCAGGTTTCCGCCGCAACTCGAGAAAAACCATGAGACTTCCCCCTCGCCGCGAGATGAGGCCCGATTCCCCTGCACTGCGTGCAGAGCAATTCCATGTTGCACATCACACATGAAAGGAGCCTTGATTTCCTTGATGGCACTCCAGAGAAACCCCAAGAACACTGTTTCAAGGCTAGAGAGATCCTGAGGTCACTGTAGCTACACGAAGGAGCTCCGTGGACCAGAAATCACCTCGAGATGAGAGGTTAGTCCCTGGCTTCAACTCGAGAGGAACACCAACTTACCACAAGAACCTCAAGAGGAGGCTTCTCTCAGCTCTAGGTATGTGAGAGGGACCCTGAGTTTGCGGACTCAAGTGGAATGGACACCGCGATTCCCTGACTCGAAATAAGGCCGGATATCCCTGCAGTGACTTGAATGCAGGCTCGTCTTGCATCTCCCAAGACGAAAGGATGTCTGAATCCCCTGTGGAGACCACAGAGAAGACCTACTTCCCCACCTCATCGCCACCGGAGGCCTCACATACTTTGAAAACTCCAGAGGTACACTGAGATCAGTGCCTCCAAAGGAGACGATGCCTGACTCCTCGTGAAACTTGATAGGAGTCCCAGGATTCCTGTGGCACGTGGAAAGGGACACTTCGTCTCCCGCCTCAGCTGGAGAGGCGTCCCAATTGCCCTGCCAAGCCTCGAGGAGAATCCCGAGTTGTCCCTCGCAACTAGGCAGGAGTCCTGACGTCGCTGAACAAACACGTGTGTGGAAGGGCCATCCCCGTCGTAACTCGAGAATATAACCCAGGTTCCCGCCGCAACTCGAGAAAAACCATGAGACTTCCCCCTCGCCGCGAGATGAGGCCCGATTCCCCTGCACTGCGTGCAGAGCAATTCCGTGTTGCACATCACACATGAAAGGAGCCTTGATTTCCTTGATGGCACTCCAGAGAAACCCCAAGAACACTGTTTCAAGGCTAGAGGGATCCTGAGGTCACTGTAGCAAAACGAAAGAGCTCCGTGGACCAAAAATCAACTCGAGATGAGAGGTTAGTCCCTGGCTTCGATTCCAGAGGAATACCACCTTACCACAAGCACCTCAAGAGGAGGCTTCTCTCAGCTCTAGGTATGTGAGAGGGACCCTGAGTTTGTGGCCTCAAGTGGAATGAACACCGCGATGCCCTGACTCGAAATAAGGCCGGATATCCCTGCAGTGACTTGAATGCAGGCTCGTCTTGCATCTCCCAAGACGAAAGGATGTCTGAATCCCCTGTGGAGACCACAGAGAAAGACCTAGTTCCCCACCTCATCGCGACCGGAGGCCTCACATCCTTTGAAAACTCCAGAGGTACGCGGAGATCAGTGCCTCCAAAGGAGACGATGCCTGACTCCTCGTGAAACTTGATAGGAGTCCCAGGATTCCTGTGGCACGTGGATAGGGACCCTTGGTCTCCCGCCTCAGCTGGAGAGGCGTCCCAATTGCCCTGCCAAGCCTCGAGGAGAATCCCGAGTTGACCCTCGCAACTAGGCAGGAGTCCTGATGTCGCTGAACAAACACGTGGGTGGAAGGGCCATCCCCGTCGTAACTCGAGAATATACCCCAGGTTCCCGCCGCAACTCGAGAAAAACCATTAGACTTCCCCCTCGCCGAGAGATGAGGCCAGATTCCCCTGAACTGCGTGCAGAGCAATTCCGTGTTGCACATCACACATGAAAGGAGCCTTGATTTCCTTGGTTGCACTCCAGAGAAACCCCAAGAACACTGTTTCAAGGCTAGAGGGATCCTGAGGTCACTGTAGCTACACGAAAGAGCTCCGTGGACCAAAAATCAACTCGAGATGAGAGGTTAGTCCCTGGCTTCGACTCCAGAGGAATACCACCTTACCACAAGCACCTCAAGAGGAGGCTTCTCTCAGCTCTAGGTATGTGAGAGGGACCCTGAGTTTGCGGCCTCAAGTGGAATGGACACTGCGATGCCCTGACGCGAAATAACGCCGGATATCCCTGCAGTGACTTGAATGCAGGCTCGTCTTGCATCTCCCAAGATGAAAGGATGTCTGAATCCCCTGTGGAGACCACAGAGAAAGACCTTGTTTCCCACCTCATCGCGACCGGAGGCCTCACATCCTTTGAAAACTCCAGAGGTAGGCGGAGATCAGTGCCTCCAAAGGAGACGATGCCTGACTCCTCGTGAAACTTGATAGGAGTCCCAGGATTCCTGTGGCACGTGGAAAGGGACCCTTGGACTCCTGCCTCAGCTGGAGAGGCGTCCCAATGGCCCTGCCAAGCCTGGAGGAGAATCCCGAGTTGTCCCTCGCAACTAGGCAGGACTCCTGACGTCGCTGAACAAACACGTGTGTCGAAGGGCCATCCCCGTAGTAACTCGAGAATATACCCCAGGTTCCCGCCGCAACTCGAGAAAAACCATTAGACTTCCCCCTCGCCGAGAGATGAGGCCAGATTCCCCTGAACTGCGTGCAGAGCAATTCCGTGTTGCACATCACACATGAAAGGAGCCTTGATTTCCTTGATGGCACTCCAGAGAAACCCCAAGAACACTGTTTCAAGGCTAGAGGGATCCTGAGATCACTGTAGCAACACGAAAGAGCTCCGTGGACTAAAAATCAACTCGAGATGAGAGGTTCGTCCCTGGCTTCGACACCAGAGGAATACCACCTTACCACAAGCACCTCAAGAGGAGGCTTCTCTCAGCTCTAGCTATGTGAGAGGGACCCTGAGTTTGCGGCCTCAAGTGGAATGGACACCGCGATGCCCTGACTCGAAATAAGGCCGGATATCCCTGCAGTGTCTTGAATACAGGCTCGTCTTGCATCTCCCAAGAAAAAAGGATGTCTCAATCCCCTGTGGAGACCACAGAGAAAGACCTAGTACCCCACCTCATCGCGACCGGAGGCCTCACATCCTTTGAAAACTCCAGAGGTACGCGGAGATCAGTGCCTCCAAAGGAGACGATGCCTGACTCCTCGTGAAACTTCTTAGGAGTCCCAGGATTCCTGTGGCACGTGGAAAGGGACCCTTGGTCTCCCGCCTCAGCTGGAGAGGCGTCCAATTGCCCTGCCAAGCCTCGAGGAGAATCCCGAGTTGTCCCTCGCAACTAGGTAGGCGTCCAGACGTCGCTGAACAAACACGTTTGTGGAAGGGCCATCCCCGTCGTAACTCGAGAATATACCCCAGGTTCCCGCCGCAACTCGAGAAAAACCATGAGATTCCTACTCGCCGGGAGATGAGACCCGATTCCCCTGCACTGCGTGCAGAGCAATTCCGCGTTGCACATCACATATGAAAGGAGCCTTGATTTCCTTGATGGCACTCCAGAGAAACCCCAAGAGCACTGTTTCAAGGCTAGAGGGATCCTGAGGTCACTGTAGCAACACGAAAGAGCTCCGTGGACCAAAAATCAACTCGAGATTAGAGGTTAGTCCCTGGCTTCGACTCCAGAGGAATACCACCTTACCACAAGCACCTCAAGAGGAGGCTTCTCTCAGCTCTAGGTATGTGAGAGGGACCCTGAGTTTGCGGCCTCAAGTGGAATGGACACCGCGATGCCCTGACTCGAAATAAGGCCGGATATCCCTGCAGTGACTTGAATGCAGGCTCGTCTTGCATCTCCCAAGATGAAAGAATGTCTGAATCCCCTGTGGAGACCACAGAGAAAGACCTAGTTCCCGACCTCATCGCGAACGGAGGCCTCACATCCTTTGAAAACTCCAGAGGTACGCGGAGATCAGTGCCTCCTAAGGAGACGATGTCTGACTCCTCGTGAAACTTAATAGGAGTCCCAGGATTCCTGTGGCACATGGAAAGGGACCCTTGATCTCCCGCCTCAGCTGGAGAGGCGTCCCATTTGCCCTGCGAAGCCTCGAGGAGAATCCCGAGTTGTCCCTCGCAACTAGGCAGGAGTCCTGACGTCGCTGAAGAAACACGTGGGTGGAAGGGCCATCCCCGTCGTAACTCGAGAATATACCCCAGGTTCCCGCTGCAACTCGAGAAATACCATGAGACTTCCCCCTCGCCGTGAGATGAGGTCCGATTCCCCTGCACTGCATGCAGAGCAATACCGTGTTGCACATCACACATGAAAGGAGTCTTGATTTCCTTGATGGCACTCCAGAGAAACCCCAAGAACACGGTTTCAAGGCTGGAGGGATCCTGAGGTCACTGTAGCCACACGAAAGAGCTCCGTGGACCAAAAATCAACTCGAGATGAGAGGTTAGTCCCTGGCTTCGACTCCAGAGGAATGCCACCTTACCACAAGCACCTCAAGAGGAGGCTTCTCTCAGCTCTAGGTATGTGAGAGGGACCCTGAGTTTGCGGCCTCAAGTGGAATGGACACCGCGATGCCCTGGCTCGAAATAAGGCCGGATATCCCTGCAGTGACTTGAATGCAGGCTCGTCTTGCATCTCCCAAGACGAAAGGATGTCTGAATCCCCTGTGGAAACCACAGAGAAAGACCTAGTTCCCCACCTCTTCGCGACCGGAGGCCTCACATCCTTTGAAAACTCCAGAGGTACACGGAGATCAGTGCCTCCAAAGGAGACGATGCCTGTCTCCTCATGAAACTTGATAGGAGTCCCAGGATTCCTGTGCACGTGAATAGGGACAGTTGGTTTCCCGCCTCAGCTGGAGAGGCGTCCCAATTGCCCTGCCAAGCCTCGAGGACAATCCCGAGTTGTCCCTCGCAACTAGGCAGGAGTACTGACGTCGCTGAACAAACACGTGGTTGAAAGAGCCATCCCCGTCGTAACTCGAGAATATACCCCAGGTTCCCGCCCCCGCCGCAACTCGAGAAAAACCATGAGACTTCCCCCTCGCCGCGATATGAGGCCCGATTCCCCTGCACTGCGTGCAGAGCAATTCCGTGTTGCACATCACACATGAAAGGAGCCTTGATTTCCTTGGTTGCACTCCAGAGAAACCCCAAGAACACTGTTTCAAGGCTAGAGGGATCCTGAGGTCACTGTAGCAACACGAAAGAGCTCCGTGGACCAAAAATCAACTCGAGATGAGACGTTAGTCCCTGGCTTCGACTCCAGAGGAATACCACCTTACCACAAGCACCTCAAGAGGAGGATTCTCTCAGCTCTAGGTATGTGAGAGGGACCCTGAGTTTGCGGCCTCAAGTGGAATGGACACCGTGATGCCCTGACTCGAAATAAGGCCGGATATCCCTGCAGTGACTTGAATGTAGACTCGTCTTGCATCTCACAAGACGAAAGGATGTCGGAATCCCCTGTGTAGATCACAGAGAAAGACATAGTAACCCACCTCATCGCTACCGGACGCCTAAAATACTTTGAAAACTCCATAGGTACACTGAGATCAGTGCCTCCAAAGGAGACGATGGCTAACTCCTCGTGAAACTTGATAGGAGTCCCAGGATTCCTGTGGCACGTGGAAAGGGACCCTTGGTCTCCCGCCTCAGCTGGAGAGGCGTCCCAATTGCCCTGCCAAGCCTCAAGGAGAATTCCGAGTTGTCCCTCGCAAGTAGGCAGGAGTCCTGACGTCGCTGAACAAACACGTGGGTGGAAGGACCATCCCCGTCGGAACTCGAGAATATACCCCAGTTTCCCGCCGCAACTCGAGAAAAATCATGAGACTTCCCCATCGCCGCAAAATGAAGCCCGATTCCCCTGCACTGCATTCAAAGCAATTCCGTGTTGCACATCAAACATGAAAGGAGCCTTGATTTCCTTGATGGAACTCCAGAGAAACCCCAAGAACACTGTTTCAAGGCTAGAGGGATCCTGAGGTCACTGTAGCCACACGAAAGAGCTCCGAGGACCAAAAATCAACTCGAGATGAGAGGTTAGTCCCTGGCTTCGACTCCAGAGGAATACCACCTTACCAAAAGCACCTCAGGAGGAGGCTTCTCTCAGCTCTAGGTATGTGAGAGGGACCCTGAGTTTGCGGCCTCAAGTGGAATGGACACCGCGATGCCCTGACTCGAAATCAGGCTGGATATCCCTGCAGTGACTTGAATGCAGGCTCGTCTTGCATCTCCCAAGACGAAAGGATGTCTGAATCCCCTGTGGAGACCACAGAGAAAGACCTAGTTCCCCACCTCATCGCGACCGGAGGCCTCACATCATTTGAAAACTCCAGAGGTACACGGAGATCAGTGCCTCCAAAGGAGACGATGCCTGACTCCTCGTGAAACTTCAAAGGAGTCCCAGGATTCCTGTGGCACGTGGAAAGGGACCCTTTGTCTCCCACTCAGCAGGAGAGGCATTCCAAATGCCCTGCCAATCCACGAGGAAAATCCCGAGTTGTCCCTCGCAACTAGGCATGAGTCCTGACGTCGCTGAAAAAACACGTGGGTGGAAGGGTCATCACCATCGTAACTCAAGAATATACCCCAGTTTCTCGCCGCAACTCGAGAAAAACCATGAGACTTCCCCCTCGCCGTGAGATGAGGCCGATTCCCCTGCACTGCGTGCAGTGCAATTCCGTGTTGCACATCACACATGAAAGGAGCCTTGATTTCCTTGATGGCACTCCAGAGAAAACCCAAAAACACTGTTTCAAGGCTAGAGGGATCCTGAGGTCACTGTAGCATCACGAAAGAGCTCCGTGGACCAAGAATCAACTCGAGATGAGAGGTTAGTCCCTGGCTTCGACTTCAGATGAATACCACCTTACCACAAGCACCTCAAGAGGAGGCTACTCTCAGCTCTAGGTATGTGAGAGGGACCCTGAGTTTGCGGCCTCAAGTGGAAAGGACACCGCGATGCCCTGACTCGAAATAAGGCCGGATATCCCTACAGTGACTTGAATGCAGGCTCGTCTTGCATCTCCCAAGATGAAAGGATGTCTGAATCCCCTGTGGAGACAACAGAGAAAGACCTAGTTCCCCACCTCATCGCGACCGGAGGCCTCATATCCTTTGAAAACTCCAGAGGTACGCGGAGATTAGTGCCTCCAAAGGAGACGATGCCTGACTCCTCGTGAAACTTGATAGGAGTCCCAGGATTCCTGTGGCACGTGGAAAGGGACCCTTGGTCTCCCGCCTCAGCTGGAGAGGCGTCCCAATTGCCCTGCCAAGCCTCGAGGAGAATCCCGAGTTGTCCCTCGCAACTAGGCAGGAGTCCTGACGTTGCTGAAGAAACACGTGTGTGGAAGGGCCATCCCCGTCGTAACTCGAGAATATACCCCAGGTTCCCGCCACATCTCGAGAAAAACCATGAAATTCCCCCTCGCCGGGAGATGAGACCCGATTCCCCTGCACTGCGTGCAGAGCAATTCTGTGTTGCACATCACATATGAAAGGAGCCTTGATTTCCTTGATGGCACTCCAGAGAAACCCCAAGAGCACTGTTTCAAGGCTAGAGGGATCCTGAGGTCACTGTAGCAACACGAAAGAGATCCTTGGACCAAAAATCAACTCGAGATTAGAGGTTAGTCCCTGGCTTCGACTCCAGAGGAATACCACCTTACCACAAGCACCTCAAAAGGACGCTTCTCTCAGCTCTAGGTATGTGAGAGGGACCCTGAGTTGGCGGCCACAAGAGTAATGGACACCGAGATGCCCTGACTCGAAAGAAGGCCGGATATCCCTGCAGTGACTTGAATGCAGGCTCGTCTTTCATCTCCCAAGACGAAAGCATGTCTGAATCCCCTGTGGAGACCACAGAGAAAGACCTAGTTCCCCACCTCATCGCCACCGGAGGCCTCACATCCTTTGAAAACTCCAGAGGTACGCGGAGATCAGTGCCTCCAAAGGAGACGATGCCTGACTCCTCGTGAAACTTGATAGGAGTCCCAGGATTCCTGTCGCACGTGGAAAGGGACACTTGGTCTCCCGCCTCAGCTGGAGAGGCGTTCCAATTGCCCTGCCAAGCCTCGAGGAGAATCCCGAGTTGTCCCTCGCAACTAGGCAGGAGTCCTGAGGTCGCTGAACAAACACGTGGGTGGAAGGGCCATCCCCGTCGTAACTCGAGAATATACCCCAAGTTCCCGCCGCAACTCGAGAAACACCATGAGACTTCCCCCTCGCCGCGAGATGAGGCCCGATTCCCCTGCACTGCGTGCAGAGCAATTCCGTGTTGCACATCAAACATGAAAGGAGCCTTGATTTCCTTGATGGCCCTGCAGAGAATCCCCAAGAACACTGTTTCAAGGCTAGAGGGATCCTGAGGTCACTGTAGCAACAGGAAAGAGCTCCGTGGACCAAAAATCAACTCGAGATGAGAGGTTAGCCCCTGGCTTCGACTCCAGAGGAATACCACTTTACCACAAGCACCTCAAGAGGAGGTTTGTCTCAGCTCTAGGTATGTGAGAGGGACCCTGATTTTGCGGTCTCAAGTGGAATGGACACTGCGATGCCCTGACTCGAAATAAGGCCGGATGTCCCTGCAGTGACTTGAATGCAGGCTCGTCTTGCATCTCCCAAGACGAAAGCATGTCTGAATCCCCTGTGGAGACCACAGAGAAAGACCTAGTTCCCCACCTCATCGCCACCGGAGGCCTCACATCCTTTGAAAACTCCAGAGGTACGCGGAGATCAGTGCCTCCAAAGGAGACTATGCCTGACTCCTCGTGAAACTTGATAGGAGTCCCAGGATTCCTGTCGCACGTGGAAAGGGACACTTGGTCTCCCGCCTCAGCTGGAGAGGCGTTCCAATTGCCCTGCCAAGCCTCGAGGAGAATCCCGAGTTGTCCCTCGCAACTAGGCAGGAGTCCTGAGGTCGCTGAACAAACACGTGGGTGGAAGGGCCATCCCCGTCGTAACTCGAGAATATACCCCAGGTTCCCGCCGCAACTCGAGAAACACCATGAGACTTCCCCCTCGCCGCGAGATGAGGCCCGATTCCCCTGCACTGCGTGCAGAGCAATTCCGTGTTGCACATCAAACATGAAAGGAGCCTTGATTTCCTTGATGGCCCTCCAGAGAATCCCCAAGAACACTGTTTCAAGGCTAGAGGGATCCTGAGGTCACTGTAGCAACACGAAAGAGCTCCGTGGACCAAAAATCAACTCGAGATGAGAGGTTAATCCCTGGCTTCGACTGCAGAGGAATACCACTTTACCACAAGCACCTCAAGAGGAGGTTTGTCTCAGCTCTAGGTATGTGAGAGGGACCCTGATTTTGCGGTCTCAAGTGGAATGGACACTGCGATGCCCTGACGGGAAATAAGGCCGGATGTCCCTGCAGTGACTTGAATGCAGGCACGTCTTGCATCTCCCAAGATGAAAGGATGTCTGAATCCCCTGTGGAGACCACAGAGAAAGACCTAGTTCCCCACCTCATCGCCACCGGAGGCCTCACATCCTTTGAAAACTTCAGAGGTAGGCGGAGATCAGTGCCTCCAAAGGAGACGATGCCTGACTCCTCGTGAAACTTGATAGGAGTCCCAGGATTCCTGTGGCACGTGGAAAGGGACCCTTGGACTCCTGCCTCAGCTGGAGAGGCGTCCCAATGGCCCTGCCAAGCCTCGAGGAGAATCCCGAGTTGTCCCTCGCAACTAGGCAGGAGTCCTGACGTCGCTGAACAAACACGTGTGTCGAAGGGCCATCCCCGTCGTAACTCGAGAATATACCACAGGTTCCCGCCGCAACTCGAGAAAAACCATTAGACGTCCCCCTCGCCGAGAGATGAGGCCAGATTCCCCTGCACTGCGTGAAGAGCAATTCCGTGTTGCACATCACACATGAAAGGAGCCTTGATTTCCTTGATGGCACTCCAGAGAAACCCCAAGAACACTGTTTCAAGGCTAGAGGGATCCTGAGGTCACTGTAGCAACACGAAAGAGCTCCGTGGACTAAAAATCAACTCGAGATGAGAGGTTCGTCCCTGGCTTCGACACCAGAGGAATACCACCTTACCACAAGCACCTCAAGAGGAGGCTTCTCTCAGCTCTAGCTATGTGAGAGGGACCCTGAGTTTGCAGCCTCAAGTGGAATGGACACCGCGATGCCCTGACTCGAAATAAGGCCGGATATCCCTGCAGTGTCTTGAATACAGGCTCGTCTTGCATCTCCCAAGATGAAAGGATGTCTGAATCCCCTGTGGAGACAACAAAGAAAGACCTAGTTCCCCACCTCATCGCGACCGGAGGCCTCATATCCTTTGAAAACTCCAGAGGTACGCGGAGATTAGTGCCTCCAAAGGAGACGATGCCTGACTCCTCGTGAAACTTCATAGGAGTCCCAGGATTCCTGTGGCACGTGGAAAGGGACCCTTGGTCTCCCGCCTCAGCTGGAGAGGCGTCCCAATTGCCCTGCCAAGCCTCGAGGAGAATCCCGAGTTGTCCCTCGCAACTAGGCAGGAGTCCTGACGTTGCTGAAGAAACACGTGTGTGGAAGGGCCATCCCCGTCGTAACTCGAGAATATACCCCAGGTTCCCGCCGCAACTCGAGAAAAACCATGAGACTTCCCCCTCGCCGCGAGATGAGGCCCGATTCCCCTTCACTGCGTGCAGAGCAATTCCGTGTTGCACATCAAACATGAAAGGAGCCTTGATTTCCTTGATGGCACTCCAGAGATACCCCAAGAACACTGTTTCAAGGCTAGAGGGATCATGAGGTCACTGTAGCCATATGAAAGAGCTCCGTGGACCAAAAATCAACTCGAGATGAGAGGTTAGTCCCTGGCTTCGACTCCAGAGGAAACCACCTTACCACAAGCACCTCAAGAGGAGGCTTCTCTCAGCTCTAGGTATGTGAGAGGGACACTGATTTTGCGGCCTCAAGTGGAATGGACACCGCGATGCCCTGACTCGAAATAAGGCCGAATATCCCTGCAGTGACTTGAATGCAGGCTCGTCTTGCATCTCCCAAGACGAAAGGATGTCTGAATATCCTGTGGAGACCACAGAGAAAGACCTAGTTCCCCACCTCATCGCGACCGGAGGCCTCACATACTTTGAAAACTCCAGAGGTACACTGAGATCAGTGCCTCCAAAGGAGACGATGCCTGACTCCTCGTGAAACTTGATAGGAGTCCCAGGATTCCTGTGGCACGTGGAAAGGAACTCTTCGTCTCCCGCCTCAGCTGGAGAGGCGTCCCTATTGCCCTGCCAAGCCTCGAGGAGAATACCGAGTTGTCCCTCTCAACTAGGCAGGAGTGCTCACGTCGCTGAACAAACACGTGGGTGGAAGGGCCATCCCCGTCGTAACTCGAGAATATACCCCAGGTTCCCGCCGCAACTCGAGAAAAACCATGAGACTTCCCCCTCGCCGCAAGATGAGGCCCGATTCCCCTGCACTGCATTCAAAGCAATTCCGTGTTGCACATCAAACATGAAAGGAGCCTTGATTTCCTTGATGGAACTCCATAGAAACCCAAAGAACACTGTTTCAAGGCTAGAGGGATGCTGAGATCACTGTCGCAACACGAAAGAGCTCCGTGGACCAAAAATCAACTCGAGATGAGAGGTTAGTCCCTGGCTTCGACTCCAGAGGAATACCACCTTACCACAAACACCTCAAGAGGAGGCTTCTCTCAGCTCTAGGTATGTGAGAGAGACCCTGATTTTGCGGCCGCAAGTGGAATGGACACTGCGATGCCCTGACTCGAAATAAGGCCGGATATCCCTGCAGTGACTTGAATGCAGGCTCGTCTTGCATCTCCCAAGATGAAAGGATGTCTGCATCCCCTGTGGAGACCACAGAGAAAGACCTAGTTCCCCACCTCATCGCGACCGGAGACCTCACATCCTTTGAAAACTCCACAGGTATTCGGAGATCAGTGCCTCCAAAGAAGACGATGCCTGCCTCCACGTGAAACTTGATAGGAGTCCCAGGATTCCTGTGGCACGTGGAAAGGAACACTTGGTCTCCCGCCTCAGCTGGAGAGGCGTCCCAATTGCCCTGCCAAGCCTCGAAAAGATTCCCGAGTTGTCCCTCGCAACTAGGCAGGAGTCCTGACGTCGCTGAACAAACACGTGGGTGGAAGGGCCATCCCCGTCGTAACTCGAGAATATACCCCAGGTTCCCGCCGCAACTCGAGAAAAACCATGAGACTTCCCCATCGCCGCGAGATGAGGCCCGATTCCCCTGCACTGCATGCAGAGCAATTCCGTGTTGCACATCACACATGAAAAGAGCCTTGATTTCCTTGATGGCACTCCAGAGAAACCCCAAGAACACTGTTTCAAGGCTAGAGGGATCCTGAGGTCACTGTAGCAACAAGAAAGAGCTCCGTGGACCACAAGTCAACTGGAGATTAGAGGTTAGTCCCTGACTTCGACTCCAGAGTAATACCACCTTACCACAAGCACCTCAAGAGGAGGCTTCTCTCAGCTCTAGGTATGTGAGAGGGACCCTGAGTTTGCCGCCTCAAGTGGAATGGACACTGCGATGCCCTGACTCGAAATAATGCTGGATATCCTGCAGTGACTTGAATGCAGGCTTGTCTTGCATCTCCGAAGACGAGAAGATGTCTGAATCCCCTGTGGAGACCACAGAGAAAGACCTAGTTCCCCACCTCATCGCGACCGGAGGCCTCACATACTTTGAAAACTCCAGAGGTACACTGAGATCAGTGCCTCCAAAGGAGACGATGCCTGACTCCTCGTGAAACTTGATAGGAGTCCCAGGATTCCTGTGGCACGTGGAAAGGAACTCTTCGTCTCCCGCCTCAGCTGGAGAGGCGTCCCTATTGCCCTGCCAAGCCTCGAGGAGAATACCGAGTTGTCCCTCTCAACTAGGCAGGAGTGCTCACGTCGCTGAACAAACACGTGTGTGGAAGGGCCATCCCCGTCGTAACTCGAGAATATACCCCAGGTTCCCGCCGCAACTCGAGAAAAACCATGAGACTTCCCCCTCGCCGCAAGATGAGGCCCGATTCCCCTGCACTGCATTCAAAGCAATTCCGTGTTGCACATCAAACATGAAAGGAGCCTTGATTTCCTTGATGGAACTCCATAGAAACCCAAAGAACACTGTTTCAAGGCTAGAGGGATGCTGAGATCACTGTCGCAACACGAAAGAGCTCCGTGGACCAAAAATCAACTCGAGATGAGAGGTTAGTCCCTGGCTTCGACTCCAGAGGAATACCACCTTACCACAAACACCTCAAGAGGAGGCTTCTCTCAGCTCTAGGTATGTGAGAGAGACCCTGATTTTGCGGCCGCAAGTGGAATGGACACTGCGATGCCCTGACTCGAAATAAGGCCGGATATCCCTGCAGTGACTTGAATGCAGGCTCGTCTTGCATCTCCCAAGATGAAAGGATGTCTGCATCCCCTGTGGAGACCACAGAGAAAGACCTAGTTCCCCACCTCATCGCGACCGGAGACCTTACATCCTTTGAAAACTCCACAGGTATGCGGAGATCAGTGCCTCCAAAGAAGACGATGCCTGCCTCCACGTGAAACTTGATAGGAGTCCCAGGATTCCTGTGGCACGTGGAAAGGAACACTTGGTCTCCCGCCTCAGCTGGAGAGGCGTCCCAATTGCCCTGCCAAGCCTCGAAAAGATTCCCGAGTTGTCCCTCGCAACTAGGCAGGAGTCCTGACGTCGCTGAACAAACACGTGGGTGGAAGGGCCATCCCCGTCGTAACTCGAGAATATACCCCAGGTTCCCGCCGCAACTCGAGAAAAACCATGAGACTTCCCCATCGCCGCGAGATGAGGCCCGATTCCCCTGCACTGCATGCAGAGCAATTCCGTGTTGCACATCACACATGAAAAGAGCCTTGATTTCCTTGATGGCACTCCAGAGAAACCCCAAGAACACTGTTTCAAGGCTAGAGGGATCCTGAGGTCACTGTAGCAACAAGAAAGAGCTCCGTGGACCACAAGTCAACTGGAGATTAGAGGTTAGTCCCTGACTTCGACTCCAGAGTAATACCACCTTACCACAAGCACCTCAAGAGGAGGCTTCTCTCAGCTCTAGGTATGTGAGAGGGACCCTGAGTTTGCCGCCTCAAGTGGAATGGACACTGCAATGCCCTGACTCGAAATAATGCTGGATATCCTGCAGTGACTTGAATGCAGGCTTGTCTTGCATCTCCGAAGACGAGAAGATGTCTGAATCCCCTGTGGAGACCACAGAGAAAGACCTAGTTCCCCACCTCATCGCGACCGGAGGCCTCACATCCTTTGAAAACTCCAGAGGAACGCGAAGTACAGTGCCTCCAAAGTAGACGATTCCTGACTCCTCGTGAAACTTGATAGGAGTCCCAGGATTCCTGTGCACGTGGATAGGGACAGTTGGTCTCCCGCCTCAGCTGGAGAGGCGTCCCAATTGCCCTGCCAAGCCTCGAGGAGAATCCCGAGTTGTCCCTCGCAACTAGGCAGGAGTCCTGCCGTCGCTGATCAAACACCTGTGTGGAAGGGCCATCCCCGTCGTAACTCGAGAATATACCCCAGGTTCCCGCTGCAACTCGAGAAATACCATGAGACTTCCCCCTCGCCGTGAGATGAGGTCCGATTCCCCTGCACTGCATGCAGAGCAATACCGTGTTGCACATCACACATGAAAGGAGCCTTGATTTCCTTGATGGCACTCCAGAGAAACCCCAAGAACACTGTTTCAAGGCTAGAGGGATCCTGAGGTCACTGTAGCCACACGAAAGAGCTCCGTGGACCAAAAATCAACTCGAGATGAGAGGTTACTCCCTTGCTTCGACTCCAGAGGAATGCCACCTTACCACAAGCACCTCAAGAGGAGGCTTCTCTCAGCTCTAGGTATGTGAGAGGGACCCTGAGTTTGCGGCCTCAAGTGGAATGGACACCGCGATGCCCTGGCTCGAAATAAGGCCGGATATCCCTGCAGTGACTTGAATGCAGGCTCGTCTTGCATCTCCCAAGACGAAAGGATGTCTGAATCCCCTGTGGAAACCACAGAGAAAGACCTAGTTCCCCACCTCATCGCGACCGGAGGCCTCACATCCTTTAAAAACTCCAGAGGTACACGGAGATCAGTGCCTCCAAAGGAGACGATGCCTGACTCCTCATGAAACTTGATAGGAGTCCCAGGATTCCTGTGCACGTGGATAGGGAGAGTTGGTCTCCCGCCTCAGCTGGAGAGGCGTCCCAATTGCCCTGCCAAGCCTCGAGGACAATCCCGAGTTGTCCCTCGCAACTAGGCAGGAGTCCTGACGTCGCTGAACAAACACGTGGTTGAAAGAGCCATCCCCGTCGTAACTCGAGAATATACCCCAGGTTCCCGCCCCCGCCGCAACTCTAGAAAAACCATGAGACTTCCCCCTCGCCGCGAGATGAGGCTGATTCCCCTGCACTGCGTGCAGTGCAATTCCGTGTTGCACATCACACATGAAAGGAGCCTTGATTTCCTTAATGGCACTCCAGAGAAAACCCAAAAACACTGTTTCAAGGCTAGAGGGATCCTGAGGTCACTGTAGCATCACGAAAGAGCTCCGTGGACCAAAAATCAACTCGAGATGAGAGGTTAGTCCCTGGCTTCGACTTCAGAGGAATACCACCTTACCACAAGCACCTCAAGAGGAGGCTACTCTCAGCTCTAGGTATGTGAGAGGGACCCTGAGTTTGCGGCCTCAAGTGGAAAGGACACCGCGATGCCCTGACTCGAAATAAGGCCGGATATCCCTGCAGTGACTTGAATGCAGGCTCGTCTTGCATCTCCCAAGACGAAAGGATGTCTGAATCCCCTGTGGAGACCACAGAGAAAGACCTAGTTCCCCACCTCATCGCGACCGGAGGCCTCATATCCTTTGAAAACTCCAGAGGTACGCGGAGATTAGTGCCTCCAAAGGAGACGATGCCTGACTCCTCGTGAAACTTCATAGGAGTCCCAGGATTCCTGTGGCACGTGGAAAGGGACCCTTGGTCTCCCGCCTCAGCTGGAGAGGCGTCCCAATTGCCCTGCCAAGCCTCGAGGAGAATCCCGAGTTGTCCCTCGCAACTAGGCAGGAGTCCTGACGTTGCTGAAGAAACACGTGTGTGGAAGGGCCATCCCCGTCGTAACTCGAGAATATACCCCAGGTTCCCGCCGCAACTCGAGAAAAACCATGAGACTTCCCCCTCGCCGCGAGATGAGGCCCGATTCCCCTTCACTGCGTGCAGAGCAATTCCGTGTTGCACATCAAACATGAAAGGAGCCTTGATTTCCTTGATGGCACTCCAGAGTTACCCCAAGAACACTGTTTCAAGGCTAGAGGGATCATGAGGTCACTGTAGCCACATGAAAGAGCTCCGTGGACCAAAAATCAACTCGAGATGAGAGGTTAGTCCCTGGCTTCGACTCCAGAGGAAACCACCTTACCACAAGCACCTCAAGAGGAGGCTTCTCTCAGCTCTAGGTATGTGAGAGGGACACTGATTTTGCGGCCGCAAGTGGAATGGACACTGCGATGCCCTGACTCGAAATAAGGCCGGATATCCCTGCAGTGACTTGAATGCAGGCTCGTCTTGCATCTCCCAAGATGAAAGGATGTCTGCATCCCCTGTGGAGACCACAGAGAAAGACCTAGTTCCCCACCTCATCGCGACCGGAGACCTCACATCCTTTGAAAACTCCACAGGTACGCGGAGATCAGTGCCTCCAAAGAAGACGATGCCTGACTCCTCGTGAAACTTGATAGGAGTCCCAGGATTCCTGTGGCACGTGGAAAGGAACCCTTGGTTTCCCGCCTCAGCTGGAGAGGCGTCCCAATTGCCCTGCCAAGCCTCGAGAAGATTCCCGAGTTGTCCCTCGCAACTAGGCAGGAGTCCTGACGTCGCTGAACAAACACGTGGGTGGAAGGGCCATCCCCGTCGTAAGTCGAGAATATACCCCAGGTTCCCGCCGCAACTCGAGAAAAACCATGAGACTTCCCCATCGCCGCGAGATGAGGCCCGATTCCCCTGCACTGCATGCAGAGCAATTCCGTGTTGCACATCACACATGAAAGGAGCCTTGATTTCCTTGATGGCACTGCAGAGAAACCCCAAGAACACTGTTTCAAGGCTAGAGGGATCCTGAGGTCACTGTAGCAACAAGAAAGAGCTCCGTGGACCACAAGTCAACTGGAGATTAGAGGTTAGTCCCTGACTTCGACTCCAGAGTAATACCACCTTACCACAAGCACCTCAAGAGGAGGCTTCTCTCAGCTCTAGGTATGTGAGAGGGACCCGGAGTTTGCAGCCTCAAGTGGAATGGACACTGCGATGCCCTGACTCGAAATAATGCTGGATATCCTGCAGTGACTTGAATGCAGGCTTGTCTTGCATCTCCGAAGACGAGAAGATGTCTGAATCCCCTGTGGAGACCACAGAGAAAGACCTAGTTCCCCACCTCATCGCGACCGGAGGCCTCACATCCTTTGAAAACTCCAGAGGAACGCGAAGTACAGTGCCTCCAAAGGAGACGATGCCTGACTCCTCGTGAAACTTGATAGGAGTTCCAGGATTCCTGTGCACGTGGATAGGGACAGTTGGTCTCCCGCCTCAGCTGGAGAGGCGTCCCAATTGCCCTGCCAAGCCTCGAGGAGAATCCCGAGTTGTCCCTCGCAACTAGGCAGGAGTCCTGACGTCGCTGATCAAACACCTGTGTGGAAGGGCCATCCCCGTCGTAAGTCGAGAATATACCCCAGGTTACCGCTGCAACTCGAGAAATACCATGAGACTTCCCCCTCGCCGTGAGATGAGGTCCGATTCCCCTGCACTGCATGCAGAGCAATACCGTGTTGCACATCACACATGAAAGGAGCCTTGATTTCCTTGATGGCACTCCACAGAAACCCCAAGAACACTGTTTCAAGGCTAGAGGCATCCTGAGGTCACTGTAGCAACACGAAAGAGCTCCGTGGACCAAAAATCAACTCGAGATGAGAGGTTAGTCCCTGGCTTCGACTCCAGAGGAATACCACCTTACCACAAGCACCTCAAGAGGAGGCTTCTCTCAGCTCTAGGTATGTGAGAGGGACCCTGATTTTGCGGCCTCAAGTGGAATGGACACTGCGATGCCCTGACGCGAAATAAGTCCGGATATCCCTGCAGTGACTTGAATGCAGGCTCGTCTTGCATCTCCCAAGATGAAAGGATGTCTGAATCCCCTGTGGAGACCACAGAGAAAGACCTAGTTCCCCACCTCATCGCGACCGGAGGCCTCACATTCTTTGAAAACTCCAGAGGTACGCGGAGATCAGTGCCTCCAAAGGAGACGATGCCTGACTCCTCGTGAAACTTGATAGGAGTCCCAGGATTCCTGTGGCACGTGGATAGGGACACTTGGTCTCCCGCCTCAGCTGGAGAGGCGTCCCAATTGCCCTGCCAAGCCTCGAGGAGAATCCCGAGTTGTCCCTCGGAACTAGGCAGGAGTCCTGACGTCGCTGAACAAACACGTGTGTGGAAGGGCCATCCCCGTCGTAACTCGAGAATATACCCCAGGTTCCGGCCGCAACTCGAGAAAAACCATGAGACTTCCCCCTCGCCGGCAGATGAGACCCGATTCCCCTGCACTGCGTGCAGAGCAATTCTGTGTTGCACATCACATATGAAAGGAGCCTTGATTTCCTAGATGGCACTCCAGAGAAACCCCAAGAGCACTGTTTCAAGGCTAGAGGGATCCTGAGGTCACTGTAGCAACACGAAAGAGATCCTTGGACCAAAAATCAACTCGAGATTAGAGGTTAGTCCCTGGCTTCGACTCCAGAGGAATACCACCTTACCACAAGCACCTCAAGAGGAGGCTTCTCTCAGCTCTAGGTATGTGAGAGGGACCCTGATTGGCGGCCACAAGAGGAATGGACACCGCGATGCCCTGACTCGAAATAAGGCCGGATATCCCTGCAGTGACTTGAATGCAGGCTCGTCTTTCATCTCCCAAGATGAAAGGATGTCTGAATCCCCTGTGGAGACCACAGAGAAAGACCTAGTTCCCCACCTAATCGCCACCGGAGGCCTCACATCCTTTGAAAACTCCAGAAGTACGCGGAGATCAGTGCCTCCAAAGGAGACGATGCCTGACTCCTCGTGAAACTTGATAGGAGTCCCAGGATTCCTGTGGCACGTGGAAAGGGACACTTGGTCTCCCGCCTCAGCTGGAGAGGCGTTCCAATTGCCCTGCCAAGCCTCAAGGAGAATCCCGAGTTGTCCCTCGCAACTAGGCAGGAGTCCTGAGGTCGCTGAACAAACACGTGGGTGGAAGGGCCATCACCGTCGTAACTCGAGAATATACCCCAGGTTCCCGCCGCAACTCGAGAAACACCATGAGACTTCCCCCTCGCCGCGAGATGAGGCCCGATTCCCCTGCACTGCGTGCAGAGCAAATCCGTGTTGCACATCAAACATGAAAGGAGCCTTGATTTCCTTGATGGCACTCCAGAGAATCCCCAAGAACACTGTTTCAAGGCTAGAGGGATCCTGAGGTCACTGTAGCAACAGGAAAGAGCTCCGTGGACCAAAAATCAACTCGAGATGTGAGGTTAGTCCCTGGCTTCGACTCCAGAGGAATACCACCTTACCACAAGCACCTCAAGAGGAGGTTTTTCTCAGCTCTAGGTATGTGAGAGGGACCCTGATTTTGCGGTCTCAAGTGGAATGGACACTGCGATGCCCTGACGGGAAATAAGGCCGGATGTCCCTGCAGTGACTTGAATGCAGGCTCGTCTTGCATCTCCCAAGATGAAAGGATGTGTGAATCCCCTGTGGAGACCACAGAGAAAGACCTAGTTCCCCACCTCATCGCCACCGGAGGCCTCACATCCTTTGAAAACTCCAGAGGTACGCGGAGATCAGTGCCTCCAAAGGAGACGATGCCTGACTCCTCGTGAAACTTGATAGGAGTCCCAGGATTCCTGTGGCACGTGGAAAGGGACCCTTGGACTCCTGCCTCAGCTGGAGAGGCGTCCCAATGGCCCTGCCAAGCCTGGAGGAGAATCCCGAGTTGTCCCTCGCAACTAGGCAGGAGTCCTGACGTCGCTGAACAAACACGTGTGTCGAAGGGCCATCCCCGTCGTACCTCGAGAATATAACCGAGGTTCCCGCCGCAACTCGAGAAAAACCATGAGACTTCCCCCTCGCCGCGAGATGAGGCACGATTCCCCTGCACTGCGTGCAGAGCAATTCCGTGTTGCACATCACACATGAAAGGAGCCTTGATTTCCTTGATGGCACTCCAGAGAAACCCCAAGAACACTGTTTCAAGGCTAGAGGGATCCTGAGGTCACTGTAGCAACACGAAAGAGCTCCGTGGACTAAAAATCAACTCGAGATGAGAGGTTCGTCCCTGGCTTCGACACCAGAGGAATACCACCTTACCACAAGCACCTCAAGAGGAGGCTTCTCTCAGCTCTAGCTATGTGAGAGGGACCCTGAGTTTGCAGCCTCAAGTGGAATGGACACCGCGATGCCCTGACTCGAAATAAGGCCGGATATCCCTGCAGTGTCTTGAATACAGGCTCGTCTTGCATCTCCCAAGACAAAAGGATGTCTGAATCCCCTGTGGAGACCACAGAGAAAGACCTAGTTCCCCACCTCATCGCGACCGGAGGCCTCACATCCTTTGAAAACTCCAGAGGTACCCGGAGATCAGTGCCTCCAAAGGAGACGATGCCTGACTCCTCGTGAAACTTCTTAGGAGTCCCAGGATTCCTGTGGCACGTGGAAAGGGACCCTTGGTCTCCCACCTCAGCTGGAGAGGCGTCCCAATTGCCCTGCCAAGCCTCGAGGAGAATCCCGAGTTGTCCCTCGCAACTAGGCAGGAGTCCTGACGTTGCTGAAGAAACACGTGTGTGGAAGGTCCATCCCAGTCGTAACTCGAGAATATACCCCAGGTTCCCGCCGCAACTCGAGAAAAACCATGAGACTTCCCCCTCGCCGCGAGATAAGGCCCGATTTCCCTACACTGCATGCAGAGCAATTCCGTGTTGCACATCACACATGAAAGGAGCCTTGATTTCCTTGATGGCACTCCAGAGAAACCCCAAGAACACTGTTTCAAGGCTAGAGGGATCCTGAGGTCACTGTAGCAACACGAAAGAGCTCCGTGGACCAAAAATCAACTTGAGATGAGAGGGTAGTACCTGGCTTCGACTCCAGAGGAATACCACCTTACCACAAGCACCTAAAGAGGAGGCTTCTCTCAGCTCTAGGTATGTGAGAGGGACCCTGAGTTTGCGGCCTCAAGTGGAATGGACACCGCGATGCCCTGACTCGAAATAAGGCCGGATATCCCTGCAGTGACTTGAATGCAGGCTCGTCTTGCATCTCCCAAGACGAAAGGATGTCTGAATCCCCTGTGGAGACTACAGAGAAAGACCTAGTTCCCCACCTCATCGCGACCGGAGGCCTCACTTCCTTTGAAAACTCCAGAGGTACGCGGAAATCAGTGCCTCCAAAGGAGACGATGCCTGACTCGTCGTGAAACTTGATAGGAGTCCCAGGATTCCTGTGGCACGTGGAAAGGGACACTTGGTCTCCCGCCTCAGCTGGAGAGGCATCCCAAATGCCCTGCTAAGCCTCGAGGAGAATCCCGAGTTGTCCCTCGCAACTAGGTAGGCGTCCAGACGTCGCTGAACAAACACGTTTGTGGAAGGGCCATCCCCGTCGTAACTCGAGAATATACCCCAGGTTCCCGCCGCAACTCGAGAAAAACCATGAGACTTTCCCCTCGCCGCGATATGAGGCCCGATTCCCCTGCACTGCGTGCAGAGCAATTCCGTGTTGCACATCACACGTGAAAGGAGCCTTGATTTCCTTGGTGGCACTCCAGAGAAACCCCAAGAACACTGTTTCAAGGCTAGAGGGATCCTGAGGTCACTGTAGCAACACGAAAGAGCTCCGTGGACCAAAAATCAACTCGAGATGAGAGGTTAGTCCCTGGCTTCGACTCCAGAGGAATACCACCTTACCACAAGCACCTCAAGAGGAGGATTCTCTCAGCTCTAGGTATGTGAGAGGGACCCTGAGTTTGCGGCCTCAAGTGGAATGGACACCGTGATGCCCTGACTCGAAATAAGGCCGGATATCCCTGCAGTGACTTGAATGCAGGCTCGTCTTGCATCTCCCAAGATGAAAGGATGTCTGCATCCCCTGTGGAGACCACAGAGAAAGACCTAGTTCCCCACCTCATCGCGACCGGAGACCTCACATCCTTTGAAAACTCCACAGGTACGCGAAGATCAGTGCCTCCAAAGAAGACGATGCCTGACTCCTCGTGAAACTTGATAGGAGTCCCAGGATTCCTGTGACACGTGGAAAGGGACACTTGGTCTCCCGCCTCAGCTGGAGAGGCGTCCCAATTGCCCTGCCAAGCCTCGAGAAGATTCCCGAGTTGTCCCTCGCAACTAGGCAGGAGTCCTTACGTCGCTGAACAAACACGTGGGTGGAAGGGCCATCCCCGTCGTAACTCGACAATATACCCCAGGTTCCCGCCGCAACTCGAGAAAAACCATGAGACTTCCCCATCGCCGCGAGATGAGGCCCGATTCCCCTGCACTGCATGCAGAGCAATTCCGTGTTGCACATCACACATGAAAGGAGCCTTGATTTCCTTGATGGCACTCCAGAGAAACCCCAAGAACACTGTTTCAAGCCTAGAGGGATCCTAAGGTCACTGTAGCAACAAGAAAGAGCTCCGTGGACCACAAGTCAACTGGAGATTAGAGGTTAGTCCCTGACTTCGACTCCAGAGTAATACCACCTTACCACAAGCACCTCAAGAGGAGGCTTCTCTCAGCTCTAGTTATGTGAGAGGGACCCTGAGTTTGCGGCCTCAAGTGGAATGGACACTGCGATGCCCTGACTCGAAATAATGCTGGATATCCTGCAGTGACTTGAATGCAGGCTTGTCTTGCATCTCCGAAGACGAGAAGATGTCGGAATCCCCTGTGTAGATCACAGAGAAAGACCTAGTTCCCCACCTCATCGCGACCGGAGGCCTCACATCCTTTGAAAACTCCAGCGGAACGCGAAGTACAGTGCCTCCAAAGGAGACGATGCCTGACTCCTCGTGAAACTTGATAGGAGTCCCAGGATTCCTGTGCACGTGGATAGGGACAGTTGGTCTCCCGCCTCAGCTGGAGAGGCGTCCCAATTGCCCTGCCAAGCCTCGAGGAGAATCCCGAGTTGTCCCTCGCAACTAGGCAGGAGTCCTGCCGTCCCTGAACAAACACGTGTGTGGAAGGGCCATCCCCGTCGTAACTCGAGAATATACCCCAGGTTCCCGCCGCAACTCGAGAAAAACCATGAGACTTCCCCCTCGCCGCGAGATGAGGCCCGATTCCCCTGCACTGCGTGCAGAGCAATTCCGTGTTGCACATCAAACATGAAAGGAGCCTTGATTTCCTTGATGGCACTCCAGAAATACCCCAAGAACACTGTTTCAAGGCAAGAGGGATCCTGAGGTCACTGTAGCAACACGAAAGAGCTCCGTGGACCAAAAATCAACTCGAGATGAGAGGTCAGTCCCTGGCGTCGACTCCAGAGGAATACCACCTTACCACAAGCACCTCAAGAGGAGGCTTCTCTCAGCTCTAGGTATGTGAGAGGGACCCTGAGTTTGCGGCCTCAAGTGGAATGGACACCGTGATGCCCTGACTCGAAATAAGGCCGGATATCCCTGCAGTGACTTGAATGTAGGCTCGTCTTGCATCTCACAAGACGAAAGGATGTCGGAATCACCTGTGTAGATCACAGAGAAAGACATAGTTCCCCACCTCATCGCTACCGGAAGCCTCACATCCTTTGAAAACTCCAGAGGTACGCGGAGATCAGTGCCTCCAAAGGAGACGATGCCTGACATCTCGTGAAATTTGATAGGAGTCCCAGGATTCCAGTGGCACGTGGAAAGGGACCCTTGGTCTCCCGCCTCAGCTGGAGAGGCGTCCCAATTGCCCTGCCAAGCCTCGAGGAGAATCCCGAGTTGTCCCTCACAACTAGGCAGGAGTCCTGCCGTCGCTGAACAAACACGTGTGTGGAAGGGCCATCTCCGTCGTAACTCGAGAACATACCCCAGGTTCCCGCTGCAACTCGGGAAAACACATGAGACTTCCCCCTCGCCCGGAGATTAGGCCCGATTCCCCTGCACTGCGTGAAGAGCAATTCCGTGTTGCACATCACACATGAAAGGAGCCTCGATTTTCTTGATGGCACTCCAGAGAAACCGCAAGAAAACTGTTTCAAGGCTAGAGGGATCCTGAGGTCACTGTAGCCACATGAAAGAGTTCCGTGGACCAAAAATCAACTCGAGATGAGAAGTTAGTCCCTGGCTTCGACTCCAGAGGAATACCACCTTACCACAAGCACCTCAAGAGGAGGATTCTTTCAGCTCTAGGTATGTGAGAGGGACCCTGAGTTTGCGGCCTCAAGTGGAATGGACACCGCGATGCCCTGGCTCGAAATAATGCTGGATATCCAGCAGTGACTTGAATGCAGGCTGTATTGCATCTCCGAAGACGAAAGGATGTCTGAATCCCCTGTGGAGACCACAGAGAAAGACCTAGTTCCCCACCTCATCGCGACCGGAGGCCTCACATACTTTGAAAACTCCAGAGGTACGCTGAGATCAGTGCCTCCAAAGGAGACGATGCCTGACTCCTCGTGAAACTTGATAGGAGTCCCAGGATTCCTGTGGCTCGTGGAAAGGGACCCTTGGTCTTCCGCGTCAGCTGGAGAGGCGTCCCTATTGCCCTGCCAATCCTCGAGGAGAATCCCGAGTTTTCCCTCGCAACTAGGCCTGAATCCTGACGACGCTGAACAAACATGTGGGTGGAAGGGCCATCCCCCTCGGAACTCGAGTATATACCCCAGGTTGCCGCCGCAACTCGAGAAAAACCATGAGACTTCCCCCTCGCCAAGAGATGAGGCCCGATTCCCATGCACTGCACGCAGAGCAATTCCGTGTTGCACATCACACATGAAAGGAGCCTTGATTTCCTTGATGGCACTCCAGAGAAACCCCAAGAACACTGTTTCAAGGCTAGAGGGATCCTGAGGTCACTGTAGCAACACGAAAAACTCCGTGGACCAAGAATCAACTCGAGATGAGAGGTTAGTCCCTGGCTTCGACTCCAGAGGAATACCACCTTACCACAAGCACCTCAAGAGGAGGCTTCTCTCAGCTCTAGCTATGTGAGAGGGACCCTGAGTTTGCGCCCTCAAGTGGAATGGACACCGCGATTCCCTGGCTCGAATTAAGGCCGGATATCCCTGCAGTGACTTGAATGCAGGCTCGTCTTGCATCTCCCAAGATGAAAGGATGTCTGAATCCCCTGTGGAGACCACAGAGAAAGACCTAGTTCCCGACCTCATCGCGACCAGAGGCCTCACATCCTTTGAAAACTCCAGAGGTACGCGGAGATCAGTGCCTCCAAAGGAGACGATGCCTGACTCCTCGTGAAACTTCATAGGAGTCCCAGGATTCTTGTGGCACGTGGAAAGGGACCCTTGGTCTCCCGCCTCAGCTGGTGAGGAGTCCCAATTGCCCTGCCAAGCCTCGAGGAGAATCCCGAGTTGTCCCTCGCAACTAGGCAGGAGTCCTGACGTCGCTGAAGAAACACGTGGGTGGAAGGGCCATCCCCGTCGTAACTCGAGAATATACCCCAGGTTCCCGCCGCAACTCGAGAAATACCATGAGACTTCCCCCTCGCCGTGAGATGAGGTCCGATTCCCCTGCACTGCATGCAGAGCAATACCGTGTTGCACATCACACATGAAAGGAGCCTTGATTTCCTTGATGGCACTCCAGAGAAACCCCAAGAACACTGTTTCAAGGCTAGAGGGATCCTGAGGTCACTGTAGCAACACGAAAGAGCTCCGTGGACCAAAAATCAACTCGAGATGAGAGGTCAGTCCCTGGCGTCGACTCCAGAGGAATACCACCTTACCACAAGCACCTCAAGAGGAGGCTTCTCTCAGCTCTAGGTATGTGAGAGGGACCCTGAGTTTGCGGCCTCAAGTGGAATGGACACCGTGATGCCCTGACTCGAAATAAGGCCGGATATCCCTGCAGTGACTTGAATGTAGGCTCGTCTTGCATCTCACAAGACGAAAGGATGTCGGAATCCCCTGTGTAGATCACAGAGAAAGACATAGTTCCCCACCTCATCGCGACCGGAAGCCTCACATCCTTTGAAAACTCCAGAGGTACGCGGAGATCAGTGCCTCCAAAGGAGACGATGCCTGACATCTCGTGAATCTTGATAGGACTCCCAGGATTCCTGTGGCACGTGGAAAGGGACCCTTGGTCTCCCGCCTCAGCTGGAGAGGCGTCCCAATTGCCCTGCCAGCCTCGAGGAGAATCCCGAGTTGTCCCTCACAACTAGGCAGGAGTCCTGCCGTCGCTGAACAAACACGTGTGTGGAAGGGCCATCTCCGTCGTAACTCGAGAATATACCCCAGGTTCCCGCCGCAACTCGAGAAAACCCATGAGACTTCCCCCTCGCCAGAAGATGAGGCCCGATTCCCCTGCACTGCCTGAAGAGCAATTCCGTGTTGCACATCACACATGAAAGGAGCCTCGATTTTCTTGATGGCACTCCAGAGAAACCGCAAGAACACTGTTTCAAGGCTAGAGGGATCCTGAGGTCACTGTAGCCACATGAAAGAGTTCCGTGGACCAAAAATCAACTCGAGATGAGAAGTTAGTCCCTGGCTTCGACTCCAGAGGAATACCACCTTACCACAAGCACCTCAAGAGGAGGCTTCTCTCAGCTCTAGGTATGTGAGAGGGACCCTGAGTTTGCGGCCTCAAGTGGAATGGACACCGCGATGCCCTGGCTCGAAATAATGCTGGATATCCAGCAGTGACTTGAATGCAGGCTGTATTGCATCTCCGAAGACGAAAGGATGTCTGAATCCCCTGTGGAGACCACAGAGAAAGACCTAGTTCCCCACCTCATCGCGAGCGGAGGCCTCACATCCTTTGAAAACTCCAGAGGTACGCGGAGATCAGTGCCTCCAAAAGAGACGATGCCTGACTCCTCGTGAAACTTCATAGGAGTCCCAGGATTCTTGTGGCACGTGAAAAGGGACTCTTGGTCTCCCGCCTCAGCTGGAGAGGAGTCCCAATTGCCCTGCCAAGCCTCGAGGAGAATCCCGAGTTGTCCCTCGCAACTAGGCAGGACTCCGGCAGTCGCTGAACAAACACGTGTGTGGAAGGGCCATCCCCGTCGTAACTCGAGAATATACCACAGGTTCCCGCCGCAACTCGAGAAAAACCATGAGACTTCCCCCTCGCCGCGAGATGAGGCCCGATTCCCCTGCAGTGCATGCAGAGCAATTCCGTGTTGCACATCAAACATGAAAGGAGCCTTGATTTCCTTGATGGCACTCCAGAGAAACCCCAAGAACACTGTTTCAAGGCTAGAGGATCCTGAGGTCACTGTAGCGACAGGAAAGAGCTCCGTGGACCAAAAATCAACTCGAGATGAGAGGTTAGTCCCTGACTTCCACTCCAGAGGAATACCACCTTACCACAAGCACCTCAAGAGGAGGCTTCTCTCAGCTCTAGCTATGTGAGAGGGACCCTGAGTTTGCGCCCTCAAGTGGAATGGACACCGCGATGCCCTGACTCGAAATAAGGCCGGATATCCCTGCAGTGACTTGAATGCAGGCTCGTCTTGCATCTCCCAAGATGAAAGGATGTCTGAATCCCCTGTGGAGACCACAGAGAAAGACCTTGTTCCCGACCTCATCGCGAACGGAGGCCTCACATCCTTTGAAAACTCCAGAGGTACGCGGAGATCAGTGCCTCCAAAGGAGACGATGCCTGACTCCTCGTGAAACTTCATAGGAGTCCCAGGATTCCTGTGGCACGTGGAAAGGGACCCTTGGTCTCCCGCCTCAGCTGGAGAGGCGTCCCAATTGCCCTGCCAAGCCTCGAGGAGAATCCCGAGTTGTCCCTCGCAACTAGGCAGGAGTCCTGACGTTGCTGAAGAAACACGTGTGTGGAAGGGCCATCCCCGTCTTAACTCGAGAATATACCCCAGGTTCCCGCCGCAACTCGAGAAAAACCATGAGACTTCCCCCTCGCCGCGAGATGAGGCCCAATTCCCCTTCACTGCGTGCAGAGCAATTCCGTGTTGCACATCAAACATGAAAGGAGCCTTGATTTCCTTGATGGCACTCCAGAGATACCCCAAGAACACTGTTTCAAGGCTAGAGGGATCATGAGGTCACTGTAGCCACATGAAACAGCTCCGTGGACCAAAAATCAACTCGAGATGAGAGGTTAGTCCCTGGCTGCGACTCCAGAGGAAACCACCTTACCACAAGCACCTCAAGAGGAGGCTTCTCTCAGCTCTAGGTATGTGAGAGGGACACTGATTTTGCGCCCTCAAGTGGAATGGACACCGCGATGCCCTGACTCGAAATAAGGCCGAATGTCCCTGCAGTGACTTGAATGCAGGCTCGTCTTGCATCTCCCAAGACGAAAGGATGTCTGAATATCCTGTGGAGACCACAGAGAAAGACCTAGTTCCCCACCTCATCGCGACCGGAGGCCTCACATACTTTGAAAACTCCAGAGGTACACTGAGATCAGTGCCTCCAAAGGAGACGATGCCTGACTCCTCGCGAAACTTGATAGGAGTCCCAGGATTCCTGAGGCACGTGGAAAGGAACTCTACGTCTCCCGCCTCAGCTGGAGAGGCGTCCCAATTGCCCTGCCAAGCCTCAAGGAGAATCCCGAGTTGTCCCTCACAACTAGGCAGGAGTGCTCACGTCGCTGAACAAACACGTGGGTGGAAGGGCCATCCCCGTCGTAACTCGAGAATATACCCCAGGTTCCCGCCGCAACTCGAGAAAAACCATGAGACTTCCCCCTCGCCGCAAGATGAGGCCCGATTCCCCTGCACTGCATTCAAAGCAATTCCGTGTTGCACATCAAACATGAAAGGAGCCTTGATTTCCTTGATGGAACTCCATAGAAACCCCAAGAACACTGTTTCAAGGCTAGAGGGATGCTGAGATAACTGTCGCAATACGAAAGAGCTCCGTGGACCAAAAATCAACTCGAGATGAGAGGTTAGTCCCTGGCTTCGACTCCAGAGGAATACCACCTTACCACAAACACCTCAAGAGGAGGCTTCTCTCAGCTCTAGGTATGTGAGAGAGACCCTGATTTTGCGGCCGCAAGTGAAATGGATACTGCAATGCCCTGACTCGAAATAAGGCCGGATATCCCTGCAGTGACTTGAATGCAGGCTCGTCTTGCATCTCCCAAGACGAAAGGATGTCTGAATATCCTGTGGAGACCACAGAGAAAGAACTAGTTCCCCACCTCATCGCGACCGGAGGCCTCACATACTTTGAAAACTCCAGAGGTACACTGAGATCAGTGCCTCCAAAGGAGACGATGCCTGACTCCTCGCGAAACTTGATAGGAGTCCCAGGATTCCTGTGGCACGTGGAAAGGAACTCTTCGTCTCCCGCTTCAGCTGGAGAGGCGTCCCAATTGCCCTGCCAAGCCTCAAGGAGAATCCCGAGTTGTCCCTCACAACTAGGCAGGAGTGCTCACGTCGCTGAAGAAACACGTGTGTGGAAGGGCCATCCCCGTCGTAACTCGAGAATATACCCCAGGTTCCCGCCGCAACTCGAGAAAAACCATGAGACTTCCCCCTCGCCGCAAGATGAGGCCCGATTCCCCTGCACTGCATTCTAAGCAATTCCGTGTTGCACATCAAACATGAAAGGAGCCTTGATTTCCTTGATGGAACTCCATAGAAACCCCAAGAACACTGTTTCAAGGCTAGAGGGATCCTGAGATCACTGTCGCAACACGAAAGAGCTCCGTGGACCAAAAATCAACTCGAGATGAGAGGTTAGTCCCTGCCTTCGACTCCAGAGGAATACCACCTTACCACAAGCACCTCAAGAGGAGGATTCTCTCAGCTCTAGGTATGTGAGAGGGACCCTGAGTTTGCGGCCTCAAGTGGAATGGACACCGCGATGCCCTGGCTCGAATTAAGGCCGGATATCCCTGCAGTGACTTGAATGCAGGCTCGTCTTGCATCTCCCAAGACGAAAGGATGTCTGAATCCCCTGTGGAGACCACAGAGAAAGACCTAGTTCCCCACCTCATCGCGACCGGAGGCCTCACATACTTTGAAAACTCCAGAGGTACACGGAGATCAGTGCCTCCAAAGGAGACGATGCCTGACTCCTCGTGAAACTTGATAGGAGTCCCAGGATTCCTGTGCACGTGGATAGGGACAGTTGGTCTCCCGCCTCAGCTGGAGAGGCGTCCCAATTGCCCTGCCAAGCCTCCAGGAGAATCCCGAGTTATCCCTCGCAACTAGGCAGGAGTCCTGACGTCGCTGAACAAACACGTGGTTGAAAGAGCCATCCCCGTCGTAACTCGAGAATATACCCCAGGTTGCCGCCGCAACTCGAGAAAAACCATGAGACTTCCCCCTCGCCGCGAGATGAGGCCCGATTCCCATGCACTGCACGCAGAGCAATTCCGTGTTGCACATCACACATGAAAGGAGCCTTGATTTCCTTGATGGCACTCCAGAGAAACCCCAAGAACACTGTTTCAAGGCTAGAGGGATACTGAGGTCACTGTAGCAACAGGAAAGAGCTCCGTGGCCCAAAAATCAACTCGAGATGAGAGGTTAGTCCCTGGCTTCGATTCCAGAGGAATACCACCTTACCACAAGCACCTCAAGAGGAGGCTTCTCTCAGCTCTAGGTATGTGAGAGGGACCCTGAGTTTGCGCCCTCAAGTGGAATGGACACCGCGATGCCCTGGCTCGAATTAAGGCCGGATATCCCTGCAGTGACTTGAATGCAGGCTCGTCTTGCATCTCCCAAGATGAAAGGATGTCTGAATCCCCTGTGGAGACCACAGAGAAAGACCTAGTTCCCGACCTCATCGCGACCAGAGGCCTCACATCCTTTGAAAACTCCAGAGGTACGCGGAGATCAGTGCCTCCAAAGGAGACGATGCCTGACTCCTCGTGAAACTTCATAGGAGTCCCAGGATTCTTGTGGCACGTGGAAAGGGACTCTTGGTCTCCCGCCTCAGCTTGAGAGGAGTCCCAATTGCCCTGCCAAGCCTCGAGGAGAATTCCGAGTTGTCCCTCGCAACTAGGCAGGACTCCTGCAGTCGCTGAACAAACACGTGTGTGGAAGGGCCATCCCCGTCGTAACTCGAGAATATACCACAGGTTCCCGCCGCAACTCGAGAAAAACCATGAGACTTCCCCCTCGCCGCGAGATGAGGCCCGATTCCCCTGCAGTGCATGCAGAGCAATTCCGTGTTGCACATCAAACATGAAAGGAGCCTTGATTTCCTTGATGGCACTCCAGAGAAACCCCAAGAACACCGTTTCAAGGCTAGAGGGATCCTGAGGTCACTGTAGCGACAGGAAAGAGCTCCGTGGACCAAAAATCAACTCGAGATGAGAGGTTAGTCCCTGACTTCCACTCCAGAGGAATACCACCTTACCACAAGCACCTCAAGCGGAGGCTTCTCTCAGCTCTAGCTATGTGAGAGGGACCCTGAGTTTGCGCCCTCAAGTGGAATGGACACCGCGATGCCCTGACTCGAAATAAGGCCGGATATCCCTGCAGTGACTTGAATGCAGGCTCGTCTTGCATCTCCCAAGATGAAAGGATGTCTGAATCCCCTGTGGAGACCACAGAGAAAGACCTTGTTCCCGACCTCATCGCGAACGGAGGCCTCACATCCTTTGAAAACTCCAGAGGTACGTGGAGATCAGTGCCTCCAAAGGAGACGATGCCTGACTCCTCGTGAAACTTCATAGGAGTCCCAGGATTCCTGTGGCACGTGGAAAGGGACCCTTGGTCTCCCGCCTCAGCTGGAGAGGCGTCCCAATTGCCCTGCCAAGCCTCGAGGAGAATCCCGAGTTGTCCCTCGCAACTAGGCAGGAGTCCTGACGTTGCTGAAGAAACACGTGTGTGGAAGGGCCATCCCCGTCTTAACTCGAGAATATACCCCAGGTTCCCGCCGCAACTCGAGAAAAACCATGAGACTTCCCCCTCGCCGCGAGATGAGGCCCGATTCCCCTTCACTGCGTGCAGAGCAATTCCGTGTTGCACATCAAACATGAAAGGAGCCTTGATTTCCTTGATGGCACTCCAGAGATACCCCAAGAACACTGTTTCAAGGCTAGAGGGATCATGAGGTCACTGTAGCCACATGAAACAGCTCCGTGGACCAAAAATCAACTCGAGATGAGAGGTTAGTCCCTGGCTGCGACTCCAGAGGAAACCACCTTACCACAAGCACCTCAAGAGGAGGCTTCTCTCAGCTCTAGGTATGTGAGAGGGACACTGATTTTGCGGCCTCAAGTGGAATGGACACCGCGATGCCCTGACTCGAAATAAGGCCGAATATCCCTGCAGTGACTTGAATGCAGGCTCGTCTTGCATCTCCCAAGACGAAAGGATGTCTGAATATCCTGTGGAGACCACAGAGAAAGACCTAGTTCCCCACCTCATCGCGACCGGAGGCCTCACATACTTTGAAAACTCCAGAGGTACACTGAGATCAGTGCCTCCAAAGGAGACGATGCCTGACTCCTCGCGAAACTTGATAGGAGTCCCAGGATTCCTGTGGCACGTGGAAAGGAACTCTTCGTCTCCCGCCTCCGCTGGAGAGGCGTCCCAATTGCCCTGCCAAGCCTCAAGGAGAATCCCGAGTTGTCCCTCACAACTAGGCAGGAGTGCTCACGTCGCTGAAGAAACACGTGTGTGGAAGGGCCATCCCCGTCGTAACTCGAGAATATACCCCAGGTTCCCGCCGCAACTCGAGAAAAACCATGAGACTTCCCCCTCGCCGCAAGATGAGGCCCGATTCCCCTGCACTGCATTCAAAGCAATTCCGTGTTGCACATCAAACATGAAAGGAGCCTTGATTTCCTTGATGGAACTCCATAGAAACCCCAAGAACACTGTTTCAAGGCTAGAGGGATGCTGAGATAACTGTCGCAATACGAAAGAGCTCCGTGGACCAAAAATCAACTCGAGATGAGAGGTTAGTCCCTGGCTTCGACTCCAGAGGAATACCACCTTACCACAAACACCTCAAGAGGAGGCTTCTCTCAGCTCTAGGTATGTGAGAGAGACCCTGATTTTGCGGCCGCAAGTGAAATGGACACTGCGATGCCCTGACTCGAAATAAGGCCGGATATCCCTGCAGTTACTTGAATGCAGGCTCGTCTTGCATCTCCCAAGATGAAAGGATGTCTGCATCCACTGTGGAGACCACAGAGAAAGACCTAGTTCCCCACCTCATCGCGACCGGAGACCTCACATCCTTTGAAAACTCCACAGGTACGCGGAGATCAGTGCCTCCAAAGAAGACGATGCCTGACTCCTCGTGAAACTTGATAGGAGTCCCAGGATTCCTGTGGCACGTGGAAAGGAACCCTTGGTCTCCCGCCTCAGCTGGAGAGGCGTCCCAATTGCCCTGCCAAGCCTCGAGGAGAATCCCGAGTTGTCCCTCGCAACTAGGCAGGAGTCCTGACGTTGCTGAAGAAACACGTGTGTGGAAGGGCCATCCCCGTCGTAACTCGAGAATATACCCCAGGTTCCCGCCGCAACTCGAGAAAAACCATGAGACTTCCCCCTCGCCGCGAGATGAGGCCCGATTCCCCTGCACTGCGTGCAGAGCAATTCCGTGTTGCACATCAAACATGAAAGGAGCCTTGATTTCCTTGATGGCACTCCAGAGATACCCCAAGAACACTGTTTCAAGGCTAGAGGGATCATGAGGTCACTGTAGCCACATGAAACAGCTCCGTGGACCAAAAATCAACTCGAGATGAGAGGTTAGTCCCTGGCTGCGACTCCAGAGGAAACCACCTTACCACAAGCACCTCAAGAGGAGGCTTCTCTCAGCTCTAGGTATGTGAGAGGGACACTGATTTTGCGGCCTCAAGTGGAATGGACACCGCGATGCCCTGACTCGAAATAAGGCCGAATATCCCTGCAGTGACTTGAATGCAGGCTCGTCTTGCATCTCCCAAGACGAAAGGATGTCTGAATATCCTGTGGAGACCACAGAGAAAGACCTAGTTCCCCACCTCATCGCGACCGGAGGCCTCACATACTTTGAAAACTCCAGAGGTACACTGAGATCAGTGCCTCCAAAGGAGACGATGCCTGACTCCTCGCGAAACTTGATAGGAGTCCCAGGATTCCTGTGGCACGTGGAAAGGAACTCTTCGTCTCCCGCCTCAGCTGGAGAGGCGTCCCAATTGCCCTGCCAAGCCTCAAGGAGAATCCCGAGTTGTCCCTCACAACTAGGCAGGAGTGCTCACGTCGCTGAACAAACACGTGGGTGGAAGGGCCATCCCCGTCGTAACTCGAGAATATACCCCAGGTTCCCGCCGCAACTCGAGAAAAACCATGAGACTTCCCCCTCGCCGCAAGATGAGGCCCGATTCCCCTGCACTGCATTCAAAGCAATTCCGTGTTGCACATCAAACATGAAAGGAGCCTTGATTTCCTTGATGGAACTCCATAGAAACCCCAAGAACACTGTTTCAAGGCTAGAGGGATGCTGAGATAACTGTCGCAATACGAAAGAGCTCCGTGGACCAAAAATCAACTCGAGATGAGAGGTTAGTCCCTGGCTTCGACTCCAGAGGAATACCACCTTACCACAAACACCTCAAGAGGAGGCTTCTCTCAGCTCTAGGTATGTGAGAGAGACCCTGATTTTGCGGCCGCAAGTGAAATGGATACTGCGATGCCCTGACTCGAAATAAGGCCGGATATCCCTGCAGTGACTTGAATGCAGGCTCGTCTTGCATCTCCCAAGACGAAAGGATGTCTGAATATCCTGTGGAGACCACAGAGAAAGACCTAGTTCCCCACCTCATCGCGACCGGAGGCCTCACATACTTTGAAAACTCCAGAGGTACACTGAGATCAGTGCCTCCAAAGGAGACGATGCCTGACTCCTCGCGAAACTTGATAGGAGTCCCAGGATTCCTGTGGCACGTGGAAAGGAACTCTTCGTCTCCCGCTTCAGCTGGAGAGGCGTCCCAATTGCCCTGCCAAGCCTCAAGGAGAATCCCGAGTTGTCCCTCACAACTAGGCAGGAGTGCTCACGTCGCTGAACAAACACGTGGGTGGAAGGGCCATCCCCGTCGTAACTCGAGAATATACCCCAGGTTCCCGCCGCAACTCGAGAAAAACCATGAGACTTCCCCCTCGCCGCAAGATGAGGCCCGATTCCCCTGCACTGCATTCAAAGCAATTCCGTGTTGCACATCAAACATGAAAGGAGCCTTGATTTCCTTGATGGAACTCCATAGAAACCCCAAGAACACTGTTTCAAGGCTAGAGGGATGCTGAGATCACTGTCGCAACACGAAAGAGCTCCGTGGACCAAAAATCAACTCGAGATGAGAGGTTAGTCCCTGGCTTCGACTCCAGAGGAATACCACCTTACCACAAACACCTCAAGAGGAGGCTTCTCTCAGCTCTAGGTATGTGAGAGAGACCCTGATTTTGCGGCCGCAAGTGAAATGGACACTGCGATGCCCTGACTCGAAATAAGGCCGGATATCCCTGCAGTGACTTGAATGCAGGCTCGTCTTGCATCTCCCAAGATGAAAGGATGTCTGCATCCCCTGTGGAGACCACAGAGAAAGACCTAGTTCCCCACCTCATCGCGACCGGAGACCTCACATCCTTTGAAAACTCCACAGGTACGCGGAGATCAGTGCCTCCAAAGAAGACGATGCCTGACTCCTCGTGAAACTTGATAGAAGTCCCAGGATTCCTGTGGCACGTGGAAAGGAACCCTTGGTCTCCCGCCTCAGCTGGAGAGGCGTCCCAATTGCCCTGCCAAGCCTCGAGAAGATTCCCGACTTGTCCCTCGCAACTAGGCAGGAGTCCTGACGTCGCTGAACAAACACGTGGGTGGAAGGGCCATCCCCGTCGTAACTCGAGAATATACCCCAGGTTCCCGCCGCAACTCGAGAAAAACCATGAGACTTTCCCCATCGCCGCGAGATGAGGCCCGATTCCCCTGCACTGCATGCAGAGCAATTCCGTGTTGCACATCACACATGAAAGGAGCCTTGATTTCCTTGATGGAACTCCAGAGAAACCCCAAGAACACTGTTTCAAGGCTAGAGGGATCCTGAGGTCACTGTAGCAACAAGAAAGAGCTCCGTGGACCACAAGTCAACTGGAGATTAGAGGTTAGTCCCTGACTTCGACTCCAGAGTAATACCACCTTACCACAAGAACCTCAAGAGGAGGCTTCTCTCAGCTCTAGGTATGTGAGAGGGACCCTGAGTTTGCGGCCTCAAGTGGAATGGACACTGCGATGCCCTGACTCGAAATAATGCTGGATATCTAGCAGTGACTTGAATGCAGGCTTGTCTTGCATCTCCGAAGACGAGAAGATGTCTGAATCCCCTGTGGAGACCACAGAGAAAGACCTAGTTCCCCACCTCATCGCGACCGGAGGCCTCACATCCTTTGAAAACTCCAGAGGAACGCGAAGTACAGTGCCTCCAAAGGAGACGATGCCTGACTCCTCGTGAAACTTGATAGGAGTCCCAGGATTCCTGTGAACGTGGATAGGGACAGTTGGTCTCCCGCCTCAGCTGGAGAGGCGTCCCAATTGCCCTGCCAAGCCTCGAGGAGAATCCCGAGTTGTCCCTCGCAACTAGGCAGGAGTCCTGCCGTCGCTGATCAAACACCTGTGTGGAAGGGCCATCCCCGTGGTAACTCGAGAATATACCCCAGGTTCCCGCTGCAACTCGAGAAATACCATGAGACTTCGCTCTCGCCGTGAGATGAGGTCCGATTCCCCTGCACTGCATGCAGAGCAATTCCGTGATGCACATCACACATGAAAGGAGCCTTGATTTCCTTGATGGCACTCCAGAGAAACCCCAAGAACACTGTTTCAAGGCTAGAGGGATCCTGAGGTCACTGTAGCAACACGAAAGAGCTCCGTGGACCAAAAATCAACTCGAGATGAGAGGTTAGTCCCTGGCTTCGACTCCAGAGGAATACCACCTTACCACAAGCACCTCAAGAGGAGGCTTCTCTCAGCTCTAAGTATGTGAGAGGGACCCTGAGTTTGCGGCCTCAAGTGGAATGGACACCGCGATGCCCTGGCTCGAAATAAGGCCGGATATCCCTGCAGTGACTTGAATGCAGGCTCGTCTTGCATCTCCCAAGACGAAAGGATGTCTGAATCCCCTGTGGAAACCAGAGAGAAAGACCTAGTTCCCCACCTCATCGCGACCGGAGGCCTCACATCCTTTGAAAACTCCAGAGGTACACGGAGATCAGTGCCTCCAAGGAGACGATGCCTGACTCCTCGTGAAACTTGATAGGAGTCCCAGGATTCCTGTGCACGTAGATAGGGACAGTTGGTCTCCCGCCTCAGCTGGAGAGGCGTCCCAATTGCCCTGCCAAGCCTCGAGGAGAATCCCGAGTTGTCCCTCGCAACTAGGCAGGAGTCCTGACGTCGCTGAACAAACACGTGGTTGAAAGATCCATCCCCGTCGTAACTCGAGAATATACCCCAGGTTCCCGCCGCAACTCGAGAAAAACCATGAGACTTTCCCCTCGCCGCGATATGAGGCCCGATTCCCCTGCACTGCGTGCAGAGCAATTCCGTGTTGCACATCACACATGAAAGGAGCCTTGATTTCCTTGGTGGCACTCCAGAGAAACCCCAAGAACACTGTTTCAAGGCAAGAGGGATCCTGAGGTCACTGTAGCAACACGAAAGAGCTCCGTGGACCAAAAATCAACTCGAGATGAGAGGTTAGTCCCTGGCTTCGACTCCAGAGGAATACCACCTTACCACAAGCACCTCAAGAGGAGGCTTCTCTCAGCTCTAGGTATGTGAGAGGGACCCTGAGTTTGCGGCCTCAAGTGGAATGGACACCGCGATGCCCTGACTCGAAATAAGGCCGGATATCCCTGCAGTGACTTGAATGTAGGCTCGTCTTGCATCTCCCAAGACGAAAGGATGTCTGAATCCCCTGTGTAGATCACAGAGAAAGACCTAGTTCCCCACCTCATCGCGACCGGAGGCCTCACATCCTTGAAAACTCCAGAGGTACGCGAAGATCAGTGCCTCCAAAGGAGACGATGCCTGACATCTCGTGAATCTTGATAGGACTCCCAGGATTCCTGTGGCACGTGGAAAGGGACCCTTGGTCTCCAGCCTCAGCTGGAGAGGCGTCCAATTGCCCTGCCAAGCCTCGAGGAGAATCCCGAGTTGTCCCTCGCAACTAGGCAGGAGTCCTGCCGTCACTGAACAAACACGTGTGTGGAAGGGCCATCCCCGTCGTAACTCGAGAATATACCCCAGGTTCCCGCCGCAACTCGAGAAAAACCATGAGACTTCCCCCTCGCCGCGAGATGAGGCCCGATTCCCCTGCACTGCATGCAGAGCAATTACGTGTTGCACATCAAACATGAAAGGAGCCTTGATTTCCTTGATGGCACTCCAGAGAAACCCCAAGAACACTGTTTCAAGGCTGGAGGGATCCTGAGGTCACTGTAGCAACAGGAAAGAGCTCCGTGGACCAAAAATCAACTCGAGATGAGAGGTTAGTCCCTGGCTTCGACACCAGAGGAATACCACCTTACCACAAGCACCTCAAGAGGAGGCTTCTCTCAGCTCTAGCTATGTGAGAGGGACCCTGAGTTTGCGGCCTCAAGTGGAATGGACACCGCGATGCCCTGACTCGAAATAAGGCCGGAAATCCCTGCAGTGACTTGAATGCAGGCTCGTCTTGCATCTCCCAAGATGAAAGGATGTCTGAATCCCCTGTGGAGACCACAGAGAAAGACCTAGTTCCTGACATCATCGCGACCAGAGGCCTCACATCCTTTGAAAACTCCAGAGGTACGCGGAGATCAGTGCCTCCAAAGGAGACGATGCCTGACTCCTCGTGAAACTTCATAGGAGTCCCAGGATTCCTGTGGCACGTGGAAAGGGACCCTTGGTCTCCCGCCTCAGCTGGAGAGGCGTCCCAATTGCCCTGCCAAGCCTCGAGGAGAATCCCGAGTTGTCCCTCGCAACTAGGCAGGAGTCCTGACGTCGCTGAACAAACACGTGGGTGGAAGGGCCATCCCCGTCGTAACTCGAGAATATACCCCAGGTTCCCGCCGCAACTCGAGAAATACCATGAGACTTCCCCCTCGCCGCGATATGAGGCCCGATTCCCCTGAACTGCATGCAGAGCAATACCGTGTTGCACATCACACATGAAAGGAGCCTTGATTTCCTTGATGGCACTCCAGAGAAACACCAAGAACACTGTTTCAAGGCTAGAGGGATCCTGAGGTCACTGCAGCAACTCGAAAGAGCTCCGTGGACGAAAAATCAACTCGAGATGAGAGGTTAGTCCCTGATTCGACTCCAGAGGAATACCACCTTACCACAAGCACCTCAAGAGGAGGCTTCTCTCAGCTCTAGGTATGTGAGAGGGACCCTGAGTTTGCGGCCTCAAGTGGAATGGACACCGCGATGCCCTGGCTCGAATTAAGGCCGGATATCCCTGCAGTGACTTGAATGCAGGCTCGTCTTGCATCTCCCAAGACGAAAGGATGTCTGAATCCCCTGTGGAGACCACAGAGAAAGACCTAGTTCCCCACCTCATCGAGACCGGAGGCCTCACATCCTTTGAAAACTCCAGAGGTACACGGAGATCAGTGGCTCCAAAGGAGACGATGCCTGACTCCTCGTGAAACTTGATAGGAGTCCCAGGATTCCTGTGCACGTGGATAGGGACAGTTGGTCTCCCGCCTCAGCTGGAGAGGCGTCCCAATTGCCCTGCCAAGCCTCGAGGAGAATCCCGAGTTGTCCCTCGCAACTAGGCAGGAGTCCTGACGTTGCTGAACAAACACGTGGTTGAAAGAGCCATCCACGTCGTAACTCGAGAATATACCCCAGGTTCCGGGCGCAACTCGAGAAAAACCATGAGACTTTCCCCTCGCCGCGATATGAGGCCCGATTCCCCTGCACTGCGTGCAGAGCAACTCCGTCTTGCACATCACACATGAAAGGATCCTTGATTCCCTTGATGGCACTCCAGAGAAACCCCAAGAACACTGTTTCAAGGCTAGAGGGATCCTGAGGTCACTGTAGCAACACGAAAGACCTCCGTGGACCAAAAATCAACTCGAAATGAGAGGTTAGTCCCTGGCTTCGACTCCAGAGGACTACCACCTTACCACAAGCACCTCAAGAGGAGGCTTCTCTCAGCTCTAGGTATGTGAGAGGGACCCTGAGTTTGCGGCCTCAAGTGGAATGGACACCGCGATGCCCTGGCTCGAATTAAGGCCGGATATCCCTGCAGTGACTTGAATGCAGGCTCGTCTTGCATCTCTCAAGACGAAAGGATGTCTGAATCCCCTGTGGAGACCACAGAGAAAGACCTAGTTCCCCACCTCATTGCGACCGGAGGCCTCACATCCTTTGAAAACTCCAGAGGTACACGGAGATCAGTGCCTCCAAAGGAGACGATGCCTGACTCCTCGTGAAACTTGATAGGAGTCCCAGGATTCCTGTGCACGTGGATAGGGACAGTTGGTCTCCCGCCTCAGCTGGAGAGGCGTCCCAATTGCCCTGCCAAGCCTCGAGGAGAATCCCGAGTTATCCCTCGCAACTAGGCAGGAGTCCTGACGTCGCTGAACAAACACGTGGTTGAAAGAGCCATCCCCGTCGTAACTCGAGAATATACCCCAGGTTCCCGCCGCAACTGGAGAAAAACCATGAGACTTTCCCCTCGCCGCGAGATGAGGCCCGATTCCCCTGCACTGCGTGCAGAGCAATTCCGTGTTGCACATCACACATGAAAGGAGCCTTGATTTCCTTGGTGGCACTCCAGAGAAACCCCAAGAACGCTGTTTCAAGGCTAGAGGGATCCTGAGGTCACTGTAGCAACACGAAAGAGCTCCGTGGACCAAAAATCAACTCGAGATGAGAGGTTAGTCCCTGGCTTCGACTCCAGAGGAATACCACCTTACCACAAGCACATCAAGAGGAGGCTTCTCTCAGCTCTAGGTATTTGAGAGGGACCCTGAGTTTGCGGCCTCAAGTGGAATGGACACCGTGATGCCCTGACTCGAAATAAGGCCGGATATCCCTGCAGTGACTTGAATGTAGGCTCGTGTTGCATCTCACAAGACGAAAGGATGTCGGAATCCCCTGTGTAGATCACAGAGAAAGACATTGTTCCCCACCTCATCGCGACCGGAAGCCTCACATCCTTTGAAAACTCCAGAGGTACGCGGAGATCAGTGCCTCCAAAGGAGACGATGCTTGACATCTCGTGAAACTTGATAGGAGTCCCAGGATTCCTGTGGCACGTGGAAAGGGACCCTTGGTCTCCCGCCTCAGCTGGAGAGGCGTCCAATTGCCCTGCCAAGCCTCGAGGAGAATTCCGAGTTGTCCCTCGCAACTAGGCAGGACTCCTGCAGTCGCTGAACAAACACGTGTGTGGAAGGGCCATCCCCGTCGTAACTCGAGAATATACCACAGGTTCGCGCCGCAACTCGAGAAAAACCATGAGACTTCCCCCTCGCCGCGAGATGAGGCACGATTCCCCTGCACTGCATGCAGAGCAATTCCGTGTTGCACATCAAACATGAAAGGAGCCTTGATTTCCTTGATGGCACTCCAGAGAAACCCCAAGAACACTGTTTCAAGGCTAGAGGGATCCTGAGGTCACTGTAGCAACACGAAAGAGCTCCGTGGACCAAAAATCAACTCGAGATGAGAGGTTAGTCCCTGGCTTCGACTCCAGAGGAATACCACCTTACCACAAGCACCTCAAGAGGAGGCTTCTCTCAGCTCTAGCTATGTGAGAGGGACCCTGAGTTTGCGGCCTCAAGTGGAATGGACACCGCGATGCCCTGACTCGAAATAAGGCCGGATATCCCTGCAGTGACTTGAATGCAGGCTCGTCTTGCATCTCCCAAGATGAAAGGATGTCTGAATCCCCTGTGGAGACCACAGAGAAAGACCTAGTTCCCGACCTCATCGCGAACGGAGGCCTCACATCCTTTGAAAACTCCAGAGGTACGCGGAGATCAGTGCCTCCAAAGGAGACGATGCCTGACTCGTCGTGAAACTTGATAGGAGTCCCAGGATTCCTGTGCACGTGGATAGGGACAGTTGGTCTCCCGCCTCAGCTGGAGAGGCGTCCCAATTGCCCTGCCAAGCCTCGAGGAGAATCCCGACTTGTCCCTCGCAACTAGGAAGGAGTCCTGACGTCGCTGAACAAACACGTGTTTGAAAGAGCCATCCCCGTCGTAACTCGAGAATATATCCCAGGTTCCCGCCGCAACTCGAGAAAAACCATGAGACTTTCCCCTCGCCGCGATATGAGGCCCGATTCCCCTGCACTGCGTGCAGAGCAAATCCGTGTTGCACATCACACATGAAAGGAGCCTTGATTTCCTTGGTGGCACTCCAGAGAAACCCCAAGAACACTGGTTCAAGGCTAGAGGGATCCTGAGGTCACTGTAGCAACACGAAAGAGCTCCGTGGACCAAAAATCAACTCGAGATGAGAGGTTAGTCCCTGGCTTCGACTCCAGAGGAATACCACCTTACCACAAGCACATCAAGAGGAGGCTTCTCTCTGCTCTAGGTATGTGAGAGGGATCCTGAGTTTGCGGCCTCAAGTGGAATGGACACCGTGATGCCCTGACTCGAAATAAGGCCGGATATCCCTGCAGTGACTTGAATGTAGGCTCGTCTTGCATCTCACAAGACGAAAGGATGTCGGAATCCCCTGTGTAGATCACAGAGAAAGACATAGTTCCCCACCTCATCGCGAACGGAAGCCTCACATTCTTTGAAAACTCCAGAGGTACGCGGAGATCAGTGCCTCCAAAGGAGACGATGCCTGACATCTCGTGAAACTTGATACGACTCCCAGGATTCCTGTGGCACGTGGAAAGGGACCCTTGGTCTCCCGCCTCAGCTGGAGAGGCGTCCAATTGCCCTGCCAAGCCTCGAGGAGAATCCCGAGTTGTCCCTCGCAACTAGGCAGAAGTCCTGCCGTCCCTGAACAAACACGTGTGTGGAAGGGCCATCCCCGTCATAACTCGAGAATATACCCCAGGTTCCGGCCGCAACTCGAGAAAAACCATGAGACTTCCCCCTCGCAGCGAGATGAGGCCCGATTCCCCTGCACTGCATGCAGGGCAATTCCGTGTTGCACATCAAACATGAAAGGAGCCTTGATTTCCTTGATGGCACTCCAGAGAAACCCCAAGAACACTGTTTCAAGGCTAGAGGGATCCTGAGGTCACTGTAGCAACACGAAAGAGCTCCGTGGACCAAAAATCAACTCGAGATGAGAGGTTAGTCCCTGGCTTCGACTCCAGAGGAATACCACCTTACCACAAGCACCTCAAGAGGAGGATTCTTTCAGCTCTAGCTATGTGAGAGGGACCCTGAGTTTGCGGCCTCATGTGGAATGGCCACTGCGATGCCCTGGCTCGAAATAAGGCCGGATATCCCTGCAGTGACTTGAATGCAGGCTCGTCTTGCATCTCCCAAGATGAAAGGATGTCTGAATCCCCTGGGGAGACGATAGAGAAAGACCTTGTTCCCCACCTCATCGCGACCGGAGGCCTTATATCCTTTGAAAACTCCAGAGGTACGCGAAGATCAGTGCCACCAAAGGAGACGATGCCTGACTCCCCGTGAAAATTGATAGGAGTCCCAGGATTCCTGTGGCACGTTGAAAGGAACCCTTGGTCTCCCGCCTCAGCTGGAGAGGCGTCCCAATTGCCCTGCCAAGCCTCGAGGAGAATCCCGAGTTGTCCCTCGCAACTAGGCAGGAGTCCTGACGTCGCTGAACAAACACGTGGGTGGAAGGGCCATCCCCGTCGTAACTCGAGAATATACCCCAGGTTCCCGCCGCAACTCGAGAAAAACCATGAGACTTCCCCCTCGCCGCGAGATGAGGCCCGATTCCCCTGCACTGCGTGCAGAGCAATTCCGTCTTGCACATCACACATGGAAGGAGCCTTGATTTCTTTGATGGCACTCCAGAGAAACCCCAAGAACACTGTTTCAAGGCTAGAGGGATCCCGAGGTCACTGTAGCAACACGAAAGAGCTCCGTGGACCAAAAATCAACTCGAGATGAGAGGTTAGTCCCTGGCTTCGACTCCAGAGGAATACCACCTTACCACAAGCACCTCAAGAGGAGGGTTCTCTCAGCTCTAGCTATGTGAGAGGGAACCTGAGTTGCAGCCTCAAGTGGAATGGACACCGCGATGCCCTGGCTCGAAATAAGGCCGGATATCCCTGCAGTGACTTGAATGCAGGCTCGTCTTGCATCTCCCAAGATGAAAGGATGTCTGAATCCCCTGTGGAGACCACAGAGAAAGACCTAGTTCCCGACCTCATCGTGACTAGAGGCCTCACATCCTTTGAAAACTCCAGAGGTACGCGGAGATCAGTGCCTCCAAAGGAGACGATGCCTGACTCCTCGTGAAACTTCATAGGAGTCCCAGGATTCCTGTGCACGTGGATAGGGACAGTTGGTCTCCCGCCTCAGCTGGAGAGGCGCCCCAATTGCCCTGCCAAGCCTCGAGGAGAATCCCGAGTTGTCCCTCGCAACTAGGCAGGAGTCCTGACGTCGCTGAACAAACTCGTGGGTGGAAGGGCCATCCCCGTCGTAACTCGAGAATATACCCCAGGTTCCCGCCGCAACTCGAGAAAAACCATGAGACTTCCCCCTCGCCGCGAGATGAGGCCCGATTCCCCTGCACTGCGTGCAGAGCAATTCCGTCTTGCACATCACACATGAAAGGAGCCTTGATTTCCTTGATGGCACTCCAGAGAAACCCCAAGAACACTGTTTCAAGGCTAGAGGGATCCTGAGGTCACTGTAGCAACACGAAAGAACTCCGTGGACCAAAAATCAACTCGAGATGAGAGGTTAGTCCCTGGCTTCGACTCCAGAGGAATACCACCTTACCACAAGCACCTCATGAGGAGGCTTCTCTCAGCTCTAGGTATGTGAGAGGGACCCTGAGTTTGCGGCCTCAGGTGGAATGGACACCGCGATGCCCTGGCTCGAAATAAGGCCGGATATCCCTGCAGTGACTTGAATGCAGGCTCGTCTTGCATCTCCCAAGACGAAAGGATGTCTGAATCCCCTGTGGAGACCACAGAGAAAGACCTAGTTCCCCACCTCATCGCGACCGGAGGCCTCACATCCTTTGAAAACTCCAGAGGTACACGGAGATCAGTGCCTCCAAAGGAGACGATGCCTGACTCCTCGTGAAACTTGATAGGAGTCCCAGGATTCCTGTGCACGTGGATAGGGACCCTTGGTCTCCCGCCTCAGCTGGAGAGGCGTCCCAATTGCCCTTCCAAGCCTCGAGGAGAATCCCGAGTTGTCCCTCGCAACTAGGCAGAAGTCCTGACGTCGCTGAACAAACACGTGTTTGAAAGGGCCATCCCCGTCGTAACTCGAGAATATACCCCAGGTTCCCGCCGCAACTCGAGAAGAACCATGAGAGTTCCCCCTCGCTGCGAGATGAGGCCCGATCCCCTGCACTGCGTGCAGAGCAATTCCGTGTTGCACATCACACATGAGAGGAGCCTTGATTTCCTTGATGGCACTCCAGAGAAACCCCAAGAACACTGTTTCAAGGCTAGAGGGATCCTGAGGTCACTGTAGCAACACGAAAGAGCTCCATGGTCCAAAAATCAACTCGCCATTAGAGGTTAGTCCCTGGCTTCGACTCCAGAGGAATACCACCTTACCACAAGCACCTCAAGAGGAGGCTTCTCTCAGCTCTAGGTATGTGAGAGGGACCCTGAGTTTGCCGCCTCAAGTGGAATGGACACCGCGATGCCCTGGCTCGAAATAAGGCCGGATATCCCTGCAGTGACTTGAATGCCGGCTTGTCTTGCATCTCCCAAGACGAAAGGATGTCTCAATCCCCTGTGGAGACCACAGAGAAAGACCTAGTCCCCACCTCATCGCGACCGGAGGCCTCACATACTTTGAAAACTCCAGAGGTACGCGGAGATCAGTGCCTCCAAAGGAGACAATGCCTGACTCCTCGTGAAACTTGATAGGAGTCCCAGGATTCCTGTGGCACGTGGAAAGGGACCCTTGGTCTCCCGCCTAAGCTGGAGAGGCGTCCCAATTGCCCTGCCATGCCTCGAGGAGAATCCCGAGTTGTCACTCGCAACTAGGCAGGAGTCCTGACGTCACTGAAGAAACACGTGTGTGGAAGGGCCATCCCCGTCGTAACTCGAGAATATACCCCAGGTTCCCGCCGCAACTGGAGAAAAACCATGAGATTCCCCCTCGCCGCGATATGAGGCCCGATTCCCCTGCACTGCGTGCAGAGCAATTCCGTGTTGCACATCACACATGAAAGGAGCCTTGATTTCCTTGATGGCACTCCAGAGAAACCCCAAGAACACTGTTTCAAGGCTAGAGGGATCCTGAGGTCACTGTAGCAACACGAAAGAGCTCCGTGGACCAAAAATCAACTCGAGATGAGAGGTTAGTCCCTGGCTTCGACTCCAGAGGAATACCACCTTACCACAAGCACCTCAAGAGGAGGATTCTTTCAGCTCTAGCTATGTGAGAGGGACCCTGAGTTTGCGGCCTCAAGTGAAATGGACACTGCGAAGCCCTGGCTCGAAATAAGGCCGGATATCCCTGCAGTGACTTGAATGCAGGCTCGTCTTGCATCTCCCAAGATGAAAGGATGTCTGAATCCCCTGGGAAGACCATAGAGAAAGACCTTGTTCCCCACCTCATCGCGACCGGAGGCCTTATATCCTTTGAAAACTCCAGAGGTACGCGAAGATCAGTGCCTCCAAAGGAGACGATGCCTGACTCCCCGTGAAAATTGATAGGAGTCCCAGGATTCCTGTGGCACGTGGAAAGGAACCCTTGGTCTCCCGCCTCAGCTGGAGAGGCGTCCCAATTGCCCTGCCAAGCCTCGAGGAGAATCCCGAGTTGTCCCTCGCAACTAGGCAGGAGTCCTGACGTCGCTGAACAAACACGTGGGTGGAAGGGCCATCCCCGTCGTAACTGGAGAATATACCCCAGGTTCCCGCCGCAACTCGAGAAATACCATGAGACTTCCCCCTCGCCGTGAGATGAGGTCCGATTCCCCTGCACTGCGTGCAGAGCAATTCCGTGTTGCACATCACACATGAAAGGATCCTTGATTTCCTTGGTGGCACTCCAGAGAAACCCCAAGAACACTGTTTCAAGGCTAGAGGGATCCTGAGGTCACTGTAGCAACACGAAAGAGCTCCGTGGACCAAAAATCAACTCGAGATGAGAGGTTAGTCCCTGGCTTCGACTCCAGAGGAATACCACCTTACAACAAGCACCTCAAGAGGAGGCTTCTCTCAGCTCTAGGTATGTGAGAGGTACCCTGAGTTTGCGGCCTCAAGTGGAATATACACCGTGATGCCCTGACTCGAAATAAGGCCGGATGTCCCTGCAGTGACTTGAATGTAGGCTCGTCTTGCATCTCCCAAGACGAAAGGATGTCAGAATCCCCTGTGGAGACCACAGAGAAAGACCTAGTTCCCCACCTCATCGCGACCGGAGGCCTCACATCCTTTGAAAACTCCAGAGGTACACGGAGATCAGTGCCTCCAAAGGAGACGATGCCTGACTCCTCGTGAAACTTGATAGGAGTCCCAGGATTCCTGTGCACGTGGATAGGGACAGTTGGTCTCCCGCCTCAGCTGGAGAGGCGCCCCAATTGCCCTGCCAAGCCTCGAGGAGAATCCCGAGTTGTCCCTCGCAACTAGGCAGGAGTCCTGACGTCGCTGAACAAACACGTGGGTGGAAGGGCCATCCCCGTCGTAACTCGAGAATATACCCCAGGTTCCCGCCGCAACTCGAGAAAAACCATGAGACTTCCCCCTCGCCGCGAGATGAGGCCCGATTCCCCTGCACTGCGTGCAGAGCAATTCCGTGTTGCACATCACACATGAAAGGAGCCTTGATTTCGTTGGTGGCACTCCAGAGAAACCCCAGGAACACTGTTTCAAGGTTAGAGGGATGCTGAGGTCACTGTAGCAACACAAAAGACCTCCATGGACCAAAAATCAACTCGAGATGAGAGGTTAGTCCCTGGCTTCGACTCCAGAGGAATACCACCTTACCACAAGCACCTCAAGAGGAGGCTTCTCTCAGCTCTAGGTATGTGAGAGGGACCCTGAGTTTGCGGCCTCAAGTGGAATGGACACCGCGATGCCCTGACTCGAAATAAGGCCGGATATCCCTACAGTGACTTGAATGCAGGCTCGTCTTGCATCCCCCAAAACGAAAGGATATCTGAATCCCCAGTGGAGACCACAGAGAAAAACCTAGTTCCCCACCTCATCGCGACCGGATTCCTTATATCCTATGAAAACTCCAGAGGTACGCGGAGATCAGTGCCTCCAAAGGAGACGATGCCTGACTCCTCGTGAAACTTGATAGGAGTCCCAGGATTCCTGTGGCACGTGGAAAGGGACCCTTGGTCTCCCGCCTCAGCTGGAGAGGCGTCCCAATTGCCCTGCCAAGCCTCAAAGAGAATCCCGAGTTGTCCCTCGCAACTAGGCAGGAGTCCTGACGTGGCTGAACAAACACGTGGGTGGAAGGGCCATCCCCGTCGTAACTCGATAATATACCCCAGGTTCCCGCCGCAACTCGAGAAAAACCATGAGACTTCCCCCCCGCCGCGAGATGAGGGCCGATTCCCCTGCACTGCGTGCAGAGCAATTCCGTGTTGCACATCACACATGAAAGGATCCTTGATTTCCTTGGTGGCACTCCAGAGAAACCCCAAGAACACTGTTGCAAGGCTAGAGGGATCCTGAGGTCACTGTAGCAACACGAAAGTGCTCCGTGGACCAAAAATCAACTCGAGATTAGAGGTTAGTCTCTGGCTTGGACTCCAGAGGAATACCACCTTACCACAAGCACCTCAAGAGGAGGCTTCTCTCAGCTCTAGGTATGTGAGAGGGACCCTGAGTTTGCGGCCTCAAGTGGAATGGACACCGCGATGCCCTGGCTCGAAATAAGGCCGGATATCCCTGCAGTGACTTGAATGCAGGCTCGTCTTGCATCTCCCAAGACGAAAGGATGTCTGAATCCCCTGTGGAGACCACAGAGAAAGACCTAGTTCCCCACCTCATCGCGACCGGAGGCCTCACATCCTTTGAAAACTCCAGAGGTACACGGAGATCAGTGCCTCCAAAGGAGACGATGCCTGACTCCTCGTGAAACTTGATAGGAGTCCCAGGATTCCTGTGCACGTGGATAGGGACCCTTGGTCTCCCGCCTCAGCTGGAGAGGCGTCCCAATTGCCCTGCCAAGCCTCGAGGAGAATCCCCAGTTGTCCCTCGCAACTAGGCAGGAGTCCTGACGTCGCTGAACAAACACGTGTGTGGAAAGGCCATCCCCGTCGTAACTGGAGAATATACCCCAGGTTCCCGCCGCAACTCGAGAAAAACCATGAGACTTCCCCCTCGCCGCGAGATGAGGCCCGATTCCCCTGCACTGCATGCAGAGCAATTCCGTGTTGCACATCACACATGAAAGGAGCCTTGATTTCCTTGATGGCACTCCAGAGAAACCCCAAGAACACTGTTTCAAGGCTAGAGGCATCCTGAGGTCACTGTAGCAACACGAAAGAGCTCCGTGGACCAAAAATCAACTCGAGATGAGAGGTTAGTCCCTGGCTTCGACTCCAGAGGAATACCACCTTACCACAAGCACCTCAAGAGGAGGCTTCTCTCAGCTCTAGGTATGTGAGAGGGACCCTGAGTTTGTGGCCTCAAGTGCAATGGACACCGCGATGCCCTGACTCGAAATAAGGCCGAACATCCCTGCAGTGACTTGAATGCAGGCTCGTCTTGCATCTCCCAATACGAAAGGATGTCTGAATCCCCTGTCGAGACCACAGAGAAAGACTTAGTTTCCCACATCATCGCGACAGAAGGCCTCACATCCTATGAAAACTCCAGAGGTACGCGGAGATCAGTGCCTCCAAAGGAGACGATGCCTGACTCCTCGTGAAACTTGATAGGGGTCCCACGATTCCTGTGGCACGTGGAAAGGGACCCTTGGTCTCGCACCTCAGCTGGAGAGGCGTCCCAATTGCCCTGCCAAGCCTCGAGGAGAATCCCGAGTTGTCCCTCGCAACTAGGCAGGAGTCCTGACGTTGCTGAACAAACACGTGGGTGGAAGGGCCATCCCCTTCGTAACTCGAGAATATACCCCAGGTTCGCGCCGCAACTCGAGAAAAACCATTAGACTTCCCCCTCGCCGCGAGATGAGGCCCGATTCCCGTGCACTGCATGCAGAGCAATTGCGTGTTGAACATCAAACATGAAAGGAGCCTTGATTTCCTTGATGGCACTCCAGAGAAACCCCAAGAACACTGTTTCAAGGCTAGAGGGATCCTGAGGTCACTGTAGCAACACGAAAGAGCTCCGTGGACCAATAATCATCTCGAGATGAGAGGTTAGTCCCTGGCTTCGACTCCAGAGGAATACCACCTTACCACAAGCACCTCAAGAGGAGGCTTCTCTCAGCTCTAGGTATGTGAGAGGGACCCTGAGTTTGCGGCCTCAAGTGGAATGGACACCGCGATGCCCTGACTCGAAATAAGGCCGGATATCCCTGCAGTGACTTGAATGCAGGCTTGTCTTGCATCTCCCAAGACGAAAGGATGTCTGAATCCCCTGTGGAGACCACAGAGAAAGACCTAGTTCCCCACCTCATCGCGACCGGAGGCCTTACATCCTTTGAAAACTCCAGAGGTACGCTGAGATCAGTGCCTCCAAAGGAGACGATGCCTGACTCCTCGTGAAACTTGATAGGAGTCCCAGGATTCCTGTGGCACGTGGAAAGGGACCCTTGGTCTCCCGCCTCAGCTGGAGAGGCGTCCCAATTGCCCTGCCAAGCCTCGAGGAGAATCCCGAGTTCTCCCTCGCAACTAGGCAAGAGTCCTGACGTCGCTGAACAAACACGTGGGTGGAAGGGCCATCCCCGTCGTAACTCGAGAATATACCCCAGGTTCCCGCCGCAACTCGAGAAAAACCATGAGACTTCCCCCTCACCGCAAGATGAGGCCCGATTCCCCTGCACTGTGTGCAGAGTAATTCCGTGTTGCACATCACACGTGAAAGGAGCCTTGATTTCCTTGATGGCACTCCATAGAAATCCCAAGAACACTGTTTCAAGGCTAGAGGGATCCTGAGGTCACTGTAGCAACACGAAAGAGCTCTGTGGACCAAAAATCAACTTGAAATGAGAGGTTAGTCCCTGGCTTCGACTCCAGAGGAATACCACCTTACCACAAGCACCTCAAGAGGAGGCTTCTCTCAGCTCTAGGTATCTGAGAGGGACCCTGAGTTTGCGGCCTCAAGTGGAATGGACACCGCGATGCCCTGACTCGAAATAAGGCCGGATATCCCTGCAGTGACTTGAATGCAGGCTCGTCTTGCATCTCCCAAGACGAAAGGATATCTGAATCCCCTGTGGAGACAACAGAGAAAGACCTAGTTCCCCACCTCATGGCGACCGGAGGCCTCACATCCTTTGAAAACTCCAGAGGTATGCGGAGATCAGTGCCTCCAAAGGAGACGATGCCTGACTCCTCGTGAAACTTGATAGGAGTCCCAGGATTCCTGTGGCACGTGGAAAGGGACCCTTGGTTTCTCGCCTCAGCTGGAGAGGCGTCCCAAATGCCCTGCAAGCCACGAGGAGATTCCCGAGTTGTCCCTCGCAACTAGGCAGGAGTCCTGACGTCGCTGAACAAACACGTGTGTGGAAGGACCATCCCCGTCGTAACTCGAGAATATACCCCAGGTTCCCGCCGCAACTCGAGAAAAACCATGAGACTTCCCCCTCGCCGCGAGATGAAGCCCGATTCCCCTGCACTGTGTGCAGAGCAATTCCGTGTTGCACATCACACATGAAAGGAGCCTTGATTTCCTTGATGGCACTCCAGGGAAACCCCAAGAACACTGTTTCAAGGCTAGAGGGATCCTGAGGTCACTGTAGCAACCCGAAAGAGCTCCGTGGACCAAAAATCAACTCGAGATGAGAGGTTAGTCCCTGGCTTCGACTCCAGAGGAATACCACCTTACCACACGCACCTCAAGAGGAGGCTTCTCTCAGCTCTAGCTATGTGAGAGGGACCCTGAGTTTGCGGCCTCAAGTGGAATGGACACCGCGATGCCCTGACTCGAAATAAGGCCGGATATCCCTGCAGTGACTTGAATGCAGGCTCGTCTTGCATCTCCCAAGACGAAAGGATGTCTGAATCCCCTGTGGAGACCACAGAGAAAGACCTAGTTCGCCACCTCATCGCGACCGGAGGCCTCACATCCTTTGAAAACTCCAGAGGTACTTGGAGATCTGTGCCTCCAAAGGAGACGATGCCTGACTCCTCGTGAAACTTGATAGGAGTCCCAGGATTCCTCTGGCACGTGGAAAGGGACACTTGGTCTCCCGCCTCAGCTGGAGAGGCGTCCCAATTGCCCTGCCAAGCCTCGAGAAGAATCCCGAGTTGTCCCTCGCAGCTAGGCAGGAGTCCTGACGTCACTGAACAAACAAGTGGGTGGAAGGGCCATCCCCGTCGTCACTCGAGAATATACCCCAGGTTCTGGCCGCAACTCGAGAAAAACCATGAGTCTTCCCACTTGCCGCGAGATGAGGCTCGATTCCCCTGCACTGCATGCACAGCAATTCCGTGTTGCACATCACACATGAAAGGAGCCTTGATTTCCTTGATGGCACTCCAGAGAAACCCCAAGAACACTCTTTCAAGGCTAGAGGGATCCTGAGGTCACTGTAGCAACACGAAAGTTCTCCGTGGCCCAAAGATGAACTCGAGATGAGAGGTTAGTCCCTGGCTTTGACTCCAGAGGAATACCACCTTACCACAAGCACCTCAAGAGGAGGCTTCTCTCAGCTCTAGGTATGTGAGAGGGACCCTGAGTTTGCGGCCTCAAGTGGAATGGACACCGCGATGCCCTGACTCGAAATAAGGCCAGATATCCCTGCAGTGACTTGAATGCAGGCTCGTCTTGCATCTCCCAAGATGAAAGGATGTCTGAATCCCCTGTGGAGACCACAGAGAAAGACCTAGTTCCCCCCCTCATGGCGATCGGAGGCCTCACATCCTTTGAAAACTCCAGAGGTACGCGGAGATCAGTGCCTCCAAAGGAGACGATGCCTGACTCCTCGTGAAACTTGATAGGAGGCCCAGGATTCCTGTGGCACGTGGAAAGGGACACTTGGTCTCCCGCCTCAGCTGGAGAGGCGTCCCAATTGCCCTGCCAAGCCTCGAGGAGAATCCCAAGTTGTCCCTCGCAACTAGGCAGGAGTCCTGACGTCGCTGAACAAACACGTGGGTGGAAGGGCCATCCCCGTCGTAACTCGAGAATATACCCCAGGTTCCCGCGGCAACTCGAGAAAAACCATGAGACTTCCCCCTCGCCGCGAGATGAGGCCTGATTCCCCTGCACTGTGTGCAGAGTAATTCCGTGTTGCACTTCACACGTGAAAGGAGCCTTGATTTCCTTGATGGCACTCCATAGAAATCCCAAGAACACTGTTTCAAGGCTAGAGGGATACTGAGGTCACTGTAGCAACAGGAAAGAGCTCTGTGGACCAAAAATCAACTCGAGATGAGTGGTTAGTCCCTGGCTTCGACTCCAGTGGAATACCACCTTACCACAAGCACCTCAAGAGGAGGCTTCTCTCAGCTCTAGGTATCTGAGAGGGACCCTGAGTTTGCGGCCACAAGTGGAATGGGCACCGCGATGACCTGACTCGAAATAAGGCCGGATATCCCTGCAGTGACTTGAATGCAGGCTCGTCTTGCATCTCCCAAGACGAAAGGATATCTGAATCCCCTGTGGAGACAACAGAGAAAAACCTAGTTCCCCACCTCATGGCGACCGGAGGCCTCACATCCTTTGAAAACTCCAGAGCTATGCGGAGATCAGTGCCTCCAAAGGAGACGATGCCTGACTCCTCGTGAAACTTGATAGGAGTCCCAGGATTCCTGTGGCACGTGGAAAGGGACCCTTGGTTTTCCGCCTCAGCTGGAGAGGCGTCCCAAATGCCCTGCAAGCCTGGAGGAGAATCCCGAGTTGTCCCTCGCAACTAGGCAGGAGTCCTGACGTCGCTGAACAAACACGTGTGTGGAAGGACCATCCCCGTCGTAACTCGAGAATATAGCCCAGGTTCCCGCCGCAACTCGAGAAAAACCATGAGACTTCCCCCTCGCCGCGAGATGAGGCCCGATTCCCCTGCACTGTGTGCAGAGCAATTCCGTTTTGCACATCACACATGAAAGGAGCCTTGATTTCCTTGATGGCACTCCAGGGAAACCCCAAGAACACTGTTTCAAGGCTAGAGGGATCCTGAGGTCACTGTAGCAACACGAAAGAGCTCCGTGGACCAAAAGTCAACTCGAGATGAGAGGTTAGTCCCTGGCTTCGACTCCAGAGGAATACCACCTTACCACAAGCACCTCAAGAGGAGGCTTCTCTCAGCTCTAGGTGTGTGAGAGGAAACCTGAGTTTGCGGCCTCAAGTGGAATGGACACCGCGATGCCCTGACTCGAAATAAGGCCGGATATCCCTGCAGTGACTTGAATGCAGGCTCGTCTTGCATCTCCCAAGACGAAAGGATGTCTGAATCCCCTGTGGAGACCACAGAGAAAGACCTAGTTCCCCAACTCATCGCGACCGAAGGCCTCACATCCTTTGAAAACTCCAGAGGTACCCGGAGATCAGAGCCTCCAAAGGGGACGATGCCTGACTCCTCGTGAAACTTGATAGGAGTCCCAGGATTCCTGTGGCTCGTGGAAAGGGACCCTTGGTCTCCGGGCCTCAGATGGAGAGGCGTCCCAATTGCCCTGCCAAGCCTCGAGAAGAATCCCGAGTTGTCCCTCGCAGCTAGGCAGGAGTCCTGACGTCACTGAACAAACAAGTGGGTGGAAGGGCCATCCCCGTCGTCACTCGAGAATATACCCCAGGTTCTGGCCGCAACTCGAGAAAAACCATGAGTCTTCCCACTTGCCGCGAGATGAGGCTCGATTCCCCTGCACTGCATGCACAGCAATTCCGTGTTGCACATCACACATGAAAGGAGCCTTGATTTCCTTGATGGCACTCCAGAGAAACCCCAAGAACACTCTTTCAAGGCTAGAGGGATCCTGAGGTCACTGTAGCAACACGAAAGTTCTCCGTGGCCCAAAGATGAACTCGAGATGAGAGGTTAGTCCCTGGCTTTGACTCCAGAGGAATACCACCTTACCACAAGCACCTCAAGAGGAGGCTTCTCTCAGCTCTAGGTATGTGAGAGGGACCCTGAGTTTGCGGCCTCAAGTGGAATGGACACCGCGATGCCCTGACTCGAAATAAGGCCAGATATCCCTGCAGTGACTTGAATGCAGGCTCGTCTTGCATCTCCCAAGATGAAAGGATGTCTGAATCCCCTGTGGAGACCACAGAGAAAGACCTAGTTCCCCCCCTCATGGCGATCGGAGGCCTCACATCCTTTGAAAACTCCAGAGGTACGCGGAGATCAGTGCCTCCAAAGGAGACGATGCCTGACTCCTCGTGAAACTTGATAGGAGGCCCAGGATTCCTGTGGCACGTGGAAAGGGACACTTGGTCTCCCGCCTCAGCTGGAGAGGCGTCCCAATTGCCCTGCCAAGCCTCGAGGAGAATCCCAAGTTGTCCCTCGCAACTAGGCAGGAGTCCTGACGTCACTGAACAAACACGTGGGTGGAAGGGCCATCCCCGTCGTAACTCGAGAATATACCCCAGGTTCCCGCCGCAACTCGAGAGAAACCATGAGTCTTCCCACTTGTCGCGAGATGAGGCTCGATTCCCCTGCACTACATGCAGAGCAATTCCGTGTTGCACATCACACATGAAAGGAGCCTTGATTTCCTTGATGGCACTCCAGAGAAACCCCAGGAACACTGTTTCAAGGCTAGAGGGATGCTGAGGTCACTGTAGCAACACGAAAGATCTTCATGGGCCAAAGATCAACTCGAGATGAGAGGTTAGTCCCTGGCTTCGACTCCAGAGGAATACCACCTTACCACAAGCACCTCAAGAGGAGGCTTCTCTCAGCTCTAGGTATGTGAGAGGGACCCTGATTTTGCGGCCTCAAGTGGAATGGGCATTGCAATGCCCTGACGCGAAATAAGGCCGGATATCCATGCAGTGACTTGAATGCAGGCTCGTCTTGCATTTCCCAAGACGAAAGGATGTCTGAATCCCCTGTGGAGACCACAGAGAAAGACCTAGTTTCCAACCTCATCGCGACCGGAGGCCTCACATCCTTTGAAAAGTCCTGAGGGACGCGGAGATCAGTGCCTCCAAACGAGACGATGCCTGACTCCTCGTGAAACTTGATAGGAGGCCCAGGATTCCTGTGGCACGTGGAAAGGGACACTTAGTCTCCCGCCTCAGCTGAAGAGGCGTCCCAATTGCCCTGCCAAGTCTCGAGGAAAATCCCGAGTTGTCCCTCGCAACTAGGCAGGAGTCCTGACGTCGCTGAAGAAACACGTGGGTGGAAGGGCCATCCCCCTCGGAACTCGAGAATATACCCCAGGTTCCCGCCGCAACTCGAGAAAAACCATGAGACTTCCCCCTCGCCGATAGATGAGGCCCGATTCCCCTGCACTGCGTGCAGAGCAATTCCGTGTTGCACATCACACATGAAAGGAGCATTGATTTCCTTGATGGCACTCCAGAGAAACCCCAAGAACACTGTTTCAATGCTAGAGGGATCCTGAGGTCACTGTAGCAACACGAAAGAGCTCCGTGGACCACAAATCAACAGGAGATTAGAGGTTAGTCCCTGGCTTCGACTCCATAGGAATACCACCTTACCACAAGCACCTCAAGAGGAGGCTTGTCTCAGCTCTAGGTATTTGAGAGGGACCCTGAATTTGAGGCCTCAAGTGGACTGGACACTGCAATGCCCTGACTTGAAATAAGGCTGGATATCCCTGCAGTGACTTGAAGCAGGCTCTTCTTGCATCTCCCAAGACGAAAGGATGTATGAATCCCCTGTGGAGACCACAGAGAAAGACCTAGTTCCCCACCTCATCGCGACCGGAGGCCTCACATCCTTTGAAAACTCCAGAGGTACGCGGAGATCAGAGCCTCCAAAGGGGAGGATGCCTGACTCCTCGTGAAACTTGATAGGAGTCCCAGGATTCCTGTGGCACGTGGATAGGGACCCTTGGTCTACCGCCTCAGATGGACAGGCGTCCCAATTGCCCTGCCAAGCTTCGAGAAGAATCCCGAGTTGTCCCTCGCAGCTAGGCAGGAGTCCTGACGTGGCTGAACAAACAAGTGGGTGGAAGGGCCATCCCCGTCGTAACTCGAGAATATACCCCAGGTTCTGGCCGCAACTCGAGAAAAACCATGAGTCTTCCCACTTGCCGCGAGATGGGGCTCGATTCCCCTGCACTGCATGCAGAGCAATTTCGTGTTACACATCACACATTAAAGGAGCCTTGATTTCCTTGATGGCACTCCAGGGAAACACCAGGAACACTGTTTCAAGGCTAGAGGGATCCTGAGGTCACTGTAGCAACACGAAAGATCTCCGTGGCCCAAAGATCAACTCGAGATGAGAGGTTAGTCCCTTGCTTCGACTCCAGAGGAATACCACCTTACCACAAGCACCTCAAGAGGAGTCTTCTCTCAGCTCTAGGTGTGTGAGAGGGATCCTGAGTTGGCGGCCTCAAATGGAATGGCCACCGCGATGCCCTGACTCGAAATAAGGCCACATATCCCTGCAGTGACTTGAATGCAGGCTCAGCTAGCATCTCCCAAGACGAGAGGATGTCTGAATCCCCTGTTGAGACCACAGAGAAAGACCTAGTTCCCGACCTCATGGCGACCGGAGGCCTCACATCCTTTGAAAACTCCAGAGGTACGCGGAGATCAGTGCCTCCAAAGGAGACGATGCCTGACTCCTCGTGAAACTTGATAGGAGTCCCAGGATTCCTGTGGCACGTGGAAAGGCACCCTTGGTCTCCCGCCTCAGCTGGAGAGGCGACCCAATTGCCCTGCCAAGCCTCGAGGAGAATCCCGAGTTGTCACTCGCAACTAGGCAGGAGTCCTGACGTCACTGAAGGAGCACATGGGTGGAAGGGCCATCCCCTTCGTAACTCGAGAATATACCCCAGGTTCCCGCCGCAACTCGAGAAAAACCATGAGACTTTCCCCTCGCCGCGAGATGAGGCTCGATTCTCCTGCACTGCATGCAGAACAATTCCGTGTGGCACATCACACATGAAAGGAGCCTTGATTTCCTTGATGGCACTCCAGAGAAACCCCAAGAACACTATTTCAAGGCTGGAGGGATCCTGAGGTCACTGTAGCAACACGAAAGAGCTCCGTGGACCAAAAATCAATTCGAGATGAGAGGTTAGTCCCTGGCTTCGATTCCAGAGGAATACTACCTTACCACAAGCACCTCAAAAGGAGGCTTCTCTCAGATCTAGGTGTGTGAGAGGGATCCTGAGATTGCGGCCTCAAGTGGAATGGACACCGCTATGCCCTGACTCGAAATAAGGCCGAATATCCCTGCAGTGACTAGAATGCAGGCTCGTCTTGCATCTCCCAAGATGAAAGGATGTCTGAATCCCCTGTAGAGACCACAGAGAAAGACCTAGTTCCCCAAGTCATCGCGACCGGAGGCCTCATATCCTTTGAAAACTCCAGAGGTACGCAGAGATCAGTGCCTCCAAAGGAGACGATGCCTGCCTCCACGTGAAACTTGATAGGAGTCCCAGGATTCCTGTGGCACGTGGAAAGGGATCCTTGGTCTCCCACTTCAGCTGGAGAGGCGTCCCAATTGCCCTGCCAAGCCTCGAGGAGAATCCAGAGTTGTCCCTCGCAACTATGCAGGAGTCCTGACGTCGCTGAAGAAACACGTGTTTTGAAGGGCCATCCCCGTCGTAACTCGAGAATATACCCCAGGTTCCCGCCGCAACTCGAGAAAAAACATGAGACTTCCCCCTCGCCGATAGATGAGGCCCGATTCCCCTGCACTGTGTGCAGAGCAATTCCGTGTTGCCCATCACACAGGAAAGGAGCCTTGATTTCCTTGATGGCACTCCAGAGAAACCCCAAGAACACTGTTTCAAGGCTAGAGGGATCCTGACGACACTGTAGCAACACGAAAGAGCTCCGTGGACCAAAAGTCAACTCGAGATGAGAGGTTAGTCCCTGGCTTCGACTCCAGAGGAATACCACCTTACCACAAGCACCTCAAGAGGAGGCTTCTTTCAGCTCTAGGTGTGTGAGAGGGATCCTGAGTTTGCGGTCTCAAGTGGAATGGCCACCGCGATGCCCTGACTCGAAATAAGGCCGGATATCCCTGCAGTGACTTGAATGCAGGCTCGTCTTGCATCTCCCAAGACGAAAGGATGTCTGAATCCCCTGTGGAGACCACAGAGAAAGACCTAGTTCCCCACCTCATCGCGAACGGAGGCCTCACATCTTTTGAAAAGTCCTGAGGGACGCGGAGATCAGTGCCTCCAAAGGAGACGATGCCTGATTCCTCGTGAAACTTGATAGGAGTCCCAAGACTCCTGTGGCACGTGGAAAGGGACCCTTGGTCTCCCGCCTCAGATGGAGTGGCGTCTCAATTGCCCTGCCAAGCCTCGAGGAGAATCCCGAGTTGTCCCTCGCAACTAGGCTGGAGTCCTGACGTGGCTGAACAAACACGTGGGTGGAAGGGCCATCCCCGTCGTAACTCGAGAATATACCCCAGGTTCCCACCGCAACTGGAGAAAAACCATGAGACTTCCCCCTCGCCGCGAGATGAGGCTCGATTACCCTGCACTACATGCAGAGCAATTCCGTGTTGCACATCACACACGAAAGGAGCCTTGATTTCCTTGATGGCACTCCAGAGAAACCCCAGGAACACTGTTTCAAGGCTAGAGGGATCCTGAGGTCACTGTAGCAACACGAAAGATCTCCATGGACCAAAGATCAACTCGAGATGAGAGGTAAGTCCCTGGCTTCGACTCGAGAGGAATACCACCTTACCACAAGCACCTCACGAGGAGGCTTCTCTCAGCTCTAGGTGTGTGAGAGGGAACCTGAGTTTGCGGACTCAAGTCGAATGGACACCGCGATGCCCTGACTCGAAATAAGGCCGGATATCCCTGCAGTGACTTGAATGCAGGCTCGTCTTGCATCTCCCAAGACGAAAGGATGTCTGAATCCCCTGTGGAGACCACAGAGAAAGACCTAGTTTCCCACCTCATCGCGACCGGAGGCCTCACATCCTTTGAAAAGTCCTGAGGGACGCGGAGATCAGTGCCTCCAAAGGAGACGATGCCTGACTCCTCGTGAAACTTGATAGGAGACCCAGGATTCCTGTGGCACGTGGAAAGGGACACTTGGTCTCCCGCCTCAGCTGAAGAGGCGTCCCAATTGCCCTGCCAAGCCTCGAGGAGAATCCCGAGTTTTCCCTCGCAACTATGCAGGAGTCCTGACGTCGCTGAACAAACACGTGGGTGGAAGGGCCATCCCCCTCGGAACTCGAGAATATACCCCAGGTTCCCGCCGCAACTCGAGAAAAACCATGAGACTTCCCCCTCGCCGATAGATGAGGCCCGATTCCCCTGCACTGCGTGCAGAGCAATTCCGTGTTGCACATCACACATGAAAGGAGCCTTGATTTCCTTGATGGCACTCCAGAGAAACCCCAAGAACACTGTTTCAATGCTAGAGGGATCCTGAGGTCACTGTAGGAACACGAAAGAGCTTCGTGGACCACTAATCAACAGGAGATTAGAGGTTAGTCCCTGGCTTCGACTCCAGAGGAATACCACCTTACCACAAGCACCTCAAGAGGAGGCTTCTCTCAGCTCTAGGTATGTGAGAGGGACCCTGAATTTGAGGCCTCAAGTGGACTGGACACTGCGATGCCCTGACTTGAAATAAGGCTGGATATCCCTGCAGTGACTTGAATGCAGGCTCTTCTTGCATCTCCCAAGACGAAAGGATGTATGAATCCCCTGTGGAGACCACAGAGAAAGACCTAGTTCCCCACCTCATCGCGACCGAAGGCCTCACATCCTTTGAAAACTCCAGAGGTACGCGGAGATCAGAGCCTCCAAAGGGGAGGATGCCTGACTCCTCGTGAAACTTGATAGCAGTCCCAGGATTTCTGTGGCACGTGGATAGGGACCCTTGGTCTCCCGCCTCAGATGGACAGGCGTCCCAATTGCCTGCCAAACTTCGAGAAGAATCCCGAGTTGTCCCTCGCAGCTAGGCAGGAGTCCTGACGTGGCTGAACAAACAAGTGGGTGGAAGGGCCATCCCCGTCGTAACTCGAGAATATACCCCAGGTTCTGGCCGCAACTCGAGAAAAACCATGAGTCTTCCCACTTGCCGCGAGATGGGGCTCGATTCCCCTGCACTGCATGCAGAGCAATTCCGTGTTGCACATCACACATTAAAGGAGCCTTGATTTCCTTGATGGCACTCCAGAGAAACACCAGGAACACTGTTTCAAGGCTAGAGGGATCCTGAGGTCACTGTAGCAACACGAAAGATCTCCGTGGCCCAAAGATCAACTCGAGATGAGAGGTTAGTCCCTGGCTTCGACTCCAGAGGAATACCACCTTACCAAAAGCACCTCAAGAGGAGTCTTCTCTCAGCTCTAGGTGTGTGAGAGGGATCCTGAGTTGGCGGCCTCAAGTGGAATGGCCACCGCGATGCCCTGACTCGAAAGAAGGCCAGATATCCCTGCAGTGACTTGAATGCAGGCTCAGCTAGCATATCCCAAGACGAAAGGATGTCTGAATCCCCTGTTGAGACCACAGAGAAAGACCTAGTTCCCCACCTCATGGCGACCGGAGGCCTCACATCCTTTGAAAACTCCAGAGGTACGCGGAGATCAGTGCCTCCAAAGGAGACGATGCCTGACTCCTCGTGAAACTTGATAGGAGTCCCAGGATTCCTGTGGCACGTGGAAAGGGACCCTTGGTCTCCCTCCTCACCTGGAGAGGCGTCCCAATTGCCCTGCCAAGCCTCGAGGAGAATCCCGAGTTGTCCTTCGCAACCAGGCAGGAGTCCTGACGTGGCTGAACAAACACGTGGGTGGAAGGGCCAGCCCTGTCATAACTCGAGAATGTACCCCAGGTTCCCACTGCAACTCGAGAAAAAACATGAGACTTCCCCCTCGCCGCGAGATGAGGCTCGATTCCCCTGCACTACATGCAGAGCAATTCCGTGTTGCACATCACACAAGAAAGGAGCCTTGATTTCGTTAATGGCACTTCAGAGAAAACCCAGGAACACTGTTTCAAGGCTAGAGGGATCCTGAGGTCACTGTAGCAACACGAAAGATCTCCGTGGCCCAAAGATCAACTCGAGATTAGAGGTTAATCCCTGGCTTTGACTCCAGAGGAATACCACCTTACCACAAGCACCTATAGAGGAGGCTTCTCTCAGCTCTAGGTGTGTGAGAGGGATCCTGAGATTGCGGCCTCAAGTGGAATGGACACCGCTATGCCCTGACTCGAAATAAGGCCGAATATCCCTGCAGTGACTAGAATGCAGGCTCGTCTTGCATCTCCCAAGACCAAAGGATGTCTGAATCCCCTGTGGAGACCACAGAGAAAGACCTTGTTCCCCACCTCATCGCGACCGGAGGCCTCACATACTTTGAAAACTCCAGAGGTACGCGGAGATCAGTGCCTCCAAAGGACACGATGCCTGACTCCTCGTGAAACTTGATAGGAGTCCCAGGACTCCTGTGGCACGTGGAAAGGGACACTTGGTCTCCCGCCTCAGATGGAGAGGGGTCCCAATTGCCCTGCCAAGCCTCGAGGAGAATCCCGAGTTGTCCCTCACAACCAGGCAGGAGTCCTGACTTGGCTGAACAAACACGTGGATGCAAGGGCCATCCCTGTCAATACTCGAGAATATACACCATGTTCCCACCGCAACTCGAGAAAAACCATGAGACTTCCCCGTCGCCGCAAGATGAGGCCCGATAACCTGCACTGCGTGCAGAGCAATTCCGTGTTGCACATCACACATGAAAGGAGCCTTGATTTCCTTGATGGCACTCCAGAGAAACCCCAAGAACACTGTTTCAAGGCTAGAGGGATCCTGAGGTCACTGTAGCAACACGAAAGAGCTCCGTGGACCAAAAATCAACTCGAGATGAGAGGTTAGTCCCTGGCTTCGACTCCAGAGGAATACCACCTTACCACAAGCACCTCAAGAGGAGGCTTCTCTCAGCTCTAGCTATGTGAGAGGGACCCTGAGTTTGCGGCCTCAAGTGGAATGGACACCGCGATGCCCTGACTCGAAATAAGGCCGGATATCCCTGCAGTGACTTGAATGCAGGCTCGTCTTGCATTTCCCAAGATAAAAGAATGTCTGAATCCCCAGTGGTGACCACAGAGATATACCTAGTTCCCCACCTCATCGCGACCGGAGGCCTCACATCCTTTGAAAACTCCAGAGGTACACGGAGATCAGTGCCTCCAAAGGGGACCATGCCTGACTCCTCGTGAAACTTGATAGGAGTCCCAGGATTCCTGTGGCACGTGGAAAGGGACCCTTGGTCTCCCGCCTCAGCTGGAGAGGCGTCCCAATTGCCCTGCCAAGCCTCGAGGAGAATCCCGAGTTGTCCCTCGCAACTAGCCAAGAGTCCTGACGTCGCTGAACAAACACGTGGGTGGAAGGGCCATCCCCGTCGTAACTCGAGAATATACACCAGGTTCCCGCCGCAACTCGAGAAAAACCATGAGACTTCCCCCTCGCCGCGAGATGAGGCCCGATTCCCCTGCACTGCGAGCAGAGCAATTCCGTGTTGCACATCACACATGAAAGGAGCCTTGATTTCCTTGATGGCACTCCAGAGAAACCCCAAGAACAGTGTTTCAAGGCTAGAGGGATCTGAGGTCACTGTAGCAAAACGAAAGAGCTCTGTGGACCAAAAATCAACTCGAGATGAGAGGTTAGTCCGTGGCTTCGACTCCAGACGAATACCACCTTACCACAAGCATCTCAAGAGGAGGATTCTCTCAGCTCTAGGTATGTGAGAGGGACCCTGATTTTGCGGCCACAAGTGGAATGGACACTGCGATGCCCTGACTCGAAATAAGGCCGGATATCCCTGCAGTGACTTGAATGCAGGCTCGTCTTGCATCTCCCAAGATGAAAGGATGTCTGAATCCCCTGTACAGACCCAAGAGAAAAACCTAGTTCCCCACGTCATCGCGACCGGAGGCCTCACATCCTTTGAAAACTCCAGAGGTACGCGGAGATCAGTGCCTCCAAAGGAGACGATGCCGGACTCCTCGTGAAACTTGATAGGAGTCCCAGGATTCCTGTGGCACATGGAAAGGGACCCTTGGTCTCCCGCCTCAGCTGGAGAGGCGTTCCAATTGCCCTGCCAAGCCTCGAGGAGAATCCCGAGTTGTCCCTCGCAACTAGGCAGGAGTCCTGACGTCGCTGAACAAACACGTGGTTGGAAGGGCTATCCCCGTCGTAACTCGAGAATATACCCCAGGTTCCTGCCACAACTCGAGAAAAACCATGAGACTTCCCCCTCGCCACGAGATGAGGCCCGATTCCTCTGCACTGCGTGCAGAGCAATTCCGTCTTGCACATCACAAATGATAGGAGCTTTGATTTCCTTGATGGCACTCCAGAGAAACCCCAAGAACACTGTTTCAAGGCTAGAGGGATCCTGAGGTCACTGTAGCAACATGAAAGAGCTCCGTGGACCAAGAATTAACTCGAGATGAGAAGTTAGTCCCTGGCTTCGACACCAGAGGAATACCACCTTACCACAAGCACCTCAAGAGGAGGCTTCTCTCAGCTCTAGGTATGTGAGAGGGACCCTGAGTTTGCGGCTTCAAGTGGAATGGACACCGCGATGCCCTGACTCGAAATAAGGCCGGATATCCCTGCAGTGACTTGAATGCAGGCTCGTCTTGCATCTCCCAAGACGAAAGGATGTCTGAATCCCCTCTGGAGACCACAGAGAAAGACCTAGTTCCCCTCCTCATCGCGACCGGAGGCCTCACATCCTTTGAAAACTCCAGAGGTACGCGGAGATCAGTGCCTCCAAAGGGGACGATGCCTGACTGCTCGTGAAACTTGATAGTAGTCCCAGGATTCCTGTGGCACGTGGAAAGGGACCCTTGGTCTCCCGCCTCAGCTGGAGAGGCGTCCCAATTGCCCTGCCAAGCCTCGAGGAGAATCCCGAATTGTCCCTCGCAACAAGGCAGGAGTCCTGACGTGGCTGAACAAACACGTGGGTGGAAGGGCCATCCCCGTCGTAACTCGAGAATATACCCCAGGTTCCCGCCGCAACTCGAGAAAAACCATGAGACTTCCCCTCGCCGCGAGATGAGGCCCGATTCCCCGGCACTGCGTGCAGAGCAATTCCGTGTTGAACATCACACATGAAAGGAGCCTTGATTTCCTTGATGCCACTCCAGAGAGACCCAAGAACACTGTTTCAAGGCTAGAGCGATCCTGAGGTCACTGTAGCAACACGAAAGTGCTCCGTGAACCAAAAATCAACTCAAGATGAGAGGTTAGTCCCTGGCTTTGACTCCAGAGGAATACCACCTTACCACAAGCACCTCAAGAGGAGGCTTCTCTCAGCTCTAGGTATGTGAGAGGGACCCTGAGTTTGCAGCCTCAAGTGGAATGGACACCGCGATGCCCTGACTCGAAATAAGGCCGGATAACCCTGCAGTGACTTGAATGCAGGCTCGTCTTGCATCTCCCATGACGAAAGTATCCCTGAATATCCTATGGAGACCACAGAGAAAGACCTAGTTCCCCACCTCATCGCGACCGGAGGCCTAACATCCTTTGAAAACTCCAGAGGTACGCGGAGATCAGTGCCTCCAAAGGAGACGACGCCTGACTCCTCGTGAAACTTGATAGGAGTCCCAGGATTCCTGTGGCTCGTGGAAAGGGACTCTTGGTCTCCCGCCTCAGCTGGAGAGGCGTCCCAATTGCACTGCCAAGCCTCGAGGAGAATCCCGAGTTGTCTCTCGCAACTAGGCAGGAGTCTTAACGTGGCTGAACAAACACGTGGGTGGAAAGGCCATCCCCGTCGTAACTCGAGAATATACCCCAGGTTCCCGCCGCAACTCGAGAAAAACCATGAGACTTCCCCCTCGCCCCGAAATGAGGCCCGATTCCCCTGCACTGCATGCAGAGCAATTCCGTGTTGCACATGACACATGAAAGGAGCCTTGATTTCCTTGATGGCACTCCAGAGAAACCCCAAGAACACTGTTTCAAGTCTAGAGGGATCCTGAGGACACTGTAGCAACACGAAAGAGCTCCGTGGACCAAAAATCAACTCGAAATGAGAGGATAGTCCCTGGCTTCGACTCCATAGGAATACCCCCTTTCCACAAGCACCTCAAGAGGAGGCTTCTCTCAGCTCTAGGTATGTGAGAGGGACCCTGAGTGTGCGGCCTCAAATGGAATGGACACTGCGATGCCGTGACTCGAAATAAGGCCAGATATCTCTGCAGTGACTTGAATGCAGGCTCGTCTTGCATCTCCCAAGACGAAAGGATGTCTGAATCCCCTGTGGAGACCACAGAGAAAGACCTAGTTCCCCACCTCATCGCGACCGGAGGCCTCAAATCCTTTGAAAATTCTAGAGGTACGCGGAGATCAGTGCCTCAAAACGGGACGATGCCTGACTCCTCGTGAAACTTGATAGGAGTCCCAGGATTCCTGTGGCACGTGGAAAGGGACCCTTAGTCTCCCGCCTCAGCTGGAGAGGCGTCCCAATTGCCCTGCCAAGCCTCGAGGAGAATCCCGAGTTGTCCCTGCAATTAGGCAGGAGTCCTGACGTCGCTGAACAAACACGTGGGTGGAAGGGCCATCCCCGTCGTAACTCGAGAATATAGCCCAGGTTCCCGCCGCACCTCGAGAAAAAACATGAGACTTACCCCTCGCCGAAAGATGAGGCCCGATTCCCCTACACTGCGTGCAGAGCAATTCCTTGTTTCACATCACACATGAAAGGAGCCTTAATTTCCTTGATGGCACACCAGAGAAACCCCAAGAACACTGTTTCAAGGCTAGAGGGATCCTGAGGTCACTGTAGCAACACGAAAGAGCTCCGTGGACCAAAAATCAACTCGAGATGAGAGGTTAGTCCCTGGCTTCGACTCCAGAGGAATACCACCTTACCACAAGCACCTCAAGAGGAGGCTTTTCTCAGTTCTAGGTACGTGAGAGGGACCCTGAGTTTGCGGCAAGTGGAATGGACACCGCGATGCCCTGACTCGAAATAAGGCCGGATATCCCTGCAGTGACTTGAATGCAGGCTCGTCTTACATCTCCCATGGCGAAAGGATGTCTGAATCCCCTGTGGAGACCACAGAGAAAGACCTAGTTCCCCACCTCATCGCGACCGGAGGCCTCACATCCTTTGAAAACTCTAGAGGTACGCGGAGATCAGTGCCTCTAAAGAAGACGATGCCTGACTCTTCGTGAAACTTGATAGGAGTCCCAGGATTCCTGTGGCACGTGGAAAGGGACCCTTGGTCTCCCGCCTCAGCTGGAGAGGCGTCCCAATTGCCCTGCCAAGCCTCGAGGAGAATCCCGAGTTGTCCCTCGCAACTAGGCAGGAGTCCTGACGTGGCTGAACAAACACGTGGGTGGAAGGGCCATCCCCGTCGTAACTCGAGAATATACCCCAGGTTCCTGCCGCAACTCGAGAAAATCCATGAGACTTCCCCCTCGCCAGGAGATGAGGCCCGATTCCTCTGCACTGCGTGCAGAGCAATTCCGTGTTGCACATCACACATGAAAGGAGCCTTGATTTCCTTGATGGCACTCCAGAGAAACCCATGAACACTCTTTCAAGGCTAGAGGGATCCTGAGGTCACTGTAGCAACATGAAAGAGCTCCGTGGACCAAGAATTAACTCGAGATGAGAAGTTAGTCACTGGCTTCGACACCAGAGGAATACCACCTTACCATAAGCACCTCCAGAGGAGGCCTCTCTCAGCTCTACGTATGCGAGAGGGACCCTGAGTTTGCGGCTTCAAGTGGAATGGACACTGCGATGCCCTGACTCGAAATAAGGCCGGATATCCCTGCAGTGACTTGAATGCAGGCTCGTCTTGCATCTCCCAAGACGAAAGGTTGTCTGAATCCCTGTGGAGAGGACAGAGAAAGACCTAGTTCCCCACCTCATCGCGACCGGAGGCCTCACATCCTTTGAAAATTCCAGAGGTACGCGGAGATCAGTGCCTCCAAAGGAAACGATGCCTGACTCCTCGTGAAACTTGATAGGAGTCCCAGGATTCCTGTGGCACGTGGAAAGGGACCCTTGGTCTCCCGCCTCAGCTGGAGAGGCGTTCCAATTGCCCTGCCAAGCCTCCAGGAGAATCCCGAGTTGTCCCTCGCAACTAGGCAGGAGTCCTGACGTTGCTGAACAAACACGTGGGTGGAAGGGCCATCCCCGTCGTAACTCGAGAATATACCCCAGGTTCCCACCGCAACTCGAGTAAAACCATGAGACTTCCCCCTCGCCGCTAGATGAGGCCCGATTCCCCTGCACTGCGTGCAGAGCAATTCCGTGTTGCACATCACACATGAAAGGAGCCTTGATTTCCTTGATGGCACTCCAGAGAACCCCAGGAACACTGTTTCAAGGTTAGAAGGATCCTGAGGTCACTGTAGCAACACGAAAGAGCTCCGTGGACGAAAAATCAACTCGAGATGAGAGGTTAGTCCCTGGCTTCGACTCCAGAGGAATACCACCTTACCACAAGCACCTCAAGAGGAGGCTTCTCTCAGCTTTAGGTATGTGAGAGGGACCCTGAGTTTGCGGCCTCAAGTGGAATGGACACCGCGATGCCCTGACTCGAAATAAGGCCGAATATTCCTGCACTGAATTGAATGCAGGCTCGTCTTGCATCTCCCAAGACGAAAGGATACCTGAATCCCCTGTGGAGACCACAGAGAAAGACCTAGTTCCCCACCTCATCGCGACCGGAGGCCTCACATCATTTGAAAACTCCAGAGGTACGCGGAGATCAGTGCCTCCAAAGGAGACGATTTGTGACTCCTCGTGAAACTTGATAGGAGTCCCAGGATTCCTGTGGCACGTGGAAAGGGACCCTTGGTCTCCCGCCTCAGCTGGAGAGGCGTCCCAATTGCCCTGCCAAGCCTCGAGGAGAATCCCGAGTTGTCCTTCGCAACTAGGACGGAGTCCTGACGTCGCTGAACAAACACGTGGGTGGAAGGGCCATCCCCGTCTTTACTCGAGAATATACCCCAGGTTCCCGCCGCAACTCGAGAAAAACCATGAGACTTCCCCCTCGCCACGAGATGAGGCCCGATTCCCCTGCACTGCGTGCAGAGCAATTCCGTGTTGCACATCACACATGAAAGGAGCCTTGATTTCCTTGATGGCACTCCAGAGAAACCCCAAGAACAGTGTTTCAAGGCTAGAGGGATCTGAGGTCACTGTAGCAAAACGAAAGAGCTCTGTGGACCAAAAATCAACTCGAGATGAGAGGTTAGTCCGTGGCTTCGACTCCAGACGAATACCACCTTACCACAAGCATCTCAAGAGGAGGATTCTCTCAGCTCTAGGTATGTGAGAGGGACCCTGATTTTGCGGCCACAAGTGGAATGGACACTGCGATGCCCTGACTCGAAATAAGGCCGGATATCCCTGCAGTGACTTGAATGCAGGCTCGTCTTGCATCTCCCAAGATGAAAGGATGTCTGAATCCCCTGTACAGACCCAAGAGAAAAACCTAGTTCCCCACGTCATCGCGACCGGAGGCCTCACATCCTTTGAAAACTCCAGAGGTACGCGGAGATCAGTGCCTCCAAAGGAGACGATGCCTGACTCCTCGTGAAACTTGATAGGAGTCCCAGGATTCCTGTGGCACATGGAAAGGGACCCTTGGTCTCCCGCCTCAGCTGGAGAGGCGTTCCAATTGCCCTGCCAAGCCTCGAGGAGAATCCCGAGTTGTCCCTCGCAACTAGGCAGGAGTCCTGACGTCGCTGAACAAACACGTGGTTGGAAGGGCTATCCCCGTCGTAACTCGAGAATATACCCCAGGTTCCTGCCACAACTCGAGAAAAACCATGAGACTTCCCCCTCGCCACGAGATGAGGCCCGATTCCTCTGCACTGCGTGCAGAGCAATTCCGTCTTGCACATCACAAATGATAGGAGCTTTGATTTCCTTGATGGCACTCCAGAGAAACCCCAAGAACACTGTTTCAAGGCTAGAGGGATCCTGAGGTCACTGTAGCAACATGAAAGAGCTCCGTGGACCAAGAATTAACTCGAGATGAGAAGTTAGTCCCTGGCTTCGACACCAGAGGAATACCACCTTACCACAAGCACCTCAAGAGGAGGCTTCTCTCAGCTCTAGGTATGTGAGAGGGACCCTGAGTTTGCGGCTTCAAGTGGAATGGACACCGCGATGCCCTGACTCGAAATAAGGCCGGATATCCCTGCAGTGACTTGAATGCAGGCTCGTCTTGCATCTCCCAAGACGAAAGGATGTCTGAATCCCCTCTGGAGACCACAGAGAAAGACCTAGTTCCCCTCCTCATCGCGACCGGAGGCCTCACATCCTTTGAAAACTCCAGAGGTACGCGGAGATCAGTGCCTCCAAAGGGGACGATGCCTGACTGCTCGTGAAACTTGATAGTAGTCCCAGGATTCCTGTGGCACGTGGAAAGGGACCCTTGGTCTCCCGCCTCAGCTGGAGAGGCGTCCCAATTGCCCTGCCAAGCCTCGAGGAGAATCCCGAATTGTCCCTCGCAACAAGGCAGGAGTCCTGACGTGGCTGAACAAACACGTGGGTGGAAGGGCCATCCCCGTCGTAACTCGAGAATATACCCCAGGTTCCCGCCGCAACTCGAGAAAAACCATGAGACTTCCCCTCGCCGCGAGATGAGGCCCGATTCCCCGGCACTGCGTGCAGAGCAATTCCGTGTTGAACATCACACATGAAAGGAGCCTTGATTTCCTTGATGCCACTCCAGAGAGACCCAAGAACACTGTTTCAAGGCTAGAGCGATCCTGAGGTCACTGTAGCAACACGAAAGTGCTCCGTGAACCAAAAATCAACTCAAGATGAGAGGTTAGTCCCTGGCTTTGACTCCAGAGGAATACCACCTTACCACAAGCACCTCAAGAGGAGGCTTCTCTCAGCTCTAGGTATGTGAGAGGGACCCTGAGTTTGCAGCCTCAAGTGGAATGGACACCGCGATGCCCTGACTCGAAATAAGGCCGGATAACCCTGCAGTGACTTGAATGCAGGCTCGTCTTGCATCTCCCATGACGAAAGTATCCCTGAATATCCTATGGAGACCACAGAGAAAGACCTAGTTCCCCACCTCATCGCGACCGGAGGCCTAACATCCTTTGAAAACTCCAGAGGTACGCGGAGATCAGTGCCTCCAAAGGAGACGACGCCTGACTCCTCGTGAAACTTGATAGGAGTCCCAGGATTCCTGTGGCTCGTGGAAAGGGACTCTTGGTCTCCCGCCTCAGCTGGAGAGGCGTCCCAATTGCACTGCCAAGCCTCGAGGAGAATCCCGAGTTGTCTCTCGCAACTAGGCAGGAGTCTTAACGTGGCTGAACAAACACGTGGGTGGAAAGGCCATCCCCGTCGTAACTCGAGAATATACCCCAGGTTCCCGCCGCAACTCGAGAAAAACCATGAGACTTCCCCCTCGCCCCGAAATGAGGCCCGATTCCCCTGCACTGCATGCAGAGCAATTCCGTGTTGCACATGACACATGAAAGGAGCCTTGATTTCCTTGATGGCACTCCAGAGAAACCCCAAGAACACTGTTTCAAGTCTAGAGGGATCCTGAGGACACTGTAGCAACACGAAAGAGCTCCGTGGACCAAAAATCAACTCGAAATGAGAGGATAGTCCCTGGCTTCGACTCCATAGGAATACCCCCTTTCCACAAGCACCTCAAGAGGAGGCTTCTCTCAGCTCTAGGTATGTGAGAGGGACCCTGAGTGTGCGGCCTCAAATGGAATGGACACTGCGATGCCGTGACTCGAAATAAGGCCAGATATCTCTGCAGTGACTTGAATGCAGGCTCGTCTTGCATCTCCCAAGACGAAAGGATGTCTGAATCCCCTGTGGAGACCACAGAGAAAGACCTAGTTCCCCACCTCATCGCGACCGGAGGCCTCAAATCCTTTGAAAATTCTAGAGGTACGCGGAGATCAGTGCCTCAAAACGGGACGATGCCTGACTCCTCGTGAAACTTGATAGGAGTCCCAGGATTCCTGTGGCACGTGGAAAGGGACCCTTAGTCTCCCGCCTCAGCTGGAGAGGCGTCCCAATTGCCCTGCCAAGCCTCGAGGAGAATCCCGAGTTGTCCCTGCAATTAGGCAGGAGTCCTGACGTCGCTGAACAAACACGTGGGTGGAAGGGCCATCCCCGTCGTAACTCGAGAATATAGCCCAGGTTCCCGCCGCACCTCGAGAAAAAACATGAGACTTACCCCTCGCCGAAAGATGAGGCCCGATTCCCCTACACTGCGTGCAGAGCAATTCCTTGTTTCACATCACACATGAAAGGAGCCTTAATTTCCTTGATGGCACACCAGAGAAACCCCAAGAACACTGTTTCAAGGCTAGAGGGATCCTGAGGTCACTGTAGCAACACGAAAGAGCTCCGTGGACCAAAAATCAACTCGAGATGAGAGGTTAGTCCCTGGCTTCGACTCCAGAGGAATACCACCTTACCACAAGCACCTCAAGAGGAGGCTTTTCTCAGTTCTAGGTACGTGAGAGGGACCCTGAGTTTGCGGCAAGTGGAATGGACACCGCGATGCCCTGACTCGAAATAAGGCCGGATATCCCTGCAGTGACTTGAATGCAGGCTCGTCTTACATCTCCCATGGCGAAAGGATGTCTGAATCCCCTGTGGAGACCACAGAGAAAGACCTAGTTCCCCACCTCATCGCGACCGGAGGCCTCACATCCTTTGAAAACTCTAGAGGTACGCGGAGATCAGTGCCTCTAAAGAAGACGATGCCTGACTCTTCGTGAAACTTGATAGGAGTCCCAGGATTCCTGTGGCACGTGGAAAGGGACCCTTGGTCTCCCGCCTCAGCTGGAGAGGCGTCCCAATTGCCCTGCCAAGCCTCGAGGAGAATCCCGAGTTGTCCCTCGCAACTAGGCAGGAGTCCTGACGTGGCTGAACAAACACGTGGGTGGAAGGGCCATCCCCGTCGTAACTCGAGAATATACCCCAGGTTCCTGCCGCAACTCGAGAAAATCCATGAGACTTCCCCCTCGCCAGGAGATGAGGCCCGATTCCTCTGCACTGCGTGCAGAGCAATTCCGTGTTGCACATCACACATGAAAGGAGCCTTGATTTCCTTGATGGCACTCCAGAGAAACCCATGAACACTCTTTCAAGGCTAGAGGGATCCTGAGGTCACTGTAGCAACATGAAAGAGCTCCGTGGACCAAGAATTAACTCGAGATGAGAAGTTAGTCACTGGCTTCGACACCAGAGGAATACCACCTTACCATAAGCACCTCCAGAGGAGGCCTCTCTCAGCTCTACGTATGCGAGAGGGACCCTGAGTTTGCGGCTTCAAGTGGAATGGACACTGCGATGCCCTGACTCGAAATAAGGCCGGATATCCCTGCAGTGACTTGAATGCAGGCTCGTCTTGCATCTCCCAAGACGAAAGGTTGTCTGAATCCCTGTGGAGAGGACAGAGAAAGACCTAGTTCCCCACCTCATCGCGACCGGAGGCCTCACATCCTTTGAAAATTCCAGAGGTACGCGGAGATCAGTGCCTCCAAAGGAAACGATGCCTGACTCCTCGTGAAACTTGATAGGAGTCCCAGGATTCCTGTGGCACGTGGAAAGGGACCCTTGGTCTCCCGCCTCAGCTGGAGAGGCGTTCCAATTGCCCTGCCAAGCCTCCAGGAGAATCCCGAGTTGTCCCTCGCAACTAGGCAGGAGTCCTGACGTTGCTGAACAAACACGTGGGTGGAAGGGCCATCCCCGTCGTAACTCGAGAATATACCCCAGGTTCCCACCGCAACTCGAGTAAAACCATGAGACTTCCCCCTCGCCGCTAGATGAGGCCCGATTCCCCTGCACTGCGTGCAGAGCAATTCCGTGTTGCACATCACACATGAAAGGAGCCTTGATTTCCTTGATGGCACTCCAGAGAACCCCAGGAACACTGTTTCAAGGTTAGAAGGATCCTGAGGTCACTGTAGCAACACGAAAGAGCTCCGTGGACGAAAAATCAACTCGAGATGAGAGGTTAGTCCCTGGCTTCGACTCCAGAGGAATACCACCTTACCACAAGCACCTCAAGAGGAGGCTTCTCTCAGCTTTAGGTATGTGAGAGGGACCCTGAGTTTGCGGCCTCAAGTGGAATGGACACCGCGATGCCCTGACTCGAAATAAGGCCGAATATTCCTGCACTGAATTGAATGCAGGCTCGTCTTGCATCTCCCAAGACGAAAGGATACCTGAATCCCCTGTGGAGACCACAGAGAAAGACCTAGTTCCCCACCTCATCGCGACCGGAGGCCTCACATCATTTGAAAACTCCAGAGGTACGCGGAGATCAGTGCCTCCAAAGGAGACGATTTGTGACTCCTCGTGAAACTTGATAGGAGTCCCAGGATTCCTGTGGCACGTGGAAAGGGACCCTTGGTCTCCCGCCTCAGCTGGAGAGGCGTCCCAATTGCCCTGCCAAGCCTCGAGGAGAATCCCGAGTTGTCCTTCGCAACTAGGACGGAGTCCTGACGTCGCTGAACAAACACGTGGGTGGAAGGGCCATCCCCGTCTTTACTCGAGAATATACCCCAGGTTCCCGCCGCAACTCGAGAAAAACCATGAGACTTCCCCCTCGCCACGAGATGAGGCCCGATTCCCCTGCACTGCGTGCAGAGCAATTCCGTGTTGCACATCACACATGAAAGGAGCCTTGATTTCCTTGATGGCACTCCAGAGAAACCCCAAGAACACTGTTTCAAGGTTAGAGGGATCCTGAGGTCACTGTAGCAACACGAAAGAGCTCCGTGGACCAAAAATCAACTCGAGATGAGGGATTAGTCCCTGGCTTCGACTCCAGAGGAATACCACCTTACCACAAGCACCTGAAGAGGAGGCTTCTCTCAGCTCTAGGTATGTGAGAGGGACCCTGATATTGCAACCCCAAGTGGAATGGGCACCGCGATGCCCTGACTCGAAATAAGGCCGGATATCCCTGCAGTGACTAGAATGCAGGCTTCTCTTGCATCTTCCAAGACGAAAGAATGTCTGAATCCCCTGTGGAGACCAGAGAGAAAGACCTAGTTCCCCACCTCATCGCGACCGGAGGCCTCACATCCTTTGAAAAGTGCAGAGGTATGCGGAGATCAGTGCCTCCAAAGGAGACGATGCCTGACTCCTCGTGAAACTTGATAGGAGTCCCAGGATTCCTGTGGCACGTGGAAAGGGACGCTTGGTCTCCCGCCTCAGCTGGAGAGGCGTCCCAATTGCCCTGTCAAGCCTCGAGAAGAATCACGAGTTGTCCCTCCCAACTAGGCACGAGTCCTGCCGTCGCTGAACAAACACGTGGGTGGAAGGGCCATCCCCGTCGTAACTCGAGAATATACGCCAGGTTCCCGCCGCAACTCGAGAAAAACCATGAGACTTCCCCCTCGCCGCGAGATGAGGCCGGATTCCCCTGGACTGCATGCAGAGAAATTCCGTGTTGCACATCACACATGAAAGGAGCCTTTATTTCCTTGGTGGCACTCCAGAGAAACCCCAAGAACACTGCTTCAAGGCTAGAGGGATCCTGAGGTCACTGTAGCAACACGAAGGAGCTCCGTGGACCACAAATCAACTCGAGATGAGAGGTTAGTCCCTGGCTTCGACTCCAGAGGAATACCACCTTACCACAAGCCCCTCAAGAGGAGGCTTCTCTCAGCTCTAGGTATGTGAGAGGGACCCTGATTTTGCGGCCTCAAGTGGAATGGACACTGCGATGCCCTGACGCGAAATAAGGCCGGATATCCCTGCAGTGACTTGAATGCAGGCTCGTCTTGCATCTCCCAAGACGAAAGGATGTCTGAATCCCCTGTGCAGACCACAGAGAAAGACTTAGTTTCCCACCTCATCGCGACCGGAGGCCTCACATCCTTTGAAAACTCCAGAGGTACGCGGAGATCAGTGCCTCCAAAGGAGACGATGCCTGACTCCTCGTGAAACTTGATAGGAGTCCCAGGATTCCTGTGGCACGTGGAAAGGGACCCTTGGTCTCCCGCCTCAGCTGGAGAGGCGTCCCAATTGCCCTGCCAAGCCTCGAGGAGAATCCCGAGTTGTGCCTCGCAACTAGGCAGGAGTCCTGCCGTCGCTGAACAAACACGTGTGTGGAAGGGCCATCCCCGTCGTAACTCGCGAATATACCCCAGGTTCCCACCGCAACTCGAGAAATACCATGAGACTTCCCCCTCGCCGCGAGATGAGGCCCGATTCCCCTCCACTGCGTGCAGAGCAATTCCGTGTTGCACGTCACACATGAAAAGATTCTTGATTTCCTTGATGGCACTCCAGAGAAACCCCAAGAACCCTGTTTCAAGTCTAGAGGGATCCTGAGGTCACTGCAGCCACACGAAAGAGCTCTGTGGACCAAAAATCAACTCGAGATGAGAGGTTAGTCCCTGGCTTCGACTCCAGAGGAATACCACCTTACCACAAGCACCTCAAGAGGAGGCGTCTCTCAGCTCTAGGTATGTGAGAGGGACCCTGATTTTGCGGCCTCAAGTGGAATGGACACTGCGATGCCCTGACGCGAAATAAGGCCGGATATCCCTGCAGTGACTTGAATGCAGGCTCGTCTTGCATCTCCCAAGATGAAAGGATGTCTGAATCCCCTGTTGAGACCACAGAGAAAGACCTAGTTCCCCACCTCATGGCGAACGGAGGCCTCACATCCTTTGAAAACTCCAGAGGTACGCGGAGATCAGTGCCTCCAAAGGAGACGATGCCTGACTCCTCGTGAAACTTGATAGGAGTCCCAGGATTCCTGTGGCACGTGAAAAGGGACCGTTGGTCTCCCGCCTCAGCTGAAGAGGCTACCCAATTGCCCTGCCAAGCCTCGAGGAGAATCCCGAGTTGTCACTCGCAACTAGGCAGGAGTCCTGACGTCGCTGAACGAACACGTGGGTGGAAGGGCCATCCCCGTCGTAACTCGAGAATATACCCCAGGTTCCCGTCGCAACTCGAGAAAAACCATGAGACTTTCCCCTCGCCGCGAGATGAGGCTCGATTCTCCTGCACTGCATGCAGAACAATTCCGTGTTGCACATCACACATGAAAGGAGCCTTGATTTCCTTGATGGCACACCAGAGAAACCCCAAGAACACTGTTTCAAGGCTGGAGGGATCCTGAGGTCACTGTAGCAACAAGAAAGAGCTCCGTGGACCAAAAATCAACTCGAAATGAGAGGTTAGTCCCTGGCTTCGATTCCAGAGGAATACTACCTTACCACAAGCACCTCAAGAGGAGGCTTCTCTCAGCTCTAGGTATGTGAGAGGGACCCTGAGTTTGCGGCCTCAAGTGGAATGGACACTGCGATGCCCTGACACGAAATAAGGCCGGATATCCCTGCAGTGACTTGAATGCAGGCTCGTCTTGCATCTCCCAAGATGAAAGGATGTCTGAATCCCCTGTTGAGACCACAGAGAAAGACCTAGTTCCCCACCTCATGGCGACCGGAGGCCTCACATCCTTTGAAAACTCCAGAGGTACGCGGAGATCAGTGCCTCCAAAGGAGACGATGCCTGACTCCTCGTGAAACTTGATAGGAGTCCCAGGACTCCTGTGGCACGTGGAAAGGGACCCTTGGTCTCCCGCCTCAGCTGGAGAGGCGTCCCAATTGCCCTGCCAAGCCTCGAGGAGAATCCCGAGTTGTCCCTCACAACCAGGCAGGAGTCCTGACTTGGCTGAACAAACACGTGGATGCAAGGGCCATCCCCGTCATAACTCGAAAATATACCCCAGGTTCCCACCGCAACTCGAGAAAAACCATGAGACTTCCCCCTCGCCGCAAGATGAGGCC